>NC_135233.1:693569590-694257507 GCF_051348905.1 Ranitomeya variabilis | reverse complement strand
TCTACCCGAAGATTTCATCCATTATAAGTTCATTGTTAAAACATACAACTCTGCCCTTCACCTCTCCAAACGAACCTATTTCAACACCCTCATCACCTCACTGTCAAATAACCCTAAACGTCTCTTTGACACTTTCCAGTCCCTACTCAACCCAAGAGAGCAGGCCCCAACCACGGATCTCCGCGCTGACGATCTGGCCAATTACTTCAAAGAAAAAATTCACCACATTCGACAGGAAATCATCTCCCAATCTCTTCATACCATGCACTGTCCTCCCTCCCCCACTGCATCTAGTTCACTCTCTGCCTTTGAACCAGTTACAGAAGAAGAAGTAATCAGGCTCCTTGCATCTTCTCGCCCGACCACTTGCACCAGTGACCCCATTCCCTTCATACCTCCTCCAATCCCTTTCCCCGGCTGTCACCTCTCACCTAACAAAAATATTCAACCTTTCTCTCACTTCCGGTATTTTTCCCTCCTCATTTAAGCATGCCATCATACATCCATTACTTAAAAAATCCTCCCTCGACCAAAACTGTGCCGCTAATTATAGACCTGTCTCTAACCTTCCCTTCATCTCCAAACTCCTGGAATGCCTGGTCCACTCCCGTCTTACCCGCTATCTCTCAGATAACTCTCTTCTCAACCCTCTTCAATCTGGCTTCCGCTCTTTACACTCTACTGAAACTGCCCTCACTAAAGTCTCTAATGACCTACTAACAGCTAAATCTAATGGTCATTACTCCATGCTAATTCTCTTGGATCTCTCCGCAGCATTTGATACTGCGGATCATCAGCTCCTCCTCACTATGCTCCGCTCCATCGGCCTCAAGGACACCGTTCTCTCCTGGTTCTCCTATCTCTCTGACCGATCCTTCACTGTATATTTTGCTGGTTCCTCCTCCTCTCACCTTCCCCTTACTGTTGGGGTTCCTCAAGGATCAGTCCTAGGCCCCCTCCTCTTCTATTTGTATACTGCCCCTATTGGACAAACAATCAGTAGATTTGGTTTCCTGTACCATCTCTATGCTGACGACACCCAATTATACACCTCTTCTGCTGTTATCACACCGACCTTTTTAGAAAACACCAGTGATTGTCTTACCGCTGTCTCTAACATCATGTCCTCCCTCTATCTGAAACTGAACCTGTCAAAAACTGAACTCCTCGTGTTCTCTCCCTCTACTAACCTACCTTTGCCTGACATTGCCATCTCCATGTGTGGTTCCACCATTACTCCAAAGCAACATGCCCGCTGCCTTGGGGTCATCCTTGATTCCGAGCTTTCATTCACCCCCCACATCCGATCACTGGCTCGCTCTTCTTATCTGCATCTCAAAGACATTTCTAGAATTCGCCCTTTTCTTACTTTCGACTCTGCAAAAACTCTTACTGTTTCACTTTTTCATTCTCGTCTGGACTATTGTAACTCTCTACTAATCGGCCTCCCTCTTACTAAACTCTCCCCGCTCCAATCTGTCCTGAATGCTGCAGCCAGGATCATATTCCTCACCAACCGTTACACCGATGCTTCTACCTTGTGCCAGTCATTACACTGGCTACCCATCCACTCCAGAATCCAGTACAAAACTACTACCCTCATCCAGGGCCGCCATCAGGGCAGTACTACCCTTACATGTGTAAGGGGCCCGGTGAGGAGAGGCAAAGAGGGAGGGCCCGGACTGACTGAGACACGCTTGCACCATGTCTCACACACTTCGGGCCCCACTGGTTTCCTCCAGATAATCGGGCCACAGGGACAGGGGAGGCACTTTCCAGTGGCAGACTGCATCGCTCCTGTCTGATGTGGACGCACTCACTGCAGAAGACGCGATGCACAAGGTCCTCGGCTCTTGCGCTGTGTGTGTGCACAGTGCAAATCTCGGTGCCGCCTCCATCTTCTCTCACCCTCACCTACTCCTGAAGTTCTGAACATGACAGCAGCACTGACCGGAGCTCTGCAGGAAGAGGTTGGAGGAGCCAGAAAAGGTAAGCAATTCTGTGATGCTGCCTCCTAGTGGCTCCAGAACTAGAGCTTCTCACTGGGCTGCAGGAGGGACCTCGGGGCCCCACTATTCCTGTGGGATCAAGCTGCCAGCACTGCACTGTGCTACACTACACTAAACTGTCCCTCCATAACTCCAGTACTGGTTAGGAAACTGCTGTGTAGGAAGTCTCCATGTACTCATATCACTTGCTGCAGTCAGGACCAGAGGAGGGGGAGGGGGTGACCAAGTGTCTGTACTGGAAGAGGAAACAGCCATCATAGTCTTCTGCTGTAGTGGGGGCTCGTCCTATTGGCTGTCTGCTGTCCTGGGATGATGGGGCAGGTGGTGAAGGCCCTGCAGGATAGGTAAGTATATATAATAGTGTGAGTAAGATAGTATGTGTGTATATAGTGTATGTAATATATAGTGTGCAGTATATGTATTTTCTTGTTTGTAAATAAGTGTCTATGGATATACTGGAGATGATCCTTGTATATGTAATAGTGTATCTGCAGTATACAGTGTAGGGAATGTATAGTGTACAGTGTGTGTGTGTATATATATATATATATATATATATATATATATATATATATATATATATATATATATATATATATATATATATATATTATATGTATATGTATGTATGTATATAGTGCTATCAGTGTAGAGTGGCCATGTCTGCAGATGAGCGCCGCGCTCTGTACCCTAAGGGTATGTGTCCATGGGCCGGATTGCTGGCGCTTTGGACGGAGCGGAAAACCCGCTCCCTTCTGTGCACACAGTGATTCCAAATGTGTTCATTGCACACATCCAGAATCTCCGCACCCCATACATAGGGCCCTGTGATGTACCTTGCGGAGATGGAGCGCATGCTGCATTCTATAAAGACGCGCTGCATGTCCGGAATCGCAGGGCTGCCGGATGCGTGTTCGCACGCATAGTGGAGACGGGATTTCCTAAAATCCCCTCCACTATGCTGCAACATCTGGACGCTGCGGGTTGAACGCTGCAGTTGTACGCGGCGTTCAATCCGCAGCTAATCCGGATGTAATACTGAACGTGGACACGTACCCTAATGCCAGCACACAATGCATGTGTTGTATGTTCATGAATTATCTCCCTCAAAGAGTCTTATCTGTAATAACACACCTCACCTATAATGCGTGAGTAGACCGGTATACTGTAAGTATATATAAGTGAGCATTTTACAGTAGCTGCAAAATATTTTTTCTTGTGTTGTGCATTCTTTTGAAAAAAATGCAGCGTGTCAATTCTTCCAGTGTTTTTGCTGCATTTCTTTTACCTTTTTAAATGAATGCATCAAAAATGCACACAATGTGCGCAGCATTTTTCCTGCCAACACTCCATTTTTTTATAGCAGAAAACTGGCTTAAAAAAAAGCAGTGTGTGAACATCTTCAGAGCATGGGTGGGATCAAGTATTTCTGCATTTTCATATTTATCATTATGGTCGTTATATAATGGACGCAATAGTCCACGCAGTAAAACAGCATATATTTCACTATATGTAGGTGTAGAGATGAGTGTGGTCAGGGTCCGCGCTGATTATCATGTCAGTTTTATATGGTCGCTGAAGTCTCTTTTTATATTTTCACAAACTATTACATGTGTGACACAACACTGCATGAGAGCCCCGTGGAGAGCGACTGCTGACACTGCGGGAACGGCGCCAGCACGGGAGGTGAGTATAGACTTTATTATTTTATTGGTGCCAAACATTAACATCAAGAAGGGGTTGTCCTAGTGGTGGACAACCCCTGTAATATATAAAGCCTGTGGACCCTTTGTTGTGGAGTTCCTCTATTGCTACTCCTGAAAATGTGCGTACAGCGCCTGGCCTAAGCAGACACAACCTGATGTTACCTATAGGGCAACAGCTGCTGTACAAAGCAATTTACTGCATGCCGTGCAATTCTTAGAACTGCAACTGTCACTTGATGGGTTAAATCAATCAGTCACATTGCAAAATCTGTACCCCAGGCCTAACTGACATCTAGGGGTCACCATTCCCCTCCTAAATAAGATGGGACATACAGTCTGATACTGTCAGCAGTGATCAGCCAAGATTAGACTGGATAGGGACACAGATGAATGGGATCAGCCATTTGTCAGTTTATTCATAGATTTTCAGGAGAAATAACAGAGGAACGACAAAATGCAAAAAAAACCCTCCATAATGGTGTCCAAGTATCCTCTATCAAAGACAAGTGAAGACGGCAGAAAGGTCCTTGTTACTAGTGATGAGCGAGTATACTCGTTGCTCGTGTTTGCCAGAGCACGCTCGGGTGGTGTCCGAGTATTTTTTAGTGTTCGGAGATTTAGTTTTTGTTGACTCAACTGCATGATTTACAGCTTCTAGCCAGCCCGAGTACATGTGGGGGTTGCCTCGTTGCTAGGGAATCCCCACATGTAATCAAGCTGTCTAGTAGCCGCAAATCATTCAGCTGCCGCAAGGAAAACTAAATCTCCGAGCAGTCACAAATACTCGGAGACCACCCGAGCATGCTCTGGAAAACCCGAGCAACGAGTACACTCGCTCATCACTACTTGTTACTTCTCCCAAGAATGGTCTGATCAGTGCTGTAGACTTATAAAGTCAGAGCGTAATAATCCTCTGCTGACTGCACAGACCTGTTACCTGAGCACAATATGGCCACTTTATGGGGGTATAAGGTTATATTAGCGTATACTTATCTCTGACTAAAGTACAGGTGTATGTCTGCATATCTTGACCATGTAATTAGAAAGTTCCCTGTCCCATCAGGGATATTTATGGCATATTGATGGGATATATCATCTACAGTATGTTACATACATAAAGGTCCCACCTGGGTCATTCAGAAATTTTTGGAGTTCCTATGGAAATGAATGGAGAGTGGCATATGCTTTGTCACCGTTCCTTTTCTGGAAGACACCGCTGGGTCCCAATTTTTTCTGTTCAACAGTGGAACATTCAGACATACACTATATGGCAGATCCTTTCAGTTCGTCATTATTATCTGTTCACTATATGGTGGTAATATTTTGTCTGATTATGGTGTGATGGTATTTGTCCCTTGATGTGGTATTATTCGGTCACTATGTGATGGTAATATATATGGACTTGTCATGGCGTGACGGTATTTGTCTCTTGTATATGGTGTTATTGGTCATTTAAAAAAATGTATGTGACTCATTCCCTTGAAGAAAACTAAAAAATGGAGCTAAAACAATATTGGATATTTAAAGAAATTTTTAAGAGGTTAGAGTAGAGTATTACCATCCCAAAAGAGTCTGCCTTGTGGTGGTGGATGAAAAAAAATCTTTTGGCTAAAACAAAAGCTGTTGGCTATGTATGTGATATGGTATTCGATGGGAACTCATAATGTGTGATTGGTGAGGATGGGATGCAGAAGTGGAGTTTTTCCAAGAGTGGGCAGTGGGATTGTGGAAGGTTCGATGGGTGGAGGTGGAGCCTGGGCGGAGTCTCAAGGGGGCCCCAAAAATTTTGCCAGTATGGGGCCCTGAAATTCCTGATGGCAGCCCTGCCCTCATCCACAAAGCACTCCATGGCTCAGCACCACCCTACATCTCCTCTCTGGTCTCAGTCTACCACCCTACCCGTGCCCTCCGCTCCGCTAATGACCTCAGGTTAGCATCCTCAATAATCAGAACCTCCCACTTCCGTCTCCAAGACTTTACACGTGCTGCGCCGATTCTTTGGAATGCACTACCTAGGTTAATATGATTAATCCCCAATCCCCACAGTTTTAAGCGTGCCCTAAAAACTTATTTGTTCAGACTGGCCTACCGCCTCAACGCATTAACCTAACTATCCCTGTGTGGCCCATTAAAAAAAAAAAAAAAACATAATCAGGTTCCTCGCATCATGTTCTCATACACTTTATGCAGTTAATAGCACTCTGTGTCTGTACTGCTACATACTTAGGCAGTTAACTGGTTCATGCAGCTTTACATGAACACTTGAGCCTTACACTATGGTTGGTCCGAACAACAAATCAATTGTTACCATCCACCTCTCGTGTCCCCCCTTTTCCTCATAGTTTGTAAGCTTGCGAGCAGGGCCCTCATTCCTCCTGGTATCTATTTTGAACTGTGATTTCTGTTATGCTGTAAAGTCTATTGTCTGTACAAGTCCCCTCTATAATTTGTAAAGCGCTGTGGAATATGTTGGCACTATATCAATAAAAATTATTATTATTATTATAGTTGTGGATGAGGTTCTTTATTTTCCCAGATGGTAAAGCTGGACACTCTTCTTTGCAGAAAGCCTCCAGTTCCTGTAAATTCCTGGGCTGTCTAGCATGAACTGTGCGCTTGAGATTTCCCCAGAGTGGTCATCATTTCTGTGTAGCAGAAATGCTCTCTTGCTTTGAGCGCCAGCTGCTGGGTGGCACTCATAGCTATCTGGGTATGACAACCACAGGAGTCTCCTGCAAACCCTGGGTTGTCATGCGAACCCATTGACGACCCGCGATCATGTGACATGGGCGGGATAACATGTACGGCGCACATCGTGAAGGGGTTAAAAAAAAAACAACTTATAAATGTGCTCCTGATGTGTACTGTGTAATGGCTGTGTACCATACTGAAACTGAAAGCTCGACCCAGGAAAAGAGTAACAGATTTCTCTGATATATTGCAAAGTTTCTTATTTTCATGTGTACTAATGATTTATGAAATAATAATTAAAACAATGATTACTCATTACGACTACTGTGTAGGGAATTCTCATTTAGAACGTAGCTTTCAGTGGTGCTGACTGGCTGAGAGCCACTAAGCTATAGGGCTTTCCTTACAATATACCTCAGTGCTGGATTAACCCTCTAAAGGAACCTTACTTAAAGGGAGTGTGTCAGCAGTGGTATACGGAAGACTGGCGGGAGCAAGATATATATTCTTGGGGTAATGGTCATGCAGGTTGCATGTCCTAGGAATCATGAGCCCATCCATGCTGCTCTGAGTGATGGCTGCTCTGAGTGATGGCTCTAAAGGTCTCCTTATTAAATGCTAATGCGATCTTCTAGAGCAGAGGCGTGTGGCCAGTGAACATTCAGCGTGCAGAGTGACCAGGGCGCTACACATTCAGACATCGCCTCCACGGTATCTGAGATTGCAGCATTGGATGCGTTAAAACATAGATTGCAATCTTCAGTGCTCTCACCTTCATCTTTATAGCAATGTTAGCAGTGTGCAAGGTCAGAAATGCTGACAGACCCCCTTCATAGTGTGCACATGGCTCAAGACTGATTTGGCAAAAGGCAAGACATGTATATGCCTCATCACCATAGATGTGCACATTATGACAATTCTACTAAGATGAGACTAATGCAAGGAAGAAAGTACCTCTGCAGCCTTGTCAGTGTCTTCTGCATGAACATACACATCATCAGCCCATCCTGTTGATACAGAAAATCATTATGGTTATGAAAATAACTGAGGCTACTAAAAGAATGAGTATTCTAGTTAAATAAATGAGCACTAACAATAACTTCTCAAAGACAGTTTATTAGTACAGACATTACCTTGGGGCTCGACATGGCATTAACGGCACTCAAGTCTGCACCAGAACAGAATGTGTCCTCCGCACCATAAAGGACGAGCGCTTTCCCTTCACTCCAGCTTTCCAGATCACTAATCCGTTCCTCCAATTCTAACATCATTGTTCCTGAGATACAGAGAAACAGGTTACTAGATTATTCCAATACATCCATTCTGACAGTGATGGTGACCAATGGGTGGAACAGGCTGCCACAAGAGTTGGTGAGTTCTCCTCCAATGGAAGTCTTCAAACAGAGGCTGGACACAGACACCTGTCTGGGATGATTTAGTGAATCCTGCTTTGAGCAGGGGGTTGGACACAATGACCCAGGAGGTCCCTTCCAACTCTAACAGTCTACGATTCTATGCCCTGTAGGCACTCCAACAAGACTGTACAAAAATACTAATGTGAAAAATATACATAAATCTAAATATACAGCACAATTTCTAGCTATGGCACATTGAAGGTCAGTTATAGTGGTTTTCTAAGCATCTAGTAAAAAAAAACCTTGTGTCCCTTATTCTGTGCTGTTAGAGCTGTCAGTGGTCAAAGCAGGGCCAGAGTCTGCAGAAGTCACAGGAGCCCCTCTCTGTTACCCTTGTAACCCCAGTCAGCAGCCTCCCCCACACTTTCCCAAAAGTCCCCTACATTTGCCCAGTAGTCACAGAAGGATTCCCTCAGCCCTAACTCCTTCCCCATAGTTTCAGCAGGACTCTGACCAGACCCCTCTCAGATGTCACAGCAAGGCCTCCAATCACCCTTCCAGATATACTCGCCATCCATACATTTCTGCCATTTGCTGGGAAGAAGCTACATACAAGAAGCCTATTGTGGATTACTTTATGTACTTTATGCACTAGGAACATGCAAGGACAAAGGACTAGGTGCTTCTTCTTTCAGAGCTTCCACTAGGGGGATCTGGAAATTGATGCTATAGGAGACAACAGCCAGTTCAATGCACTGGGCAACAACATTGAATTCAGGTTTGTCATTCAGTCCCATTACCACAGGTATATAAATCCAGCCTCTAACCAGGCAGTCTGCCTTTACTACATTTGTGAAAGAACAGCTGTAATAGGGTGACACTGCTGTAACAATCAGTTTGTACATTTTTCCCTGCTAAATATTTCACGATCAATTGTGAATATTAATATTGAAAAGTGTCAGACCTTGTAAAATTAATGAGCAAGGTCACCGAGTGTTGAGGCTCCAAACCTCCTCTGTCATTAACCTCAGCATTGGGACCTTCATGGAATGAAAGTCATGGAGGAGCAAATGCATGCAAGCCTTACATCACCAAGCACAACGCAATGCAATGGCTGGAGTGGTGTAAAGCATACACTTCTGGAGCAGTCAACACAAGTGGAGTGATAAGTCACACTTATCTATCTGATGGCCGGATCTGGATTTGACAAATGTCAGCAGAACGTTACCTGCCTGACTGCACTGTGCTAATTGTAAACTTTGGTGGAGGAGGGATAATACTATGGGACTGTTTCTAAGTGATTGGCCTAGTTCCAGTGAAGAGAAATCTTAATTCTTCCACATTCCAAGATATTTTGGATCATTGTACGCGTCCATCTTTGTGGGAACAGTTTGAAGAAGCCCCTTTCCAGGTACAGCATGACTGTGCCCTAGTGCACAAAGCAAGGTCCATGGTTGGGTGAGTTTGGTGTGGAAAAACATGACTAGTCCACAGGGAGGCCTAATCTCAACCACATCCAACACCTATGGGATGAACAAGAACAGAGATTGCAAACTCGGCCCTCTCATCAAACATCAGTGTCTGACCTCACAAATCTTCTTGTGGATGAATGGGCAAAAATTCCCACAGCCACACTCCAAAATCTTGTAAAAAGCGTTTCCAGAAGAGGGGAAGCTGTTTCAAAGGGAGAACAAACTCCATATTAATCCTTTTATAATCTTTGACGTATATGTACCTCAAAAGTCATGTTCCTACCTTTGATGCGGGCTCATACGCTAAGCCCGCATCCCTTCCCACACATGACGGCTGATTTAATCAGATACCGCATGCCTTTAACAGCCACAGCTGTTAACCTGTTAAATCAACTTTGTCAATCGTTTACAGAAGCATTTGAAGGGGGTGAAGAGGTTAATGTCTATGGATTTAAGGTATCGTTACACTAAACGTACAAAAAATAAGCCAAAAAAGAGTGTATCCACTATGATACCCCTAAAAGTCCTCTAATTGTAAATATCCAAACTAGCTAGGAGAACATCTTTCAAATATTAAAACATAACCTTTAATGGTATAAATCTAAAAGTTCAAATGGATAATACAAGACAAAGGTGATAAAGTGCAAAAACAGTGCTCATGTAACCAGTGCTCAATAAAAAAATGGTTTTATCTCACCAAATATGTTGGTTACTTCACAGGAGCATCCATATATATCAAGAGGAAGGGGGAACAGTATCTGTACTACCCAGTCGTGCCCCTGTATTGCTCCTGCCCTGACAAGGGCAGTTGCCAAGTCAGGCTAGTATATTGTACCCACCATAACCATGTACACTTCCCTACACGTTTCCTCTCCCATAGGGGAGATTTATCAGGGGAACAGAATGTAAGAAATGTGGGATATTTTCTTTGTAAAGGGGAACCCCTGCATTGGAAGGTGGCTCCTGTGTCCGTTACACCTAGTTGTAGGTACGGACTATGGTAGGTACCGTTACACTAAACGACTTACCAACGATCACGACCAGCGATACGACCTGGCCGTGATCGTTGGTAAGTCGTTGTGTGGTCGCTGGGGAGCTGTCACACAGTCAGCTCTCCCCAGCGACCAACAATCAGGGGAACGACTTCGGCATCGTTTAAACTGTCTTCAACGATGCCGAAGTCCCCCTGCAGCACCCGGGTAACCAGGGTAAACATCGGGTTACTAAGTGCAGGGCCGCGCTTAGTAACCCGATATTTACCCTGGTTACCATTGTAAAAGTAAAAAAAAAACAAAACAAAACACTACATACTCACATTCTGATGTCTGTCACGTCCCCCGCCGGCGTCCACCGGCGTGCACTGAATGTGTCAGCGCCGGCAGTAACAGCGGTGACGTCACCGCTGTGCTCTGCTTTACGGCCGGCGCTGACACAGTCAGTGCAGGGAAGCTCTTGGCAGCAGCGCGTGCATATTAGCAGCGCTCTTGCCGAAAGCAGTTTTAACCCTGTGGACGCCGGGGGACGTGACAGACATCAGAATGTGAGTATGTACTGTTTTTTTTTTTACTTTTACAATGGTAACCAGGGTAAATATCGGGCTAAGCGCGGCCCTGCGCTTAGTAACCCGATATTTACCCTGGTTACAAGTGAACACATCGCTGGATCGGCGTCACACGCCGATCCAGCGATGACAGCGGGTGATCAGCAACCAAAAAAAGGTCCTGATCATTCCCATCGACCAACGATCTCCCAGCAGGGGCCTGATCGTTGGTCGCTGTCACACATAACGAGATCGTTAGCGGGATCGTTGGCTACGTCACCAAAAGCGTGACGTTGCAACGATATCGTTAACGGTATCGTTATGTGTGACTCAGCCTTTAGACAGGGAGGCCATAAAAGGTCCTGTAGGGGTCCAAATAGTTATGTCCATATAGTGTAAATAGATAAGGGGATAGACAAAGACTACATAGAACATACAGTACAGACACATGCATATTTCTGAAAATTGATTAAAGCATCATGTTTATTTCTCATTGCAATCACTGACAAGTTACTGAGGTTGATGTGGATAAATATACCTGTAATTGCATTCTTCCGGGATGGATTATTCATGCACAGTTCTGCTATTCCGTCTTCTCCTTTACGGAGCAGAACAGACCCTCCTGAGTACTGGGCCAACTTCTTCTTTATTTCAGCTTCATTAAAGCCATGGCTGCTATTATATAGACTCCTGTACAGACACCATCTCGCTTCTCTTCTCTTCATCACATATCTGAACATGGGAAGTGCCATGTCTAGAAATAACGACATGGAAGATTTATTGCTCAAAAATGGAAAGGTACCTACATAATGGAAGTCATGTGTCATTTTTAAGTAAAAAACATTAACCCTGGGTTGCTTAGGCACTAAACATTAATAATGTGGCAATACCAATTATGTAAAACATTTTTACGGAGTTTTTTTTTATTAGCGCATTTTGTATCGGAATTTTTGTTATGTTTCATGATTTTCATTACTTGTATAATACTCATTGGTATATAGACCTTCCTTCCTTATCTAAATGAAATACAGATCTTATCTGCAGATTGCCAAATTGTGATACCGTGCAGAGAGCACACTGTCATGATTTGATTCTCCAATATTCTTAATACGACTGAGCGGTCAAATGACCAGATGTAGATGATTTTCAAACTTACAGTCATCATGTGCCATCAAGACTCATCTTGCTTCCCTCAATTCACTAATATTGAGACAAGCTGAATGAGTCTAGTGGGCATGTGACTGCAAGTATATAAATTACCAATTGCAGGGGGAATCAAAGGGAGTCAGTGCAGTGAGCACACTGTCATGATTCAACAAGTGACTGCAGCCGTTTGTCCCAAGCCTGGACAACCCCTTAATGAAAGATATTTTTACAATACATAGCGAAGGCTAGGTGGTGTAGGTAGATACCTCACTAAGTTCCAGAGAACTGCACATAACACTGAACATCCCTAGTCAATCAGCAACACTAGATAGAAATCTTACCAACTGGGTGATGTCCCAGAAGAAAGGAGACGTTTGTCCTCTACAACCCTTTTATGACAGAGTCGGATTGGAAGAGGGCCAATCTGGTAGCACCACATCATAGTTCAGCCATGTCACTGATCTATAAAACTAAGCACTTGGTGTATGGGTGGGATCGCTGACTGAATAGAGGCAAAGTGACAGACAGGCAGGCGGCGCAGAATCGAGTTAGGCTACTTTCACATTTCCATGGTTTTTCCAGGAATAGAAAAAAGAAATACTATACAAATAAAATATCATTGCAAATAAACCCTTAAAGGGAACCTGTCATGTAAAATAATACTATGAACCTGCAGATATAGGGTTAATCGGCAGGTTAATAATGTTCTGACACTGGCGCCCGCAATGAGAGCCCATTGCCATGGGGTGTGAGCTTCACTCTTTCAGTGTGGCGCCGGCACAGTTTCAGTCACCGCACTGACTGACAGCAGCTCAGCATTAAGCCTAACAAGGCCTAAAGTTGGGTTCCAAGTGGGGGTGACAGGTCGAACAACTTCACCTGTCAAAAAAATATTTAACATTAATCTGAATATTGTTGACATTTCTATGTTAAAATAAGGCGTCCTAAGGCCAAGATCTTGAACCTTAACCCCTTTCACTCCCGAGCCTGTTTTCACCTTCCTGATCAGGCCACATTACAATTCTGACCAGTGTCAGCTTATGAGATAATAACTCTGGAACGCTGCAACAGGTCACAGTGATTCTGAGATTGTGTTTTCACTACACAAAATTATCATAGAACAGTTTGCGGAATCCACATACAGAGTGCCAGAAGAGCAGGATCCCCTTTCAAGTGACCCCATTTTGGAAATTGCACATTTCTAGGAATCTATCTACAGGTGTAGTGATGATTTTGAAGTCATGGATGGTTTCCAGGAACAGGCAGCAGGGGATGTTGCAGAGTGAAAATTGCAAACTGCAACTGTAGTGACCAGTACATTATGCCCAGCTCGTGGTTCTGGAGACATGTAGCTGTAAACTAAGGCTACTTTCACACTAGCGTCGCTTGCTGTACGTTGCAATGCGTCGTTTTGGAAAAAAAACACATCCTGCAAAGTTGCCCGCAGGATGCATTTTTTCTCCATAGGCTTGCAGTAGCGACGCATTGCGACGTATAGCCACATGTTGCATCCGTCGTGCGACGGATGCGTCGTGTTTTGGTGGACAGTCGGCACAAAAAAAGTTATATGTAACGTTTTTTTGTGCGTCGTGTCCGCCATTTCTGACCGCGCATGCACGGCCAAAACTCCGCCCCCCCCCCTCCCCGGAACTCACAATGGGCAGCGGATGCGTTGTAAAACTGCACTCGCTGCCCCCTTTGTGCTTTTATTTCACAGCATGCGTCGGTACGTTGGCCTGACGCACTGCGACGGGCCCGTACCGACGCTAGTGTGAAAGTAGCCTTAGCGGGCTCTCATCACTACAGACATGCCAAACGTGGGCTCTAAAAGTGGTTTAGGCACAAAGTGGGGCAGAGAAGGGAGGGGGCATTTGGATTTGGGAGCGCAGAATTTGCTGGATTTCTTTTGGAGGCCGAGGAGCATGAACGCTTTTCCAAAGCCGTTGTTCTACCAGTAACGTGGAGGCTCCTTATATTTGGGCTAACAGACCACAGATCTGAGTGTGGACGTGGAACATTTTACATAACATTTATGATCACATTTCTCTGACGCTCTACGCTGAACACAGATCAGGATTTCCATCTAAGGGCTCTTTTCCATTTGCGAGAAACACGTCCGTGTCTCGCATGTGAAAACCAAGCTGTGGCGCCGGCACTTGGGAGCGGAGCGTGCAGCTCCATGTGTTGCCATGCGGCCGCACGCTCCGCTCTGGAGTGCCGGTGCTTGGTTTTCACATGCGAGACACGGAAGTGTTTCTCGCAAATGGAAAAGAGCCCTAAATCTCCGAATAACGTCATTCAGATGGAACCCCCCGAGGGAGGCACTCACTATAATGAGGCAGCAGAGTTATGCTGGACTCTGTCTGGCCCCTGTTCAGCGTTGTCCTTCTTTTCAGAGGTGCACAAAACTGTGGCTGACTGCGCTTTTACACACTTAAAAAAACGGACACCGCCAGATCACAGGTCCTATGGCGTCCACAGTGCCTCCATCTGCCTCATTATAGGGAATTTTCCGCCGGGCGTTCTGTCTGAATCAAGTATTTCAGAGATTTACATGGAAACCCCGGTGTAAGCGCTCAGCGCAGAGCACGGGATAAATGTGCGCTGAGCCTTAAGGCCCCGTCTCACTAAGCGATTTACCAACGATCACGACCAGCGATACGACCTGGCCGTGATCGTTGGTAAGTCGCTGTGTGGTCGCTGGGGAGCTGTCACACAGACAGCTCTCTCCAGCGACCAACGATCAGGGGAACGACTTCGGCATCGTTTAAACTGTCTTCAACGATGCCGAAGTCCCCCTGCAGCACCCGGGTAACCAGGGTAAACATCGGGTTACTAAGCGCAGGGCCGCGCTTAGTAACCCGATGTTTACCCTGGTTACCAAAAAAAACAAACACTACATACTCGCCTTTCGGTGTCCGTCAGGTCCCTGGCCGTCTGCTTCCTGCTCTGACTGAGCCGCCGTACAGTGAGAGCAGAGCGCAGCGGTGACGTCACTGCTGTGCTCTCACTTCTCACTGTACGGCCGGCAGTCAGTGAGAGCAGGAAGCAGACGGCAAGGGACCTGACGGACATCAGAAGGCGAGTATGTATTGTTTTTTTTTTTTCACATTTACGCTGGTAACCAGGGTAAACATCGGGTTACTAAGCGCGGCCCTGCGCTTAGTAATCCGATGTTTACCCTGGTTACCAGTGAAGACATCGCTGGATCGGTGTCACACACACCGATTCAGCGATGTCAGCGGGGCCTCAACGACCAAAAAAAGGTCCAGGCCATTCCGACACGACCAGCGATCTCGCAGCAGGGGCCTGGTCGCTGGTACGTGTCACACATAGCGAGATCGCTACTGAGGTCGCTGTTGCGTCACAAAACTTGTGACTCAGCAGCGATCTCGCTATGTGAGACGGGGCCTTTACAGCGATCTTTGGGAGGCAGAATGAAAAAATTAACAGCATGTGAAATGGTTTTATTTATTTTTTATGCCGTTCCACGTGCAGTATATGTAATATGGCGACTTTATTCTCCGATTACAGCGTTACCAGATTTATATCGGGTTTTTACGTTTGCCTGCGGTCACACACTAAAAAACGCTTTTTATTGCAAAAAATGTTTGCATTAGAATATTTTGAGCTATAATTTTTTCCATATTTCGGCTGTCAGAGTCGAGTGAGGGCTTTTTTTTTGTGGGACGAGTTGATATTTTATCGGCACCAATTTTGGGCACATCACATTTTTGGATCGCTTTCTATACTGAGGCAGAATGAACAAACACCAGGAATTCAGGAATTGGTTTTTTTTAGTGTTTTTTATGCCGTTCCGCGTGTGGTAAAATCAATAAGGCAGCTTTAGTCTTTGGGTCAGTACGATCACAGCGATACCTCATTTATGTTGTTTTCCTATGTAAAACAGTAAAAACTATAGAAAAAATCATTCTTTTTTCATGGCTTTATTCTGAGAGCTTATTGTATTTCTCCGCTGACGGAGCGGTATGGCGGCTGGTTTTGTGCAGGACAACGTCACCATTACAATACTAACAAGCCCGGCTGTCATTACCTCACACACTCACCCACGGCTAATAGATGGATTAGCAGGGTCTTGCCGGCGTCCACCAAGTCCTTGGAACATAACACAACCTGACTGTGTGGGAGACAGGACCTTCCATGATGTCACAGTCATGTGAGCAGTCTTGGGAGGGGGAATGACGAGCACAAGACAATGGCTGCTGTACTCCTCTGCACTGTGCTGTAACTGTCCGAATAGAGAGATTATTGCTTCCTGCACCTGCTGGGAGTTGTGGTTCCCTCTTTAATAAAGTTGTAATTCTCCCGCCATGAATAAAAGGTACTGCCCGCAGCTTGTTCATGTAGTTCACGCCTCCCTTCCTCAGACCTTGGTCTAATGCAGAGATGTCATACTCAACTACACAGACGGACAAAATGTAAAGCTTAGCCAAAGTCTCATGACAGCCTTGATATGTATTAAATAAATGTCTGCAATTGAAGTTTTTCCTTATCACCAAATGTAATGATGAACTGTTTCATATGGAAACAAACTTAAAGGGGTTATCCCATCCTCAAAGTACATGTTAACTAATAGATCTTAGTATATTGGAATGATATAATATATTATGTAAGAGCAGTAAAAAGCATATGGCCCAATGGCCTAATTGAAATACGTAATAACAAAGGATAAAAAACCTTGACTAATACAGATGATGCCAACATAAGTGTCACTAAAGACAGTATGATACCCTCACAGTGAATTCCTCCACACGCACGGTATCATGACCCTACTGTGTTCCCCCTCCCCTCAGATAAAGAATGATCACCGTGATTCTCCAACTGTTATCTCCACAGTACAGTGAGCCCCACACAGTGCTCCATACAGTATAATGACTACATATAGTGTGCCATATAGTATAATGGGCCCCACAAGGTGCTCCATACAGTATAATGAGCACAACACAGCGCTCCATACAGTATAATGGGACTCCACCTAGTCCTCCATACACTATAATTGCCCCACATAGTCCTCCACGCAGTATAACGGCGCCCCATATAGTGTTCCATACAGTATAATGACCCCACATTATGCTTCATACAGAATAATGGACCCCACATTATGCTTCACACAGAATAATGGACCCCACATACTGCTCCATGTAGTATAAAATACAACATATACAGCATACAAGATTTCTCTTGTGCATCACCCCTACTCTGGAACTCTCTACCACAAGATATCAGACTCTTGCTTACCATCAAAACCTTCAAAAAGAACCTGAAGACCTACCTCTTCCAACAAGCCTACAACCTGTAGTAACCAACCGATAGACCAAACCACTGCACGATCAGCTCTATTCTCGCTTACTGTATCCTCACCCATCCCTTGTAGATTGTGAGCCCTCGCGGGCAGGGTCCTCTCCTCATTTACCAGTCGTGACTTGTATTGATTAAGATTATTGTACTTATTGTACATATTGTTTTTATTACTGTATGTATACCCCTCCTCACATGTAAAGCGCCATGGAATAAATGGCGCTATAATGAATAATAATAATCATAATATAAAAGCCCCACATAGTACTTCATACAGTATAACAGCCCCATATAGTGTTCCACACAGTATAATGTTCCCACATTGTTCTCTATACAGTATAATAGCCTCACATATTGCTCCATACAGTATAATAGGCACCACATAGTGCTCAGCACAGTATAAACTCACCTGCTAGCCTTGTTCCACTTTAAAAAAAAAAAAAAACAAATTCTCTAAAAACCAAAAAAAAAATATACAGTCTGTTATGTCAGGCTGAGGCCTGGTGTATCGGTGGTGGAAAAATCGTAGCTTTGCAGGCATAAGTATAGTAGTTCTGTCTGTTAGCCTTGTTACACTCTTTTTGTTGTTTTAAAAATTCTCCAACCCCCCCCCCCCCAAAAAAAAAAAAAAATTACACAGTCTGTTATGTCAGGCTGAGGTGTGTTGTATCTGTGGTGGAAAAATTGTAGCTTCGCAGGCCTAAGTTTCATTGTTCTGTCTGCTAGCCTTGTTCCACTTTTTTTTTTTTAAATTATCCAAAAAACAAAAAAAAATGTATACAGTCTGTTATGTCAGGCTGGGGCCTGGTGTATCGGTGGTGGAAAAATTGAGGTTTGAAGGCATACTGATCAGATATAATTTTGCTGCAAATAAATACATTTGTGTTGAGCTTTTGAAATAGTGCAGTAGTCCATTTAAAATGGGCAAGGCAAGGGGCAAGGGAAGGGGAAGTGAACGTGCATGCAGAGGACGAGGCCATGGCCAAGCTGAAAGTGGGCCACAACAAAGACCCACATCTTCTCGCTCGACCTTCCTGTCCCAGTTTCTAGGGGATCGCGGCACACCACTATTGAAGCCAGAGCAGTGTGAAACGGTTATTGGTTGGATAGCGGATAATGCTTCCAGTCACTTAGCCATCACCACCATCACCATGTCTTCCACACGGTCAAGTCTGAGTAGCTGTGAGTGTGGCCCGGATATTCCTCACCCTGATCCTCCTTCCTCCCACCATGCCGAGTGCCCTGACACAACTGATCCCACACTTGGACACTCCGAAGAGCTGTTCAGTTTTCCCTTTCAAGATTCCATACTCTCGGCCGGTCAATTTGACGTGGGGCCAGATGAGATCACATGTAGCAATGCCCAAAGCTTTGAGCAGCCACGGTCACACAAAGGCGATGGTGGGAAAGTGTCACAAGAGGTGGACGATTATGAGACACAATTGCCAGAAAGTCAGGAGGAGGAGCAGGGTGCGGATGTGGAAGACGAGGTGGTGGATGACATAGTGACTGACCCAATCTGGCAGGAGGACATGCAGAGCGAGGACAGCAGCACACATGGGGAAGGAGGCATATCACCCCAACAGGCAGGAAGAATCAGTGTGGTGGCCACAGACAGAAGGTGTGCATCCGTTCCCGAGTCTGGAAATTTTTTAGAGACTCAGCCGATAACCCCAAACAGGCCATTTGCAGCACCTGCCATGCCTGCATCAGCAGGTATAGCAAAACTACCAGCCTGACCAGGGGCGAACACTGTCAGTTTGGGGCCCCCTTCTTTTATGTCGACAAAGCTACCTGAATATATATATATATATATATATATATATATATATATATATATACATCCAGTCACTTACCGCTGACCTCTCATCTGACTAGAGCCGCTTTCTCCTGTTTGTTCTCCATCTAGTCAGACCTTCACGTTAACATCTCCTCCCTCCCTGCTCCCTGGCCACCACATATGAGGCTAATCTGGCCAGGGGCCCCTAGTGGACGGATAAATAGGCCAGATTGGCCTCAATGTTAGCCGCTCTGCAGGGGCCCCCCACCATCTCCGAGCCCCGATGCAGTCGCACCAGATGCACATGCGGTATGTCCGCTCCTGAGCATGACCACCACCAGCAAGATCAGGGACATGGAGCAAAGCACCCGACTTTGTGAGCCAAAACCCAGGCTCCAGGAACACTGTCTACAGGTGACACCATTGTTTCTTCCACTGTTTAGCGTAGAAGCCAATCCCCAGTCCACCGTGCATGTGAAGATGCCTTTAGCCCTGCACCTGTTGTTGCCCACAGTCAAGCAGCACCATCATCAAGCCCGTCCATGTCCTTGTACCAGCACAGCCTTCAGTTATCTATACCCCAGTCATTGGAATGCAAGCGGAAATACCCAGCGAACGCCCCACAGGTCACAGTACTAAATTCTAACATATCTCTTCTGCTTGCGCTCGAAATGTTGCCTTTTAGGCTCATTGAGACGAAAGCTTTCCGCAACCTGATGGCGGCGGCCGTCCCAAGGTACTCAGTCCCCAGTCGCCACTATTTCTCCCAGTGTGCCGTACCGGCATTACACCAGCATGTGTCCCACAACATTACCCGTGACCTCAACAATGCTGTTACTGGGAAAGTCCACCTAACCACGGACACATGGACAAGTGCTTGTGGGCAGGGACGGTACATGTCACTGACAACACACTGGGTTAACATAGTGGAAGCCGGGACCCAGTCAGATCTTGGGATGGAACACCCTCCCCACGCCGAAGATTGCGTGCCCTACGTCAATCAGGGTTGCCCCCACAGTCTACAGCCAGGCATGGTCATGTGAGACAATGGCTGGAAAATGGTGGCAGCTCTTAGGCAAGATGAGCTCACACATGTACCTTGCCTGACCCATGTGCTTAACCTCGTGGTTCAACGTTTTCTAAAAAGCTACCCAGAGCTGCCAGATCTGCTAATGAAAGTACGCCGTCTGTCTGTGCAGCGCCCCAGAGTCCTGGTCGTTGCAGTACTGTGGCTCCGCCACTAAGGGGAGCTATGGTACGTCTGATGGCACTGAAGGAGTTCATCTGATCAGGTATCACAGACACCAATACATTTCACCGCCGGGCCTCCAGGGGGAGCTAAGGGTTCTATTCATTAGGCCACTCCCCACACACTGGTAAAACTGGGGGTCAGGCAGGAAGTTAGACAGAAAGCTGACTGGGTCGGAGCCAGGCAACACCTTGTGGCAGAGGGTGTTGTGGGGGAAGGTTCGGTAGGGTCCCTGTCAGGGGTGGGATCCTGACAGAGGCTTGGCAACTTGAGCGAACGTAACGGGACCGTGCCTGCTCAGTATAGCGGCGGTGCCCAAGGAGGGATTGGAAGCGAGATAGATTGTGCTGAGTGAGAAACGAGATCAAAGCAACAAGGAGAATACCAGTAGGGGTCGTGCTGTAAGACCGAGGCAACATCCTACTGAGGCGCACAACCGGCAGCCGGAACGCCGAGGGAGTATTACAATATTCAGCTTCAAGCAATACTCTAAACGATGATATATATAGCTTTAGCAAATTGAGGCCCGCTGTAAACTAGAAAGCAGAGCGATACAAAAGGGGACTGAGCGGTCAGCAAAAAACCCTAATCCAAAAAACCATCCTGAGATTACAAGAACCCATGTGTCAACTCATGGCACATGGGGAGAACCTCAGTCCACTAGAGCAACCAGCTAGCATAGAGACATAATAAGCAAGCTGGACAAAAAAAACAAACAACTGAAAATCAGCACTTAGCTTATCCTGAAAGATCTGGGAGCAGGTAGGCAGGAACCAAACAGAGCACATCTGAATACATTGATAGCCGGCAAGGGAAATGACAGAAAGGCCAGGTAAAATAGGAAACACCCAGCCTCTGATGGACAGGTGGAAACCAAAGGCCGCAACCCACCAAAGTCACCCAGTACCAGCAGTAACCACCAGAGGGAGCCCACAAACAGAATCCACAACACCTCACCAGACATCTGTCGGCAGCCTCGTCTGGTCCGGAGCAAGAAAGAAGTTCCAGCGCTCCGAAGCCAGAAAGCAAGGCCCTGCCGCAAAGCGGTATGCTGCATGCAGAGATGACAACGCCGCAGCACAAGGCCCCGCAACCAGCGTTCCAGACCCCAGCGGAGACGGAGCAGACCGGCATCGGAGGGACCGCATCTGAAGCAGGTATGAAGGACGACCCTGCCCTGACAACCGACACCACTCCAGTGACTGCTAGTGCCACAACTGCTGACTCCATTCCAGTGACTGATCTTGCAGCAGCCGCTACCTCTGCTGCCGCAAATGCCCCTACTCAAGCTGCGCAGACCTCCATCGCTGCACCCGATTTAACAGTACATGCAAGACGGATTAACGGCGTTTGTCCAGCACTGGGTGTAACCCTGGACCTCACTCTTCCCAGGCCAAGAAGGGTTAAGTGCCAGGTGCAGCCCTGGAAGCCGTTCAACTAAACCTCGGAAACCTGAAACTGTACATAGTTAACTGTTTGTTTCCCTGCTTTTTGCTGCTTTAAACCCGACTAGTGTTAACTCTTAAAGGGATCCCTTTGTTGACCCGGGGTCCCTATTGTTTTGTTTACTTTTTCCAAGTTTTGCACAAGTTTCCAGAACTGCCGCAATCATGAACAGTGCATGATACAAACTCTCTGTAAATAGTTTGCACCTTCTTAAAGGTGCTCCCTACTGGTTTTACTTAAAGAAGGACTCTTTGTGAAGATACCGCACCGGAGCCTTTGCTGAGTATGGACTGGTAGCTCGGGAAGATATGCTACCTCATAGAGACTTGGTCCCCTCTTAAAGGGGATGTTCACTTGTTGCATTTAAAGAATGGTAATTGTATAAAACGAAAATGCTTTATTAGAACACAGTTGAATATATTCAACTGTGTTCTAATAAAGCATTTTCGTTTTATACAATTATGCTCCGGTTTCTCCTATTTATCCTTGCTATTTGGAGCTAAGTGTTAGGTCTGGTTGTTAACAGCACACATGTGTTGCCCCAGACCATTAACATGACTTTGGGACTCTGTATATTATTTAAAGAATGGTATTGCTTTAAGACTGAGAGATAGCGATAACGTCTTGACAAAAAGAAAGTGATGATAATGTTTGCATGAGAAAGTTATGTGTATTTAACAAGTTAATTGTGAAAAATGTTTGATAATGTTGATAGGAAAATGAGGACAGAAAGTGAACCCGTATGGGGTTAGTTAGTGAGTCCTCTTAGGAGCCTTGAAGAAATGGCTCATTGATCTTAAACTGAAAGTAATGTTATGTTCTATACAATGTATAGTAGTTGAAAAGACAGAAGGCTCGGGCTGAAAGGAGCGGTCCTGTAAGAAAGGAGAGGCAGTAGGTCTGGTGCCGTTAGGACAGGCGGTCCTGCAGATTTAAAGAAGGAGAATGTAAAAGTTAAATTGCCTTATAATGTGATTATAAGAAGGTCTTTAGCGGATTTAGAGTGTACGTCCTTAAAGGCAATGTTAAATTATTGTTCAAGAGTTTGTACTAAGTAGAATACCCGGTTGGGTAAGAAAAGTTATTTATAGCATGTTGCTATGATATTTAACCATGTTTGTAACGTTCAAGTGTCCTCACCTCCCATAAAGGGAAGCTCTGTTCAAGTATGCTTATTGTTATTGCACTCAACAAAATTGTATGTCTTTTTGCTAACCTGTATTGTTGTTTTCTTCCCAGTCCCGGAGTACTGGATTTAACCGGGGGGGAGTGCAGCGCCCCAGAGTCCTGGTCGTTGCAGTACTGTGGCTCCGCCACTAAGGGGAGCTATGGTACGTCTGATGGCACTGAAGGAGTTCATCTGATCAGGTATCACAGACACCAATACATTTCACCGCCGGGCCTCCAGGGGGAGCTAAGGGTTCTATTCATTAGGCCACTCCCCACACACTGGTAAAACTGGGGGTCAGGCAGGAAGTTAGACAGAAAGCTGACTGGGTCGGAGCCAGGCAACACCTTGTGGCAGAGGGTGTTGTGGGGGAAGATTCGGTAGGGTCCCTGTCAGGGGTGGGATCCTGACAGAGGCTTGGCAACTTGAGCGAACGTAACGGGACCGTGCCTGCTCAGTATAGCGGCGGTGCCCAAGGAGGGATTGGAAGCGAGATAGATTGTGCTGAGTGAGAAACGAGATCAAAGCAACAAGGAGAATACCAGTAGGGGTCGTGCTGTAAGACCGAGGCAACATCCTACTGAGGCGCACAACCGGCGGCCGGAACGCCGAGGGAGTATTACAATATTCAGCTTCAAGCAATACTCTAAACCAACGGCAGGACAGTCAGTCAAAGGCGGGCTGTCTCATCTCAATCACCTATGCAGTCTTGGGGGGCAACTTGTGGAGAGGGGCGACTCTAGGGTCCCGGAAGAGCTCCGTGCCTACCCGTCATACGGGTGCCGTTCCAACCGTAACATCAGGGAGGGACGGAGGATTAGCAGGACATCATCTAATCGAGTTGTGAGGGAACTTAAGAAACGGACAAAACAGTTGTGGGGACTTTCCGTAAGCACAGCAGGGAAAGACCGCAACACATAGCGCTAGCAGGAAGGCACAGATTTCCACCTGTTAAGAGAACTCTGGAGGTGCCATTGGACCGGCCGGACTTGCGCAGCCTGGTTATCCGGATTCCGGACTGAGGACTCAGAGATCTTCAGTAAAGAGGTAAAGAGACTGCAACCTGGTGTCCTCGTTATTTATTGCACCGCACCACTACAGCCTCACCACCATCATCACCCATCATATCTATCACTGTACGCCCCTCAGCAGGGTCACGGACCGGGCCTAGCCACCGTGACAACCCCAGAGCAGAGACTCAGAGGCCCGGTACCGGGTACCCCTCGGCCCTGCGGCAGTGGGGGCGCTACAACTGCCTATTTTCAAAAGTCAGCTACAGCTTCAGCCACCCTTGCCGTGCTTCAGCAGCGTTTGCAGCTTTTGGCTCACCGACGGGTGTGAGATGTCCCCACGCATTGGAACTCTACGCTGCATATGTTGGAAAGGATTTGTGAGTAGAAGAGGGCAGTTGTTGACTACCAACATCAACAAGGCCGGCGATATTCAGTTCAGACTCCACACATAAGACCTCAGGAGTGAACATGGATGTCAAACATATGTACCATCCTACAAAACTTTGAGGACTGCACCAAGATGGTGAGCGGTGATGATGCCATAATTAGCATCACCATCCCACTTCTCAGCATTCTGAAAACCTCTCTGGTCACAATTAAAGAGGATGCATTGCAGCCAGAGCACGAGGACAAGGAGCAAGGAACCATATAGGGGGATTACACTCATGTCTTCCCAACGTGGATAGGAGGGCAATGATGAGGAGGAAGAACAGTAGCTACTTTCATGCGCTATAGACGGTACTACAAGCACAGATGTCATACCGTCTGTTCAGTGGGGATGGCCTGAGGACAGGGAGGAGGAGGATGAGGAGGACAGCATGGTTAGTCATCCTGTTGGTGAGGACACGGAAGTCTTGCCTGTTAGCAGTCTGGCACGCATGGCTGACTTTATGTTGTGCTGCGTTTCACGTGACCCTCGCATTATAAAATTTTTTGGTGACACTCATTACTGGTTGGTGACACTTCTAGACCCACGCTACAAGGAGAACTTTCAATCTCTGCTGCCAGATGCAGAGAAGTGTACTGAAATGTAGCAGTACCAGAGGGCCCTTGTAGCGGAATTACTTAGAATATTCCCATGTGAGAACGCTGGCAGCAGACATCAGAGTTTGTTGTATAACCAAGGAGTCCAAGCGAGAGAGAAAGAAGTACAATCCAGCTCAGGAAGGGGAACAATGGCAAAGTTCTGGGACAGTTTTCTCAGACCTTCCAATCGACCCGGCACAGAGGCAAGGAGTGCTGTCACAAGAAGTGCAATGTTTGGGAAGATGCTGAGGGAGTACCTTGCAGATCGTACAAATGTCCTCCGTGATTCCTCTGTGCCTATTAATTATTGGGTATCCATGCTGGACACGTGGCATGAACTGGCTCTCTACGCCCTGAAGGTCCTGGCCTGCCCTGCTGCTAGCGTTCTGTCAGAGCGGGTTTTTAATGCCGATGGTGGAATTACAACAGATAAGCGCATCCCCCTGTCAACTGAAAATGCTGACAGGCTGACTCTTATAAAAATGAACAAGGGCTGGATTGGGCAAGATTTTTGTACACTACCAAGTGAAAACAGCCAAACATAACCTGTAATACATTGTCTTTTTTGTGGAGGTGTATTGTCATGCACCTCTCCCCAACCAGACATGGCTATTCGCTTCCTGATTTTGTCTGTTTGGTGTTATCCTCCTCCTTATCCTCATCCTCATCATCCACAACCAGTACAACACCAGGGTGAACATATTCCGTGATGCAAAAGTCGCTCAATTTTTGTGCTAGGGTGTTTTTCAGATGCCCGTTATTAATTAGAAACCAAAATAAACTCCCCCAGGGGGAACTGTCATCAAAATGAGATGTACTTATATTTTTCCCATTTATTCTTATATATTCCAGTTTTAATATCTCTGCACCGTCCTTTTATGACCCAGTGTATACCTCTACAATATGAAAATATTTAAATACTATTATATATTTTTTTTATATCCCTGTCTCTGAGCTGTTGCTAGGGACAAACATATCTCGTTGGACACAATCTGGCATCATATATATGAACCTGTGTTCGCCCCTCCCTTTTGTTATTTACTTTCATCGGTGGATTCACATCCTTTTTTTTTTCAGTATGACTTATCTTTATGTCTCCTCATTCTCCACCACTAGATCACTAGGCTTAACGTCTTCTGTGCCGCTACAGGCAGTCCAATTTTTGGCAAGGGTGTCTATGATGCCCACAGTATATTTAAAAAAAAATGGATCCCCCTTGGGGAAATGTTTGTCAGCCCATGCACTGTGTGTATGGGCATTACAAGTCAAGGAGACACACTCCTTTACATTGGGGATATTTTTTCATGAGGCCTTCAGCAATGTCTCCTCATTCTCCACCACTTGATCACCAGGCTTAACGTCTTCTGTTCCGCCACAGGCAGTCCAATTTTTGGCAAGGGTGTCTATGATGCCCATAGTATATTTTTTAAAAATGTATCCCCCTTGGGGAAATGTTTTTCAGCCCACGCACTTCGTATATGGTCATTACAAGCCTAGTAGACCCGCTCCTTATCATTGGGCCTAGTTTTTAATGAAGCCTTCCTCCACCTCTCATCATTTTCCACCACTAGATCACCAGGGTTCTTGTGTTCCATGCTGCTACAGACAGTCCAATTTTTGGCAAGGGTGTCTATGATGCCCATAGTATATTTTTTAAAAATGTATCCCCCTTGGGGAAAAGTTTGTCAGCCCATGCACTGCATGTATGGGCATTACAGGTCTAGGAGACACACTCCTTTACATTGGACCTATTTTTTCATGAGGCCTTCAGTAATGTCTCCTCATTCTCCACCACTAGATCACCACGCTTAACATGTTCTGTGATGCTACAGGCAATCCAATTTTTTCCAAGCCTGTTTATGATGTCCATAAAAGATTTTTTTTAAAGTTACCCCCTCCATGGTGAAATGTTTCTCAGCCCATGCACTGTATGGTCGTTACAAGCCTAGTATTATTATTATTATTTATTTATATAGCACCATTGAATCCATGGTGCTGTACATGAGAAGGGGGTACATACAAATTACAGATATCACTTACAGTAAACGAACTAACAATGACAGACTGATACAGAGGGGCGAGGACGCTGCCCTTGCGGGCTTACATTCTACAGGATTATGGGGAAGGAGACAATAGGTTGAGGGTTGCAGGAGCTCCGGTGTTGGTGAGGCAGTATCTCCGGTAGTGATGAGGCCAGTGCAGGCTGTAGGCTTTCCTGAAGAGGTGGGTTTTCAGGTTCCATCTGAAGGATCCGAATGTGGTTGATAGTCGGACGTGTTGGGGCAAAGAATTCCAGAGGATGGGGGATATTCGGGAGAAGTCTTGGAGGCGGTTGGATGAGGAGCAAATAAGTGTGGAGGAGAGAAGGAGGTCTTGAGAGGACCGGAGATTATGTGAGGGAAGATATCAGAAGATTTGTTCAGAGATATATGGAGGAGACAGGTTATGGATGGCTTTGTAGGTCAGTATTAGTAATTTTAACTGGATACACTGAGCCAGTGAAGAGATTTGCAGAGGGGGGAAGCGGAGGAATAGCGAAGAGAGAGATGAATTAGTCGGGCAGCAGAGTTAAGGATGGACTGGAGAGGTGCAAGGGTGTTACCAAGGAGGCCACAGAAAAGGATGTTGCAGTAGTCAAGGCGGGAGATGATGAGGGCATGCACAGGCATTTTAGTAGATTGATGGTTGAGGATAGGACATATTCTGGAGATATTTTTGAGCTGGAGGCGACAGGAGGTGGACAGAGCTTGGAAGTGCGGTTTGAAGGACAGGGCAGAGGTAAAGGTTACTCCGAGGCAGCGGACTTCCGGTATGTGGGAAAGCGTGATGTTGTTAATTGCGATAGATAAGTCAGGTAAGGAAGATCTATGGGATGGAGGAAAGATGATGAGTTCAGATTTGTCCACATTGAGTTTGAGGAAGCGAGTGGAGAAGACAGAGGATATGGCTGATAGACACTCCGGGATTCTGGACAGCAGAGCGGTGACGTCTGGGCCAGAAAGGTAGATCTGAGTGTCATCAGCATAAAGGTGGTACTTGAAACCATGAGACTTTATGAGTTGTCCCAGGCCAAGTGTATAGATTAAGAAGAGTAGGGGTCCTAGAACAGAGCCTTGGGGGACTCCAACAGAGAGAGGGTGGGATGAGGAGGTAGTGTGGGTGTGGGAGACGCTGAATGTGTGGTTGGAAAGGTACGAGGAGATCCAGGATAGGGCGAGATCTTTGATGCCAAAGGAGGAGAGGATCTGTAGTAGGAGTAGACCCGCTCCTTATCATTGGGCCTAGTTTTTAATGAAGCCTTCCTCCACCTCTCATCATTTTCCACCACTAGATCACCAGGGTTCATGTGTCCCATGCTGCTACAGACAGTCAATTTTTTGGCAAGGGTGTCTGTGATCCCAATTAAATATTTTTTTACACTTAGTGTATGGGCATTACAAGTCTAGGAGACATGCTCCTTAACATTAGACCTAGTTTTTAATAATGACTTCCTCCACATATCATCATTCTCTGCCACTAGAACACCATAGTGAACGTGTTCTGTGCTGCTACAGCCATTCAATTTTTGGCCAAGGGCGTCTATGATCCCCATAAATAATTTCTAAAAATGTAACTCCCATGGGGAAATGTTTGTCAGCCCATGCACTTAGTGTGTGGGCATTACAAGTCTAGGAGACACTCCTTTGTAATGGGACAGTTTTTTTATGAGGCTCTCCATGTTTCTTCCAAAGGGGATTGGGGTGCATGCAAATTTGAGTCAAGGCGGAACTTGCATTCAATGCATAAGGAAACAGTATGGCAGGACCAACTGAAGAATGGGAAGTGGCTTTTCCTGTAGCCATCCAGTACTTGGGTTCAAAGGCTTATTGGGGTGCATATGACTTGATAGCAGGGCAGACCTTGCAGGTAATACATAAGAAAACAGTATGGCAGGACCAACTGAAGAATGTGAAGTGGCTTTTCCTGTGGCCATCCAGTACGTGGGTTCAAAGGCTTATTGGGGTGCATATGACTTTATAGCAGGGCAGGCCTTGCAGGTAATACATAAGAAAACAGTATGGCAGGACCAACAGAAGAATGTGAAGTGGCTTTTCCTGTTGCCATCCAGTACCTGGGTTCAAAGGCTTTGTAATAATTATATGGGATAACTCAGGAGACTCTTTGCGTAGAACAAGACAACTACAGGACACAATTTTATAAGTGGTAAAGTCTATAATATCACACGGTGATTCAAACAGTTGCAGAGAGAAACTCAAGTCCACAACACTTGGTGCAAATATCAAATGCAGCTCAGCAGTCTATAGGAAACTTCAGAGGAAAATGCAATCACGCAGAAAGTCTATGAAGCACAATTATTCTTGAGGATACTTGACACGAATAAGTCCTTGCTTAGTCCACAACACAGATAGATATGCTTATAAGGCAGTTCAAATAATATCTTAGCTCAACCAGGGAGGTCTGGGTAATAGTCTCAGGTTCTTGCAGAGCAGAAACAGCTTACATGTCCAGCAAATGCAGATGGAAGCAAACACGAGCAGCAGATGAAGGAGGATTACTGGAACTGGTGTATGCAGCAGGAACTCAGAGCAGAGTAGCAGGAATAACCCCACAGGTTCACAGGAGCAGGTATATAGCCAGGGAGTCACCAGAGGTCAGGAGCTGGATGCAAGGCAGAATACTCTAGCACAGACTGAAGGCTGGGGTGGCGTTTTATAGCAGGAAGACACAGTGCACATGATACCAAAGACACCATCTTGGAAAAGGGCAGTAATGCACAAAAAGGTAATAAAAAATGTTCAGAGTCCTGACATTACTCCCTCCTCAGAAACGGCCTCAGGACGATCCTGGACCTGGTTTCTCAGGGAGTCTCTGATGAAAACGAGAAATCTTTTGTTGGGCATTGATGTTTTCCACAGGTTCCCAAGAGTCTTCCTCAGGGGGATATCCCTACCATCTTATCAGATATTGGAGCTGATTCCTGCGAATCCTGGAATCAACAATTTCCTCCACCACAAATTGTTCTTGCCCATCAATCACCACAGGCTGCGGAGGTGGTACAACACGTCCCTGGAAGGTATTAGGAGATACAGGCTTTAGTAAAGATACATGAAAAACTGGGTGTACCTTCATAGTCCTAAGCAGCTTCAGCCGGCAGGCCACAGAGCTTACAATACCGTTGATCTTGAAAGAGCCAATGAATTTCTGTCCAAGTTTTTGTGAAGGAACGTTTAACTTCAGATTCTTAGTTGCTAACCACACGGAATCTCCTACCTTGAACATGGGTGCAGGTTTACGGAATCTATCAGCCGATCTCTTATAACGTTCTTGAGCTGTGGTCAGGGATTCCTTCAGAACCTCCAGATTTTGCCTCATCGCAGACAGCCTTTCCTCCACTGCCGGAACCGGAGAATTAATTGGAGACCTAGGTAAGATACACAGATGATAACCCACATTGGCAAAGAAAGGTGTAAATTTAGTGGAGGCGCTCTGAGAATTGTTATATGAAAATTCGGCTAATGGCAGCAACTCCAACCAATCATCCTGGAGATGACTGACATAGCATCTTAGATATTGTTCCAGCGTCTGGTTGGTACGCTCAGTCTGACCATTTGTCTGGGGATGGTAAGCGGAAGAGAGACAGACATTAATGTTGAGTGCAGAGCAAAACCCCTTCCAGAATCTTGAAGTGAACTGCACTCCACAGTCAGAGATGATCTCATCCGGAACCCCATGCAACCGAAAGACATTCTGTATAACCAAGTTCACTGTATCTTTAGCTGAGGGGAGGCCGGTGCACGGAACAAAATGAGCAGCTTTAGTCAGGCGATCAACTACCACCATGATTGTATTCATGCCCCGCGATGTAGGCAGCTCCACAATAAAGTCCATTGATATAGACCCCCAAGGGCGGGACGGAACAGGTAATGGTTGTATAAGACCCATAGGTGCCACATGAGGAGTCTTGTAATGAGCACATACCTCGCAAGAGAGAACATAGTCCTTGGTATCCTTCAGGCAAGTTGGCCACCAGAAGAATCGGCTCAGGAACTCTTGTGTCTTTTGTACCCCCCTGTGATCAGCCAACTTGGAGTCATGTACCAACTTGAGGATCTGCAGACGGACAACCTCAGGGACGTAGATACGTCGATCTCTGAACCACATGCCACCCTTAAAGACAAGATTAATATCCACAGGTGGGTTGGTCAGAAATACATCACAGTCATAGGCCTCCCTGCACTCCTTCCACAAGTCCTGATCGTGGATAACTCCGATGAAATTGGCATCAGATAGAATGGTCTTGGACGGGGCTCCTGGTACGGAATCCGCAGCATGGATTCGGGATAAAGCATCAGCCCTCCCATTACGAGAACCTGGATGGTACGAGATAACAAAGTTAAATTGATTTAAAAATAAGTTCCAACGAGCCTGACGAGGAGAAAGACATCTAGCAGATCTAAGGAACTCTAAATTGCGATGGTCAGTTAGCACTATGATCTGTTGTTCAGCTCCTTGCAGATGATGCCTTCATTCTTTGAAAGCCGCAATAATAGCCAGCAATTCCTTGTCTCCCATGTCGTAATTCTTCTCTGCTGAGGTTAGTCTATGGGAAAAGAAAGCACAAGGATGTAGCAGACCCTTCTCTCCAGTTCTTTGAGAGAGAATAGCCCCCAAAGCATTATCAGAAGCGTCCACCTACACAATGAAAGAAAGTGTTGAATCTGGGTGTATCAACAGCGGTGCTGATGTGAAACAGATCTTAAGCCGATCAAAAGCTTCTTGAGCCTGTGATGACCACTTAAAGGGCTGTTCCTTCTTTGTCAAGGAAGTAATGGGACGGACAATATCAGAAACATTTCGAATGAAGCGTCTGTAGAAATTTGCAAAACCAATAAAATGTTGGACCTCCTTAACGTTCTTGGGTACCGGCCAGTCAAGGATAGCCTGAATCTTACCAGATTCCATGTTCAGCCCCTGGGGAGAGATGATATAACCTAAGAACTGTATCTCAGAACGATGGAACTCGCATTTCTCCGGCTTAATATACAGATGGTTCTCTTTCAGACATCTTAAAACAGTTTTGACATGTTCTTCATGTTCCTGTAGAGAGTCAGAAAAGATTAGTATATCGTCCAAATAGATCACTACAAACTGGTCCAACAAATCTCTGAAAATGTCATTAGCAAGGTGTTGAAATGTTGCAGGGGCGTTACAAAGCCCGAAGGGCATCACAAGAGATTCAAAGTGTCCATACCGGCATCTGAATGCTGTCTTCCACTCATCCCCTGGACGAATACGCACCAAATTATAAGCCCCACGAAGATCCAGTTTAGAGAACACCTTAGCATGGCGGACTCTTTCCAGTAATTCAGGAATCAGAGGCAAAGGGTAACGGTTTCGTATGGTTACCTTATTGAGTTTCCGATAGTCAACACAGGGTCTCAGGGTCCCATCTTTCTTCTTTACAAAAAAGATAGGTGCCCCTGCTGGTGAGGAAGAAGGACGTATGAAGCCTTTGGCCAGATTTTCATCAATATACTCCTTTAAGGCTTGAAGCTCAGGTGCCGCCAAAGGGTATACGTTACCAAAAGGAATAGCTGCCCCAGGAAGCAACTCAAAGGGACAGTCATAATGCCTGTGTGGAAGAAGCTGATCTGCATTCTTCTTGTCACAGATGTCAGAGAACTCTTTATATGCTGGAGGTAAAGAAAATACCTGTACATGTGGTTCCATAGCCGTGGACTCAGGGACAGCTTCTGTTAACGCTGAGTTGCTCCTTGTTGGAAAGATAATCTCCTTGGTCTCCCAGTTGATAATTGGGTTCTGAGAACGCAACCAATGAATGCCTAAAATCACAGGAAAATGAGGAGAAGAAATTAGCAAGAAAGAAAGTTGCTCCTGATGATTAGGCTCCAACAAAATTTCAAGGGGTACGGTCTCCTGATCCACAGGCCCAGAGATTAAAGGTGACCCATCCACTGTTTCCATGGTAATTGGAGAGGCTCTTTGCTGAATTTTGATACCATGTTCCTTGGCAAATGCGATATCCATGAAATTGCCACCTGCACCAGTCAATCATAGCTGCACTGGAAATCCACTGTCCTGAACACAGGATCTTAATAGGGAGAGAACAGTGAGAGTTCTTTTCCTTAAGCTCCTTGGGGGGTGAAGTCATAGAAAGTGAATGGAATACAGCATTTAAAGGCAGGCTACATTCAGAGATGTCAGATTCATCATCACAGTTGTCATGCTCCCCTACTGCTGCTAGCACCTTGTTAGGCCGTCTAGGACACTTAGGACAATTGATCAAGAAGTGGTCAGACTGGCTGCAGTAGAAACATAGACTTTCACGAAGGCGATGCTCCCGGCGCTCATTGATCTCGCGCCTCTGAACGGAATCAATTTGCATGGGCACCTCTTCCACCTCCCGAGATGTTTTACCTGCAGGCTCTTTGGAAGGAAGGGAAAAGTTAGAAATACGGTTATATGCAGAAAACTTCTGCCTACGCTCAGTAAGGCGAATGTCAATGCGCACACAATGCTGTATAAATGTCTCTAGCTCTTGTGGTGACTCAGAGCGAGCTAGTTCATCTTTTACAATACTAGACAGACCCCTTTTAAAAATAGGCAATTGTGCATAACTGTCTCAATTGGTATCTACCGCTAATCTCCTGAATTCAGTAGCATACTCAATAACAGAACGTTTTGCCTGGTGTTAAGACAATAAAGCAGATTCAGCGGTTGCACGGCGATTAGGATAATCAAACATTAATGCCATACTGGCCAAGAAATCATCCAAGTTATTTAACCGTGGGTCACGAGACTCAATCATCGGATTCGCCCAGGCGAGCGCTCGTGCGGTCAGCAGCATTATTACACACAATACTTTGGATCTATCATTAGGAAAACGGTCAGCATGCACATCAAAATATATTGATTCACAAAGCCATGAAATTTGTCGTGATCACCATTAAATCTGAATGGGGGCAAGTTAAGTGGGCTAGCTGGTGGCGCTTGCCCAGAGGAAGAAGTCGCTTGTGCAGCTATTTGCGTGCTTATGTCCTGAAAAGCCCGTCCATACTGGGACTCTATGCCAGCAAGTTTGTTTTCCTGGGCTGCCATGCGGGTGCTTAAGTCCTGCAAAGTCTGTCCAAACACTTGTTGATTGAGTTCAAAGCTTCCAAACTTCTTTTGCAGACCTTCCACATCTTTCTGCAGTGATCTAATTATGGAAAACACCTGCTCTAGTCTGCTTTCTGCAGTCATTGTTCCAGCAGTCTCCTTTTTTTTTTTTAGGCTAGAGTATCCTGTAATAATTATAGGGGATAACTCACGAGACTCTTTGCGTGGAACAAGAAAACTACAGGACACAGTTTTGTAAGTGGTAAAGTCTATATTATCACACGGTGATTCAAACAGGTGCAGAGAGAAACTCAAGTCCACAACACTTGGTGCAAATATCAAATGCAGCTCAGCAGTCTATAGGAAACTTCAGAGGAAAATGCAATCACGCAGAAAGTCTATGAAGCACAATTATTCTTGAGGATACTTGACACAAATAAGTCCTTGCTTAGTCCACAACACAGATAGATATGCTTATAAGGCAGTTCAAATAATATCTTAGCTCAACCAGGGAGGTCTGGGTAATAGTCTCAGGTTCTTGCAGAGCAGAAACAGCTTACATGTCCAGCAAATGCAGATGGAAGCAAACACGAGCAGCAGATGAAGGAGGATTACTGGAACTGGTGTATGCAGCAGGAACTCAGAGCAGAGTAGCAGGAATAACTCCACAGGTTCACAGGAGCAGGTATATAGCCAGGGAGTCACCAGAGGTCAGGAGCTGGATGCAAGGCAGAATACTCTAGCACAGACTGAAGGCTGGGGTGGAGATTTATAGCAGGAAGACACAGTGCACATGAGACCAAAGACGCCATCTTGGAAAAGGGCAGTAATGCACAAAAAGGTAATAAAAAATGTTCAGAGTCCTGACAGGCTTATTGGGGTGCATATGACTTGATAGCAGGGCAGGCCTTGCAGGTAATACATAAGAAAACAGTATGGCAGGACCAACGGAAGAATGTTAAATGGCTTTTCCTGTTGCCATCCAGTACCTGGGTTCAAAGGCTTATTGGGGTGCATATGACTTGATAGCAGGCAGGCCTTGCATCCAATGCAACATTTTTTCATGAAGCTCTTCTGTACCTCTCGTGAAAGGGGTATTGGGGTGTGTTGTAATTGTTGGCAGCCCAGCCACTCACTTCATAGGCAATAACAGCATAGGAGACCCACTGTTTAATAATGGCCCTTTAAGAATATTAATGCCGCCTGATGCCCCTCTAAAAATAGGCTTTGAGACTTTAAGACTGAGTCCCTCTTTCATAAATGAAACAAGATGTGTCTTCTTATGTGTCACACACCACATGGCCAGCTAGAGTTATTAAATGTTACAATGACATTTCCCCGTGAATGCATTTGTATTGGTTGAAAGCAATGTAAAAATTGAAAAACGCATCAAAAACGCTGGGTGTGAACATTGCCCACACGGTGGAGGAACATTTTGGTCTGGGGTTAATTATTTTGCCTTATATATAGTGTTGAGCGATACCGTCCGATAATTGAAAGTATCGGTATCGGAAAGTATCGGCCGATACCGGCAAAGTATCGGATCTAATCCGATACCGATACCCGATACCAATACAAGTCAATGGGACTCAAGTATCGGACGGTATCCCTGATGGTTCCCAGGGTCTGAAGGAGAGGAAACTCTCCTTCAGGCCCTGGGATCCATATTAATGTGTAAAATAAAGAATTAAAATAAAAAATATTGCTATACTCACCTCTCCGACGCAGCCTGGACCTTACCGAGGGAACCGGGAGCCTTCTTTGCTTAAAATGCGCGCTTTTACTTCCTTCCGTGACATCACGGCTTGTGATTGGTCGCGTGCCGCCCATGTGGCCGCGACGCGACCAATCACAGCAAGCCGTGACGTAATTTTCAGGTCCTCAATGCCTAATTCTAGGCATTCAGGATTTTAAAATTACGTTCCGGCTTGTGATTGGTCGCGTCGCGGTCACATGGGCGACGCGACCAATCACAAGCCGTGACGTCACGGAATGCAGAATGCAGAAATAGGCATCAGGACCTGAAATTACGTCACGGCTTGCTGTGATTGGTCGCGTCGCGGTCACATGGGCGGCACGCAACCAATCACAAGCCGTGACGTAATTTTAAAAATGCGCGCGTTTCCTGCCTCCCGTGACGTCACGGCTTGTGATTGGTCGCGTCGCCCATGTGACCGCGACGCGACCAATCACAAGCCGGAACGTAATTTTAAAATCCTGAATGCCTAGAATTAGGCATTGAGGACCTGAAAATTACGTCACAGCTTGCTGTGATTGGTCGCGTCGCGGTCACATGGGCGGCACGCGACCAATCACAAGCCGTGACGTCACGGAAGGAAGTAAACGCGCATTTTAAGCAAAGAAGGCTCCCGGTTCCCTCGGTAAGGTCCAGGCTGCGTCGGAGAGGTGAGTATAGCAATATTTTTTATTTTAATTCTTTGTTTTACACATTAATGTTGTTTCGATACCGATACCCGATACCACAAAAGTATCGGATCTCGGTATCGGAATTCCGATACCCGCAAGTATCGGCCGATACCCGATACTTGCGGTATCGGAATGCTCAACACTACTTATATACAATCATTACCCTGGAAAGGATGTGCCTTAACATATTTCCCAGCAAAATCCATTTTGGTTTCGTTTTTGTATGTTTTTTGGTGCACCTGTAAAAATGGTGTGAAACTCTGACAACATTCCTTACAGCTGTGACCTAGGAGTCAGGAATGCTTCCAGGGGCGATCCCCATGATGTTCCCATGTCATTTGAGCAGTGTTTCCATCATTTTCAGACTTTTTAGACCTTAAATGGACACCCCAGGGGGATTACGGTAAAAATACTCGGGTTTCCCCATAGACTTACATTGGACTCGTTGCTCGGGTCGAGTACCCGAGTATTCCAATTTGCTCGACCCGAGCAACGAGCACCCGAGCATTTTAGTGCTCGCTCATCACTAGTGGGGAGTTTTTTTGTTCTTTGTATTGTATAATGCTTTTAATCAGTTTTCATACTGTTCTGTCTGGGTTTTATTTTACTAATACCCTTAATTTATTTTCAATAGATTACTTACTGTAGTGCCTCTGCCCCATGCATGGTCCGCTTCCTGGTACTGACCTGGTGCCTCAGGGCCATGGCTTCATCGCGGTGCCCAGCGGGGACGCCGGTCTTCTGGGGTTTCCGTCTCTTGTCCCGCGCTGCCTGCTCCTGCCTTTGCTTCCTGGATGGTGCGTGCGGCTCGTAGGTCTTTTGGAACAGCTGTGAGGGCGCGCACTCCCGGTCTCCTAAAGAGACAGCGTGCCTTTTTCAAAAATAGGTCTCAGCCAATGGCTGAGTGTCCTGTATTATTTCAGGCACCTCTGTGCTTAGGGAGGTGCCTGAGCAACAAGTGTTAGCTGTTGCTATTCCCAGGTTCTCTGTACCTGCGTGCCTGTGCTCCGTTAGCATCTTGCCAATTCTGGTTTCTCTCTGCAGTGTGCCTGCCAAGTCTCTCCATATCTCTCCGGACTACGCCAGTACCTTCTAAGCCAGTGCCTGCCAGTTACAGCCCATTACCCACTCCAGCCGTTTGCTATCTGCCAAGTTCTCTGCCTCCTGCAGTTCCTGCCAGCCCGCCTGTCCTGCTGGGACAGCTTCCACGTGTTCAGGGTCTAACTGGAGTTAGCACCTTGCGTCCCTTGGGCATTCCATCCTGGCCCTGTTTGAGTAGTCACTCTGGCAACAGGCGAGCCTTTGAATATAGCAGATGCTTGCTTGTTTCCATGGGATCAACTAGTGGGTGTGAGTGTGGCCCTTACCAGGGTAACCAAACTCTCTGAGTCCTAGAGTCCTGACACCAGTAGCCAATTTATTGTCATGTGACATTCCTGCGGCCCCTCGTCCGGGTTTATAATCCACACTGCAGGCTGGATAGGCATAATACAAAGTAGGCCAACCAGGTTGTCCACATTTCGGGGGGTCTCCCTTGGCAACTGAGGTCTGCACAGGCCTAGGAAGCGAGTGGATAAATCTGTCCATTAGAACCCACTCTACCATGTAGGCTGGGGTTTAGAACTCTGGCTGCAATCACTTCTGTACCAGATGCAGCAGGTTGGGAGTGAAGGGGTTTATCACCGCAATACGCCCAGTGGTGGACCCTTTGAGATCAGACAGATATAGTCACTCCTGAGCGTGCCAATATTTCAATTTTTAACTTGGTATAGTTCTGTGTGTCCTGTAAGGTCAGGTCATAATAAGCCTTTTGGGGCTCGCCAGCCCACTGCTCCGGTGGCAGCTTCTCCCACTCTGCTACCCTTTCAAACACAGTCAAACTTTCAAACACAGTCAAAAATTCCTCAATGTCATCGCCTGGGGTCATCTTTTGCATTGCTCATCTTACCGCCTTCCGAATGTGTGTGTCGTCACCTGGACTTGGGGGAGGGGCTTCCGGCCTTCCACAAACGGCCTCTGTGAGGAGTTCCATCTGCCGCATAAGCACCTCCAGTTGCTGCTGGTGCTGCTGTTGAATCTGCTGCACCAACAGTTTATTCATCTCCTGTTGTGTTAATTGATGCTGCTGTTGGGCCTGGACCAGGTGCTTGATGAGCTCCTCCATGCTGTTTGACTTTGCTTCCTGACTTACCGCCACCTTCACCCAAGACATGCAGGTTTTCTACATATAGCCTCACTCGGCTGCTCATAGAGGTAGACACAGAGGTAAACTTTTGTTCTGCTTATTTTAAATGTACGGTATAAACCAGTGCAGGGTTCAACAAAATAAACCTGGCTTTTCTGGCATAACGGGAAATCAAAAGGTAACATATAGCACTGTCCATATGGCTGCAGGGATCTGCCTGCTCAGGAAACAATAGGGTTCAGTAATTATCCTTTACTATAAACAGAGATCTGGAGCTATTGCCTCCAGGCACACCGAACGACTCAGAAGGCTGACTATTTACCTTCTAGATCCTACCCTGGGGAGAAGATATGGTGAACAGCCTCCCACCCGCTCTATAGCTGTTCACTTAAAAACCTAGCAATTAAAACGGCCAATTCACACTTCTCCGCCCTTAGTTTGCTGGAGCATTTCCCCTAGGTTCATATTACTGAAGCGAACAAGCTCAGTGATACATATCTCCCATACAGTACTTTACCAGTGACTTTGTCACACTTGCTATAACCTAGTTTGGAGCTGGAAGTGTGAGCTGTGCGTAGAGAGGTCATATAGGAGACGTCTCTGGAGTTCTGTTTGGATGTTTGAGTGTCTTCCTTTACCTTATCTCCTGTGTGATTTGTCTCACCTTTCCCTTCCCCTTTCTGTAGTCTGGGAGTACATTGAGTGACTGTTTTTTCATTTTTGCTTGTCTGTTTCCTTTTGTGTCTTTGTGTTAGAGCAACGCTTGCATTCCTGTGTTGTGCAGGGCAAGTGTCAGGAATGCCCAACTTTCCCTAGTTGTAGAGCTCCCCTTCCCTTCCGTCTCGTCGTGCGCTATGTTGCTTCTCGCAAAAGTGTGACAGCAGAGCAGAAGAGAAGGAACTGCTCTGTTAATGTGACATCATACGTCATTGGAGAATTGCCACTAGGTTCTGTGGCTGCTCTAAGACTGGAGATATTGTCTCACCGCAGAACAGGCAGGTAGTTAGCAACTATCTGCCACTAAGTGCTTAACTCCATAATAGAAAAAAAGTTGGGAATAGAAAAAAATGAGTTTTAATGAAAGTAGCAATCTTATCACTGTATGGCATTCACCACAGGCTTTTATTAAATACATACACTGCTCTATGCGTTTTAAAAAATCCACTTTGAGTAGTGCTTTATAAGATTCCACCTAAAAGGGTTGTCCCATTACAACCAGTTTGAGCTTACAGGTTTAGTTACGTATAAAACAACAAACTAAGCTATAATTAACCTGCCTGGGTCCAACAGTGTATTTCCGTAGCTATAAACTTTGTTGATCGGCTGCAGCGGTGATGTCACGTCAACAGTGTTGTTGCCAATTGGTAAACTCAGTGGCTTGTGATTGACTGCAGCACTGTCAAAATGACATCACAGCTTCAGCCAATCTACAGAGTCCGAGGCAGCAGTGGAGATGCAGTGCTGGACTTTGGGAGGGTTAGTATAGCTTTCTTTGTTATTTCATACCTAACTGATCCTGTAAGCTTAAAATAGTGGAAAGGCACATTGCCTTTAAGAATTAATTGGTACCGCTCTAGGACAAACAACACTATCCTTTATTATATGCTATTTTATGCCTACATTTTAGAATGTACATTAGTATCTTATTTTATTGCAGGAGAACGCATAATTTTCTGTGGTATAATTTCTTTCTCCAGCCTTTTTTTCTAATTTTTTTAAACAGTGAGTAATCTTTCATTTCTTTTTTTCTTCTTATGTCTATTATGGAAAGTTAGAGTTTATAATTCACTTCATTAGGTGATTTGGCTTCTTTCGCCTAAGCACATGGCACCGAATGTTGTCCAGACTTGTTTCAAACACTTGTTGAGGTTGAGGCCCACGGACTTGGCACCACAACAATTACTGTCACATGAAATGCTTTCAAGACGTGCCTTTCCTCCCACCTTCTTAGATTGACATGCAGGGTGTTAGTACCACATCACTGACTGTCAGTTACACTGTCTAGTATAAAGGTCCCGCTGACAGATGCCTCAGTTGAAGTATCATACGTTGACAGGGTATGGTGGAACCCCCTCTGGAGAAGAAATGGAGGAAAACCAGCTCACTGTACCATATGAAGTCCAGTATGCAGGGAACAACGCTCTGGCAAGCTAGGTGGGGCTCACGTGACGCGGACATTGTGACCTCCAGGACTATTCCCTTCAACGGGTATTCAACTGGGGTGAAGTTGTTCAATCTATACTTACTCTTAAAATCAATATTGAAACGCAAATCTTATGGGCCTTCATCCACACGAAAATTGGATGTTAGTTTCATCTCTTCAGATCCTGATTTATCTGATCTTCACCCTAATGACTCGGATTCTGATTTCAACACCCCTCATGTATATTTCACTAACTCTCATGAATATGTAAGACATCAAAAAACACAAAATGGGGAGCAGTAAGCACAGGAAACACTTTCAACATGATAAATTGACATAGAAATGATACTTATTGCTAACTGACAACAAGTGTCCTTAAATTGACATCGAAGATGAGCTAAGCCCACCGGCATCAGGGGCTTATCTACAACATTCTAGAATGCTGTAGATAAGCCCCCGATGTATCCTGAAAGAGGAGAAAAAGAGGTTAGATTATACTCACCTGGGTGGGCGGTCCGATCCGATGGGCATTGCGGTCCGGTCCCTCCTATTTTCATAGGATGACATGCTCTTCTTGTCTTCACGCTGCGGCTCCGGCGCAGGCATACTTTGTCTGCCCTGTTGAGGGCAGAGCAAAGTACTGCAGTGCGCAGGCACCTGAGCACTGCAGTACTTTGCTCTGCCTTCAACAGGGCAGACAAAGTATGCCTGCGCCAGAGCCGCAGCGTGAAGACAAGAAGAGGACGTCATCGTAAGAAGATGGGAGGCCCTGGACGGGACCGCGACGCCCATCGGACCAGGCCACAGCAGGACCGCCCACCCAGGTGAGTATAATCTAACCTCTTTTTCTCCTCTTTCAGGATACATCGGGGGCTTATCTACAGCATTCTAGAATGTTGTAGATAAGCCCCTGATGCCGGTGGGCTTAGCTCATCTTCGATTTTGGGGGTGACAGGTTCCCTTTAATTTGTCTTCTTGGTCTCTTAGGGTATGCGTCCACGTTCAGGATTGCTTCAGGATTTGGTCAGGATTTTTCATCAGTATTTGTAAGCCAAAACCAGGAGTGGAACAATTAGAGGAAAAGTAGAATAGAAACATATGCTCCACTTCTGCATTTATCACCCACTCCTGGTTTTGGCTTACAAATACTGATGTAAAATCCTGACCAAATCCTGATGCAATCCTGAACGTGGACACATACCCTTATACGTGGTCAAATTACACTCCTGTCATATGGACTCAATGTTGTTCCTACCAGAGATTTTAACCTTTTTTCTACCCCTATGAACATTTATCAGTTGGTCCTAAATTTAACTATTAACCCCTTCGCCCCAAAGTCTGTTTTCACCTTCCTGACCAGGCCAATGTTTACAATTCTGACCACTGTCATTTTATGAATTAATAACTCTGAAACGCTTCAATGGATCCCACTGATTCTAGGACTGTTTTCTAGTGATATATTATATTTCATGATAGTGCTAAAATTTCTTTGATATGATGTGCGTTTATTTGTGACAATAAACAGAAATTTGGCAAAAATATCAAAAATGTCTCAATTTTTAAACTTATAATTTTATGCCCTTAAATCAGAGAGTCATATCGCACAAAATAGTTAATAAATTACATTTCCCACATGTCTACTTTATATCAGCACAATTTTTGAAACATATTTTTTTTTGTTAGGAAGTTACAAGGGTTAAAAGTAGTGATGAGCAAGTTTACTCGTTGCTCGGGTTTTCCCACGCACGCCCAGGTGGTCTCCGAGTATTTGTGAGTACTCGGAGATTTAGTTTTCTTTGCCGCAGCTGCATGATTTACAGCTACTAGCCTGCTTGAATACATGTGGGGATTCTCTAGGAACCAGGGAACCCCCACATGTACTCAGGCTGGCTAGCAGCCATAAATCATGCAGCTGCCTCAACAAAAACTAAATCTCCGAGCACTCACAAATACTCGGAGACCACCTGAGCGTGCTCGGGAAATGTTGAGCAACGAGTAAACTTGCTCATCACTAGTTAAAAGTTGACCAGCGATTTGTCATTTTTACAGCAAAATTTGCAAAACCATTTTTTTAGGAATCACTCAAGGTACTCAAAACTACATTCAAGAACTTTATTAACCCTTCAAGTGCTTGACAGGAATTTTTGGAATGTGTAAGAAAAAAATAAACATTTACTTTTCTTTCACAAAAATTTTCCTTTATACCTATTTTTTTTACTTTTGCAAGGGTAACAGGAGAAAATGGGCCATACAATTTGTTGTGCAATTTATCCTGAGTGAGCAGATACCCCATATATGGAGGAAAATAACTGTCTGGGCGCACGGCAGGGCTTGGAAGGGAAGGAGCGTCATTTGACTTTTTGAATGTAAAATTTGCAGGAATAATTAGCGGATGCCATGTCGCGTTTAGAGAGCCCCTGATGTGCCTAAACAATGAAAACCCCCAAAGTGACACCATTTTGCAAACTAGGCCCATTTGGGAACTTATCTAAAAATGCATTGAACACCTTGAACCCACAGGTGCTTCACAGAAGTTTATAACGTAGAGCCGTGAAAATAACAAAATCACATTTTCCCGCAAAAATCTTTTTTAGCTCCAAATGTTGTATTTTCACAAGGATAACAGGAGAAAATGGACCCCAAAAATTGTTTTGCAATTTCTCCTGAGTTCACTGAAAAACTGCTTTTGAGGCACAGTGCAAAGCTCAGAAGGGAAGTAGCACCATATTATAGTGCAGATTTTACTGCACTGGTTTGAGAGTGTCATGTCACAATGGAGAGTCCCAGAGGTGCCAACACAGCAGAATCCCAACCGAAAGTGACCCCATTTTACAAACTAAGCCTCTGTATGAATTCATCTATGGGTGCAGTGATTATAATGACACCACAGGTGTGTCACAGAATTTTATACCATTGGGCAGTAAAGAAAAAATAATTTACATTTTTACCACTAAGATTGTGTGTTAGCCCCAAATTTTACATTTTCATACTGGGAAAACGGTAAATTGGCACCAAAGTTTGTCTTACAATTTCTGCTGAATGTAGAAATACCAGATATGTGGCTATACAGTACTGCTTAGCCATATGGAGAAACTCGGGAGGGACGGAGCGTTATTTTCCTCCTGGAGCACAGATTTTCCTAGAATAGTTTGCGGACTCCATAAACAGAGCCCCTAACTGCTAGTAAAGCAGAATCCCCTCTCAAGTGACCCCATTTTGGAAACTATACCCCTTTGGGAATGTATCTACAGGTGTGGTGACGATTTTGATTCCATATGTGTTTTCCAGAAACAAGCAGCATTTGATGTTGCTGAGTGAAAATTGCAAACTGCCATTGTAGTGACCAGTACGTTATGTCCAGCTCGTGGTTCTGGAGACACGCACCTGTAGACTAGGTGGGCTCTCATCACTACAGAAATGCCAAATGTGGGTGCTAAATGTGGTTTAGGCACACTGGGGCTCAGAAGGGAGGTGGGCATTTGGATTTGGCAGCGGAGAATTTGCTGAATTTCTTTTGGGGGGCAAGGAGCCATTTCACTTCTCCATAGCTTTTGTGCTACCAATAACGTGGAAGCCCCTATATTTCCACTATATTTCCATGAAGAGATGATAGACCTGAGTGGGGACTTGCTTTTTTGTGGATCGAGTTGAAGCTTTTATTGGGAACATTTTACATAACATTTATGATCACATTTATCTGGCGCTCTACGCTGAGCACTTACATCGGGGTTTCCATCTAAATCTCCAAGTGACGTGACAGATGAAACCCCCAATGGATCCATTCACTATAGTGAGGCAGCAGAGTTACTCTGGACTCCGTCTGGCCTCTGTTCAGCTGACTCCTTTCCAGAAGTGCACAGAACTGTGGCCGATGGCACTTTCATGCAATCCTAAAAAGATGGACACTGCCATATCACAGATCCTATGGCTTCCACAGTGCCTCCATCTGCCTCATTATAGGGAATCTTCCGCCGGTGGTTCTGTCTGAATCAAGTATTTCAGAGATTTACACAGAAACCCGGGTGTAAGCGCTCAGCGCAGGATAAATGTGCGCCGAGCCTTACTGCAATCTTTGGGAGGCAGAATGAAAAAATCAACAGCATGTGAAGAATTGGTTTTATTTATTTTTTACGCCGTTCCTCGTACTATATAAATGATTAAGTGACTTTATTCTTCAGGCCGGTGCGATTACAGTGATACCAATTTATAAAAGATGCTTTTTATTGTGAAAAGTAGTTTTTGCATCATCACATTTTGAGAGCTATAATTTTTCCATATTTCGGCCGACAGAGTCATGTTATGGCTTGTTTTTGTTTATAGAAAAAATAATTATTTTTGTATCACTTTATTCTGAGAGCTATAACATTTTTAGTTTTCTGCTGATGGAACTCTATGATGGCTTGTTTTTTGCGGGACAAGATTACATTTGTAGTGTTACTAACTGTTTTTTAACATAAATGTATTCATTGGAAAAATATTTTATTCTTTTTTTTCATTTATTTTGGGATTTAAAAAAATATATTTTTACACTTTTTTATATTTTTTTTTTACATTGTCCCATCCTGGGACATCACTGTGTGGTGTTAGATCGCCGATCTGATACTCTGCACTGCAGGGTATCACATCAGCATCTGACAGGCAGGGAAAGAAGCATGTCAGCGCCTGCTCTCAGCAGGCGCTCACAAGCCACCTTCCGTGCAGGACCCTGAAGGACCCCACGGCCATCTTGCAGCTGGGGGTCTCCATGGAGACCATCAGGACAATGCAAGCACATCGCATTTGTCCTGATGGAAGCACGCAGGGAGCCCCTTCCCTGCGCAATGCTCATCTATCCTGCTGTCAGTACTGACAGTGGCATCCGATGGGTTAAATGCCGGCGATGCGATCAGTGCTAGCACCGATCGTGGGCGTTGCTGCAGTGTGTCAGTACTCACACAGAGCTGACACCCGCACCCGATCACCGCGGCGCTCAGCGTGAGGCCATGAAATCGGTGCACCATACCTCTACTGCTGTTTGTGGGAATGCAGCTCCCGCAAAGCAGTACATGTACGGCGCATGTCAGGAGGGGGGTTAAGAACATTTTTGGTCCCAGGATTCTGAATCTCCTGTTGAGAGGAAACTCCCTATTCTCAACCCTTATCGGACCTTTGAATTTCATGCCCAATTATCCATGATGTGTTAGGAGGACTTGAACGGTGTGATAAATTCTCAGGACATCAATGAAGCAAATCATTTTTAATTAAAAAATCCATTCTTTTACCCCATTCAATCTTAACAGATTTCAGGATCTTGTCGAAAGAGAACTCAGAATCCTTGACGACTCTACTGTAGAATTCACAATCACCCAGATCCAACTTGACACCATCATTAAAAATGCATTGTATGAACTGGGTCAAATGCATGATGTTGTTATAAAAATCTCAGATAAAGGGGGAGTTGTGGTAGTTATGGATTTTCTTATGTACAAATTTCAAATTGTTTTTATGCTTAATGATTCTTCTACATATTCCAAACTTGTAACCAATCCTACCACTAGTTTTTCCAATCTGACCAACAATTTAATACATAATGGTTTTTCATTGGGTGATTATTTGATTGTCAAATGCCCAGTTACACCTACGTTACATGCTCTTCCTAAGGCTGGAGTCACACATAATGTATAAAAAACTGGTCCGTTTTACACGGACGAGAATCGCAGAAATGTTCCCTGAACAGTGATCTGTATGTCACTCGTGTGCATTGTGAGGATGCGATTTTCTCGCATGTAAGCATCCATATGTCATCCGTATGGCGAGATTTTCTCCCCGGCTTGCAAAATGGACATATAATGGATCCATGGGCTCAAATATTCGTGAAAACTTATATAGTATATATATATATATATATATATATATATATATATATATATATATATATATATATATCAGTGAGACACACACATATATATATAGCTTTTAATTTCATTCAGAGCTAGATAGCAGAATAGCTGGTAATTCATTTGTCGGCTTTTGCTAAATCATTACAGAACCCGACAGGATATGAGACATGATTTACATACAGCAAACCATTGCATATCCGTTAGATTTTTATATGTCCCTCACTAATAATGTTAGTAGTGTTTGTGTGTAAAATTTGGTAGCTGTAGGTGTTAAAGGATTAATTCATGGAAAAAACTGGTGTGGGCTACCGTGCATTTTTCTCCACCAGAGAGGGAAAAGCCAGTGACTGAGGGCAGATATTAATAGCCTAGAGAGGGGTCATGGTTATTGCCCCCTGGCTAAAAAATCTGCCCCCAGTCACCCCAGAAAAGGCACATCTGTAAGATGCACCTATTCCAGCACTTAGCCTCTCTCTTCCCACTGCCCAGTAGCGGTGGCATATGCGGTAATAAGAGGTTAATGTCACCTTGCTACTGTAAGGTGACATTAAGCCTGGTTAATAATGGAGAGGTGTCAATAATAATAATAATAATAATAATAATAATAATATCCATTATTAGTCCAATAATATGAATGGGTTAAAAATACACACACACATTAATAATAAAGTCTTTTAATGAAATAATGAGGCACACAGGTCTAACATCTGTATTACACTCTCAATCCAAGTGAAGCCCTCATTCTTCTGTAAAAAAAAATCCAAAATAAAAAACCAACAATATCCCATACCTGTCCGCCGTACAGTCAAGTCAGACGCTGCAATCCATCTCAAGGGGTTAAATAGTTTACAACCCGGAGCAGTGCTAATGCTACCAGCTGGGCTGTAAACCACAGATGAATGAATGAAAAGCTACCTGCGCAGCCTCCCCGCCTGAACGGACACAAACTCATTAGCGTTGGAAAGTTTCTGAACATTTTCCCACACTGTCAGTTCACCGCGGGTCAGGCGGTGAGTATGCCATTATTAACCAGGCTTAATGTCTCCTTACAATAGCAAGGTGACATTAACCCCATATTACCCCATATGCCACCGCTACTGGGCAGTGGGAAGAGAGAGGCTAAGTGCCGGAATAGGCGCATCTTCCAGATATGCCTTTTCTGGGGTGGCTGGGGGCAGATTTTTTTTAGCCGTTGGGGGCCAATAACTATGGTCCCTCTCTAGGCTATTAATATCTGCCCTCAGTTACTAGCTATCCCTCTCTGGTGGAGAAAATTGCAAAGGAGCCCACGCCAGTTTTTTCCATGAATTAATCCTTTAATTTAACACCTAAAGCTACCAAATTTTACACACACACTACTAACATTATTAGTCAGGGACATATATAAATCTAACGAATATGCAGTGGTTTACTGTATGTAAACCATGTCTCATATCCTGTCGGGTTTTGCAATGATTTTACAGAACCCGACAATTGAATTATTGGCTATTTTGCGATCTAACTCTCTATGAATTATAAAGATATATATATATATATATATATATATATATATATATATATATATATATATATATGTGTGTGTCAATGACATAAATATATCTACCTATACTATGTGTATACATTTATTTTATCTATTCTATTTTAACCTGTCAGTGTGATTTTACTGTGCACCGTACTGAATTGCTGGCTTTTCTATAGCACACCGGTGCGTATTTCTCGCAAGTCACACTGATGGTCATGTGAGGTGTGTGAGTTTTTCTCGCACCCATAGACTTTCATTGGCGACTCTCGGCCGATATTCGGTGCAAATCGCAGCATGCTGCGATTTCTATTGCACGTATAATACGGCCGAGAAAAAAACTGATGATGGAAGCTGCCCCATATATTAGCATTGGTCCGAGTGCTATGCGATTTTTTTATCGCATAGCACTCGTCCGTATTACGCTCTAGTGTGACTCCAGCCTAAAGTGCACAAAAGTATTACACCCCCTTTAATGAGACCCATCACTACTGGTATTGGTTCTGTCAATGAGCACTTATGTGAGTGGCTTGACTCTTTGCTTCAACCTCTTGCCTAGTGAACCCCAGGGTACATCAGATATTCAATAGATATTCTGGATCAACTTTCCAAGATAAGATGGCTTCAAAATTACGCATGGCTTGTGGTGTTATTTCCCTATACTTCCATACCTCATCCGATTCCATTGGTAGCATTACAATTATATTTCTTCAAGTACAGTAAATATAAGACTCCTGGAAGCATCTCTGACTCCCAAATATGCACCCCTTCTGCCATCGAAACGTGCGTCAAGAGGTACGCTGGACGGAACTGAACCCTGTGTATTTATATTTATCTGTGGTTTTTACTTTTGCTGCTATAATTAGTTCCCTTGATCTTTGATATGCATGACACTGTCCCTGATTGCCCTTAGGGGATTATGCACTTTATACTTTAGTACACGTTTTTTTTTTCTCCTAAGGCCAATCAGGGAGAGAGGAACTCCCAGATACATGTGTGTGATGTATTACCATATATACTCGAGTATAAGCCGACCCAAGTATAAGCCGACCCCCTAATTTTGCCACAAAAAGCTGTGAAAACTTAATGACTCGAGTATAAGCATAGGGTGGAAAATGTAGCAGCTACCGGTAAATTTCAAAAGTAAAAATAGATACCAATAAAAGTAAAATTAATTGAGACATCAGTAGGTTAAGTGTTTTTGAATATTCATATTGAATAAGGAACCCCATATATTGCACCATACAGTTCATGATGGGCCCCATAAGATGCTCCATAGACACATTTGCCCAATATAATGCTGCACAAATGTCATGGCCCCATAAGATGCTCCATAAAGATATTTGCCCCATATAGTGCTGCACAAATCTTAACCCCTTTCTGTCATTGGACGTACTACTATTCCATCCATGTGGGGTGGGCCCTACTTCCCAAGGATGGAATAGTACGTCCAGCGTGATCGGCCGCGCTCACGGGGGGAGCGCGGCCGGTCGCGGCCGGGTGTCAGCTGACTATCGTAGCTGACATCCGGCACTATGTGCCAGGAGCGGTCTCGGACCGCCCCCGGCACATTAACCCACGGCACACTGCGATCAAACATGATCGCAGTGTGCCGGCGGTATAGGGAAGCATCGCGCAGGGAGGGGGCTCCCTGCGTGCTTCCCTGAGACGATCGGTACAAGGCGATGTGCTCACCTTGTACCGAGCGTCTCCTCCCTGCAGTCCTCGGATCCAAAATGGCCGCGGCGCTGCATCCGGGTCCTGCAGGGAGGTGGCTTCACAGCCTCCCTGCTGTGCTGTGTGATCGCTGATCTGACAGTGCACAGCAAAGTGTCAGATCGGCTATCTGTCACTTTACTGTGATGCCCCCCCTGGGGCAAAGTAAAAATGTAAAAAAAAAAAAAATTACATGTGTAAAAAAAAAATAATAATAAAAATTCCTAAATAAATAATAATAATAATAAAAAATAAAAAAATATTGTTCCAATAAATACATTCCTTTAGCTAAATAAAAAAGCAATAAAAGTACACATATTTAGTATTGCCGCGTCCGTAACGACCCGACCTATAAAACTATCCCACTAGTTAACCCCTTCCGTGAATGCCGTAAAAAAAAAAAAAAAAAAAAAAAAAAAACTAGGCAAAAAACGCTTTATTATCATACCGCCGAACAAAAAGTGGAATAACATGCGATCAAAAAGACAGAAATAAATAACCGTGGTACCGCTGAAAACGGCATCTTGTCCCGCAAAAAACGAGCTGCCATACAGCATCATCAGCGAAAAAATAAAAAAGTTATAGTCCTCAGAATAAAGCGATGCAAAAATAATCATTTTTTCTATAAAATAGTTTTTATCGTATAAAAGCACCAAAACATAAAAAAATTATATAAATGAGGTATCGCTGTAATCGTACTGAGCCGAATAATAAAACTACTTTATCCATTTTACCAAACGGGGAACGGTATAAGCGCCCCCCCCCCCCCCCCCAAAAGAAATTCATGAATAGCTGGTTTTTGGTCATTCTGCCTCACAAAAATCGGAATAAAAAGCGATCAAAAAATGTCATGTGCCCGAAAATGTTACCAATAAAAACGTCAACTCGTCCCGCAAAAAACAAGACCTCACATGACTCTGTGGACCAAACTATGGAAAAATTGTAGCACTCAAAATGTGGTAACACAAAAAAACATTTTTTGCAATAAAAAGCGTCTTTTAGTGTGTGACGGCTGCCAATTATAAAAATCCGCTAGAAAACCCGCTATAAAAAGTAAATCAACCCCCCCTCCTTCATCACCCCCTTAGTTACGAAAAATTAAAAAAATGTATTTATTTCCATTTTCCCATTAGGGTTAGGGCTAGGGTTAGGGTTAGGGCTAGGGTTAGGGCTACGGTTAGGGCTAGGGTTAGGGCTAGGGTTAAGGCTAGGGTTAGGGCTAGGGTTAGGGCTAGGGTTAGGGTTGGGGCTAAAGTTAGGGTTGGGGCTAAAGTTAGGGTTAGGGTTTGGCTTACATTTACAGTTGGGAATAGGGTTGGGATTAGGGGTGTGTCAGGGTTAGGGGTGTGGTTAGGGTTACAGTTGAGATAAGGGTTAGGGGTGTGTTTGGATTAGGGTTGTAGTTATAATTGGGGGGTTTCCACTGTTTAGGCACATCAGGGGCTCTCCAAATGCGACATTGCGTCCGATCTCAATTCCAGCCAATTCTGCGTTGCAAAAGTAAAACAGTGCTCCTTCCCTTCCGAGCTCTCCCGTGCGCACAAACAGGGGTTTACCCCAACATATGGGGTATCAGCGTACTCAGGACACATTGGACAACAACTTTTGGGGTCCAATTTCTGCTGTTACTCTTGGGAAAATACAAAACTGGGGGCTAAATAATAATTTTTGTGTAAAAAAAAAAATATTTTTTATTTTCACGGCTCTGCGTTATAAACTGTAGTGAAACACTTGGGGGTTAAAAGTTCTCACAACACATCCAGATAAGTTCCTTGGGGGGTCTAGTTTCCAATATGGGGTCACTTATGGGTTTTTTTTACTGTTTAGTTACATCAGGGGCTCTGCAAATGCAACATGACGCCTGCAGACCAATCCATCTAAGCCTGCATTCCAAATGGCGCTCCTTCCTTTGCGAGCTCTGCCATGCGCCCAAACAGTGGTTCCCCCCCACATATTGGGTATCAGCGTACTCAGGACAAATTGGACAACAACTTTTGGGGTTCAGTTTCCACTGTTTCCCTTGGGAAAATACAAAACTGGGGGCTAAAAAATAATTTTTGTGAAAAAAAATGGATTTTTTATTTTCACGGCTCTGCGTTATAAACTGTAGTGAAACACTTGGGAGTTCAAAGTTCTCACAACACATCTAGATAAGTTCCTTGGGGGGGTCTAGTTTCCAATATGGGGTCACTTGTGGGGGTTTTCCACGGTTTAGGTACATAAGGGGCTCCGCAAATGCAACGTGACGCCTGCAAACCATTCCATCTAAGTCTGCATTCCAAATGATGCTCCTTCCGTGCTCTGCCATGCGCCCAAACGGTGGTTCCCCCCACATATTGGGTATCAGCGTACTCAGGACAAATTGGACAACAACTTTTGGGGTTCAATTTACACTGTTTCCCTTGGAAAAATACAAAACTGGGGGCTAAAAAATAATTTTTGTGGAAAAAAAGGAGTTTTTATTTTCACGGCTCTGCATTATAAACTGTAGTGAAACACTTGGGGGTTCAAAGTTCTCACAACACATCTAGATAAGTTCCTTGGGGGGTCTAGTTTTCAATATTGGGTCACTTGTGGGGGGTTTCTACGGTTTAGGTACATTAGGGGCTCTGCAAATGCAACGTGACGCCTGCAGACCATTCCATCTAAGTCTGCATTCCAAATGGCGCTCCTTCCCTTCCGAGCTCTCCCATGCGCCCAAACGGTGGTTCCCCCCCACATATGGGATATCAGCGTACTCAGGACAAATTGGATAACAACTTTTGGGGTCCAATTTCTCCTGTTACCCTTGGGAAAATACAAAACTGGGGGCTAAAAAATAATTTTTGTGGGGAAAAAAAAGAATTTTTATTTTCACGGCTCTGCGTTACAAACTGTAGTGAAACACTTGGGGGGTTCAAAGCTCTCACAAAACATCTAGATGAGTTCCTTGGGGGGTCTACTTTCCAAAATGGTGTCACTTGTGGGGGGTTTCAATGTTTAGGCACATCAGTGGCTCTCCAAACGCAACATGGCGTCCCATCTCAATTCCAGTCAATTTTGCATTGAAAAGTCAAATGGCGCTCCTTCCCTTCCGAGCTCTGCCATGTGCCCAAACAGTGGTTTACCCCCACATATGAGGTATCAGCGTACTCAGGACAAATTGGACAACAACTTTTGGGGTCCAATTTCTTCTCTTACCCTTGGGAAAATAAAAAATTGGGGGCGAAAAAATAATCTTTGTGAAAAAATACAATTTTTTATTTTTACGGCTCTGCATTATAAACTTCTGTGAAGCACTTGGTGGGTCAAAGTGCTCACCACACATCTAGATAAGTTCCTTAGGGGGTCTACTTTCCAAAATGGTGTCACTTGTGGGGGTTTCAATGTTTAGGCACATCAAGGGCTCTCCAAACACAACATGGCGTCCCATCTCAATTCCAGTCAATTTTGCATTGAAAAGTCAAATGGTGCTCCTTCCCTTCCGAGCTCTCCCTTGAGCCCAAACAGTGGTTTACCCCCACATATGGGGTATCAGCGCACTCAGGACAAATTGTACAACAACTTTTCGAGTCCAATTTCTTCTCTTACCCTTGGGAAAATAAAAAATTGGGGGCGAAAAGATCATTTTTGTGAAAAAATATGATTTTTTATTTTTATGCCTCTGCATTATAAACTTCTGTGAATCACATAATGGGTCAAAGTGCTCACCACACATCTAGATAAGTTCCTTAGGGGGTCTACTTTCCAAATGGTGTCACTTGTGGGGGGTTTCAATGTATAGTCACATCAGGGGCTCTCCAAACGCAACATGGCGTCCCATCTGAATTTCAGTCAATTTTGCATTGAAAAGTCAAATGGTGCTCCTTCGCTTTCGAGCTCTGCCATGCGCCCAAACAGTGGTTTACCCCCACATATTGGGTATCGGCGTACTCAGGACAAATTGTACAACAACTTTTTGGGGTCCATTTTCTCCTGTTACCCTTTGTAAAATAGAACAAATTGGAGCTGAAGTAAATTTTTTGTGTAAAAAAGTTAAATGTTCATTTTTATTTAAACATTCCAAAAATTCCAGTGAAACACCTGAAGGGTTAATAAACTTCTTGAATGTGGTTTTGAGCACCTTGAGGGGTGCAGTTTTTAGAATGGTGTCACACTTGGGTATTTTCCATCATATAGACCCCTCAAAATGACTTCAAATGAGATGTGGTCCCTAAAAAAAAATGGTGTTGTAAAAATGAGAAATTGCTGGTCAACTTTTAACCCTTATAACTCCCTAACAAAAAAAATTTTGGTTCCAAAATTGTTCTGATGTAAAGTAGATATGTGGAAAATGTTACTTATTAAGTATTTTGCATGACATATCTCTGTGATTTAATTGTATAAAAATTCAAAGTTGGAAAATTGCTAAATTTTCAAAATTTTCGCCAAATTTCCGTTTTTTTCACAAATAAACGCAGGTAATATCAAAGAAATGTTACCACTTACATGAAGTACAATATATCATGAGAAAACAATGTCAGAATTACCGGGATCCGTTCCAGAGTTATAACCTCATAAAGGGACAATGGTCAGAATTGTAAAAATTGGCCCGGCCATTAACGTGCAAACAACCCTTGGGGGTAAAGGGGTTAATTATGGCCCCATAAGATGCTCCATAAAGATAGTTGCCCCATATAGTGCTGCACAAATGTTAATTATGACCCCATAAGATGCTCCATAAAGATATTTGCCCCATATAATCCTGCACAAACGTTGATTATGGCCCCATAAGATGCTCCATAAAGACATTTGCCCCATTTGCTGTTGCTGCGATAAAAAAAATCACGTCCAGCTGATGTGGACGACGTGTTCTGAGCTAGCACATAGGAGATGGAGGATGATGAGGAGCAGGGGGGCTGCAGGAACTGATGTAGCAAACCCTGATATGACTTGGCTCCGGCCTCCACAATGTTCACACAGTGTACTGTCAGGGATATGTAGTGTACATGACCACAAGCACTTTTCCACGTGTCGATCATTAGGTGAACAATCCCAGTTGGTAAGAGCACGGGTGATTTTCCTGGACACGTGTTGGTACAAGGCAGGGACACCACAAAGGGACAAATAATGGCTGGAAATAAAGTACTTGGAACCGAGTACCGAGGGACCAAATTTCTAGACCTGTACCGGACCAAATTATATTTTTATTTGAAAGACACAAACTTTCACACAAACCAAGTTCTAGAGTATATATGAGAATAGTCCGTTTTGGAAGAATCCAATTTCTACAACGATAGAAGGACAATGTTTGGTTTTAATTAGAAAGAGACAAAATTTCAAACAAACCAAGTTCTACAGTGCATGTGACCATACTCAGTTTTTGAACAACCAAATTTCTACAACTGTACCAGGCCAACTTTGTTTTTTTATTTTAAACCAATGAAATTTCACACAAACCAAATTCGACAGTACATATCACAAGTACAGATTAGTGATCCTGTGGATGTTCAGGTTCGCCAGGTTCGACGAACATACAGTAAAAAGTTTAGTTTGGGTCCGAACTTGACCTTGGACCCGAACCCAATACAAGTCATTGGGGCCACGAAATCTGGTGCTTTAAAATGGCTGTAAAACGGTTAAGGTCAGGGCTATGGGGGCTGTAATAGGAAGCTAAATGGGGGTAAGAGCAGGATAATTGCCCTGCAAACAAATGTGGATTGGAATGGGGTTCTTTCACCACAGCAATCATAGGAAATAAATGAATAACATAAAAAATGTAACAGAAACTCAGGCTTGCTATTTTCAGTCCAGTTAAAAATTTCACAGACAGAGCAGGGGGCACAGTATCAATACATTAGCAGCTTACAAATTTCACCCACATAGCATGTTGTTGACACATTTCTCCCAAAGAAGCTGATAATAAATTTCACCCACACAGCATGTTTTCAAATTTCCCTGAGAAGCCTGATTAAAACTTTCACACCCAGACAACGGGCACAGCTCAAAAATGTCTGCCGATGAAAAGTTGGTATTATGACTTTGGATTCAGCTGGCGATCTGCAGCAAAGCTTGCTACTTGTAGTCAAGTTAAACATTTCACTCACATAACATGGTGTTGACACATTTTCCCACTGCTCCAACATTTCACCTCTAGTAGCATACAAGCAGCCACAGATAAAAAGCTTATAGTTTAATTCTGGATACAGTTGGCGGTCAGCCACGAGGCTTGCTACTGCCAGTGCCAGTCCCTTTGCCTTGGGATGCTTCCCAATACTCTTGCCTTAGCATTCCTGGTAACGTTCTTGATAATGTAATGGTACTGTTTCTATTTTCTTGTTTGTGTCAACTGAGGCCAACCTGTCAGCAAGACTGTGGACAGTAACCTACAGACAGTGTCAAATTGGCACCATTTTCTAATTAAAATGATTCCTTGATTGATGAAATTTGTCTTGTGGTTGTTGTTTAATCTTTATTTCCAGTTTTGAGTTAATGATATGCTTGTGCTTCGGGGCAGGCCTGTGGGGGAGGTCTTCATGTGGTGCTATCGCTAATAGCTACTACTGCGCAGGCACCGGCGACACCATCTTGGAGCGCACCAGCACCTACCACCCTCCAGGTAGTCCCATCCTCCTCTCCCACCATCTTGCAGTGACCATACTCTGTACATAGTACCATTTCACAGCTGCCATCTCATAGTTCTAGGTCCTGTGCCCAGACGCCTCTCTTAAGGAACACCTATATTGAATTACTCATTTGAGATGAATACTTACCCTTGCTGTTCCTGGGTAGTGTGCCTTGGTCCTGGGCTTTATATTATACCTTCTCTGTGGGATACCATAATTAATTTTTTGTTATCAAGTGTCACATATATATAATGGCATAATATAATACTGCACATAGATTTACCTACTCTGCTTGATCTATTTTAATCCATATACAGGTGCTTCTCACAAAATTAGAATATCATCAAAAAGTTAATTTATTTCAGTTCTTCAATACAAAAAGTGAAACTCATATATTATATAGAGTCATTACAGAGTGATCTATTTCAAGTGTTTATTTCTGTTAATATTGATGATTATGGCTTACAGCCAATGAAAACCCAAAAGTCATTATCTCAGTAAATTAGAATAATTAACAAAAACACCTGCAAAGGCTTCCTAAGCATTTAAAAAGGTCCCTTAGTCTGTTTCAGTAGACTCTACAACCATGGGGAAGACTGCTTACTTGACAGATGTCCAGAAGGCAATCATTGACACAATCCACAAGAAGGGTAAGCCACAAAAGATCCTTGCTGAAGAAGCTGGCTGTTTACAGAGTGCTGTATCCAAGCATGTTAATTGAAGGTGGGGTGGAAGGAAAAATTGATACAAAAGGAGCCCCGACCAAGTATTGAGTGCATTTACTGAACACATATTTCAGTGTGACATTTAAGATTTTAAAATAATTTTTCAAGCTGGTGTTCTAATGTATTCTAATTTAGTGAGATAATGCCTTTTGGGTTTTCATTGGCTGTAAGCCATAATCATCAACATTAACAGAAATAAACACTTGAAATAGATCACTCTGTTTGTAATGACTCTATAATATGTGAGTCTCACTTTTTTATTGAAGAACTGAAATAAATTAACTTTTTGATGATATTCTAATTTTGTGAGAAAAACCTGTATGTTTTCACCCTTGCCGCCACTTGCCGTTATTGTTGATGGTAATTTGAAGCTCCAATTGACAAGAATTGTGGATTCCCATGTGGTGCACCGCTCTTTACAATACTTGGTGCAATGGAAGAGGTATGGTCCTAAGGAGAGGATGTGGGTACCGGCATCTGATGTTAATGCCAGTAAACTAGTTAGGTCCTTCTATGTTTTCCATCTGAATAAACCCGGTCCCGAGACTCCAGTGGCCCCTCATAAAAGGGGGGTGCTGTCACGAGGGTGTCACGTCTCCTTGGAAGACCTGGAGTTAGAAGGTCATGTTGGTTAATAAATTGCAGTCCTCTGCAGAGATTGTGTGATTCATGTCCTATTTTACATGGATTTCCTTTCCTTTAGTGCTGAGAGGGTTAAGGACTCTTTCCATGCTGGCTGAGACCATACAGCCTGGTTGTTCTCAGCTGCAACTGCTTATCATTTACTCCCTCTATATATACTGGCTATGGGCGTTTAGTCTTTGCTGTTAAAAAATTTGCCTTTCTGTGCTAAGGGCTAAAGTTGAGTAGTTGGAATTGGTGTTGTAGTAGTAGTGATGTGTTGTTTGCTGTAGTACCTAAGAGTTTATCTCCTTGTCCCTATTCCTATTTAATTCATTCCTCCCTGTCCCTGTCCTCCTCCCTATTTTTGGTGAGTGCTTTTGGATGATAGTGGTTTTCTGTTATCCCTGTTTTGTCTTTGTGTCTTGTTTACCTTAAATTTTTGCCCCATGACCCATGGGGTGGGGTAGGGGGCATATTAGGATTTAACATGAGCATAGTAAGGTCAGAAACCCGGGTCTATCTATCTTCAAGAGTACCCCTGGGACAAGGATAGTTAGGATCCCAGTTCCAGGGTCAGTTTGAGGCCCCTTTCCTTTATTTAAGGTCGTCACAGTCTGATCTTTAATGCCAGGAAAACCATTTACTCTATGGAATGCTACTAGAGAGCTTCAGAACTTTGCTTTGCAGACCCCTTTTGACCGAAAACCCAGCCACACTAACAACTCAGTGTACACAGTGCAAAACCCTTTCCACCTATTGGCAGTAAATCAGACAGTAAACCATTACCCAACAAAAGTCTGAATAAGCCATTTTTTGGCCCAGGGTGTATTTACCATTCCATTTCTAGTGATTACATCTTAACTACTGCTTAAAGGGAATCTGTCAGTCCGATCAACACTCCTAAGCTGTTACGAGTCCTCTGCTCAGAGTGTCTGGGACTCAGTGATGGGCATGTCATGACCGACAAAGTAAGTCCAGCGGATGACACAACTTAAACCTACAATGGGATGGAATGGGGTGAGGATGACCCTAACCACAGGGAACAAGGGATGGGGGCATCTCCTGAACTCCAATCTGAGCCTGTCCCTAAACGACCCCAATGTTCTAAGTGGGTCCTTCCTCCTGCCTCTGTCACGTGCCTAGTCCCTGATTGTCATCTCACTAATCCCTGGCTAGTGCACTGGCCAGTAAGGCTGTTAGCCTCACCACTGCAGATGATGATCAACACAGGGAGCATGAGAAAACACAAGACAGACAGATAGAGGGCACCTTATATTCAACAACTGTCTCTGCTGCAAAGCACTACATAGCAGAACCATGAACTCCACGAAAACAGCGGACTCACTATTGCAACTAGAGAGCTCTTTACACCAGGCTTGGTCAACATAGATTACTCTAACACCAACAGTCAGCTGATTGGTCATGTGACTTTTTAAAGGATGGTGGAAGTGGTCACCACCCACATCCCAGATAAGCTGACTAGCAACAAAGCAGCTGCCAGCAAGGAAAACTGACATTAACCCTTGCTGGCCCTAATGGAAAAAAGCTACATTTAAGCAATAGCGGAACCAGAGCTGCCACAAATCCAAAAATGAATCGTGACAGTTCCCCCCCATTTCAACGAGGGGCCCCTGGACACTCAACACCGGACTTCTCCAGAAATGATGTCTCCACCCAGTAGGATTCATCTCTGCAGTCACCTGATCATCTAGGTTACGGCAAATGCAGCCCAATAGAGATAGCAAAAACGTAGGCTCCGAAAGCGCAACAAATCCCCAGAGCGCCGACCTGTGGAATATGTCGTGTACCTGCATTGCTGGGAGTAACTCCAGCTGGAAAATCCCTGGGCTCAGAATGGCCAACACCGGATATGGCGCGAACACCCTAGAACTCCAGGTCCCAGATGCGTACTTCCACCTGATATTTTTGGTAGACACCCACACGTATTCTTTCACACACAGGTCCAGACTTGAACATTTATTTCCACACATGCTTTTGCCAAAAAGATGGTGAACTCTTTGAGGAACGGACAACAAAGGTGGCCCCCTGTGTCACCAAACTCATACTCTTGATATACATAGAGGGAACCACCACCCTCCTCTGATACCTCCTCCTGCGAGGACTACAAGGCTCAGGGTTTACTTGTGATGGTTGATTCTTACCCCTACTCCATGGCAGCACCTTAGCTGCCCCCACCGAAGAAGAAGGGGTAGGTTTGAGAAGGACGGCAGAGATCGTAGCTCTTAGACAGCAGTCCTTACAAGACTGGTTCTAACTGACTACTTCCCTGGACTGCCAATATATGACCAGGTTGTGAATCTTCATCTAGGGAAGGCCTAAGACGATGGGAGTTAGCATACCCTCCAAGACATAGCACGACAGGGACTCTTCATGAAGAGTCCCTATATGCAGGTTAATATTATCTAAGGCTTGAGTCACACTCCCCTAGCTGTGAGAAACAGAGTCAATTTTCCCGAACGATAATGGGTCTCGCCAGCATCCTACTGATCAAACCATGGGTCTAAACAAAGCGAGAATCCACCAAATTGACTCCAGCTCCACTATCCACAAGAATCGGTATAGTCTCAGTTTCCCCACCAATCACCACTTCAGGGAGAATGGTACACTGAGACGTAAAGAGGAGGAAATGTACACACCCTGGTCGTCTCCCTCCACATGACCAGGGGAACACTGCTTTTAAGATGGAGTACATACTTTGGGGCGAGCTGGCAGACATTGATGTAATGATCAGTCAGACCACAGAAAAAACATGCCCCTGTCCCACGGCGAACCACAGGCAAATTAGTTTGAGAGAAGGTTCCTTCCACCTGCATTGGTTCGTCTGCACCAGTGTGTCCTCCTCCCTAGAAAGAAAAACAGGGGGTAGATTTGATGTATGTCTCTCCCTGAGGCATCTATACACCTGGATAGCAAGGGCTATGGTGGCCTCCAATGACCCAGGAGTAGCATACTGCACCAGAGTATCCTGAAGCCTAGCTGAAAGACCCTGACAGGAATGACTACTAAGAGCATAGTCATTCCATTGTGTGTCAGTGTCCCATCTCTGAAACTCCGAGGAGTACTCCTCAGCTGGCCGGCACCCCTGCTCGATTTTACGGAGTCTAGACTCAGCCAGGGAGATGCCATCAGAATCCCCATACACCAGTGACAATTCCACGAAAAACACACCACCGACTGCAAAGATGGTGAATCAGTCGGCAGAGAGAAGGCCCAGGATTGTCTCCCTTGAGAAGAAAGACTATAATCCCCACACACTGTTCCTCACTCCCTGAAGAATGAGGGTGAAGCCTGAAGTACAATTCACAGGCTTCTTTGAAGACCATAAATGTATCTCTCCCTCCAAAAAATCTGTCAGGGAGAGAAACTTTAGGTTCCGGTTGAACCAGCACTTGAGTCGAGACCAAGAACACCGTCACCTGCTGTAGCTGCGGCAACACCTGAGTCCGCAGTCCGCAACTGAGAAACCTCATGCGTGAGGGACTAGATCAGGCAAGCAAAAGCCTCAGCATGAGCCATGGGTTCACCAGAAAAAAGTACAAGTCTGTGATAATGTCACAACCGACAAGGTAAAGTCCAGACACAACTTACCTAGTTCATGCTAGTAAAGCCCCATTCATTTAAAATAATCTCAGGAGGCAGAAATTATTAGGAAGACCTGTTTCCGCATTTTTTCACCTTATACCCACAAATGTAAATTTATTTTATTGGGATTTTATGGGATATGCCAGCACAACTACCAGGCTAAGTACAATTGGGGGTTGCCTGGTTGCTAGGGAATCCCCACATGTAATCAAGCTGGCTAATAGCTGTAAATCATTCAGCTGCCGCGATGAAAACTTAATCTCCGAACACTTAACAAATACTCGGAGGTCACCCGAGCGTGCTCAGGAAAACCCGAGCAATGAGTATATTCGCTCATCACTAGAGGAGACAGAATGCTGAGTTGCATCCAAAGAACACCATACCTACTGTGAAGCATAGGGGTGGCAACATCATGCTTTGGGTCTGTTTCTCTGCAAAGGGACCAGGACGACTGATCCATGTACATAAAAGAATGAATGTATCGTGAGATTTTGAGTGCAAACCTCCTTCCATCAGCAAGGGCATTGAAGATGAAGCATGGATGGGTCTTTCAGCATGATAATGATCCCAAGCACACCGCCAGGGCAACAAAGGAGTGGCTTCTTAAGAAGCATATGAAGGTCCTAGAGTGGCCTAGCCAGTCTTCGGATCTCAACCCCATAGAAAACCTTTGGTGGGAGTTGAAAGTCCGTGTTGCCCAGCGACAGGCCTAAAACATCACTGCTCTAGAGAAGATCTGCATGAAGGAATGGGCCAACATACCACCAACAATGTGTGCCAACCTTGTGAAGACTTACAGAAAACATTTGACCTCTGTCATTGCTAACAAAGGATATATAACAAAATATTGTATATTGTATATAGTTGTGGTCTACCTATGATGTCAATTACAGGCCTCTCTCATCTTTTTAAGTGGGAGAACTTGCACAATTGGTGGCTGACTAAATACTTTTTTCCCCACTGTATTTGTGAAGTGTAAAGGAAACAATACATGGTCTTCCAAATATTTTCAAAATATAAATCTGAAAATTATAACCTGCATTTGTATTCAGCTCTGTGTAGTCTGATATCCCTAAATAAATTACTGAGAGACCAATTGCCTCTAGAAGTCACACAACTAGTAAATTGAGTCCATCTGTATGTAATTTATTTTCAGTACAACTACTGTGTAGGCCTCAGAGATTTTGTTGAAGATATTAGGGATTAAACAGCATCATGAATAACAAGGAAAACACGAGACAGGTCAGGGATAAGGTTGTGGAGAAAAGTAAAGCAGGGTTAGGTTATTAAAAAAAATAGCTCAAGCGCCGAACATCTCTCAGAGCACTGTTCAATCCATCATCCAAAAATGGAAGAAGTACAATCCTACGAAGTCATGGCCGTCCACCTAAACTTACATCTCAAGCATGGAGAGCACTAATTAGAGAAGCAGCTAAGAGGCCCTTGGTCACTCTGGTGGAGCTGCAGCGATCCATAGCTTGGGTGAATCTGTTCACATAACTACTATTAGGCTGCTTTCACACATCAGTTTTTTGCCATCAGGCTCAATTCGGCGAATTTTGAGAAAAACAGATCTGGCAAAAGTTGCCACCGGATCCGTTTTTTTCTCATAGACTTGTATTAGCGACGGATTGCAACGGATGGCCTCACATTTCATCTGTTTTTTGCGGGATCCATCGAAAATTGTTTATCCGGCGGCTGGAGAAAATGGACATAGTAACGTTTTTTGTGGCCGTCGTTTGCTAGAATGGAAGCCTGTGGTGCCGGATCCGTCAAATGAGTGAATCCGGCGACGGATTCCGTTTTTTTAAACTGAGCATGCTCTGATGCAGTAGTGTTTTCCATTCTGGTCTCTCTCTCCCTCTCTGTACTCTGGTCAGATGAGGACTTTTTGGGCACATCCCCCTGAAAACACCATCCCCACCGTCAAACATGGTGGTAGCAGCAGCATGCTATGGGGATGCTTTTCTTCAGCAGGGACAGTTGATGGGTAGATGGATTTAAACACAGGACAGTCCTGGAGGGAAACCTGTTAGAGGCTGCAAAAGACTTGAGGGTGGGGTGTAGGTTCACCTTCTAAGAAGACAACAAGTCTAAACATAATGCGAGAACTTCAATGGAATGGTTTAGATCAAAGCATATTTATGTCTTTGAATAGACCAGACAAAGTCCAGGCCTAAACCTAATTGAAGATCTGTGGCAAGACTTGAAAATTGCTGTTCTCAGTTGCCTCCATCCAATCTCACTGAGCTAGAGCTAGTTTGCAAACAAGAATGGGCAAAAACGTCAGTCTCTAAATGCAAGAGACATACCCCAAAGGACTTGCAGCTGTAATTGCAGAGGAAGGATTGACTCACGGGGTTGAACACAAACGCACATCACAATTTTCAGATTTATATTTTTTAAATAGGAAACCATGTATCATTTCCTTTACACTTCACAGATACTTGCTACTTAGTGTTGGTATATCACATGAAATCCAAATAAAGTACATTTACGGTATATTGGTGGATGTAATGAGAAAAAATGTGGAAAAGTGTATGAATACATATTCAAGGCATTGTATTTCTCTCCAATGCCATCTTGTACTTTTTATTTTTTCTTATACTTTGACATCATATACTTTTTATGCTAAAAATATAAGAAAATAGGATGAAAAAAAATGACAAGCGACAGTAGTATAACTGACAGATCGTCGTCAAATATGCAACTCATGTCAGAACACATATATTGTCAGGGCAGGCGTGAAGCCGCTCACTCATTCTATAGTCCCCTATATGGATATATAAAGGGGTATTCTCAGGGGTATTGCATAGGAGATAGCTTTCCGGTTCCTGGGGGCCCCAACTGAATGGAGCAGAGGTTGATGATGCGCACTACCACTCTGCTCACTCTATGGAGTGCCAAGGATTGCTGAGCGCAGCGGCACTCAGATTAGAGCGCAGCGGCACTCAGATTAGAGCGCAGTGTGCATGACCTCTCTGGCTCCTTTCTCACGGGGCTCCCAGAATCATTGGGGGCCAGTAGTTGGGCACTCAGCAATCCCCTAGCCCACTGGCGGACACAGACAGAAGTGGGCCCCCGTGCAAGAACAATATAAGGGCCCTTCGCAGCCCAAGAGCACCATAAATGCAAACTTCCACCTGCTTTTTAGGTGGAAGTGGCCCCCTTACCTCTTGGGCCCCCGCCTTATCCAGTTTATTGGGGATACCTTTCATACCTGAGAAGCTGAATTTGCATTTGGGGGGACAGACTCCCTTTCAAATCTACACAAAAGGGACACACTGAGGGTAATGTTTTTCCCATGGTCCGTGACTGCACTAGCTCCGCATGCAGTGACCCTAGGCTGCTGGTGGGGGGCTCAGCAGTGCATTGCCCCCCGGCAGGGCTCAGCCCCTCGCCCCTCCCTGTCTGGGTGGAGAGTCCCCGTACTGATGGATCTCCGGCACTGACGGCACAGCCCGTCCTGTGTCAGCCACGCTCACAAGGCAGGATCATGAGTCGGCCAGCTGGTGGCGCTGCTGCGTCTCTTCCTACTGCAGCTGAGCCTCGCCTGCATCCGGAGGGCAGCAGCAGAAAACAATCGTCGCCAGCCAGACCCCGGGACTTCGCAGTGAGACAAGGGGCCAGGTCGCTGACGGGAGGCCGGGCTGCTGCGGCTGGGAAGCAGGTGGCGAGAGGCAGCCGGGCATCCTGCAGCAGAGCGGAGGCGCAGCATCCCTGGCAGGGAGCTGTCCGCAGCGGCGGGGGTGCTGAACGCGCAGCATCCAGGGCGGAGGCCGCTGCAGGACCCCCATCACCAGGAGCCCTGGAGGCGCAGCGCCAAGAGCCGTCCGAGCTGTCCCCTGCAAAGACGGAGCCAGGCAGAGTGGCCACCCCCGAGCAGCCGGGGGACGGATCCCCGAAGACCGCGAAGCAGAAGGGGAAAACGTCCCCCAAAGGAGGGGATGGCGCCCAGGCTGCCGGGGCGGTGGGGAAGAGCCCCAAGAAGCAGAGCGGCGGAGGGGGCTACTGGAAGGAAGGCTGCCTGCAGACCGAGCTCATGCAGTTCCACCTGAAGAAAGGCCTGGCCGCGGCGGGCGGTGCCATCAGCTCCAAGGGCGACGGAGGGGAGGCAGAGCCGGCGGGTGGGCAGCAGGCAGCCGCAGAGGCATCCAGGGCAGACAGCCAGCTACAGGACGAAGTGGACCAGCTGAGGGAGGAGAACGACAGCCTGAAGGTGAGGGGCTGCCATTGTCTGTGCAGGCGGTGATGTCATCGGGCCTGTCTGACCATGGAGAGAGGGTCCTCATCTGTGCACACATGGTGGAGGGAGTGATGTCATCAGGGAGAGAGGGTCCTCATCTGTGCACACATGGTGGAGGGAGTGATGTCATCAGGCCTGTCTGACCATGGAGAGAGGGTCCTCATCTGTGCACACATGGTGGAGGGAGTGATGTCATCAGGCGTGTCTGATCATGGAGAGAGGGTCCTTATCTGTGCACATATGGTGGAGGGAGTGATGTCATCATGGAGAGAGGGTCCTCATCTGTGCACACATGGTGGAGGGAGTGATGTCATCAGACCTGTCTGATCATGGAGAGAGGGTCCTTATCTGTGCACATATGGTGGAGGGAGTGATGTCATCGGGTCTGTCTGACCATGGAGAGAGGGTCCTCATCTGTGCACACATGGTGGAGGGACTGATGTCATCAGGGAGAGAGGGTCCTCATCTGTGCACACATGGTGGAGGGAGTGATGTCATCAGGGAGAGAGGGTCCTCATCTGTGCACACATGGTGGAGGGAGTGATGTCATCATGGAGAGAGGGTCCTCATCTGTGCACACATGGTGGAGGGAGTGATGTCATCAGGGAGAGAGGGTCCTCAGTGCACATATGGTGGAGGGAGTGATGTCATCAGGCCTGTCTGATCATGGAGAGAGGGTCCTCATCTGTGCACACATGGTGGAGGGAGTGATGTCATCAGGTCTGTCTGACCATGGAGAGAGGGTCCTCATCTGTGCACACATGGTGGAGGGAGTGATGTCATCAGGGAGAGAGGGTCCTCATCTGTGCACACATGGTGGAGGGAGTGATGTCATCAGGTCTGTCTGACCATGGAGAGAGTGTCCTCAGTGCACATATGGTGGAGGGAGTGATGTCATCAGGTCTGTCTGATCATGGAGAGAGGGTCCTCATCTGTGCACACATGGTGGAGGGAGTGATGTCATCAGGTCTGTCTGACCATGGAGAGAGGGTCCTCAGTGCACATATGGTGGAGGGAGTGATGTCATCAGGCCTGTCTGATCATGGAGACAGGGTCCTCATCTGTGCACACATGGTGGAGGGAGTGATGTCATCAGGGAGAGAGGGTCCTCATCTGTGCACACATGGTGGAGGGAGTGATGTCATCGGGCCTGTCTGACCATGGAGAGAGGGTCCTCATCTGTGCACACATGGTGGAGGGAGTGATGTCATAAGGCCTGTCTGACCATGGAGAGAGGGTCCTCATCGGTGCACACATGGTGGAGGGAGTGATGTCATCGGGCCTGTCTGATCATGGAGAGAGGGTCCTCATCTGTGCACACATGGTGGAGGGAGTGATGTCATCAGGCCTGTCTGACCATGGAGAGAGGGTCCTCATCTGTGCACATATGGTGGAGGGAGTGATGTCATCAGGTCTGTCTGACCATGCAGAGAGGGTCCTCATCTGTGCACATATGGTGGAGGGAGTGATGTCATCGGGCCTGTCTGATCATGGAGAGAGGGTCCTCATCTGTGCACACATGGTGGAGGGAGTGATGTCATCGGGTCTGTCTGATCATGGAGAGAGGGTCCTCATCTGTGCACACATGGTGGAGGGAGTGATGTCATCAGGTCTGTCTGACCATGGACAGAGGGTCCTCAGTGCACATATGGTGGAGGGAGTGATGTCATCGGGCCTGTCTGACCATGGAGAGAGGGTCCTCATCTGTGCACACATAGTGGAGGGAGTGATGTCATCAGGGAGAGAGGGTCCTCATCTGTGCACACATGGTGGAGGGAGTGATGTCATCAGGGAGAGAGGGTCCTCATCTGTGCACACATGGTGGAGGGAGTGATGTCATTGGGCCTGTCTGACCATGGAGAGAGGGTCCTCATCAGTGCACATATGGTGGAGGGGGTGATGTCATCAGGTCTGTCTGATCATGGAGAGAGGCTCCTCATCTGTGCACACATGGTGGAGGGAGTGATGTCATCAGGTCTGTCTGACCATGGAGAGAGGGTCCTCATCTGTGCACACATGGTGGAGGGAGTGATGTCATCAGGTCTGTCTGATCATGAAGAGAGGGTCCTCATCTGTGCACACATGGTGGAGGGAGTGATGTCATCAGGGAGAGAGGGTCCTCATCTGTGCACACATGGTGGAGGGAGTGATGTCATCGGGCCTGTCTGACCATGGAGAGAGGGTCCTCATCTGTGCACACATGGTGGAGGGAGTGATGTCATAAGGCTGTCTGACCATGGAGAGAGGGTCCTCATCGGTGCACACATGGTGGAGGGAGTGATGTCATCGGGCCTGTCTGATCATGGAGAGAGGGTCCTCATCTGTGCACACATGGTGGAGGGAGTGATGTCATCAGGCCTGTCTGACCATGGAGAGAGGGTCCTCATCTGTGCACATATGGTGGAGGGAGTGATGTCATCAGGCCTGTCTGACCATGGAGAGAGGGTCCTCATCTGTGCACATATGGTGGAGGGAGTGATGTCATCGGGCCTGTCTGACCATGGAGAGAGGGTCCTCATCTGTGCACATATGGTGGAGGGAGTGATGTCATCAGGCCTGTCTGATCATGGAGAGAGGGTCCTCATCTGTGCACACATGGTGGAGGGAGTGATGTCATCGGGTCTGTCTGATCATGGAGAGAGGGTCCTCATCTGTGCACATATGGTGGAGGGAGTGATGTCATCGGGCCTGTCTGATCATGGAGAGAGGGTCCTCATCTGTGCACACATGGTGGAGGGAGTGATGTCATCGGGTCTGTCTGATCATGGAGAGAGGGTCCTCATCTGTGCACACATGGTGGAGGGAGTGATGTCATCAGGTCTGTCTGACCATGGAGAGAGTGTCCTCAGTGCACATATGGTGGAGGGAGTGATGTCATCGGGCCTGTCTGACCATGGAGAGAGGGTCCTCATCTGTGCACACATAGTGGAGGGAGTGATGTCATCAGGGAGAGAGGGTCCTCATCTGTGCACACATGGTGGAGGGAGTGATGTCATCAGGGAGAGAGGGTCCTCATCTGTGCACACATGGTGGAGGGAGTGATGTCATCGGGCCTGTCTGACCATGGAGAGAGGGTCCTCATCAGTGCACATATGGTGGAGGGGGTGATGTCATCAGGTCTGTCTGATCATGGAGAGAGGGTCCTCATCTGTGCACACATGGTGGAGGGAGTGATGTCATCAGGTCTGTCTGACGATGGAGAGAGGGTCCTCATCTGTGCACACATGGTGGAGGGAGTGATGTCATCAGGTCTGTCTGATCATGAAGAGAGGGTCCTCATCTGTGCACACATGGTGGAGGGAGTGATGTCAACAGGGAGAGAGGGTCCTCATCTGTGCACATATGGTGGAGGGAGTGATGTCATCAGGTCTGTCTGACCATGGAGAGAGGGTCCTCATCTGTGCACACATGGTGGAGGGAGTGATGTCATCGGGCCTGTCTGACCATGGAGAGAGGGTCCTCATCTGTGCACACATGGTGGAGGGAGTGATGTCATAAGGCTGTCTGACCATGGAGAGAGGGTCCTCATCGGTGCACACATGGTGGAGGGAGTGATGTCATCGGGCCTGTCTGATCATGGAGAGAGGGTCCTCATCTGTGCACACATGGTGGAGGGAGTGATGTCATCAGGCCTGTCTGACCATGGAGAGAGGGTCCTCATCTGTGCACATATGGTGGAGGGAGTGATGTCATCAGGCCTGTCTGACCATGGAGAGAGGGTCCTCATCTGTGCACATATGGTGGAGGGAGTGATGTCATCGGGCCTGTCTGACCATGGAGAGAGGGTCCTCATCTGTGCACATATGGTGGAGGGAGTGATGTCATCGGGCCTGTCTGACCATGGAGAGAGGGTCCTCATCAGTGCACATATGGTGGAGGGAGTGATGTCATCGGGTCTGTCTGATCATGGAGAGAGGGTCCTCATCTGTGCACACATGGTGGAGGGAGTGATGTCATCAGATCTATCTGACCATGGAGAGAGGGTCCTCATCTGTGCACACATGGTGGAGGGAGTGATGTCATCAGGTCTGTCTGATCATGGAGAGAGGGTCCTCATCTGTGCACATATGGTGGAGGGAGTGATGTCATCGGGTCTGTCTGATCATGGAGAGAGGGTCCTCATCTGTGCACACATGGTGGAGGGAGTGATGTCATCAGGCCTGTCTGATCATGGAGAGAGGGTCCTCATCAGTGCACATATGGTGGAGGGGGTGATGTCATCAGGTCTGTCTGATCATGGAGAGAGGGTCCTCATCTGTGCACACATGGTGGAGGGAGTGATGTCATCAGGTCTGTCTGACCATGGAGAGAGGGTCCTCATCTGTGCACACATGGTGGAGGGAGTGATGTCATCAGGTCTGTCTGATCATGAAGAGAGGGTCCTCATCTGTGCACACATGGTGGAGGGAGTGATGTCATCAGGGAGAGAGGGTCCTCATCTGTGCACACATGGTGGAGGGAGTGATGTCATCGGGCCTGTCTGACCATGGAGAGAGGGTCCTCATCTGTGCACACATGGTGGAGGGAGTGATGTCATAAGGCTGTCTGACCATGGAGAGAGGGTCCTCATCGGTGCACACATGGTGGAGGGAGTGATGTCATCGGGCCTGTCTGATCATGGAGAGAGGGTCCTCAGTGCACATATGGTGGAGGGAGTGATGTCATCAGGCCTGTCTGACCATGGAGAGAGGGTCCTCATCTGTGCACATATGGTGGAGGGAGTGATGTCATCGGGCCTGTCTGACCATGGAGAGAGGGTCCTCATCTGTGCACATATGGTGGAGGGAGTGATGTCATCGGGCCTGTCTGATCATGGAGAGAGGGTCCTCATCTGTGCACACATGGTGGAGGGAGTGATGTCATCGGGTCTGTCTGATCATGGAGAGAGGGTCCTCATCTGTGCACACATGGTGGAGGGAGTGATGTCATCAGGTCTGTCTGACCATGGAGAGAGTGTCCTCAGTGCACATATGGTGGAGGGAGTGATGTCATCGGGCCTGTCTGACCATGGAGAGAGGGTCCTCATCTGTGCACACATAGTGGAGGGAGTGATGTCATCAGGGAGAGAGGGTCCTCATCTGTGCACACATGGTGGAGGGAGTGATGTCATCGGGCCTGTCTGATCATGGAGAGAGGGTCCTCATCAGTGCACATATGGTGGAGGGGGTGATGTCATCAGGTCTGTCTGATCATGGAGAGAGGGTCCTCATCTGTGCACACATGGTGGAGGGAGTGATGTCATCAGGGAGAGAGGGTCCTCATCTGTGCACACATGGTGGAGGGAGTGATGTCATCGGGCCTGTCTGACCATGGAGAGAGGGTCCTCATCAGTGCACATATGGTGGAGGGGGTGATGTCATCAGGTCTGTCTGATCATGGAGAGAGGGTCCTCATCTGTGCACACATGGTGGAGGGAGTGATGTCATCAGGTCTGTCTGACCATGGAGAGAGGGTCCTCATCTGTGCACACATGGTGGAGGGAGTGATGTCATCAGGTCTGTCTGATCATGAAGAGAGGGTCCTCATCTGTGCACACATGGTGGAGGGAGTGATGTCAACAGGGAGAGAGGGTCCTCATCTGTGCACATATGGTGGAGGGAGTGATGTCATCAGGTCTGTCTGACCATGGAGAGAGGGTCCTCATCTGTGCACACATGGTGGAGGGAGTGATGTCATCAGGCCTGTCTGACCATGGAGAGAGGGTCCTCATCTGTGCACATATGGTGGAGGGAGTGATGTCATCAGGCCTGTCTGACCATGGAGAGAGGGTCCTCATCTGTGCACATATGGTGGAGGGAGTGATGTCATCGGGCCTGTCTGACCATGGAGAGAGGGTCCTCATCTGTGCACATATGGTGGAGGGAGTGATGTCATCGGGCCTGTCTGACCATGGAGAGAGGGTCCTCATCAGTGCACATATGGTGGAGGGAGTGATGTCATCGGGTCTGTCTGATCATGGAGAGAGGGTCCTCATCTGTGCACACATGGTGGAGGGAGTGATGTCATCAGATCTATCTGACCATGGAGAGAGGGTCCTCATCTGTGCACACATGGTGGAGGGAGTGATGTCATCAGGTCTGTCTGATCATGGAGAGAGGGTACTCATCTGTGCACATATGGTGGAGGGAGTGATGTCATCGGGTCTGTCTGATCATGGAGAGAGGGTGCTCATATGTGCACACATGGTGGAGGGAGTGATGTCATCAGGCCTGTCTGATCATGGAGAGAGGGTCCTCATCTGTGCACACATGGTGGAGGGAGTGATGTCATCAGGCCTGTCTGATCATGGAGAGAGGGTCCTCAGTGCACATATGGTGGAGGGAGTGATGTCATCGGGGCTGTCAGACCATGGACAGAGGGTCCTCATCTGTGCACATATGGTGGAGGGAGTGATGTCATCAGGCCTGTCTGACCATGGAGAGATGGTCCTCATCTGTGCACATATGGTGGAGGGAGTGATGTCATCAGGCCTGTCTGATCAGGGAGAGAGGGTCCTCAGTGCGCATATGGTGGAGGGAGTGATGTCATCGGGGCTGTCAGACCATGGAGAGAGGGTCCTCATCTGTGCACATATGGTGGAGGGAGTGATGTTATCAGGTCTATCTGACCATAGGGAAAGGGTCCTCATCTGTGCACACATGTTGGAGGGAGTGATGTCATCAGGCCTGTCTGATCAGGGAGAGAGGGTCCTCAGTGCGCATATGGTGGAGGGAGTGATGTCATCGGGGCTGTCAGACCATGGAGAGAGGGTCCTCATCTGTGCACATATGGTGGAGGGAGTGATGTCATCAGGTCTGTCTGACCATGGAGAGAGGGTCCTCATCTGTGCACATATGGTGGAGGGAGTGATGTCATCAGGTCTGTCTGATCAGGGAGAGAGGGTCCTCAGTGCACATATGGTGGAGGAAGTGATGTCATCGGGGCTGTCAAGACCATGGAGAGAGGGTCCTCATCTGTGCACACATGGTGGAGGGAGTGATGTCATCAGGCCTGTCTGATCAGGGAGAGAGGGTCCTCATCTGTGCACACATGTTGGAGGGAGTGATGTCATCAGGCCTGTCTGATCAGGGAGAGAGGGTCCTCATCTCTGCACACATGGTGGAGGGAGTGATGTCATCAAGTCTGTCTGACCATGGAGAGAGGGTCCTCATCTGTGCACACATGGTGGAGGGAGTGATGTCATCAGGTCTGTCTGACCATGGAGAGAGGGTCCTCATCTGTGCACATATGGTGGAGGGAGTGATGTCATCAGGTCTGTCTGATCATGGAGAGAGGGTCCTCATCTGTGCACATATGGTGGAGGGAGTGATGTCATCGGGTCTGTCTGATCATGGAGAGAGGGTGCTCATATGTGCACACATGGTGGAGGGAGTGATGTCATCAGGCCTGTCTGATCATGGAGAGAGGGTCCTCATCTGTGCACACATGGTGGAGGGAGTGATGTCATCAGGCCTGTCTGATCATGGAGAGAGGGTCCTCAGTGCACATATGGTGGAGGGAGTGATGTCATCGGGGCTGTCAGACCATGGACAGAGGGTCCTCATCTGTGCACATATGGTGGAGGGAGTGATGTCATCAGGCCTGTCTGACCATGGAGAGATGGTCCTCATCTGTGCACATATGGTGGAGGGAGTGATGTCATCAGGCCTGTCTGATCAGGGAGAGAGGGTCCTCAGTGCGCATATGGTGGAGGGAGTGATGTCATCGGGGCTGTCAGACCATGGAGAGAGGGTCCTCATCTGTGCACATATGGTGGAGGGAGTGATGTTATCAGGTCTATCTGACCATAGGGAAAGGGTCCTCATCTGTGCACACATGTTGGAGGGAGTGATGTCATCAGGCCTGTCTGATCAGGGAGAGAGGGTCCTCAGTGCGCATATGGTGGAGGGAGTGATGTCATCGGGGCTGTCAGACCATGGAGAGAGGGTCCTCATCTGTGCACATATGGTGGAGGGAGTGATGTCATCAGGTCTGTCTGACCATGGAGAGAGGGTCCTCATCTGTGCACATATGGTGGAGGGAGTGATGTCATCAGGTCTGTCTGATCAGGGAGAGAGGGTCCTCAGTGCACATATGGTGGAGGAAGTGATGTCATCGGGGCTGTCAAGACCATGGAGAGAGGGTCCTCATCTGTGCACACATGGTGGAGGGAGTGATGTCATCAGGCCTGTCTGATCAGGGAGAGAGGGTCCTCATCTGTGCACACATGTTGGAGGGAGTGATGTCATCAGGCCTGTCTGATCAGGGAGAGAGGGTCCTCATCTCTGCACACATGGTGGAGGGAGTGATGTCATCAAGTCTGTCTGACCATGGAGAGAGGGTCCTCATCTGTGCACACATGGTGGAGGGAGTGATGTCATCAGGTCTGTCTGACCATGGAGAGAGGGTCCTCATCTGTGCACATATGGTGGAGGGAGTGATGTCATCAGGTCTGTCTGATCATGGAGAGAGGGTCCTCATCAGTGCACACATGGTGGAGGGAGTGATGTCATCAGGCCTGTCTGATCACGGAGAGATGGTCCTCATCTGCGCACATATGGTGGAGGGAGTGATGTCATCAGGCCTGTCTGATCAGGGAGAGATGGTCCTCATCTGTGCACATATGGTGGAGGGAGTGATGTCATCAGGCCTGTCTGATCATGGAGAGAGGGTCCTTATCTGTGCACATATGGTGGAGGGAGTGATGTCATCAGGTCTATCTGACCATGAAGAGGGTCCTCATCTGTGCACACATGGTGGAGGGAGTGATGTCATCAGGTCTGTCTGATCATGGAGAGAGGGTCCTCATCTGTGCACATATGGTGGAGGGAGTGATGTCATCAGGTGTGTCTGACCATGGAGAGAGGGTCCTCAGTGCACATATGGTGGAGGGAGTGATGTCATCGGGCCTGTCTGACCATGGAGAGAGGGTCCTCATCTGTGCACATATGGTGGAGGGAGTGATGTCATCGGGGCTGTCAGACCATGGAGAGAGGGTCCTCATCTGTGCACACATGGTGGAGGGAGTGATGTCATCAGGTCTGTCTGACCATGGAGAGAGGGTCCTCATCTGTGCACATATGGTGGAGGGAGTGATGTCATCAGGTCTGTCTGATCATGGAGAGAGGGTCCTCATCTGTGCACACATGGTGGAAGGAGTGATGTCATCAGGTCTCTCTGATCATGGAGAGAGGGTCCTCATCTGTGCACACATGGTGGAGGGAGTGATGTCATCAGGTGTGTCTGACCATGGAGAGAGGGTCCTCAGTGCACATATGGTGGAGGGAGTGATGTCATCGGGCCTGTCTGACAATGGAGAGAGGGTCCTCATCTGTGCACATATGGTGGAGGGAGTGATGTCATCGGGGCTGTCAGACCATGGAGAGAGGGTCCTCATCTGTGCACACATGGTGGAGGGAGTGATGTCATCAGGTCTGTCTGACCATGGAGAGAGGGTCCTCATCTGTGCACATATGGTGGAGGGAGTGATGTCATCAGGTCTGTCTGATCATGGAGAGAGGGTCCTCATCTGTGCACACATGGTGGAAGGAGTGATGTCATCAGGTCTCTCTGATCATGGAGAGAGGGTCCTCATCTGTGCACACATGGTGGAGGGAGTGATGTCATCAGGTCTATCTGACCATGGAGAGAGGGTCCTCATCTGTGCACATATGGTGGAGGGAGTGATGTCATCGGGCCTGTCTGACCATGGAGAGAGGGTCCTCATCTGTGCAAATATTGTGGAAGGAGTGATGTCATCGGGCCTGTCTGATCTTGGAGAGAGGGTCCTCATCTGTGCACATATGGTGGAGGGAGTGATGTCATCGGGCCTGTCTGATCATGGAGAGAGGGTCCTCATCTGTGCACATATGGTGGAGGGAGTGATGTCATCAGGCCTGTCTGACCATGGAGAGAGGGTCCTCATCTGTGCAAATATTGTGGAAGGAGTGATGTCATCGTGCCTGTCTGATCATGGAGAGAGGGTCCTCATCTGTGCACACATGGTGGAGGGAATGATGTCATCAGGTCTGTCTGACCATGAAGAGGGTCCTCATCTGTGCACATATGGTGGAGGGAGTGATGTCATCGGGCCTGTCTGACCATGGAGAGAGGGTCCTCATCTGTGCACATATGATGGAGGGAGTGATGTCATCAGGCCTGTCTGACCATGGAGAGAGGGTCCTCATCTGTGCAAATATGGTGGAAGGAATGATGTCATTGGGCCTGTCTGACCATGGAGAGAGGGTCCTCATCTGTGCACATATGGTGGAGGGAGTGATGTCATCGGGCCTGTCTGACCATGGAGAGAGGGTCCTCATCTGTGCACATATGGTGGAGGGAGTGATGTCATCAGGCCTGTCTGACCATGGAGAGAGGGTCCTCATCTGTGCACATATGGTGGAGGGAGTGATGTCATCGGGCCTGTCTGACCATGGAGAGAGGGTCCTCATCTGTGCACATATGGTGGAGGGAGTGATGTCATCAGGCCTGTCTGATCATGGAGAGAGGGTCCTCATCTGTGCACACATGGTGGAGGGAGTGATGTCATCGGGTCTGTCTGATCATGGAGAGAGGGTCCTCATCTGTGCACATATGGTGGAGGGAGTGATGTCATCGGGCCTGTCTGATCATGGAGAGAGGGTCCTCATCTGTGCACACATGGTGGAGGGAGTGATGTCATCGGGTCTGTCTGATCATGGAGAGAGGGTCCTCATCTGTGCACACATGGTGGAGGGAGTGATGTCATCAGGTCTGTCTGACCATGGAGAGAGTGTCCTCAGTGCACATATGGTGGAGGGAGTGATGTCATCGGGCCTGTCTGACCATGGAGAGAGGGTCCTCATCTGTGCACACATAGTGGAGGGAGTGATGTCATCAGGGAGAGAGGGTCCTCATCTGTGCACACATGGTGGAGGGAGTGATGTCATCAGGGAGAGAGGGTCCTCATCTGTGCACACATGGTGGAGGGAGTGATGTCATCGGGCCTGTCTGACCATGGAGAGAGGGTCCTCATCAGTGCACATATGGTGGAGGGGGTGATGTCATCAGGTCTGTCTGATCATGGAGAGAGGGTCCTCATCTGTGCACACATGGTGGAGGGAGTGATGTCATCAGGTCTGTCTGACGATGGAGAGAGGGTCCTCATCTGTGCACACATGGTGGAGGGAGTGATGTCATCAGGTCTGTCTGATCATGAAGAGAGGGTCCTCATCTGTGCACACATGGTGGAGGGAGTGATGTCAACAGGGAGAGAGGGTCCTCATCTGTGCACATATGGTGGAGGGAGTGATGTCATCAGGTCTGTCTGACCATGGAGAGAGGGTCCTCATCTGTGCACACATGGTGGAGGGAGTGATGTCATCGGGCCTGTCTGACCATGGAGAGAGGGTCCTCATCTGTGCACACATGGTGGAGGGAGTGATGTCATAAGGCTGTCTGACCATGGAGAGAGGGTCCTCATCGGTGCACACATGGTGGAGGGAGTGATGTCATCGGGCCTGTCTGATCATGGAGAGAGGGTCCTCATCTGTGCACACATGGTGGAGGGAGTGATGTCATCAGGCCTGTCTGACCATGGAGAGAGGGTCCTCATCTGTGCACATATGGTGGAGGGAGTGATATCATCAGGCCTGTCTGACCATGGAGAGAGGGTCCTCATCTGTGCACATATGGTGGAGGGAGTGATGTCATCGGGCCTGTCTGACCATGGAGAGAGGGTCCTCATCTGTGCACACATGGTGGAGGGAGTGATGTCATCGGGCCTGTCTGACCATGGAGAGAGGGTCCTCATCTGTGCACACATGGTGGAGGGAGTGATGTCATAAGGCTGTCTGACCATGGAGAGAGGGTCCTCATCGGTGCACACATGGTGGAGGGAGTGATGTCATCGGGTCTGTCTGATCATGGAGAGAGGGTCCTCATCTGTGCACACATGGTGGAGGGAGTGATGTCATCGGGTCTGTCTGATCATGGAGAGAGGGTGCTCATATGTGCACACATGGTGGAGGGAGTGATGTCATCAGGCCTGTGTGATCATGGAGAGAGGGTCCTCATCTGTGCACACATGGTGGAGGGAGTGATGTCATCAGGCCTGTCTGATCATGGAGAGAGGGTCCTCAGTGCACATATGGTGGAGGGAGTGATGTCATCGGGGCTGTCAGACCATGGACAGAGGGTCCTCATCTGTGCACATATGGTGGAGGGAGTGATGTCATCAGGCCTGTCTGACCATGGAGAGATGGTCCTCATCTGTGCGCATATGGTGGAGGGAGTGATGTCATCGGGGCTGTCAGACCATGGAGAGAGGGTCCTCATCTGTGCACATATGGTGGAGGGAGTGATGTTATCAGGTCTATCTGACCATAGGGAAAGGGTCCTCATCTGTGCACACATGTTGGAGGGAGTGATGTCATCAGGCCTGTCTGATCAGGGAGAGAGGGTCCTCAGTGCGCATATGGTGGAGGGAGTGATGTCATCGGGGCTGTCAGACCATGGAGAGAGGGTCCTCATCTGTGCACATATGGTGGAGGGAGTGATGTCATCAGGTCTGTCTGACCATGGAGAGAGGGTTCTCATCTGTGCACATATGGTGGAGGGAGTGATGTCATCAGGTCTGTCTGATCAGGGAGAGAGGGTCCTCAGTGCACATATGGTGGAGGAAGTGATGTCATCGGGGCTGTCAAGACCATGGAGAGAGGGTCCTCATCTGTGCACACATGGTGGAGGGAGTGATGTCATCAGGCCTGTCTGATCAGGGAGAGAGGGTCCTCATCTGTGCACACATGTTGGAGGGAGTGATGTCATCAGGCCTGTCTGATCAGGGAGAGAGGGTCCTCATCTCTGCACACATGGTGGAGGGAGTGATGTCATCAAGTCTGTCTGACCATGGAGAGAGGGTCCTCATCTGTGCACACATGGTGGAGGGAGTGATGTCATCAGGTCTGTCTGACCATGGAGAGAGGGTCCTCATCTGTGCACATATGGTGGAGGGAGTGATGTCATCAGGTCTGTCTGATCATGGAGAGAGGGTCCTCATCTGTGCACATATGGTGGAGGGAGTGATGTCATCGGGTCTGTCTGATCATGGAGAGAGGGTGCTCATATGTGCACACATGGTGGAGGGAGTGATGTCATCAGGCCTGTCTGATCATGGAGAGAGGGTCCTCATCTGTGCACACATGGTGGAGGGAGTGATGTCATCAGGCCTGTCTGATCATGGAGAGAGGGTCCTCAGTGCACATATGGTGGAGGGAGTGATGTCATCGGGGCTGTCAGACCATGGACAGAGGGTCCTCATCTGTGCACATATGGTGGAGGGAGTGATGTCATCAGGCCTGTCTGACCATGGAGAGATGGTCCTCATCTGTGCACATATGGTGGAGGGAGTGATGTCATCAGGCCTGTCTGATCAGGGAGAGAGGGTCCTCAGTGCGCATATGGTGGAGGGAGTGATGTCATCGGGGCTGTCAGACCATGGAGAGAGGGTCCTCATCTGTGCACATATGGTGGAGGGAGTGATGTTATCAGGTCTATCTGACCATAGGGAAAGGGTCCTCATCTGTGCACACATGTTGGAGGGAGTGATGTCATCAGGCCTGTCTGATCAGGGAGAGAGGGTCCTCAGTGCGCATATGGTGGAGGGAGTGATGTCATCGGGGCTGTCAGACCATGGAGAGAGGGTCCTCATCTGTGCACATATGGTGGAGGGAGTGATGTCATCAGGTCTGTCTGACCATGGAGAGAGGGTCCTCATCTGTGCACATATGGTGGAGGGAGTGATGTCATCGGGGCTGTCAAGACCATGGAGAGAGGGTCCTCATCTGTGCACACATGGTGGAGGGAGTGATGTCATCAGGCCTGTCTGATCAGGGAGAGAGGGTCCTCATCTGTGCACACATGTTGGAGGGAGTGATGTCATCAGGCCTGTCTGATCAGGGAGAGAGGGTCCTCATCTCTGCACACATGGTGGAGGGAGTGATGTCATCAAGTCTGTCTGACCATGGAGAGAGGGTCCTCATCTGTGCACACATGGTGGAGGGAGTGATGTCATCAGGTCTGTCTGACCATGGAGAGAGGGTCCTCATCTGTGCACATATGGTGGAGGGAGTGATGTCATCAGGTCTGTCTGATCATGGAGAGAGGGTCCTCATCAGTGCACACATGGTGGAGGGAGTGATGTCATCAGGCCTGTCTGATCACGGAGAGATGGTCCTCATCTGCGCACATATGGTGGAGGGAGTGATGTCATCAGGCCTGTCTGATCAGGGAGAGATGGTCCTCATCTGTGCACATATGGTGGAGGGAGTGATGTCATCAGGCCTGTCTGATCATGGAGAGAGGGTCCTTATCTGTGCACATATGGTGGAGGGAGTGATGTCATCAGGTCTATCTGACCATGAAGAGGGTCCTCATCTGTGCACACATGGTGGAGGGAGTGATGTCATCAGGTCTGTCTGATCATGGAGAGAGGGTCCTCATCTGTGCACATATGGTGGAGGGAGTGATGTCATCAGGTGTGTCTGACCATGGAGAGAGGGTCCTCAGTGCACATATGGTGGAGGGAGTGATGTCATCGGGCCTGTCTGACCATGGAGAGAGGGTCCTCATCTGTGCACATATGGTGGAGGGAGTGATGTCATCGGGGCTGTCAGACCATGGAGAGAGGGTCCTCATCTGTGCACACATGGTGGAGGGAGTGATGTCATCAGGTCTGTCTGACCATGGAGAGAGGGTCCTCATCTGTGCACATATGGTGGAGGGAGTGATGTCATCAGGTCTGTCTGATCATGGAGAGAGGGTCCTCATCTGTGCACACATGGTGGAAGGAGTGATGTCATCAGGTCTCTCTGATCATGGAGAGAGGGTCCTCATCTGTGCACACATGGTGGAGGGAGTGATGTCATCAGGTCTATCTGACCATGGAGAGAGGGTCCTCATCTGTGCACATATGGTGGAGGGAGTGATGTCATCGGGCCTGTCTGACCATGGAGAGAGGGTCCTCATCTGTGCAAATATTGTGGAAGGAGTGATGTCATCGGGCCTGTCTGATCTTGGAGAGAGGGTCCTCATCTGTGCACATATGGTGGAGGGAGTGATGTCATCGGGCCTGTCTGATCATGGAGAGAGGGTCCTCATCTGTGCACATATGGTGGAGGGAGTGATGTCATCAGGCCTGTCTGACCATGGAGAGAGGGTCCTCATCTGTGCAAATATTGTGGAAGGAGTGATGTCATCGTGCCTGTCTGATCATGGAGAGAGGGTCCTCATCTGTGCACACATGGTGGAGGGAATGATGTCATCAGGTCTGTCTGACCATGAAGAGGGTCCTCATCTGTGCACATATGGTGGAGGGAGTGATGTCATCGGGCCTGTCTGACCATGGAGAGAGGGTCCTCATCTGTGCACATATGATGGAGGGAGTGATGTCATCAGGCCTGTCTGACCATGGAGAGAGGGTCCTCATCTGTGCAAATATGGTGGAAGGAATGATGTCATTGGGCCTGTCTGACCATGGAGAGAGGGTCCTCATCTGTGCACATATGGTGGAGGGAGTGATGTCATCGGGCCTGTCTGACCATGGAGAGAGGGTCCTCATCTGTGCACATATGGTGGAGGGAGTGATGTCATCAGGCCTGTCTGACCATGGAGAGAGGGTCCTCATCTGTGCACATATGGTGGAGGGAGTGATGTCATCGGGCCTGTCTGACCATGGAGAGAGGGTCCTCATCTGTGCACATATGGTGGAGGGAGTGATGTCATCAGGCCTGTCTGATCATGGAGAGAGGGTCCTCATCTGTGCACACATGGTGGAGGGAGTGATGTCATCGGGTCTGTCTGATCATGGAGAGAGGGTCCTCATCTGTGCACATATGGTGGAGGGAGTGATGTCATCGGGCCTGTCTGATCATGGAGAGAGGGTCCTCATCTGTGCACACATGGTGGAGGGAGTGATGTCATCGGGTCTGTCTGATCATGGAGAGAGGGTCCTCATCTGTGCACACATGGTGGAGGGAGTGATGTCATCAGGTCTGTCTGACCATGGAGAGAGTGTCCTCAGTGCACATATGGTGGAGGGAGTGATGTCATCGGGCCTGTCTGACCATGGAGAGAGGGTCCTCATCTGTGCACACATAGTGGAGGGAGTGATGTCATCAGGGAGAGAGGGTCCTCATCTGTGCACACATGGTGGAGGGAGTGATGTCATCAGGGAGAGAGGGTCCTCATCTGTGCACACATGGTGGAGGGAGTGATGTCATCGGGCCTGTCTGACCATGGAGAGAGGGTCCTCATCAGTGCACATATGGTGGAGGGGGTGATGTCATCAGGTCTGTCTGATCATGGAGAGAGGGTCCTCATCTGTGCACACATGGTGGAGGGAGTGATGTCATCAGGTCTGTCTGACGATGGAGAGAGGGTCCTCATCTGTGCACACATGGTGGAGGGAGTGATGTCATCAGGTCTGTCTGATCATGAAGAGAGGGTCCTCATCTGTGCACACATGGTGGAGGGAGTGATGTCAACAGGGAGAGAGGGTCCTCATCTGTGCACATATGGTGGAGGGAGTGATGTCATCAGGTCTGTCTGACCATGGAGAGAGGGTCCTCATCTGTGCACACATGGTGGAGGGAGTGATGTCATCGGGCCTGTCTGACCATGGAGAGAGGGTCCTCATCTGTGCACACATGGTGGAGGGAGTGATGTCATAAGGCTGTCTGACCATGGAGAGAGGGTCCTCATCGGTGCACACATGGTGGAGGGAGTGATGTCATCGGGCCTGTCTGATCATGGAGAGAGGGTCCTCATCTGTGCACACATGGTGGAGGGAGTGATGTCATCAGGCCTGTCTGACCATGGAGAGAGGGTCCTCATCTGTGCACATATGGTGGAGGGAGTGATATCATCAGGCCTGTCTGACCATGGAGAGAGGGTCCTCATCTGTGCACATATGGTGGAGGGAGTGATGTCATCGGGCCTGTCTGACCATGGAGAGAGGGTCCTCATCTGTGCACATATGGTGGAGGGAGTGATGTCATCGGGCCTGTCTGACCATGGAGAGAGGGTCCTCATCAGTGCACATATGGTGGAGGGAGTGATGTCATCGGGTCTGTCTGATCATGGAGAGAGGGTCCTCATCTGTGCACACATGGTGGAGGGAGTGATGTCATCAGATCTATCTGACCATGGAGAGAGGGTCCTCATCTGTGCACACATGGTGGAGGGAGTGATGTCATCAGGCCTGTCTGATCATGGAGAGAGGGTCCTCATCAGTGCACATATGGTGGAGGGGGTGATGTCATCAGGTCTGTCTGATCATGGAGAGAGGGTCCTCATCTGTGCACACATGGTGGAGGGAGTGATGTCATCAGGTCTGTCTGACCATGGAGAGAGGGTCCTCATCTGTGCACACATGGTGGAGGGAGTGATGTCATCAGGTCTGTCTGATCATGAAGAGAGGGTCCTCATCTGTGCACACATGGTGGAGGGAGTGATGTCATCAGGGAGAGAGGGTCCTCATCTGTGCACACATGGTGGAGGGAGTGATGTCATCGGGCCTGTCTGACCATGGAGAGAGGGTCCTCATCTGTGCACACATGGTGGAGGGAGTGATGTCATAAGGCTGTCTGACCATGGAGAGAGGGTCCTCATCGGTGCACACATGGTGGAGGGAGTGATGTCATCGGGCCTGTCTGATCATGGAGAGAGGGTCCTCATCTGTGCACACATGGTGGAGGGAGTGATGTCATCAGGCCTGTCTGACCATGGAGAGAGGGTCCTCATCTGTGCACATATGGTGGAGGGAGTGATGTCATCAGGCCTGTCTGACCATGGAGAGAGGGTCCTCATCTGTGCACATATGGTGGAGGGAGTGATGTCATCGGGCCTGTCTGACCATGGAGAGAGGGTCCTCATCTGTGCACATATGGTGGAGGGAGTGATGTCATCGGGCCTGTCTGATCATGGAGAGAGGGTCCTCATCTGTGCACACATGGTGGAGGGAGTGATGTCATCGGGTCTGTCTGATCATGGAGAGAGGGTCCTCATCTGTGCACACATGGTGGAGGGAGTGATGTCATCAGGTCTGTCTGACCATGGAGAGAGTGTCCTCAGTGCACATATGGTGGAGGGAGTGATGTCATCGGGCCTGTCTGACCATGGAGAGAGGGTCCTCATCTGTGCACACATAGTGGAGGGAGTGATGTCATCAGGGAGAGAGGGTCCTCATCTGTGCACACATGGTGGAGGGAGTGATGTCATCGGGCCTGTCTGATCATGGAGAGAGGGTCCTCATCAGTGCACATATGGTGGAGGGGGTGATGTCATCAGGTCTGTCTGATCATGGAGAGAGGGTCCTCATCTGTGCACACATGGTGGAGGGAGTGATGTCATCAGGGAGAGAGGGTCCTCATCTGTGCACACATGGTGGAGGGAGTGATGTCATCGGGCCTGTCTGACCATGGAGAGAGGGTCCTCATCAGTGCACATATGGTGGAGGGGGTGATGTCATCAGGTCTGTCTGATCATGGAGAGAGGGTCCTCATCTGTGCACACATGGTGGAGGGAGTGATGTCATCAGGTCTGTCTGACCATGGAGAGAGGGTCCTCATCTGTGCACACATGGTGGAGGGAGTGATGTCATCAGGCCTGTCTGATCATGGAGAGAGGGTCCTCATCTGTGCACACATGGTGGAGGGAGTGATGTCATCAGGCCTGTCTGATCATGGAGAGAGGGTCCTCAGTGCACATATGGTGGAGGGAGTGATGTCATCGGGGCTGTCAGACCATGGACAGAGGGTCCTCATCTGTGCACATATGGTGGAGGGAGTGATGTCATCAGGCCTGTCTGACCATGGAGAGATGGTCCTCATCTGTGCACATATGGTGGAGGGAGTGATGTCATCAGGTCTGTCTGATCATGGAGAGAGGGTCCTCATCAGTGCACATATGGTGGAGGGAGTGATGTCATCAGGCCTGTCTGATCAGGGAGAGAGGGTCCTCAGTGCGCATATGGTGGAGGGAGTGATGTCATCGGGGCTGTCAGACCATGGAGAGAGGGTCCTCATCTGTGCACATATGGTGGAGGGAGTGATGTTATCAGGTCTATCTGACCATAGGGAGAGGGTCCTCATCTGTGCACACATGTTGGAGGGAGTGATGTCATCAGGCCTGTCTGATCAGGGAGAGAGGGTCCTCAGTGCGCATATGGTGGAGGGAGTGATGTCATCGGGGCTGTCAGACCATGGAGAGAGGGTCCTCATCTGTGCACATATGGTGGAGGGAGTGATGTTATCAGGTCTATCTGACCATAGGGAGAGGGTCCTCATCTGTGCACATATGGTGGAGGGAGTGATGTCATCAGGTGTGTCTGACCATGGAGAGAGGGTCCTCATCTGTGCACATATGGTGGAGGGAGTGATGTCATCAGGTCTGTCTGACCATGGAGAGAGGGTCCTCATCTGTGCACATATGGTGGAGGGAGTGATGTCATCAGGTCTGTCTGATCAGGGAGAGAGGGTCCTCAGTGCACATATGGTGGAGGAAGTGATGTCATCGGGGCTGTCAAGACCATGGAGAGAGGGTCCTCATCTGTGCACACATGGTGGAGGGAGTGATGTCATCAGGCCTGTCTGATCAGGGAGAGAGGGTCCTCATCTGTGCACACATGTTGGAGGGAGTGATGTCATCAGGCCTGTCTGATCAGGGAGAGAGGGTCCTCATCTCTGCACACATGGTGGAGGGAGTGATGTCATCAAGTCTGTCTGACCATGGAGAGAGGGTCCTCATCTGTGCACACATGGTGGAGGGAGTGATGTAATCAGGTCTGTCTGATCAGGGAGAGAGGGTCCTCATCTGTGCACACATGGTGGAGGGAGTGATGTCATCAGGTCTGTCTGACCATGGAGAGAGGGTCCTCATCTGTGCACATATGGTGGAGGGAGTGATGTCATCAGGTCTGTCTGATCATGGAGAGAGGGTCCTCATCAGTGCACACATGGTGGAGGGAGTGATGTCATCAGGCCTGTCTGATCACGGAGAGATGGTCCTCATCTGCGCACATATGGTGGAGGGAGTGATGTCATCAGGCCTGTCTGATCAGGGAGAGATGGTCCTCATCTGTGCACATATGGTGGAGGGAGTGATGTCATCAGGCCTGTCTGATCATGGAGAGAGGGTCCTTATCTGTGCACATATGGTGGAGGGAGTGATGTCATCAGGTCTATCTGACCATGAAGAGGGTCCTCATCTGTGCACACATGGTGGAGGGAGTGATGTCATCAGGTCTGTCTGATCATGGAGAGAGGGTCCTCATCTGTGCACATATGGTGGAGGGAGTGATGTCATCAGGTGTGTCTGACCATGGAGAGAGGGTCCTCAGTGCACATATGGTGGAGGGAGTGATGTCATCGGGCCTGTCTGACCATGGAGAGAGGGTCCTCATCTGTGCACATATGGTGGAGGGAGTGATGTCATCGGGGCTGTCAGACCATGGAGAGAGGGTCCTCATCTGTGCACACATGGTGGAGGGAGTGATGTCATCAGGTCTGTCTGACCATGGAGAGAGGGTCCTCATCTGTGCACATATGGTGGAGGGAGTGATGTCATCAGGTCTGTCTGATCATGGAGAGAGGGTCCTCATCTGTGCACACATGGTGGAAGGAGTGATGTCATCAGGTCTCTCTGATCATGGAGAGAGGGTCCTCATCTGTGCACACATGGTGGAGGGAGTGATGTCATCAGGTCTATCTGACCATGGAGAGAGGGTCCTCATCTGTGCACATATGGTGGAGGGAGTGATGTCATCGGGCCTGTCTGACCATGGAGAGAGGGTCCTCATCTGTGCAAATATTGTGGAAGGAGTGATGTCATCGGGCCTGTCTGATCATGGAGAGAGGGTCCTCATCTGTGCACATATGGTGGAGGGAGTGATGTCATCGGGCCTGTCTGATCATGGAGAGAGGGTCCTCATCTGTGCACATATGGTGGAGGGAGTGATGTCATCAGGCCTGTCTGACCATGGAGAGAGGGTCCTCATCTGTGCAAATATTGTGGAAGGAGTGATGTCATCGTGCCTGTCTGATCATGGAGAGAGGGTCCTCATCTGTGCACACATGGTGGAGGGAATGATGTCATCAGGTCTGTCTGACCATGAAGAGGGTCCTCATCTGTGCACATATGGTGGAGGGAGTGATGTCATCGGGCCTGTCTGACCATGGAGAGAGGGTCCTCATCTGTGCACATATGGTGGAGGGAGTGATGTCATCAGGCCTGTCTGACCATGGAGAGAGGGTCCTCATCTGTGCAAATATGGTGGAAGGAATGATGTCATTGGGCCTGTCTGACCATGGAGAGAGGGTCCTCATCTGTGCACATATGGTGGAGGGAGTGATGTCATCGGGCCTGTCTGACCATGGAGAGAGGGTCCTCTTCTGTGCACATATGGTGGAGGGAGTGATGTTATCAGGCCTGTCTGATCATGGAGAGAGGTCCTCATCTGTGCACACATGTTGGAGGGAGTGATGTCATCAGGTCTGTCTGATCATGGAGAGAGGGTCCTCAGTGCACATATAGTGGAGGGAGTGATATCATCAGGCCTGTCTGACCATGGAGAGAGGGTCCTCATCTGTGCACATATGGTGGAGGGAATGATGTCATCAGGTCTATCTGACCATGGAGAGAGGGTCCTCATCTGTGCACACATGAATGGAGGGAGAGAGGCTCAGCTTGTTTACAGTCATGGTGGACCTCGGTCTGCGACCTCAGACTGTACTTATAGCTGAGTTTTAACTAAATTGTGGCAGTGTTCTCACGATGTGCCTGAAAGGGTTAATGGTGGACTCAATTCTGCTGTAGCTGTATGCAATGTGAAGCAGAGCCAAGAATAATTGGGTATAAGAGGGTCTGGTGTGGGGGAAGTTATTCACCCCCAAAGTGCGATAATAAAATGGAGTTAACTATAGCTGGTAAAAATCCTTGTGCTTCCCTGATTCAGCCGCTCTTTTCCTTTTTGTGTTGCATTGCTCTATTTCAGAGATAGTCACAGGTATTGCTTTTGGAGCGCAGTGTGTGAAATCTCTGCTTGTTGTTCATTTGGGCGTTTCTTCAATCTTCTCTTGGTACAATCTTTTTCACCCTTTCTTCGCAGACACTGCCGATTAGAGCTTTGAAGTGTCTGAGACTGCTAGATCATCTGCCAAACTATGGTTGACAGCGTCTGTAGGGGTGAAAGTGCCCCCATCCCGAGAAGACTGAAGAAAAGCCAAGCTGAATTTAGCAGATATTTCACATAGTGTGCTCCAAGAGCAACCAGTGTGAATATCTCTGCATTGAAGTGATTCCTTGTAAAATGAAAGAAAAGTGTCAAAATCTGGGGAGCTTAGGGATTATTACAAAGTATTTAACGCCTTTTTTTGTGCGCAAGTGACAGGTCCTCTCTGAAATACTTATAAAATCCTTTTGGGGACTGCACCCTTATAAAACTTGTCCCTGGAATTTACATTTTACTTCTTCAGTTGAACACTAATATAATTTTATTTTATAAAGACCATGAGTGATCTTTAGTGCAGTCTGGGCATGGCCAAGTGCTAAGTGCACTGCTCCTCCCACTCGGCCAACATGCCGTGAACCTCCTCTTAGCTTGATTGACAACGCTCGCTTGCCTGAGTGCAACATAAATGTTCCTGTGCTGAGATAATCTTACAAATGTTCTCCTGCTGTGTACTGTGTAATGGCAGTGTCTGGCCGTACAGGGACATGGTCTGATCACACCACAGCTCCTGGGCAGGGGATGGCAAACAAGTATACAGACATTACAGCACAGGATCGTAGCTAAGGCCTCTTTCACACTAGCGTCGTGCACTGCACGTTTCTATGCGTCGTTTGGTTGAAAAAACGCATCCTGCAAAAGTGCTTGCAGGATGCGTTTTTTCACCATTGATTTGCATTAGCGTCGCATTGCGACGCTTTGCCACACGTCGCAACCGTCGTGCGACGGTTGCGCCGTGTTGTGGCGGACCGTCGGCTGCAAAAAACGTTACAGGTAAAGTTTTTTGTTGCCGACGGACCGCCATTTCCGACTGCGCATGCGCGGCCGGAACTCCGCCCCCACCTCCCCGCACCTCACAATGGGGCAGCGGATGACGTGGAAAAACAGCATCCGCTGCTCCCGTTGTGCGGCGCAATCACTGCTAGCGTCGGTACATCGGCCCGACGCTCTGCGACGGGCCGAGTACGACGCTAGTGTGAAAGTAGCCTAATTCTTTTTGTGAGATAAAACATTTTCCTGCCTATTTGTAAAAAATGCTTTATCCTCAAAGAAAGAATCAGCTGCTTTTTAATGGCACTGATAAATAAGTGTATAGCGCCCCTCCAGTGTCAGAATTCCTCCAGGGTCCCGGAGGACATGATTTGGGTCGGTTTTTACCAACCCCAGTGCTGCGATCACATCAGAGGAGAGATAAATGTGGTCCCCCGATCCCCCTCCGGTACCTCCTATGTCCCTGCATCCCTGCGTGAAGTCTCCCAGCCGGCGGCATCTTCTTCCGGGAAGAAAATGGCTGGTGCATGTCCAGTGAGCCCACTGACATCTCCCGGCCAGCACCCAGCAACAATAGGAAATTTTTCCTATTGGTTCATTTTGATCCCTGTGATAGATCCTATCTAGGGGTGTGTTGGGGTTAGGGTTGGAGTTAGAATTGGGGGTTTCTGCTGTTTAGGTACATCGGGGTCTCCAAATGCGACATGGCGCTGCCATTGATTCCAGACAATTTTACGTTCAAAAAGTCAAATGGTGCTCCCTCCCTTCTGAGCCCTGCCATGCGCTCAAACAGTGGTTTTCCCCCACATGCAGGGTATCAGTGTACTCAGGAGAAATGTTTTGGTTCATTTTCTCCTGATACCCTTGTGAAAATAAAAAAATTTGGTTCCAAAGTACCGTAAATTTTTGGTGACAAAAGTAAAATGTTCATTTTTTCCTTTGACATTGCTTTAGTTCTCGTGAAGCACCTGAATGGTTAATAAACTTTTTGAATGTGGTTTTGCGCACTTTGAAGGGTGCAGTTTTTAGAACGGTGTCACTTTTGGGTGTTTTCTGTTATATTGATCCCCTAAACTCTTCAAATGTGAGGTGGTCCCTTAAAAAATGGTTTTGTAAATTTTGTTGGAAAAATTAGAAATCGCTGGTCAAATTTTAACCCTTACAACGTCCTAACAAAAAAAAATATATGTTTCCAAAATTGTGCTGATGTAAAGTAGACATGTGGGAAATGTTATTTATTAACTATTTTGTGTGACACCACTCTCTGATTTAAGGGTGCAAAAATTAAAAGTTTGAAAATTGCAAAATGTTCAAAATTTTTGCCAAATTTCCATTTTTTTCCAAAATAAATGCAAGTTATATTGAAGAAATTTTACTACTACCATGAAGTACAATATGTCACGAAAAAACATTCTCAGAATCAGTCGGATACGTTGAAGTATTCCAGAGCTGTAACCTCATAAAGTGACAGTGGAAAGAATTGTAAAAATTGGCTTGGTCATTAAGGGCTTAAACACATCCAATTGTCGAAGATGTTATTATTCCAAGATCTATGGAGTAAAATCTACTTTGTTCGTGGGAAAACCCCTTTAACACTGCATGAACCATGCGCACGCACAGTGTCAGTGTGGGTGCGCTCTTATCCCTGTCCTGTCTGTAACACACAGCTGTTCGCCCGCAATGTGTATGTGCCCTCGGCTCACACTGCTTTCTATGGGCAAGCAAGTTCTGTCAATCAAGCTAAAGAGAGGTTTGAATCATGTTGATTGAGGGTGAAGAATGGTGCACTGAGCTTTTGGCCACCCCAAGGGTGCACCAAGTAGTCCTTGTATACATGTGAAATAAAACCGTTTATCTGGCCAATTCACACGTTCAGTATTTGGTCAGTATTTCCTGTCAGTATGTGGTCAGTATTTTCCATCAGTATTTGTAAGCCAAAACCAGGAGTGGAAGAATCAGAGGAAAAGTATAATAGAAACATATGCACCACTTCTGTATTTATCACCCACTCCTGGTTTTGGCCTACAAATACTGAGGTAAAATACTGACCCAATACTGAACGTGTGACTATGGCCTTATAGTGGCTAAGTCCCCAAGAGGACTGTATAAGTAGTTTTAATAGCATTTTGGCTGTGGTAGACGCCCTTTAACTGTAATCATTGCTCACACTTTATGGTTCTCCCTCCCCCCACATTTTTGTGATCAGAGTGAAATTGAAGAGATGAGAACGGAGATGGATGAGATGAGGGACACCTTCTTTGAGGAGGATGCTTGCCAGCTGCAGGAAATGCGTCATGAGTTGGAGAGAGCCAATAAAAACTGTCGGATTCTACAGTACCGCCTCCGGAAAGCAGAGCGCAAGAGGCTCCGCTACGCTCAGACTGGGGAGATAGATGGGGAGCTCCTCCGCAGCCTGGAACAAGACCTGAAGGTAAGAGCTGATGTATAATAGTCTGTACTTCCAGTTCCTGTGCTGTATTGTTGTCAGCCACCTTGATCAATTTACAGACTGTTCTTTAACCCCAGTTATGTAAATCTCCAAATAAGCTCTTTCTACAAACCAGTCTCATAAGGATCGGTTTTAGAGTAAGTTTTATATATTGAATGTTATACTCTGCATATTATTTTTCTAGTTTTTATTGTATTCTTCTTGTCTAAATTTCTTTTAGAGAATTATTTAAAGGGAATTTGTCACCCGGTTTTATTACTATGGGACTAGTAAACCTGGTCTTCTGTAGTCCTCCATATTCAAGAGTTGTGTATAACCCCGCCCCCACCACTGATAGGCAGCTTTCTGCCTATGCGCAGCATACGCAGAAAACTGCCAATCATTGGTGTGGGCATGGTTATTCACTGCTAGATCTGCAGCAGATAAAACAGTGATTTGATCAAAACTGAAGCAAGCAGCTCAACATGTGATACATCGCTGTAATTTGGCTCTCTGCCCCTAAATCATGCTGCTCTCTAGCAAAAAAATAATGACAGATTCCCACTAAACGGAAGGTGGAATTTGTTTCCCACAATTTCATCATCAGGATTTTAGGACATTCTATAGGTTTTGTGATGATATGCACGTTGTAGAATCGAAAAGTAAATTACATATTTGGATTTGTTACTAATGAGGTATATAAAAGAAACTAGACTGCCAAGTAGAATAGCAGTGAAACATTCAGTGAAGGTTTGGATTATACAACATGTTCGATAATGGAGAAATTTGATGCCAGAGACCACAAGTTTGGAAAAATGGAGCAAAGAAAAGCATTTCTCCCCCCCCAAAAAAAACAACTAACAAATCATCAGTAAATATAGGGCACTGTGTTCTCTTCTTCTGCCGAGTATTAACATCATAGTCTGTAATCACTCAAGATTAGGATTAGCAGAGAAAACTGTTTTAAATCTTTCTGTTTTAAAAGACAGCCAAAAAGAAAAAAAACTATAATATTGATAAAAGTATCATTTTATTTTGTAGCGTCTTCCTATGGGTTTTCTACATTTGTACAATAAATCATCATAAAATGCTGCAGTCATATTAGGTAATCTGGTCGCCATTAGTTTCCATTAATACCAGATTTAAGGATTTTCACTGGTTATTCCTATATTGCGGGATGCAATAACAAAGATACTTTGGATAACACAAAAGTAGGTTTGCAGAAAATTCTGCACTGCGAATTCATCAGCAGAATTTATGCCTGGATTGTGATATGAACCGTGCTTTAAAGGGGTAGTCTCAAGTTACTAAATTACTGTAGTTAATTAGACAGCATACAATAAAACTATCTTGCTTTCTCCTTCCCTCATTGGGGGACTGTGGATTAAGGGGGCACATAGAAGTACTTCATGTCCCAGCCTCAGGCACCTAAAAAGTCCCATAAGACTCTTACAGTCTTTATCACTTCATGTTTCCAAAAACTCAGAGTTCACCGCTCTGCAAAACCTGTGACCCCAAATGTGCTCAGGAGCCCCCCACTGACACTGAGCACAGTGTCCTTGTGCCCCTGAGTGTGTTTCGTCTTTGTCGCAATCTATGACTTCTCTGGCCAAAGCGCTTGAATCCTTCAGTGTTCCTTCTGGGGATCATGGCGTTCGCACGTCTGATGCAGAGGGACCCTCCCCTACACGGGAACAGTGGGCTAGCAGGGGCCGCACACAATCTAGAAACACACAAGCGTCCAGGAAACGGATACGTAGTACGTCTCCCGTACAATCACATGCCGTCCACGAGCTCCGTTTCTCGTTCTCCCTCTACAGACGTTGGTAGCAAACTCGATTCTGAGTAAGAATTGGACGTCTCCTTAGATCTGGATTTGCCAGACTTTCAGAGGACGATTGATTCTCTGATTGAGGCCGTCAACCAAACTCTGAAGGTTGATGAAGACTTCGGCTCTGTGCTGGATCACGCTGTGTGCTTCAAAAAAGCTAAGAATCCTCCTAGAACAGTCGCCATTCTCCCGGAGTTTCGGGGTACAGTTAATTGGCACAGGGAGCGACCTGATAAGTGCTTTACAGGACAAAAACCGCTTGAGGCGAAGTACCCTTTCTCAGACGATCTGAGAAAAGATTGGGCCGAGTCCACTGTAGTAGACCCGCCAGTCTCTCACCTGGCACCCTGAACCCTTCTATCCATGCCGGACGGATCATCTATTAAAAATCCCACAAACTGCCAGATAGAAAATATGGCTCGATCTGTCTTCGAGGTCTCAGGTGCGGCTCTATGTCCTTCCTTCACTGCAGCGTGGGTAGCTAAAGCAATGGTTTCCTGGTCGGAGACCTTGGCTAATTCCATTCAGAGCAGTAATCTTCCTCTGGAGGCAGCACAGCTGGCTAGCCAAATGTCTCAGGCAGGAGATTACCTGGTACATGCTTCTTTGGATGCAGCCAACTGAGTTACATGCAGTGAAAAAGACTGTAAGAGTCATATGGGACTTTTTAGGTGCCTGAGGCTGGGACATGATGTACTCCTATGTGCCCCCTTAATCCACGGTCCTGTGTCCCCCAATGAGTGGCTCGAAGAAAAGGATTTTACGGTGAGTATACAAAAATCCCTGTTTTTCTATTAGTTCCCATTCTCCTGCAGTGATCACTTTTATCTTTTATCGTTAACAGCTGGTTTCCATTGAGTTTACCCACTAGTGCCTACTGACTATGGCCAAGTAAGCTCAAAACCCCAGATAAAAATATAATAAGCAAATACCCTGCAGTAAATAAATACGGTATGCAGTGGTGCATGAAAATAATATAGGGTACTTAGTTAACATAATTTTGATTAAAAAAGCGCAAAAGCCATCCCACCACTTCACGGTGCCCTATTCGGGACTGTCCTATCCTCTAATATTGAAACCTTACCATTTGTCAAGTGACATAAAATGTAAATAAGAACTGAAAAGGACTCAGATCCGGCTAGTGGACACCCAGTCATGGGGAACTGTATGAATGTAATGTCCAGCCCTTATTTGCACAAATGCAAAAACACTAAAAAAATAAATAAAGAGATGAACTGGAAGATAAGTTGTGCATGCAGTGCGTAGGTGCATGTTCACACTGTCCACTAAACAGACAAAACCCAAGAGAAAAACATAATAAGCAAACAACCTGCAGTAAATAAAGAGCAACAGTGCATGAAAATAATATCGGGTAGTTAGTTAACATAATTTTGATAAAAAAAACATAAAAGCCAATCTATCATATCACGTTGACCCTATTCGGGACAGTCCTAACCTCTAGTATAAGAAACTAGCTACATTCCAGGAGAAGAGTTAACTCCTTATATCCCAGCCAAGTCTCTCCATCCCAGTGATTTCTATATAGCACATAGCTGTTCGCCTGCCTCGCCACCCTCTCAGCTCCTGACGAACTGCTGTTATAAACAAGAGTCGGAGTCCATTTTGGTGGAGTCGATATAAAATGGACCGATTCCGACTCCTAAAATATATAATATATTGAGTACAGTGCAATGCAGAATAAGCTGTAAATGTTTTCATAATAATTTAGGAAAGTTATGAAATGTCCTATAAATGTCTGTTCTGTTCCTGATCTAAGGATCTCGGCTTTTAGCTGAGATGAATCTGTGCTGCACTTTATGTACATGCTCAGTAGTGACTAGGGCTGTGGAGTTGGATTTGGAGTTGGAGACGGGAAATTAAGGCGTCAGAGTCGAATGTTTGGCTTACCGACTCCACAGCCCTAGTTGTAAATCTTGCAAATCACCAGTCTGCAACATAGGCTGACCCAAGAGCAGGTCTTCTAATCACTGCTCTCAGTGTCTCACTGACCAGAACTGTGTGTTTGTTCAAATACTTTGTTTTTTTCTTTATGTAAATACAGTGATAACGATGTAGACTCCAAGACAAACTATTGATAGCTGATTGTGTTACAACAAAACCTGTGGTGGGCTTCATAGTTCTAATATTACAGTTCTGATGCTCAGCAGAACCATCACTCAGTGAGGAGTGCCAGACACCAGGAAGTGAGGGAACTAAGGAGACTGCATAGCTCTGAGTTGCTCAAGAGACAATTTGAGAATATCGCTTTAATCGCATATTCTGGAGTATCTGAATTTCTCAACTAATAAATATCTCTAATACGTGATTGTATTCTCACTGTTTCTAATAAAGTTGTTGTCTGGGATTTTTTCAAATTACAAAGCAGGGGAATATGATAAAATTACTACTTACCAGCTGAATCCCCTGCAGATCTTGTGTTGTCGCTTCAGTAGACACATCAGTCTTCTTGTCCTTCAGTGATGACATACACATATGAGGCATCTATGGCCTCAGCAGTCTTGTGTCCTACAAATAAATGAGTTGTCCAGCATTTTCTACAATTCCCAAACAATTTAATTATGCAATATTTGACAGATATATGTATAACAGGTGTGTCTACCAGTTCAGGATTACATTGCATCTCATCGAGTTTCCTGGCAGTCACCTAATCCTGTTTTATTATTTTATCATACCTGAGATAATTGATCAGCAGGTGAAATTCCATGTATAACTTTCTCTATTGCTTGAGTACTAGTGCACTATTGTACAATTATCTTACTCTAGGTGGCCAAGGATGTATCAGTGAGACTTCATCATGAGCTGGAAAACGTAGAAGAGAAGCGGACTAAAACAGAAGAGGAAAATGAAAAACTTCGACAGCAGCTGATTGAGGTTGATATAGCTAAGCAGGCACTGCAAAATGAGCTGGAAAAGATCAAGGAGGTCAGTGTAATGCACTAACATATTCTGGAAGGATGAAGGCTTCATGTACATTCATTATTTTGGGGGGTTTACGTTTTATTATGGCGCTAGTTTACACTAGGAAAAATATAAAAATCCAAGGGACTCCTCTTCAGCAGGTCCAGCAATGCCTCTTTGATTGCCCTGGTTCTTTGTTGACAGGCTGTAGCACTGGCATCACAATTACGGTGGACATGACCGCTGCAGCCAATCAATGAGCTCAGTACATATGCCTATGTAGACTGCATGAACCGATGAGCCCAGTGATTGGCTGCAGTGGTTACAAGCACTGTAGTCTTGACATCACCACTAAAGCCTGCCAAAAAGGATCGGACGAGATGCAGTGCAGGAGCAACTGACAGTTAGTAGCTTAGATTTTATTATCTCTCCATGGCCAAGCCGATGGTCACAAAAAAACAATTAAAACAGAAAATCCTTTTTAAGCTGGTGTGGGCAGTTAATTTTCCTGAGGGACCACATGAGAGATCGTGACTGTTGTGGAGGGGCGAACCAATAGGCTGAAATTAATTCTGCTCAATATTAATGTGAACATATTAATTATAATTATTATGTTATATTACTATTAATTGAATCACTTATTATTGATCAGAATCAAGTATGATAACCTCGCCCTATATACCATATGAGCCCACACACAGCCCCCTATATACAAAATGAGCCCCTGCACATAGCCCTCTTATATACAGTAAAGGGCCCAACACTTTTTTCCTCCATATACAGTATTAAACCACACATAGCCCCCATGTACAGTATGAACCCACACACTACTCTATATACAGTATGAATCCACACACAGCCCCTTATATACATTGTGATCCCACATACCACCCCCAATTTACAGTATGATTCCACACACTGCCCCCCTTCTTTGCCCAGGTCTCTTGACAGCAGATTTTCATCCCCAAACTATTTATATGTGCATACATTTGTTTCATAGAAAAGTCCAGCAATATATTTACATGGCCAGTCCTTTACTGGCCATGTAAAGGTATTACTGGGCTAATTGTCAGATTACTGAATTGATATGCAAATGAGGCTGAAAGACTATGGTAGATCTGAAGCTTCCGCCACTCCAGCTCTATTCCCCTCTCAGCAGTTCCTCCTCTTGCTTGACTGAAATTAGTCAGACAATTAGGATGATGGGCAGATCGTAGAGCTGGACTAGTTCTATTGTAGCTCTTAGTCCTCATTTGCATATCAATTCAAACTAATTTCTCAGTGACTGAGGACCAGGCTGGCCATGTAAAGATATTGCTGGAATTGTCTTTGAAAGAGCTACTTGCGCTTATAAATAGTTTTGAGGGGCGAAATCCTGCTGACAGATTCCGTTTAAAGCAAATGTCAAGATGCCTGCCACAGAACTTTCCTCACTTATGACATATTGTATTCTGCAGAGTTAAGCAGGAATATTTAATGGATCGTTCTTCACTGTCATCAGAGTATTAAGGGTTAGTTGTCAAGAATTGCTTCCATTAACCCAGTTTAAGAAGCTGCTATGGCTAAATGTTTCACGCCTTTGGATTTCACCTCTTTAGAATTTTGCTTTAGCTTGAAAACTGAAAGAGAAGAAAGGAAAATGGATTTGACATTAAATGAGATGACTCTTAAGTTCACTCATACATAAGAAAAACTACTGCACTCACCACTCCATAAAGCATTTTTTCCCATCAGTTGGATCCATCCATCCAAGGATGCCCAGCTGGCGAACATGGACAGCAGCCCCTTTTCTATAGACATGTGTCTTCCTGGCCCTGGTTTCTGAGATTCAAGAGAAGCAAGGGTAAAGAGAAATGTTGTTCATGTTTGACAGCAGTGTAGTCACCGTTTTTCTGTATGTTAACTGATGGAATAAATGAAAATGCTTTTATGGAGTCGTGAGAGTCATCGAGTCAGTGACTTTATACAAAAAGTTTAAAGCTTAATCTAAAATTGTCCAATGCAAAAATAAAACATTTCTTTTGATGTTCCTATATGACATATTCGTAATTAACTTTAGCCATGACCATTGATCACTAGTATGAGGGACCCAAGGTCTTCATTTCTCATTAGCAGGTCCGCATTGAAGTAGAGTTGTATGAAACAGCGTTGATCATGTCGGCTGCCACTCCATACAATTAGGATAAGGGAGACAGCAGAGTGGGGGCTCCTTAGTGTGTCTAGATTCCTGATGAGGACTCCCCGTAATCTTACATTTCCACAAGGTAGATGATGATGATAAATGTTGAAGAGGTTGTCCCACGAACAAAGTACATTTTAATCAATAGATCTTGGAATAATAATAAGTTTCACAATTGGATGTGTTAAAAAAATGTTCCAGCGCTGAGTAATCTTATTAATGTGCCAATGCTTTATACTGAGTATTGGTGTCAAGTACAGTGTAGGAAAGACTAAGTGCAACATGAAGGGATGAGAAGAAGGGAGCCCAACACTTTGGAAGGGAAGAATGGGGAGCCCTTGGCAGATCTAAAGTCATCTTGTGTGTCCTAAACGTCCTTATATAGGTTCTGCTCCTATCGCCGAGCAGGAACCTAATCCCTGCCTGATCCTGTCAATAAGCCCTGCTAAGGGAAGGATGGGGTATGCACTAGTCAGTCCCCACTACAACTAAAGACAGCTGGGATAGACAAACAAAGGGAACACTTATCTTGAGTAGGCTCAGAGAGGTAACACAGACGTCCTCCAGCAGCACCAAAAAGGAACATAGCCGACTGCTATAGCTCCAAGCTTCAACAGGGGAAAATAGAAATATCACTGGCGATTCCCAGAAGCAGACGGGAAGTTTGTAAACACCCAGTACAGGTGTCTCAATTAGAGCCGGGGAGGAGGTTGCCACTAGGTCTAAGAGTAAACGCCCAGTCCAGGTGTGTCAATTAGAGCCGGGGGGAGGTTGTAACTAGGTCTAAGAGTAAACGCCCAGTCCATGTGTGTCAATTAGAGCCGGAGGGAGGTTGCCACTAGGTCTAAGAGTAAACCTCCAGTCCAGATGTGTCAATTAGAGCCAGGGTGAGGTTGCCACTAGGTCTAAGAGTCAGAAAGACTAGGAAGGTGTCTGCAAAGCCAACCACAGAGACTTTCTGCAACCAGAGGCTGTGCGACTGTCTGCAGCCTCCGACACACCTGTCACAGTTGGCTGTGTCTGACCATACAGAGCTGCTCCAGTTCATGGTCAGCACATACCACACCTACTGGCTGAGGTGGGGGGAGGGGGGTAAGCATAAGTGACTCATGATAAGTGAGTATCACAGACAAAACAGCAGTTTGTGTGAGGGAGCACATTTCTCTGCCTGTTTGTTTTATCACACCAGTAAGTGATTCTACCACGTCTCCAGCCGTCTGAGTTCGTCATATATCAATTCAATGAAATAGAATCTCCAGCATTTGCTGAACTTAAAAGTCACTGACTTACTTTATTAGGATCACACTGGACTGGTGATGTGGCAAAAACACTCACTCCTGTGATAGATTGAACAGACACAGAAATGTGCTCCCTCGCTCAAACAAACAGCTGTGAACCCCTGCTTTTTTGTCTGTATTCTCATTTGTCATAAGTCACTTATGCTTCCAACCCATCCCTGGGGAGGAGCTATGGTTTGTGTCGGCCAGGAACTGGAGGAACTCTACATGCTTAGACACAGCCATTACACATTACAAAATGGACAGATTTATAAGATTATCTCAGCACAAGAATATTTTTTTAACACATCCAATTGTGGAACTTATTATTATTCCAAGATCTATTAATTAAATGTACTTTGTTCGTGGGAAAACCCCTTTAAATTTCAGTTTGAGCTTATATGTCTACTTTTAGGACAGTGTTTGTAACAGTGTCCTGTATTTCTACTTAGTTATCATTAAAAAGAAGAGGAAGCAAAGATGCCCAGAAATCAGAGAAAAAAACTCTACAGACACCAACTGAGGTATGTTGAATGTCTTAGTTATAAAAATAATGAGCTACTTTCATAATATTGTCTTCAAATTAGTAAACATCACACTTACATGGGGGACTGTTTTTGCAGTACTTGATATTTTGTAGATAAACATCAGTAGAGATGACATTTTGGAGCAATTGACCATAACCAAATTCCACATTATTTGAAATTAGCTAGAATCTTTTAGATGTGGGCCAGTTTTGGAAAATATGAGTGATCCTGCAAAATTCTGTTTGTTAATTTAGGAATATTGGTCAGGCGAATAGTGTGTAATCATAGCTCAGATCAAACGTTTACACAGCAGCTGAGCTCAGTGATTGGCTGCAGCAATGTCAGTGTGATGTCACTGCTGCAGCCAATTAACATAGAAGACTGTGCTACACCTGGGGATGGTGAGTAAAGCACAGTTTGTTTTTTTTGCAACTAAGGTTATGAGCACACGTTCAATACTAGCTGCAGAAAAACGTGCAGCAAAATACTGATGTTTTGTCAGTAAAAACGCAGCATGAAATATGTGAGTTTTGACATGTTTTTCCATGTATTTTTGATGCCTTTTTTCCTTCATTAATGAAAAAGCTGAAAGAATTGACATGCTGCAGTTCTGAAACTTCTTCAAATCTGCAAGGAAAAAGAAGCAACATGTGTATAAGATTTCTATTAATCTCGTTTAATTTGCTGAATCTAGGAAATCCTTCAGTTTATGTTACAAATCTGTGCAGAAAAAAACACAGGAAATACTTAATGTATGCAGATACACTAACTGTGTATATAGGGAAACGTTTTCCGAAAGACCACCTTTTTTGGCCAACTGAATAACCTCGAGGTTGAGAATTTTTTTGACACTTACTGACATTTTTTTGTTCTGCTTTAAAGAGCTTTCATAAACATCCTTTGTATCTATTATGATTTGAAGACTAAGTTCAAACAAACATTAAGACATTGTCCAATTTTCATCTGTATTGTCATCTGTATGGTAAAGAATGGCAATATATCCATAAAAATCAGATGCTGTATAGTTGATCCGTGTGGGATTTGATATTTTATTGCACACTCATAGACTTAAATAGGTGAGCCACATCTGAAAAATTGAAAAGGACAGTACATGCTGGGATTTTTTTTCAGGCGGACATTCGATCCATGTGAACAATCTGCCATCTGAAAAGCCCTATGTAATAATATAGTCTGAGTGCTGTCTATTTTTTTCATGGGCATCACAAAACCGAGAGGTGGTGAGTCCTCCTTCAATGGAAGTCTTCAAACAGAGGCTGTTGCTGGTTCCAAATATCAGTGGAGAAGTTACATGCACGGTCATTACCCACTAAAGGCAATGGTAGTTACTGTAATTAGTAATAAATGATATAACTATATACAAGTTAATTTCTTTACAATACAGTAGCTTTAAAATGTTTTCAAAAATATGATTTGTTTTTCCTGTGTTGGGAAATGGTTATGTGCAAAACCTGTCTACTAAATGCAAAGAATGTAAATATTTACAATTCGGGCAAATTATAACATTTTTTATGTGTCCTTTGCTTAAAAATTGACATCATAACATGCCAAATTTTACATAAATACCTGTTCATTCCACTTCATAATATATATAATAGCACATACAGGTTAGAGACAGTATAATGTTTCCTGTGGAAATCTAATGTGAAGATAAATCTGTTACACAGTAGAACAGTTTGTTAAAATTACAAAGAGGGAACAAGTTTGTGGGAAATAAGACTCATTTCTAAAATACATAGTTTCATAGTTTTAAGGTCAAAAGTAGGCATAAGTCTATCAAGTTTAGCCTATAACTTAGAATGTTGACCAGAGGAGGGCAAAAACCATGAGGCAGATGCTAATTTCACCATATTAGGGGAGAAATTCCTATCACGACTGTAAGAGGCCACGAGCTCAAAAAGACTACCTTGGGCAGACTTGGCAGAAACCACTCCGTCTGACAGATTGCAGAGATACCCCAACCTTCACTCTTAAATCCCTCTACAGCAGGGATGTCAAACTCAAATACACAGAGGGCCAAACTTAAAAGCTTGGACATGGTCCGAGAACTATTGAGGTAGCCCAGTGTTGCCAGAAACGGAAGGCCGATAGGAAACGTTCAGGGGGTCCAAGATTCAAGGTTGGGATAAGGTCTGGCTTTCTTCCAAAAGTATTAAATTGAAAGTGCCATCAGCCAAGTCGAGTCCTAAGTTTATTGGTCCTTATGAGATTTTGGAGGTAGTTAACCCAGTGGCTTTCAGATTAAAACTCCCTCCATCTCTTCGCATTCCAAATGTATTTCATAAATCAATGCTAAAAGAGTTTGTCCCTTCTGTTTTGGCTCCTTCATCTCCACCTCCTCCAGTTTCTGTCAATGACAGTTTGAAGTTTGAAGTTCAAACGATTATTGATTCCCTGAAAGTCTGTAATTCCCTCCAGTATCTCATTCATTGGAGAGGTTATGGACCGGAAGAGAGATCTTGGGTCCCTGCTTGAGCTGTCAATGTCGTTCATCTGGTTAGGGCCTTCCATCACAGGTTTCCTGAGAAACCTGGGGTCTGGTGCCCCCCCCCCCCCAGAAGAGGGGGTACTGTCACAATTCCAGTGAATGATTGCTATGCTGTTCTATTGAAACTGGTTGCTGAGCTGTCTGTGTCTTGATTGTCAGCCTGGCTGTCCAATACTGTAGTGGGCTTGCTGGGCTGTCAGTGCCTTGATTGACAGCTCTGCTGTCCAGTCTGTGACTGGGACTGTCACGGGGTCCTTCTCCGGTACCACACAATTAACAGAGCAAGAGTATAGTAAACAATTCCAAGACCTTTATTTAGGCAAAAATATGAAAGGTCCATATACGATCCACCACACAAAGGATAAAATAGTCCAGAACACGAATGCAGTTCAGTAATCAGCTACTTTCACACTTGCGTCATTTGGCCTCCGTTGCAATGCGTTGTTTTGGAGAAAAAAACGCATCCTGCAAATGTGCCCGCAGGATGCGTTTTTTTCCCATAGACTTGTATTGCCGACAGATCGTGACGTTCAAATGGCATCCGCCATTACCTACCGCGCATGCACGGCCGGAACTCCGCCCCCTCCTCCCCGGGACTTTAGAATGGGCAGCGGATGCATTGAGAAACTGCATCCACTGCCCACGTTGTGCCGAATTTTCACAACATCCGTCGGTACGTCGCGCCGACGCTTAGCAACGGCCCCGTACCGACGGAGATGTGAAAGAAGCCTTAGCCTGATTCTGTTGCTCTGAGTAGTGGGAGTGTGCATTGGAAGAAACTTAAACGCGAAACGCCACAGTCATTTAACCCCTTCACGCTGCATCCCTTTTGCGTTTTCGTTTATTGCTCCCCTCCTTCCCAGAGCCATAACTTTTTTATTTTTCCATCAATATGGCCATGTGAGGGCTTATTTTTTGCGGGACGAGCTGTACTTTTGAACGACACCATTGGTTTTACCATGTCTTGTACTAGAAAACAGGGAAAAAATTCCAAGTGTGGTGAAATTGCAAAAAAAGTGCAATCCCACACTTGTTTTTTGTTTGGCTTTTTTGCTAGGTTCACTAAATGCTAAAACTGACCTGCCACTGTAATTCTCCACGTCATTGCGAGTTCATAGACACCAAACATGTCTAGGTTATTTTTTATCTAAGTGGTGAAAAAAAAATTCAAAACTTTGCTAAAAAAAAAAAATTGCGCCATTTTCCAATACCCGTAGCGTCTCCATTTTTCGTGATCTGGGGTCGGGTGAGGGCTTATTTTTTGCGTGCTGAGCTGACATTTTTAATGATACCACTTTTGTACAGATTCATTCTTTTGATCGCCCGTTATTGCATTTTAATGCAATATCGCGGCGAGCAAAAAAACGTAATTCTGGCGTTTCGAATTTTTGTCTCACTATGCTGTTTAGCGATCAGGTTAATCCTTTTTTTTATTGATAGATCGGGCGATTCTGATCAGATTGCTGCCATGTAGCTGAATTGCAGGCTTGCTCACAGCTAGCCGGCATCAGTAACCATAGAGGTCTCAAGGACCTCTATGGTTACTATCCCGACGCATCGCTGACCCCCGATCATGTGACGGGGGTCGGTGACGGGGGTCGGCGATGCGCTCATTTCCTGCCGCGCGGCCGGAAGCGGTAGTTAAATGCCGCTGTCAGCGCTTGACAGCAGCATTTAACTGGTTAATAGCGGCAGGTGGATCGTAATTCCACCTGCCGCTATTGCGCGCACGTCAGCTGTACAAAACAGCTGACATGTCGCGACTTTGATGTGGGCTCAGCGCGGGAGCCCACATCAAAGGGGGAGACACGACATGCGCCGTACTAGTACGGGGCATGTCGTGAAGGGGTTAAAGGTACAGTACTTACTATCTTTACCGCCATCCTTAAGGTTTCCTATCCCTGTTCCTTACTATCATGCCCCCTTTTTATGGATTTTTTTGCTTCATACATCACAATTAGGCTGCCGTCACACTAGCAGTATTTGGTCAGTATTTTACATCAGTATGTGTAAGCCAAAACCAAGAGTGGGTGATAAATGCAGAAGTGGTGCATATGTTTCTATTATACCTTTCCTTTAATTGTTCCACTCCTGGTTTTGGGTTACAAATACTGATGTAAAATACTGACCAAATACTGCTAGTGTGACGCAGGCCTTAGGCACTAAGTGAAAACTCTTTCATATTTTTTTTGTGGCTGAATCACGTGGAGGCAGTTACTATTAATATGGATTGACAATGGAATACTGTATACAGTATAAGGATATTACAAACACTGTTATGGGGCTTATTATATTTTGACTTCTTTGCTATGTATGATATATAAAAAAATTTTGGAAGCTTCATTGATCCACAAATCTATAAATATTTAATCTTCACTTTAATTCTAAAAGCAGCTCCATTCTTAAAGGTGATGATTCACCTGTAATTTGTGTACCTTCTTTTGGCTGTTTTTTTGCATATTGCTGTCCCCTTACTAACTGGTTTTATGTTGAATCTTTTAATATTGTATCAATAAAAATTTTCAAGTACCGTAATTTTATGGCATATAGCTTTCCGTCTATTTTTTTGATTTATGTAATGTTTGAAAGTGCCATGGATCTAGGCATGGTATATACTCTTTGAGGTTAGTTATCCATACAGTATAATAGCGCCATGTATTGCTCCATGCAGTTTATTGGCCACAAAAAGTGCTTAATACAGTCTAATGGCCCCACATAGTGCTCCATACGGTATAAAAATCACCATATAGTGCCCCACACAGTATAATAGCCACACATAGTGCTACATGCAGTATATGACCCCACATAGTGCTCCATGCAGTATAATGGCCGCAAAAAGTGTTCCATACAGTATAATGGCCCCACATAGTGCTCCATGCAGTATAATGGCCGCAAAAAGTGTTCCATACAGTATAATGGCCCCACATAGTGCTCCATACAGTATAATGGCCCACATAGTGTTCCATACAGTAAAATGATCCCACATTGTGCTCCATATATTATAATGACCCCACATTGTGCCCCACAGTGTAATGGCCTAGCATAAAGTGCTCCATACAGTATAATGAGCTCACATAGTGCTCCATACGGTATAATGGCCTCACTTAGTGCTTCCTACAGTATATGGCCCCACATAGTGCTCCATACAGTATAATGGCCACAAAAAGTGCTCCATACGGTATAATGGCCCCACATAGTGCTCCATACAGTATAATGATCCCACATTGTGCTCCATATATTATAATGACCCCACATTGTGCCCCACAGTATAATGGCCTTGCATAAAGTGATCCATACAGTATAATGGGCTCATATAGCGCTCCATACAGTATAATGGCCTCACATTATGCTCCATACAGAATAATGTTCCCTACATGCTGTTCCATTCAGCATAATGGGCCCAATGTAGTGCTCTATGCAATATTATAGCCTGACATAATGCTCCATACAATATAATGGCCTCACTTAGTGCTTCCTATAGTATATGGCCGCACATAGTGCTCCATACAGTATAATGGCCACAAAAAGTGCTCCATACAGTATAATGGCCCCACATAGTGCTCCATACAGTATAATGACCCCATATTGCTCTGTTTTGTATAATGGGCCCCACATAGTGCTCCATACAGTATTATGGCCACAAAAAGTCCTCCATACAGTTGAATGGCCCCACATAATTCTTTATACAGTATAATAGGCACCACATAGTCCTCCTTACAGAATAATGTCCAAACATAGTGACCCACACAGTTTAATGGGTTCCTATATTGCTGCACACACTACAATGGTCCCACATAGTGCTCCATACAGTATAATGAGTACCACATAGTGCTCCATACAGTATAAACAGCACCATATAGTGCTTCACACAATATTATAGCCTCACATAGTGCTCCATGCAGTATAATGGCTGCGCATAGTGTTCCATGCAGTATATGACTCCACATAGTGCTCCTTACAGTGTAATAGCCACAAAAAAGTGCTCCATACAGTATAATGATCCAACATAGTTCTCCATACTGTATTATGGCTCAACATTTTGCTCCATACTGTGTAATGGGCCCCACATAGTGCTCCATACTGTATAATGGCCTCACATAGTGCTTCATACAGTATAATGGCCTCTCTTAGTTCTTCATACCTGTACAATGGTCCCACGTTGTGCTCCATACAATATAATGGCCCTGCATTGTGCTTTATACAGTATAATGGGCCCTACATACTGTTACATTCAGTGTAAAGGCCCTCGCATAGTTCTCCATACAGTATAATGGCCCCACATAGTTTTCCATACAGTATAATTGTCCCAGAGTGTTCTCCATACAGGATAATGGACCCTACATAGTGCTCCATATGGTATAATTGCCTCACATAGTGATCCATACTGGATAATGGCCTCACATAGTGTTCCATACAGTATATTGGCCCCCAATGTGCTCCATACAGTATAATAGCTTCACATAGTGCTCCATAGAGAATAATGGCCTCACATAGTGCTTCATAGAGTATAATGGCCCCACATTATGCTCCATACAGTATAATGGGCCCCAAATACTGGTACATGCCTTATAAAGTGCCTCTCATAGTGCTTAATCCAGTATATTGGCCCCTCATAGTGTTCCATACAGTATAATGGTCCCACATTGTGTTCCAAACAGTATAATGGTCCCACATAGTTTTCCATACAGGATAATGGCCCCACATTGTGCTCCATACAGTATAATGGTCCCACATTGTGCTCCATATAGTATAATGGGCCCCACATAGTGTTCCATACGGTATAATGGCCTCACATAGTGCTCCATACAGTATAAAGGCCCCACATTGTGCTCCATATAGTATAATGACCACACCATAGTGCTCCATACAGTATAATAGAATCAGCTAGCACTCCATACAGTATAATGGACTCAGATAGTGCTCTATACAGTATAATATCCCTGCATTGTGCTCCATGTAGTATAATGGGCCTCAAATTCTGGTCCATGCCTTATAAAGGGTCTCAAATAGTGCTCCATACAGTACAATGGAATCAGATAGCACTCCATACAGTATAATGGACTCAGATAATGCTCTATACAGTATAATATCCTTGCATTGTGCTCCATACAGTATAATGGGCCTCAAATACTGGTCCATGCAGTATAACAGCATCACATACTGTTCCACACAGTATAATGGCCCCACATTGTGCTCAATACAGTATAATGGGCCCCACATAGTGCTCCATACCGTATAAAAGCCTCACATAGTGCTACATACAGTATGTGGACCCACATAGTTCTCCATACAGTGTAATGGCCAAAAAAGTTATCCGTACAGTATAATGGCCCCACAAAGTGCTGCATACAGTATAATGGCCCCACAGGACCTGGAGACCTTCCCGCATATTGTGTAAGACTATGAAAGACTAGGGATGGTCCATTGAGATCTTGGTCTGATTGGTTTCCCAGCGTTTTGTTACTCACCAGAGGCGTGGGTAGGGTGAGAGCAGGGACTCAACAACTCAGTGAGGGAGTCCTCAAGATTCCAGTCGAGGGAGCTCAAAGCTCACCATTGATATCGGCAGGTGCCATCTGAGGTGAAGAGGACGCAATTATGTACGCTACATTAGAGTCAGCAGGCGCCTAATGGTAGTTCCAGTGAACACTCATAGCAGTGTGGTAACTGATGTGGTGGGTCTCTAAGGATCCAAGGTGGCAAAGTTTTGTATGCTACTGTCGTGACAGTGAGATCCCCAACCTTCGCTTGTGTATGTATGCACATCTGCTCAAAACAAGACAGATTGTGCCAGGTCAGTTTGGTGTCCATAAAGGGAGGGGGGAGGAGTTGTAAGAAGCCAAGCGAGTAGTAGAGAAACAGAGGCTACGGATTATAACTGAGTTATACCAGAGCTGGATTCATAGCTGCACTGCTCAGTACTTGTATATAATTTTTTCTATGCCTCTGCTGCTTCTGTCTGTGTGACACCAAAGGGAAAAAAATGAGGAATCTATCACTGTATGTTGTGATTTCTATAGGAGGCATCATAGCAACAAGTCTGCACCAACTTGCTCCGAAACAACTGAATATTAGAGATAAGAGCTTACAGTGGAAAACTGGTAAAATTGCAGGCTACAAGTCATATTATGGCCAGAAATATTGTTATTCCTCATGTAATCAATGGCATCTTATTCTGAAAAGTTTCTTGAAAATTGATTTACCCTGTATCAGCATTTACGGTAACATGTAAATGTTTAGGAAAAAAAAATATGGTACATGTATTGTAATTAAAAAAATTGAAAAAGCAGATAAGAAATGCAATGATGTAAAGCATTTCCTAAGAAGTGGAATCATTACAAGAACAAGTGTGAAAACCTCTGAAACACAGACTACACCCAAAATGCATTATGCCAACAGTTTTCTCTTGGGTGGATGGTGAAAGGATGGCACACAAAGTGACCAGTGCATCTGAGGTCAAATCTCTTGGAAAGACAAGTAAAATAGAAAAAACACTGTATGCTATCTGTAAATTATAGATCTTTGTCCTGCTAATGTGTCCCCATGAGAACACTTACTGACCTGTTTCCTAATATGTCATTATAATAGGGAAAGCGTGTAGATTAAAGTTTGTTTTCAAGCAAGTTCACACAGACGGGGAAGGGGGGGGGGGGGGAATAAGTACCGTATTTGATCCCCTGCTGATTGTGTAAGTTTGCCAACTGATGAAGACACGAACAGTCTATAATTTTAAAGTTAGGTTAATTATAACATTGAGATAGAATATCAAAAATAAAATCTAGAAAATCATATTGTATAAATTATATACATTTAATTGCATTTTGCAGTGAGAAATAAGTATTTGATCCCTCTGGCAAACAAGACTTAATACTAGGTGGCAAAACCCTTGTTGGCAAGCACAGCAGTCTGATTCTTTTTGTAGTTGATGGTGAGATTTGCGCACATGTCAGGAGGAATTTTGGTCCACTCCTCTTTGCAGATCATCTCTAAATCATTAAGATTTTGAGGCTGTCGCTTGGCAACTTGGAGCTTCAACTCCCTCCATAAGTTTTCTATGGAATTAAGGTCTAGAGACTGGCTAGGCCACTCCATGACCTTAATGTGCTTCTTTTTGAGCCACTCCTTAGCTGCCTTGGATGTATGTTTTAGTTTATTGTCTTGCTGGAAGACCCATCCACGACCCATTTTTAATGTTGTGGTGGGGAGAAAGAGGTTGTCACTCAGGATTTTACAGTACATGGCTCCATCCATTCTCCCATTGATGCAGTGAAGTAGTCCTGTGCCCTTAGCAGAGAAACACCCTCAAAATATAATTTTTCCACCTCCATGCTTGACAGTGGGGACAATGTTCTTTGGGTCATAGGCAGCATTTCTCTTCCTCCAAACACGGCGAGTTGAGTTAATGCCAAAGATCTCCATTTTTTTCTTATCTGACGACAGCACCTTCTCTGTTGTGAACTCTGTGTTCAGGCTCCCTCTTGTGGTCACTGGTGGTATGGTGTGACTTTTGCTTTGGGCTCCCCCTGGTGGCTTTGCCTGTTATCCTGCTGGTCTCTGGCTATCAGCTGGTTCGTTATCCTCTGAGAGGTTCCTATATAGCTCTGTTTTACTTCCACTTGTTGCCGGCTGTCGATGTAATCAGTGCTACTCAGATTCCTTCTGACTACCTTGCTCCCAGTCCATCCAGGATAAGCTAAGTTTTGTTTGCTCATTTTTTGATCAGCAGTGTTTATCATGTTTTCTGTTCCAGCTTGCTAAAAAGTAATTCCCTCGCTTGCTGGTTGCTCTAGTGGGCTGAGTTTCTCCCCACACACCGTTAGTTGGTGTGTGGGTTCTTGAAATCTCAGGATGGATATTTTGTAAGGGTTTTTTATTGATCGCATAGACCCCTGCTCTATTTTCTGCTTTCTAGTTCTAGTGGGCCTCTTTTGCTGAATCTGATTTCATCCCTATGTATGTGCCTTCTTCTTACTTTACCGTTAATATTTGTTGGGGGCTTCTATATCTTTGGGGATTATTTCTCTGGAGGCAAGCGAGGTCTTTCTCTTTAGGGGTAGCTAGTTCCTCAGGCTGGCTCGAGACGTCTAGGAATTTTTTAGGCACGTTCACCGGCTACCTCTAGTTGTTTTGGATAGGTTCAGATTTGCGATCAGTCCAGTTACCATCTCCCTAGAGCTCGTCCTTAGTTTAATCACTTGCTGATCTATTTGTGATCCTCAGCCACTAGGGATCATAACAGTACAGCCGGCCCGCAAAGTGTTAATTGCATGGCAGAAGCAGGAGAAAAGAAGCCTTGAGACATTTTTTTTTTTTTCTTGTTGTTGCCGTGTGTCTAGCTGCTGTGCTAGCTTCTCTCCTCCTCTTAATCTTGGTGTGGCTCTTAGTTCAGCTGCTGACATGGATGTCCAGAGCTTGGCTTCCAGTCTGGATCATCTTGCTGCTAGAGTTCAGAGTATTCAGGATTTTGTTGTTCACAGTCCTATGTCTGAGCCTAGGATACCTATTCCGGAGTTGTTTTCTGGAGATAAATCTAGGTTCCTAAATTTTAAGAACAATTGTAAGTTGTTTCTTTCTTTGAAACCTCGTTCCTCTGGTGATGCCGTTCAGCAAGTTAGGATTATTATTTCCTTTTTGCGTGGTGACCCTCAAGATTGGGCCTTCGCATTGGCGCCAGGGGATCCTTGTTGTGAATTTGGATTCTGGGCTCCCCCGGTGGCCGCTTGTGGAATTGGACTTGTCATCCTCTTTCCTGTTTCACCTGATTCCATCAGTAGTGGGTGTCGCTATTTAAGCTCATTTCTCTGGTGGTTTCTTGCCGGTCAACAATGTTATCTGATGCCTCTCAGTGCTTGTTCCTGCTTCTAGACAACTACTAGATAAGTTGGACTTTTGTCCATGTTTTGTTTTGCCTATTTGTTCCAGTTCACAGCTGAAGTTTTGTTACTGTGTCTGGAAAGCTCTCGTTGATCAGGGATTGCTACTCTGGCGTTATGAGTTAATGCCAGAGTTTAAGGTAATCTCTGGATGGTGTTTTGTTAGTGTTTTTCTGCTGACCATGAAAGTATACTATCTGTCTTCTGCTATCTAGTAAGCGGACCTCAAATTTGCTAAGACTATTTTCCTGCTGCGTTTGTTGTTTCATCTGAACTCACCGTCATTATATGTGGGGGGCTACTGTCTTCTTTGGAATATTTCTCTAGAGGTGAGCCAGGTCTTATATTTCCCTCTGCTAGCTATTTAGGTCTTAGGCCAGAGCTGGGCATCTAGCGATAAATAGGAAATGCTACCTGGCTATTTCTAGTTGCGCGGCAGGCTTAGTTCATGGTCAGTATAGTTCCATCTTCCGAGAGCTTGTCCCTCTATAGGCTTGCTATGATCTCTGCCTGCAGAGATCATGACAGTTTGACCGGCCAATAAAGTGTTAAAGACCCAGGTTGAGAAAGGAGAGTTATAAGAAGTCTGCTGGAATTTTTTTTTTTTTTTTTCCTCCAGTCTGCCTTGCTGCAGTCTTTTTTCTCTCTCTCCTCCTAATCTCTGTATGCTCTGTGTGCACCTGACAATAATGGATCTCCAGAGTGTAACTGCGGGTTTGAATAATCTCATCACGAAAGTACAAAATTTACAAGATTTTGTGGTACATGCTCCGGTATCTGAGCCGAGAATTCCTTTGCCGGAGTTCTTCACAGGGAATAGAGCTAGCTTCCAGAATTTCCGAAATAATTGTAAGCTTTATTTGTCCCTGAAGTCTCGTTCAGCTGGAGACCCTGCTCAGCAGGTTAGGATTGTGATTTCCTTGCTCAGGGGTGACCCTCAAGATTGGGCCTTCTCATTGCCAGCAGGGGATCCTGCGTTACGCGATGTGGATGCGTTTTTTCTGGCCTTGGGCTTGCTTTATGAGGAACCTCATTTGGAACTTCAGGCAGAAAAAACTTTGATGGCACTATCTCAGGGGCAAGACGAAGCTGAAGTTTTCTGCCAAAAATTCCGTAAATGGTCTGTGCTTACTCAGTGGAATGAGTGCGCCTTGGCGGCAACTTTCAGAGAAGGTCTCTCTGATGCCGTTAAGGATGTTATGGTGGGGTTCCCTTTGCCTGCAGGTCTGAATGAGTCCATGACAATGGCTATTCAGATTGATAGGCGTCTGCGGGAGCGCAAACCGGTGCACCATCTGGCGGTGTCTATGGAAAAGACGCCTGAAAGTATGCAGTGTGATAGAATTCTGTCCAGGAGCGAGCGACAGAATTTTAGACGGAAGAATGGATTGTGTTTCTATTGTGGGGATTCTACTCATGTTATATCGGCATGCTCTAGGCGTACAAAGAAGCTTGATAAGTCTGTTTCCATTGGCACCATTCAGTCTAAGTTTATTTTGTCTGTAACCCTGATTTGCTCTTTGTCATCCATTGCCACGGACGCCTATGTTGACTCTGGCGCCGCTCTGAGTCTTATGGATTGGTCCTTTGCCAATCGTTGTGGTTTTGATTTAGAGCCTTTGGAGACTCTTATTCCTCTGAAGGGGATTGACTCCACCCCATTGGCTAATAATAAACCACAATACTGGACACAAGTAACCATGCGTATCAATCCGGATCACCAGGAGATTATTCGTTTCCTGGTGCTGTATAATTTACATGACGATTTGGTACTGGGATTGCCATGGTTGCAGTCTCACAACCCAGTCTTGGACTGGAGAGCAATGTCTGTGTTGAGCTGGGGATGTAAGGGTATTCATGGGGACGTACCTTTGGTTTCTATTTCGTCGTCCATTCCCTCTGAAGTCCCTGAGTTCCTCTCTGATTATCAAGACGTCTTTGACGAACCCAAGCTTGGGTCGTTACCTCCGCACCGTGAGTGCGATTGTGCCATAGATTTGATACCGGGTTGTAAATATCCAAAGGGTCGTTTGTTTAATTTGTCTGTGCCGGAACATGCTGCTATGCGGGAATATATAAAGGAGTCTTTGGAAAAGGGACATATTCGTCCATCTTCTTCTCCTTTGGGAGCTGGGTTTTTCTTTGTCTCAAAAAAAGACGGCTCTTTGAGACCATGTATTGATTATCGGCTTCTGAATAAGATCACTGTTAAGTATCAATACCCATTGCCATTGCTTACTGATTTGTTTGCTCGTATAGAGGGTGCTAAGTGGTTCTCTAAAATTGATCTTCGTGGGGCGTATAATTTGGTGCGGATCAGGCAGGGGGATGAGTGGAAGACCGCATTTAATACGCCCGAGGGCCACTTTGAGTATTTGGTCATGCCTTTTGGTCTTTCTAATGCCCCTTCAGTTTTCCAGTCTTTTATGCATGATATTTTCCGCGATTTTCTGGATAAATTTATGATAATATATCTGGATGATATTCTGATTTTTTCTGATGACTGGGACTCTCATGTCCAGCAGGTCAGGAGAGTTTTTCAGGTTCTGCGGTCTAATTCTTTGTGTGTGAAGGGGTCTAAGTGCGTTTTTGGGGTCCAGAAAATTTCCTTTTTGGGGTATATTTTTTCTCCCTCTTCCATTGAGATGGATCCCGTCAAGGTGCAAGCTATTTGTGACTGGACTCAGCCCTCCTCTCTTAAGGGTCTTCAGAGATTTTTGGGCTTTGCCAACTTTTACCGCCGATTTATTGCTGGTTTTTCGGATGTCGTTAAACCACTGACTGATTTGACCAGACAAGGCGCTGATGTTGCTAATTGGTCCCCTCATGCTGTAGAGGCCTTTCAGGAGCTTAAGCGCCGTTTTGCCTCTGCCCCTGTGTTGCGTCAGCCTGATGTGAATCTGCCTTTTCAGGTTGAGGTTGACGCTTCGGAGATCGGAGCTGGGGCAGTGTTGTCGCAGAAAGGTTCCGACTGCTCCGTCATTAGGCCTTGTGCCTTCTTTTCTCGCAAATTTTCGCCCGCAGAGCGGAATTATGATGTTGGGAATCGGGAGCTTTTGGCCATGAAGTGGGCGTTTGAGGAGTGGCGCCATTGGCTCGAGGGGGCTAGGCATCAGGTGGTGGTATTGACTGACCACAAAAATTTGATTTATCTTGAGACTGCCAGACGCCTGAATCCTAGACAGGCGCGCTGGTCTTTATTTTTTTCTCGCTTTAATTTTGTGGTGTCATACCTACCGGGTTCTAAGAATGTTAAGGCAGATGCCCTTTCTAGGAGTTTTGACCCGGACTCTCCTGGTAATTCTGAACCCACAGGTATCCTTAGGGAGGGAGTAATTTTGTCGGCCGTTTCTCCTGATCTGCGGCGGTCCTTGCAAGAGTTTCAGGCGGATAGACCGGATCGTTGTCCGCCTGATAGACTGTTTGTTCCGGATGATTGGACCAGCAGAGTCATCTCTGAGGTACATTCTTCTGCATTGGCAGGTCATCCCGGGATTTTTGGTACCAGGGATTTGGTGGCAAGATCCTTCTGGTGGCCTTCTCTGTCACGAGATGTGCGAGTCTTTGTGCAGTCATGTGACGTTTGTGCTCGGGCCAAGTCTTGTAGTTCTCGGGCTAGCGGACTGCTGTTGCCCTTGCCTATTCCTAAGAGGCCTTGGACACACATCTCGATGGATTTTATTTCAGATCTGCCTGTTTCCCAGAAGATGTCTGTCATCTGGGTGGTCTGTGACCGTTTCTCTAAAATGGTCCATTTGGTTCCTCTGCCCAAGTTGCCTTCTTCTTCTGAGTTGGTTCCTCTGTTTTTTCAGAATGTTGTCCGATTGCACGGTATTCCTGAGAATATTGTTTCTGACAGAGGTACCCAATTTGTGTCTAGATTTTGGCGGGCATTCTGTGCTAGGATGGGCATAGATTTGTCTTTTTCATCTGCTTTTCACCCTCAGACTAATGGCCAGACCGAGCGGACTAATCAGACCCTTGAGACATATCTGAGGTGTTTTGTCTCTGCTGACCAGGATGATTGGGTTGCTTTTTTGCCATTGGCAGAGTTCGCCCTCAATAATCGGGCCAGTTCTTCCACCTTGGTGTCCCCGTTTTTCTGTAATTCGGGGTTTCACCCTCGATTTTCCTCCGGTCAGGTGGAATCCTCGGATTGTCCTGGAGTGGATGCGGTGGTGGAGAGATTGCATTACATCTGGGGGCAGGTTATGGACAATTTGAAGTTGTCCCAGGAGAAGACTCAGCGTTTTGCCAACCGTCATCGTCGTGTTGGTTCTCGGCTTTGTGTTGGAGATTTAGTGTGGTTGTCTTCTCGTTTTGTCCCTATGAGGGTCTCTTCTCCTAAGTTTAAACCTCGGTTCATCGGCCCTTATAGAATATTGGAGATTCTTAATCCTGTTTCTTTCCGTTTGGACCTCCCTGCGTCCTTTTCCATTCATAACGTTTTTCATCGGTCGTTATTGCGCAGGTATGAGGTACCTGTTGTACCTTCAGTTGAGCCTCCTGCTCCGGTGTTGGTTGAGGGTGAGTTGGAGTACGTTGTGGAGAAAATTTTGGACTCTCGTGTTTCCAGACGGAAACTCCAGTATCTGGTCAACTGGAAGGGTTACGGCCAGGAGGATAATTCTTGGGTCAATGCATCTGATGTTCATGCTTCTGATCTTGTTCGTGCCTTCCATAGGGCTCATTCTGGTCGCCCTGGTGGATCTGGTGAGGGTTCGGTGCCCCCTCCTTGAGGGGGGGGTACTGTTGTGAATTTGGATTCTGGGCTCCCCCGGTGGCCGCTTGTGGAATTGGACTTGTCATCCTCTTTCCTGTTTCACCTGATTCCATCAGTAGTGGGTGTCGCTATTTAAGCTCATTTCTCTGGTGGTTTCTTGCCGGTCAACAATGTTATCTGATGCCTCTCAGTGCTTGTTCCTGCTTCTAGACAACTACTAGATAAGTTGGACTTTTGTCCATGTTTTGTTTTGCCTATTTGTTCCAGTTCACAGCTGAAGTTTTGTTACTGTGTCTGGAAAGCTCTCGTTGATCAGGGATTGCTACTCTGGCGTTATGAGTTAATGCCAGAGTTTAAGGTAATCTCTGGATGGTGTTTTGTTAGTGTTTTTCTGCTGACCATGAAAGTATACTATCTGTCTTCTGCTATCTAGTAAGCGGACCTCAAATTTGCTAAGACTATTTTCCTGCTGCGTTTGTTGTTTCATCTGAACTCACCGTCATTATATGTGGGGGGCTACTGTCTTCTTTGGAATATTTCTCTAGAGGTGAGCCAGGTCTTATATTTCCCTCTGCTAGCTATTTAGGTCTTAGGCCAGAGCTGGGCATCTAGCGATAAATAGGAAATGCTACCTGGCTATTTCTAGTTGCGCGGCAGGCTTAGTTCATGGTCAGTATAGTTCCATCTTCCGAGAGCTTGTCCCTCTATAGGCTTGCTATGATCTCTGCCTGCAGAGATCATGACAGATCCTGCATTGCTCAGTGTGGATGCGTTTTTTCTGGCCCTTGGATTGCTCTATGAGGAACCTAATCTTGAGAACCAGGCTGAAAAAGCGTTATTGGCCCTCTCGCAGGGGCAAGATGAAGCAGAGGTGTACTGCCAGAAATTTCAGAAATGGTCGGTGCTTAATCAGTGGAATGAGTGTGCCCTGGCTGCAAATTTCAGAGAAGGTCTTTCTGAAGCCATTAAGAATGTCATGGTGGGGTTCCCTACGCCTGCAGGTCTGAATGAGTCAATGACTCTGGCCATTCAGATTGATCGGCGGTTGCGGGAGCGCAAACCTGTGCACCATTTGGCGGTGTCTTCTGAACAGACACCTGAATCTATGCAATGTGACAGAATTCTGACCAGAAGTGAACGGCAAAATTATAGACGGCAAAATGGGTTGTGCTTTTACTGTGGTGACTCAGCTCATGTTATCTCAGCATGCTCTAAGCGCAAAAAAAAGGTTGATAAATCTGTCACCATTGGTACTTTACAGCCTAAGTTCATTTTGTCTGTTACCCTGATTTGTTCCCTGTCATCTTACCCGGTTAATGCCTTTGTAGATTCAGGTGCTGCCCTGAGTCTGATGGATTGGTCATTTGCCAGGCGCTGTGGTTTTGATTTGGAGCCTTTAAAATTCCCTATTCCACTAAGGGGAATTGACTCTACGCCATTGGCTACGAATAGACCTCAGTACTGGACACAAGTGACCATGTGCATGACTCCTGTTCATCAGGAGGTGATTCGCTTTCTTGTATTGCATAATTTGCATGATGTTGTCGTGTTGGGTCTACCATGGTTGCAGACTCATAATCCAGTCCTGGATTGGAAAGCTATGTCTGTGTCAAGTTGGGGTTGTCAGGGAATTCATGGTGACGCTCCTGTGGTGTCAATTGCTTCGTCCACTCCTTCTGAAGTCCCTACGTTTTTGTCAGACTACTAGGATGTATTTGAGGAGCCCAAACTCAATTCTCTACCTCCTCATAGGGACTGTGATTGTGCTATAAATTTGATTCCTGGTAGTAAGTTTCCTAAGGGACGACTTTTCAATTTATCTGTGCCGGAGCATGCTGCCATGCGGAGTTATATAAAGGAGTCTTTGGAGAAGGGACATATTCGCCCGTCCTCTTCCCCTCTTGGTGCGGGATTCTTTTTTGTGGCTAAGAAGGATGGTTCCCTGAGACCTTGTATTGATTATCGCCTTTTGAATAAAATCACGGTCAAATTTCAGTATCCTTTGCCATTGTTAACTGATTTGTTTGCTCGCATTAGGGGGTCTAGTTGGTTCACCAAGATAGATCTTCGTGGTGCGTATAACCTTGTGCGTATAAAACAGGGTGATGAATGGAAAACTGCATTTAATACGCCTGAAGGCCATTTTGAGTACCTGGTGATGCCTTTTGGACTTTCTAATGCTCCTTCAGTCTTTCAGTCCTTTATGCACGACATCTTCCGTGAATATCTGGATAAGTTTATGATTGTGTATCTGGATGATATTCTGTTTTTTTCGGATGATTGGGAGTCTCATGTTAAGCAGGTCAGGATGGTCTTTCAGGTCCTGCGTGACAATGCTTTATTTGTGAAGGGCTCAAAATGTCTTTTTGGAGTCCAGAAGATTTATTTTTTGGGTTTCATTTTTTCTCCTTCTACTATTGAGATGGACCCAGTCAAGGTTCAGGCTATTCATGACTGGACGCAGCCTACATCGGTTAAGAGTCTTCAGAAGTTCTTGGGGTTTGCTAATTTTTACCGTCGCTTCATAGCTAATTTTTCTGGTGTTGTTAAGCCTTTGACGGATTTGACCAAGAAAGGTTCTGATGTGACTAATTGGTCCTCTGCGGCTGTGGAGGCCTTTCGGGAGCTGAAGCGCCGGTTTTCTTCGGCTCCGGTCTTATGTCAGCCAGATGTCTCACTTCCCTTCCAGGTGGAGGTTGATGCTTCCGAGATTGGAGCGGGGGCTGTTTTGTCACAGAGAAGCTCCGATGACTCTGTGATGAAGCCATGTGCTTTCTTTTCAAGAAAGTTTTCGCCTGCCGAGCGGAATTATGATGTCGGTAATCGGGAGTTGTTGGCTATGAAGTGGGCATTTGAGGAGTGGCGACATTGGCTCGAGGGAGCTAAGCATCGTGTGGTGGTCTTGACTGATCACAAGAATTTGATTTATCTCGAGTCGGCCAAGCGGCTGAATCCCAGACAGGCTCGTTGGTCGTTGTTTTTCTCTCGTTTTGATTTCGTGGTTTCGTACCTGCCTGGTTCGAAGAATGTGAAGGCTGATGCTCTTTCTAGGAGTTTTGTGCCTGACTCTCCTGGAGATTCAGAGCCGGCTGGTATTCTTAGAGAAGGGGTGATTTTGTCTGCCATCTCCCCAGATTTGCGACGTGTGCTGCAAGAGTTTCAGGCGGATAGACCTGATCGCTGTCCACCGGAGAGACTGTTTGTCCCGGATAGATGGACCAACAGAGTCATCTCCGAGGTTCATTCTTCGGTGTTGGCGGGCCATCCTGGAATATTTGGTACCAGAGACTTGGTGGCCAGGTCTTTTTGGTGGCCTTCCTTGTCGCGGGATGTGCGTTCCTTTGTGCAGTCTTGTGGAATTTGTGCTCGGGCTAAGCCTTGCTGTTCTCGAGCCAGTGGTTTGCTGTTACCTTTGCCTGTCCTGAAGAGGCCTTGGACGCACATTTCCATGGATTTTATTTCAGATCTCCCTGTCTCTCAGAGAATGTCTGTCATCTGGGTGGTGTGTGATCGTTTTTCTAAGATGGTCCATTTGGTGCCCTTGCCTAAGTTGCCTTCCTCCTCCGAGTTGGTTCCACTGTTTTTTCAAAATGTGGTTCGTTTGCACGGGATTCCTGAGAACATTGTTTCTGACAGAGGATCCCAGTTTGTGTCTAGATTTTGGCGGACCTTTTGTGCTAAATTGGGCATTGATTTGTCTTTTTCGTCGGCCTTCCATCCTCAGACGAATGGCCAAACCGAGCGAACTAATCAGACCTTGGAGACTTATTTAAGATGTTTTGTTTCTGCTGATCAGGACGACTGGGTTACTTTTTTGCCGTTGGCCGAGTTTGCCCTTAATAATCGGGCTAGTTCTGCTACTTTGGTTTCTCCTTTCTTTTGTAATTCGGGGTTTCATCCTCGTTTTTCCTCGGGTCAGGTGGAGCCTTCTGACTGTCCTGGAGTGGATGTTGTGGTTGATAGGTTGTATCAGATTTGGAATCATGTGGTGGACAATTTGAAGCTGTCTCAAGAGAAGGCTCAGCTCTTTGCCAACCGCCGTCGCTGTGTGGGTCCCCGACTTTGCGTTGGGGACTTGGTGTGGTTGTCTTCTCGCTTCGTTCCTATGAAGGTCTCCTCTCCTAAGTTCAAGCCTCGGTTTATCGGTCCTTATAAGATTCTGGAAGTCCTTGGCCCTGTGTCATTTCGTCTGGACCTCCCAGCATCATTTGCTATTCATAATGTGTTCCATCGCTCGTTGTTGCGGAGGTATGTGGTGCCTGTGGTTCCTCCAGTTGAGCCTCCTGCCCCGGTGCTGGTTGAGGGAGAATTGGAATACGTGGTGGAGAAGATCTTGGATTCTCGTATTTCTAGACGGAGGCTCCAGTATTTGGTTAAATGGAAGGGCTATGGTCAGGAGGATAATTCTTGGGTTGTCGCCTCTGATGTTCATGCAGCCGATTTGGTTCGTGCCTTCCATGTGGCTCATCCTGATCACCCTGGTGGTTTTCATGAGGGTTCGGTGACCCCTCCTCAAGGGGGGGGTACTGTTGTGAACTCTGTGTTCAGGCTCCCTCTTGTGGTCACTGGTGGTATGGTGTGACTTTTGCTTTGGGCTCCCCCTGGTGGCTTTGCCTGTTATCCTGCTGGTCTCTGGCTATCAGCTGGTTCGTTATCCTCTGGGAGGTTCCTATATAGCTCTGTTTTACTTCCACTTGTTGCCGGCTGTCGATGTAATCAGTGCTACTCAGATTCCTTCTGACTACCTTGCTCCCAGTCCATCCAGGATAAGCTAAGTTTTGTTTGCTCATTTTTTGATCAGCAGTGTTTATCATGTTTTCTGTTCCAGCTTGCTAAAATGTAATTCCCTCGCTTGCTGGTTGCTCTAGTGGGCTGAGTTTCTCCCCACACACCGTTAGTTGGTGTGTGGGTTCTTGAAATCTCAGGATGGATATTTTGTAAGGGTTTTTTATTGATCGCATAGACCCCTGCTCTATTTTCTGCTTTCTAGTACTAGTGGGCCTCTTTTGCTGAATCTGATTTCATCCCTATGTATGTGCCTTCTTCTTACTTCACCGTTAATATTTGTTGGGGGCTTCTATATCTTTGGGGATTATTTCTCTGGAGGCAAGCGAGGTCTTTCTTTCTCTTTAGGGGTAGCTAGTTCCTCAGGCTGGCTCGAGACGTCTAGGAATTTTTTAGGCACGTTCACCGGCTACCGCTAGTTGTTTTGGATAGGTTCAGATTTGCGATCAGTCCAGTTACCATCTCCCTAGAGCTCGTCCTTAGTTTAATCACTTGCTGATCTATTTGTGATCCTCAGCCACTAGGGATCATAACACTTCTCCCAATCACTTACAGAATCATCCAGGTGTTCATTAGCAAATTTCAGATGGGCCTGCACATGTGCCTTCTTAAGCAGGGGACCTTGCGGGCACTGCAGGATTTTAAACCTTTACGGCATAATGTGTTACCAATGATTTTCTTGTTAACTGTTGTCCCAGCTGCCTTGAGATCATTAATAAGTTCCCCCTGTGTAGTTTTCGGCTGATCTCTTACCTTACTCATGATTAAGGATACCCCACGAGGTGAGATTTTTCATGGTGCTCCTGATCGATGTCAATTGACAGTCATTTTGTATTTCTTCCATTTTCTTACTATTGCACCAACAGTTGTCTCCTTCTCACCCAGCGTCTTATTTTTGGTTTTGTAGCCCATTCCAACTTTGTTCAGGTCTATAATCTTGTCCCTGACATCCTTATAAAGCTCTTTGGTCTTGCCCATGTTATAGAGGTTACAGTCTGACTGATTAATTGAGTCTGTGGACAGAAGTCTTTTATTAAGGTGACTATGTAAGACAGCTGTCTTTAAAGCAGGTAACAAGCTGATTAGGAGCATCTAACTGGTCTGTAGGAGCCAGAACTCTTAATGGCTGGTAGGGGATCAAATACTTATTTCTCACTGCAAAATGCAAATAAATTTATGTATTTTATACAATGTGATTTTCTGGATTTTATTTTTGATATTCTATCTCTCAATGTTAAAATTAACCTACCCTCAATATTATAGACTGTTCATGTCTTTGTCAGTGGGCAAACTTACAAAATCAGCACGGGATCAAATACTTCCACCACTGTAATCGGCAATTTGTAATCCAGGGAAATGTGATAGTAATATGGTCATGTTTGACATTGGATATTGCATGCAACACTGATTACTTTGGTAGTTCCTCTTTATCGCTTTCCAAAGATATGTTGTACTACTTTCTTTCAAGCAGGCTCAGTCATCATCTACCTGTGGGAAAGGTGAAATTAGCGCTGGTACACTTCTTGTGCCTCCACTGGACTGCAGCTTGTTTCTCTGAAAGAGGACCTCATTAATGGGTGATGATAGAAACAGGGTGAACAGTACCAGTAGCGCCCCATAGCTTCTGTCAACTGGAGTCAACACCAGTGTGACTCACACTGCTTCTATCACTGCACCTTGATGATGTTCTGTTTTACACAAAAAAGCTTCGGACTGGCTTTGACAGAAGAAGTGTGCTGGCACTGCAGTGACCTCTCCCTTTATCAGTGAGATTGATTCTGGGTATCATCATTGCAATAAACTGTTGTAAGGGACTACAGCACTGTTCTCTGATGATGTCCTGTTCCTAGCATGATAGAAAGGCGAAGTGACTACAGGGCCATCTTCCTGAGATTCTCCTCAAACAACACATCACAAGTAAAGAAAGACACATATAGGGATTAGCTTAATAGGGTCACTAGTAGGGAACTTTATTGAAAAGCAAATTACAAAAGTGGTTGAGAGTTAAAAAAGTACCCTCATATCAGAATAACTTCAGCGCACCTACAACTTAAACAAACCTACAGCTTCAACAGTCTCCCATGTAAATTGATATATTCTAGATTTCTATTGTGTGTGGACATTTTCTGTTATGTGTGGCTCACCTTTGAGCACCATCTTTATTTTCTAAATTCAGCTCTATAATATACCACAAACTATAATACTGGACTAGAGCAAAAAAAAACAATTATTGACTTATTGTTGACTTACCTACAAATGTTTGACTTTGTTCACCATTGTAATGACTTTTTCTTTTGTACAAGGAGGACAGTGAAGATTTGAAGTGTCAATTACAATTTGTGAAAGAAGAAGCAATGCTGATGAGAAAGAAAATGGCTAAGATTGACAAAGACAAAGACAGGCTTGAACATGAACTTCAGAAATACAGGTCCTTCTATGGTGACCTTGACAGTCCATTACCAAAAGGAGAGGCTAGTGGGCCACCTACAACAAGAGAAGCTGAACTGAAACTCCGACTTCGTCTGGTTGAAGAGGAAGCTAACATACTTGGACGAAAGATAGTAGAGTTAGAAGTAGAAAATAGAGGCTTAAAAGCTGAACTTGATGACTTAAGAGGTGATGATTACTCTGGAGCTTCAAACTCAACCCCGAGGGAGCAAAGCGAATCTGTCTCAGAGTTGAGACAACACTTACAGTTGGTGGAAGATGAAGCTGAACTGTTGCGACGGAACCTTACTGACTTAGAAGAACAGAACAAACGTATAACAGCAGAAATGAACAAGTATAAATTTAAAGCTGGAACACATGATAGTTCTCGTCATAGTGACAATGTCAAGAATGAAGCATTGCAAGAAGAGCTGAAAACTGCACGTTTGCAGATCAATGAGTTAAGTGGGAAAGTTATGCAGCTCCAATATGAGAACAGAGTTCTTATGTCTAATATGCAACGCTATGACCTGGCCTCTCACTTAGGAATCCGAGGAAGTCCCAGAGATAGCGATGCTGAAAGTGATGCCGGTAAAAAAGAAAGTGATGATGATTCTCGACCTCCCCATAGAAAGCGAGAAGGACCTATTGGGGGTGAAAGTGACTCTGAAGAGGTACGCAATATTCGGTGCCTTACTCCTACTAGGTCATTCTATCCTTCCACAAGTGTCTGGCAAAAGAACTTTGCAGAAAGACAACAAATGAAAGATATTCGATCTGAAGCTGAACGTTTAGGGAAGACTATTGACCGTCTTATATCAGACACAAGCACCATCATCACTGAAGCTAGGATTTATGTAGCCAATGGTGATCTGTTTGGACTCATGGATGAAGAGGATGAAGGAAGCAGGATAAGGGAACATGAGCTGCTCTACCGTATTAATGCACAGATGAAGGCATTTAGAAAAGAGCTTCAAACCTTTATCGATCGTCTTGAGGTTCCAAAGTCATCTGAAGACCGGAGCGCTGACGATCCTCTTTCAGTCAGTCAGGTATGTTTTAATGATCAAATATTACAGGTATGTAATCTATATCATAGTGTTTATCTAGTATGTTGTAGTGTATATATTAGACAACATATTTATTAAGATAGAACTTAAATTCATTTACTAATAAGTATACGCAAGTTTGTCTAGAAATGTTGACTCTAGAATTCAGCACAATAATGAAGAACAAATTAAAGAGATTATCCCAAATCAGTAAACCTTGGTCTCCAGGAGCAGTTTATTTAAAAAAAATACAAACCACTCTTTACTCACCATCCCTGAGTCAAGCCTTGAGTCTCTGCTACTGCTCCTGATGTTCAGTATTGGCTGTGGAGCTTATCTCATGTCAACAGCTCAGCAGTCAATCAATGAGTTCAATGGCAGGACCCGTGTAGAGTACTAAATGCTCCACTTACAGCCTCTGAGCTCACTGATTGGCTGCAATGATGTCAAAATATCAGCGCCGCAGCCTATACTGGACACCAGGAGAAGCGGCAGAGATTCAATGCTGGACCCAGGGATGTTGCATAAAGTGCAGTTCGTTTTTATCATAAACTGCAACTAGGGACCAATATTATCTGAAAGGGGACAACCCCTTTAGCTCCTTAGGTTTTCGAAACCAAAAAACGTAAATAATCTTAAATCTCTGCAAAAAAATGTGCTATTAGAGTCAAAATCTAAAAATTCCATCCCAAAAACGATGAAAGGTGGTTAACATATAAAATATAAGATATTTTGTCATTTAGAGAGTTTCCTAAAGATTAGCTGTAAAATTGTCACCTTTTTACTATGCTTTTTATACACTGCTCAAAAAATAAAGGGAACACTAAAATTCCACATCCTAGATATCACTGAATGAAATGTTCCAGTTGCAAATCTTTATTCATTACATAGAATAAAAGCTCACCGACACAAAAAGAGGACTTAGAAATCCTCGAAAAAATTGAAAACAGTCACAGAGAAAAAAGCAGAGATGTGGAGTGTGCTGACAACAATAAAACATAAAAATGGTCAATGTAAACCAAAATTAATATCCAATGGAGGTCTGGATTTGGAATGATACTCAATATTAAAGTGGAAAATCAAATTACAGGCTGATCCAACTTCAGTGGAAATGCCTCAAGGCAAATAAATAAAGCTCAGTAGTGTTTGTGGCCTCCACGTGACTGTATGAGCTCCCTACAACGCCTGGGCATGGTCCTGATGAGGCGAATGATGTTCCACTAGGGAGGAGAATCAGGCAACTCCTGGACAGTCTGTGATGCAACGTGGCGTTTGTGGATAGAACGAGACATGATGTCCCAGATGTGCTTGATTGGATTCAGGTCTGGGGAACGGGCGGGCCAGTCCATAGCATCAATGCCTTCATCATGCAGGAACTGCTGACACACTTAAGCCACATGAGGCCTAGCATTGTCATGCATCAGAAGAAACCTAGGGTCGAGTGCACCTGCTTAGGTTCTCACAATGGGTCTGAGGATCACATCCTGGTACCTAATAGCAGTCAGGGTACCTCTGACTAGCACACTGAGGGCTGTGAAGCCCTCCAAAGAAACGCCACCCCACACCATTACTGACCTACTGCCAAACCGGTCATGCTGGAGAATGTTGCAGGCAGCAGAAAGTTCTCCACGGCGTCTCCAGACTGTCACATGTGCTCAGTGTGAACTTGTTCTCATCCATGAAGAGCTCAAGGTGCCAGTGCTGAATCTGCCAATCTTCGTCTTCTCTGGCAAATACCAATTGCTCTGCTTACAGCCCAGCACCCACTTATGGACATTGGGCACTCATACCACCCTCGTGGAGTCTGTTTATCCTGTTGTCTGTTTGAGCAGACACATGGATAGTAGTGGCCTGCTGGAGATCATTTTTCAGGGCTCTGGCAGTGCTCCTCCTGGTCCTCCTTGCACAAAGGAGGTAGCAGTCCTGCTGCTGAGTTGTTTTCCTCCTACAGCCCCTTCCATGTCTTCTGGTGTATTGGCCTGTCTCCTGGTATCTGACCCATGCTCTGGACACAGTGCTAACAGACACAGCTACCCTTCTTGCCACAGCTCGCGTTCATGTGTCATCCCTGGATGAGCTGTACTACTTGAGCAACTTCTGTGGGTTGTAGACACCGCCTCATGCTACTGTTCCTTTAGGAGTGAGAAACTTTACACTACTGAGCATCATTTCCTTGTCTTGAGGCATTTCCACTGTTGGAAAGTTGGATCAGCCGGTAATTTGATTTTCCACTTTGATTTTGAGTACCATTCCAAATCCAGACCTCTATAGGATATAATTTTGATTTACATTGATCATGTTAATGTTTTATTGTTCTTCATGCATTCCACTATGTAATGAATGAAGATTTGCAAGTGGAATATTTCATTCAGTGATATCTAGGATGCGGTATTTTAGTGTCCCCTTTATTTGTTTGAGCAGTGTACAGTGCCTACAAGTAGTATTCAACCCCCTGCAGATTTAGCAGGTTTACATATTTGGAATTAACTTGGCATTGTGACATTTGGACTGTAGATCAGCCTGGAAGTGTGAAATGCACTGCAGCAAAAAAGAATGTTATTTCTTTGTTTATTTTTTTTTTAAATTGGGAAAAGTTTTTTCAGAGGGTCATTTATTATTCAACCCCTCAACCCACCAGAATTCTGTTTGGTTCCCCTAAAGTATTAAGAAGTAGTTCAGGCACAAAGAACAATGAGCTTCACATGTTTGGATTAATTATCTCTTTTTCCAGCCTTTTATGACTATTTAAGACCCTCCCCAAACTTGTGAACAGCACTCAAACATGTTCAACATGGGAAAGACAAAGGAGCATTCCAAGGCCATCAGAGACAAGATCGTGGAGGGTCACAAGGCTGGCAAGGGGTACAAAACCCTTTCCAAGGAGTTGGGCCTACCTGTCTCCACTGTTGGGAGCATCATCCGGAAGTGGAAGGCTTATGGAACTACTGTTAGCCTTCCACTGCCTGGACAGCCTTTGAAAGTTTCCTCCCGTGCCGAGGCCAGGCTTGTCCGAAGAGTCAAGGCTAACCCAAGGACAACAAGGAAGGAGCTCTGGGAAGATCTCATGGCAGTGGGGACATTGGTTTCAGTCAATACCATAAGTAATGTACTCCACCGCAATGGTCTCCGCTCCAGACGAGCTCGTAAGGTACCTTTACTTTCAAAGCGTCATGTCAAGGCTCGTCTACAGTTTGCTCATGATCACTTGCAGGACTCTGAGACTGACTGGTTCAAGGTTCTCTGGTCTGATGAGACCAAGATCGAGATCTTTGGTGCCAACCACACACGTGACGTTTGGAGACTGGATGGCACTGCATACGGCCCCAAGAATACCATCCCTACAGTCAAGCATGGTGGTGGCAGCATCATGCTGTGGGGCTGTTTCTCAGCCAAGGGACCTGGCCATCTGGTCAGCATCCATGGGAAGATGGATAGCACAGCCTACCTGGAGATTTTGGCCAAGAACCTCCGCTCCTCCATCAAGGATCTTAAGATGGGTCGTCATTTCATCTTCCAACAAGACAACGACCCAAAGCACACAGCCAAGAAAACCAAGGCCTGGTTCAAGAGGCAAAAAATCAAGGTGTTGCAGTGGCCTAGTCAGTCTCCTGACCTTAACCCAATTGAAAACTTGTGGAAGTAGCTCAAGATTAAAAGTCCACATGAGACACCCAAAGAACCTAGATAACTTGGAGAAGATCTGCATGGAGGAGTGGGCCAAGATAACTCCAGAGACCTGTGCCGGCCTGATCAGGTCTTATAAAAGACGATTATTAGCTGTAATTGCAAACAAAGGTTATTCCACAAAATATTAAACCTAGGGGTTGAATAATAATTGACCCACACTTTTATGTTTAAGATTTATAAAAATTTAACTGAGCAACAAAACTTTTTGGTTTGTAAGATTTATGCATCTGTTAATAAATCCTGCTCTTGTTTGAAGTTTGAAGGCTCTAACTTATTTGCATCTTATTAAACCTGCTAAATCTGCAGGGGGTTGAATACTACTTGTAGGCACTGTATATATAATAATATATATAAATAATATATATATATATATACATACTGTATATATAATGAGTAGTAGCCATAATATATATACATATATATATATATATATATATATATATATATATATATATATATATATATATACGTAGGAACCACTAGTCGTTGTCACACACACTTTCTGGTGCTTGCACAATGCTACAGACGTAAGAGTCTTCTTTGTATGTTGGAAATGGTGAGAAGAAAGTCTAATAGCAAAGACTATTGTGCTGCCAGGCTTTTTTTCTTATCACCAGGAATCTTAAAAAACGGTTGTCTCCTGATGTATTTCAGGAGTGCACCACTCCCCAAATTCCTGGCTTAAAATTAAAAATCCCTCCTATCTGTTTTTTCAGTTAAAGGGAACCTGTCAGCAATTTTGACCAATATAAGATACGGCCATCACCTTTCATTCTATAATGCTGTATATCTGCCCCCAACCCGACCTGTAGGAAGAGAAAAATTACTTTTATTATACTCACCTGGGGGCGGTCCGGTCCGATGGGCGTCGCTCTTCTTGGTCCGGTGGCTCTCATCTTCTTGCGATGCCATCCTCCTGCTTGCTTCATGTGGATGGCGCTTCTCCTCAGCACCGCGCCCCTGCACAGGTGTACTTATTTGCCCTTTTTAGGGCAGGACAAAGTACTGCAGTGCGCAGGTGCTGGAAAAGGTCAGAGAGCCCCGGCGCCTGCGCACTGCAGTACTTTGCTCTGCCCTCAACAAGGCAGAGAAGTACACCTGTGCAGGAGCGCTGTGCCGAGGAGACTGTGTGGATGATGCAGGGACGCGTCATCCACACCAAGCAAGCAGAAGGGCGGTGATCATAAGAAGATGGAAGGCACCAGACCAAGAAGAGCGACAACTCGGAACGGACCGCCCCGCAGGTGAGTATAATAAAAAGTTATTTTTCTTCTCTTTCAGGTCGGGTTGGGGGCAGATATACGGCATTATAGAATGCTGTATATCAGCCCTGAAAGGTGATGGCCGTATCTTATATCGACCAAATCTGGTGACAGGTTCCCTTTAAAGAACTTGACAATAACCCTTTAAGGGTTCTTACAGTAGCCCACAAGATGACACCCCACTAATAATCTCTAAATAGATGTAATATATCATCATATATCTTCTGTAGTTTCTTTATAAGTGAAGTTTTTCTTTTGAATAGCTGCAGTGCTGTAATAAAGTATTTACCCCCTTCTAGACATCCACTATATTTATTACACTAAATTTCTGTTCCATAAAGGAGCTTTCACAATTAAAGAGGATATTCAGGACTTTTTAAAACAGGCATGACGTTGCTAGCAGAGGCAACTACCTGACTATTGTACCTGTCGCCGGTCATTGATCGCTCCTGCCAGAGATTCAGCTGCTCACTGTTTACAGAGCCGCAGTTTGTCTTCCTGTTGACAGGACGGGACTACTGGCGTCATGCTGATTGACAGCTGGATTCCCCTAATTTGTCAGTGAGTACCCGGCTGTCAATCAGCATGACACCAGAAGTCCTGCCCTGTCAACAGGAAGACAAACTGCCTCACTGTTGATGTGACGTCAGTGGAAGTCTGTGACCACTCTGTGGCGGTGGAGAACGGTGCCAGGCACAACAGGCAGGTAGGTAGCAACTATCTGCCTGTTAATGCTTAAACACATTTTTTTGTTTTTAAAGTTCTGTTTATCCCCTTTAACATTACTGGAATATTAATTTGGTACAATATAAATGTGTATTGACATGGGACTAACTTTAGGTATCACTAAACAAATACTTGGTTAAAGATAATCTAGCCGCATAATTTTACTCCTCAAATTATTTGCACATGTAGCTCTTTCAAAGCCAAGTTCAGCAATACCTTTACATGGCCAGTTCATTCCTCAGTTACTGAGAAATCAGCAATTGAACTGATGTGTAAGTGAAGCTAAAGAGCTACGATAGATCTGAAGCTTCTGTCACTCCAGTTCTAATGCCTGCCCAGTGCTTCCTCCTGCTTGACTGACAGCTCTTTTGCCTGAAGTCACATAGCATAGAGGTCATCAGCTAAGCAAGAGGAGCTGGCACTGGGTGAAGAAAAATTTAGATGGAGTGACTGTGGCTTCAGATCTACCATAGCTCTTTAGCCTCATTTGTATATCAAATCAAGTGCTGATTTCTCAAAAACGGAAAAAGGGACTGGCCATGTAAAGATATTGCTGGCCTTGTTTTTGAACAAGCTACATGTGCATAGCTCGTAGAGGTCAAATCCCACTGACACATTCCCTTTAAGACATCAGTGAATAATTTAGCATTGTTTCGTTGCTATATGGTATATTGAAAAACATAACTGTTTCTAGCTTCCTTATTTGACAAGCTATATAAGATTACAGTTACTTTCCCAATGCCTTTAACTGTTCTATTTCTTTGTTCTTCTTGTCTCATGCATGTCAAGTAATAAAACCCCTGGCAACGAAGTTAGCTATAAACAAAGCATCTTTTTTAACATATTTTTATGTGCTTCTTCTATAAAACTTCTAGTTCCCCTTTAACCCTGAGATATTGATGTGCCCTGTTTTATATTTCCTCTGCTCAGGGAACTATTCAGGGAATTGTCTTGCAGATGATAAAACTTCCTGTGAAATGATAAATGCGCGTCCGTGTTCTTGCCTGCAGTTATTGCTTGCTTTTTCATGTGTACAGTCTTTTGCTGGCAGCACTGAGTGAATAAATCTTTCTGTCTCTGTATTTACCTTCCCAGATGTTCCAGCCTATTATTTTACTTATCCTCATCCTAGTATTATTTTCTTCTCTTTCCTACACAACTATATTTAAGCTTGTCTTCCTTTTCACCCTCTTTTTTGTCCTGTAACATTTTCCGCCATTTTTCTTTTTGTTTTGTGTCATTATTTATTTTCAGTTTGGTTTGTTTTGTCAATTCACCAAGATAAGAAGTAAAAGAAATATAGTTTCTGCTCCCGCTATTCTTACAGAAAACACTGAAGACTACACACTTGTATATAGAAACCAGCAAACACTTCTGGCAGCTTCTACAAGTAAGTTCCATGAACATATGCCTTCTGTTACCATCAATAAAGCTTATTTCATCTCTTTTTCTTACAGAGACGTTCCTCATGACGAACTATGAAATCACGATATTTTAAAGTTAAAAGGACACATCTTAAAGGGAACCTGACAGCCCCCCCTATACCCCAAATCACTGGCAACCCCTTTATACTGTTTGACACATTAACAGACCTTTACAAAGAGTATTATAAAAGTCCATTTTTAATATGCCAGTCACCTTTTGACTCTCTTCTCAGATCATCAGAACAAACTCACTGAGGGATTCTCAGCTAGCTCAATCTGCAACCAGCAATAGACAGTGTAACACATAGGCTGTAGAAGGCAAATATTACAACATTTTTAATGAAGACCAATTACAAAAATTATTTTTAGCCCCAAATAATGCATTTCCCCAAGGTGGATAACTCTTTTAACGTCAAATGTATATAAAACTTAAATGAGGTACTCCCATCTTTTTATGGTATAGCCTATCGTTAGGATACACGATAACCGTAAAGGAGTGATCCGAAGGCAAAATATCCTATCTATTTAGTTCCATAATCTAAGCTATTATCTAATTTACTTGCTTTAAAATATCCCTACCGTTCCCTCACTGCACTAACAGCTATTGTATTTTTTTTCCCTATGTCCTGTCTGATGATGATTTGTTTGAGTATCACCAGTGCATGCTGGGATACTCAAACGAAGCATCATCAGGGGGAATAGACTGTAGTTACTGTCACAGCCCCTGCTCCCTCCCTGAAACAAAGCATCATCAAGAGGAAGAGACTGTGGTCAATGTCGCAGGCCCTATTCCCTCCCTGAAGCGAAACATCAGGCGTAAGAGACTGTGGTCACTGTCGCAGCCCCTGCTCCCTCCCTGAAGCAAAGCATCATCAGTGACGCTTGTATCAGGGGCTGGTCCCTGATTGTTTTCCCCCATGCGTGGTTTTCCCCAGAACCCTGTGCGATAAGCGCAGTGTCCAGTCTGCTGTAGATGTATAGTAATAAGCAGGCAGCAGAGCTGTGTCACTGTACCCGGCGGAAACCAGTGACGTCACTTGCGGGGGCGGCCTTTTCGCCTGGATGTCGGGTATAGTGACCCAGCTCTGCTGCACAAGGGAGACTCTCAGGGATAGAGCAGGGACCAGCCCTGGAAGGAGTGTCACAGATGACGCTCCATTTCAGGAAGGGGGCAGGGACTGTGACGGTCACCGCCCCCTCTGCCCCTCGGGTGATGCTTCATTTGAGTATCTCAGCATGCACTCGTCATACTCACAGAATCGTCATAGGACTGTTAATAGAAATGAAAAATACACCAGCTGTTAGACAGTATAGTGGTAGGGAATTTTTAAAGCAAGTATATTAGAAAATAGCTTAGATTATGGGACTGAATAGATAGTGAGATAGGAGAAAAATGCTTTGCCTTTCAACCACCCCAATAGTGTATCCAAATGATAGGCTATGCCATATACTTTGGATCCTAAAGGAGTTGTCCACGTTTGGGAAATGCATTATTTGGGGCCAAAAATCATTTTGTTATTGGCTGATCCTCAGAATGAAGGAACTAAGTTCCCTGTGGTGTTTCCCCTGCACAGTGATTTTCCCAGGAGTCTTTGTCCTGAGAGCTGGGCTGTGCTGCATTTTCGCACAAGAGATAGCGAGGAGCACCGCTGTGCTGGAGAAATACTGAAGAGTGAATGGGCTACAGCACTAAACGTCAGGCTCCTTCAGATCTCCACCAATGAGAAAGCAATGGCATATCTTAGAGATACAGCATGATGTCCTATAAAGCAAATGTCCACCTGAATATTTTGGATTTAGTTCCAAAATTCTCAGTGTTCCTCATACAGCGCCCTGTACAGCAACATAGTTAAAGAGGTACCAAAGTTTGACAACCATGATGGCTTTCTTCCAAAAACTGTAGTACACCTGTCTATGTGTTGTGTTTGCTATTGCAACTCATCTCCAGTGAATGATGTAAACCTTTGTCACAGAATAACAGTGTACTGACCCCATAAGGATATGCAGTGTGGTCACTGTCGCAGATTTCCAGATACAAACTGCATACATTATTAACCTGATCACTTAGACCTGACAAGGCTAATGTATTTACTTTGAAAATTTATGTGAGAATTATTAGATTCATTTTGGAAAGTTTACTTGCCTAATATTGAATTCTAAGGGGTAACGTTTCTCCTTGTGGAGAGTGACATGTCAGGTCTGGCACCTCAGTATGAGGAGACTTAACGCTTTGAACGCTCCCCTGGGAAATTAAATTTTCAAATTGTCTCTTCAGAGAAGAAGAGCTCTTGATCTCCAGTGCTACCTACCTCAGCACAAAGTATGAGATTTGATTTGGCATGGTAAGAAGCTAAGATTGGTGTCTAAGGGGTAAGATTTCTCCTTGTCGAGAGTGGCATGCCAGGTCTGTCACGCCAGTATGAGGAGACTTAAACACCTTGTACACTCCCCTGGGAAATTAAATATGCAAATTGTCTCTTCAGATATGAAGAGGACTTCAACTCGTTAAGGCTGCTTTCATACATCAGGTTTTTTTTTTTCAATCCGGCAAATGTTGAAAAAAACGGATCCGTCGCAGATTGTGAAAAACTGATGCGAAGGTTCCGATTTTTAGACGGGTCCAACTAGCTGATCCAGCTAATTGGATCCTAAAAAAATCTGAGCATGCGCAGTGTTAGGGGTCGAGTTCCCGCCTCTGCATGGTCTCCCATTCTTCTCCTGCCGCAGTGGAGCCTGCTCAGCAGAGACGTCAGTCCCAGTGTCTCGCTCAGTCTGACTCTGTACAAAGGGTTACTGCTGTTTTTCCAGCTTCTGCCATTGAAGCCAGTGCTGGGCAGCGGCGAGCAGATGCTTCTGGGACTATGTCCTGCTTTTCTCGTTCTGAGCATGCCCAGAGTAAGATCTCTCAGTGGAGATCGAGGGTCACATGGTCAGATACTGCAGCTAAATCCATTGGTCCTCCAGGAAGGTCCTGAAGGTGCTCAGGCTCTGTAGCAACCTCTCATTGGTCCTTCTAGGAAGGTCCTGTACTTGCTGCAGCTATTTAAGGCTCTCATGACCGCACGGCCATGCGCTAGTATTGAATCAGTTATGTGCATGCGCCAGTGTGGTCATTTATGTGTGTTCAGGGACTCGGCTGAAATAAGCCCCTAGAATGCTGGCACCTCCGGCGAGGAGATTGTGTGTGTGGATCTAGGGCCCCGGCTGAAATAAGCCCCTAGAATAACATAGTAACATAGTAACATAGTTAGTAAGGCCGAAAAAAGACATTTGTCCATCCAGTTCAGCCTATATTCCATCATAATAAATCCCCAGATCTACGTCCTTCTATAGAACCTAATAATTGTATGATACAATATTGTTCTGCTCCAGGAAGACATCCAGGCCTCTCTTGAACCCCTCGACTGAGTTCGCCATCACCACCTCCTCAGGCAAGCAATTCCAGATTCTCACTGCCCTAACAGTAAAGAATCCTCTTCTATGTTGGTGGAAAAACCTTCTCTCCTCCAGACGCAAAGAATGCCCCCTTGTGCCCGTCACCTTCCTTGGTATAAACAGATCCTCAGTGAGATATTTGTATTGTCCCCTTATATACTTATACATGGTTATTAGATCGCCCCTCAGTCGTCTTTTTTCTAGACTAAATAATCCTAATTTCGCTAATCTATCTGGGTATTGTAGTTCTCCCATCCCCTTTATTAACTTTGTTGCCCTCCTTTGTACTCTCTCTGGTTCCATTATATCCTTCCTGAGCACCGGTGCCCAAAACTGGACACAGTACTCCATGTGCGGTCTAACTAGGGATTTGTACAGAGGCAGTATAATGCTCTCATCATGTGTATCCAGACCTCTTTTAATGCACCCCATGATCCTGTTTGCCTTGGCAGCTGCTGCCTGGCACTGGCTGCTCCAGGTAAGTTTATCATTAACTAGGATCCCCAAGTCCTTCTCCATGTCAGATTTACCCAGTGGTTTCCCGTTCAGTGTGTAATGGTGATATTGATTCCTTCTTCCCATGTGTATAACCTTACATTTATCATTGTTAAACCTCATCTGCCATCTTTCAGCCCAAGTTTCCAAATTATCCAGATCCATCTGTAGCAGAATACTATCTTCTCTTGTATTAACTGCTTTACATAGTTTTGTATCATCTGCAAATATCAATATTTTACTGTGCAAACCTTCTACCAGATCATTAATGAATATGTTGAAGAGAACAGGTCCCAATACCGACCCCTGCGGTACCCCACTGGTCACAGCGACCCAGTTAGAGACTAGAATACCGGCTCCTCCAGTGAGGAGATTGTATGTTTGTGTTGCCATACACTGCCATCAGTTTGGCAGTTGCTGGATACTCCTGTGAAGTCAACAGGGTTCCGCGTTCCTTAGTTGCCAAGGTCTCAGCTGCTGACTCGGGGTGTCCTCAGGCGCGGGCACTATAGCCACCGAGGGTCAGAGTGACATCTGGCACAGCGTCTCTGTGAAGTAACAGAGTTCGCTTCTACCGCCATAAAGGGCCGCCATTTGCCAGCAGCAGGTCCTCTCCTGCACGGTGGACCCCGGGCTGCGAACGCACCAAATAATATCTCTCAATTTACTCGGTGCGTTCCGCCAGCCCTAACACGCAGTTAAAAAAAAAAACGGAATCCGGCGCCCATAGGCTTCCATTCTAGCAAAAAGCCAGTTCTGTCCGGTTTTTCGCCACAGACAAAAAACGTAACTTTGTACGTTTTTTCCAGATGCCTGACAAACACTTTTCGCCAGATCCGGCGAAAGACGGACGAAACGTGAGCCCATCCGGCGCAATCCGGCGATAATACAAGTCTATGAGAAAAAAACGGATCCTTGACTGTTAGGATTGCTATTTTCAATAGGTGGCGCTAGAGTTCAAGTTCTCTTCCTCTCTGAAGAGATAATTTGCATAATTAACTTGCCTAATATTAAACTTCTCATTATATGCCGTTTGTATAATGAATTTAGTAACTGATCCAATCTTAAACACTGTGACATATTTGAAGCAGTTATGAGCAACCCCATATTTATATTATAGGGGATGAATGTAACATGCGGAAGAGCATGAGCATGCATAGAGAAAGCACTTTATAATACCACCCAAATAGATAAATGCCAAGCTCTAACATTGAGCATGATAATGCATTTTGTTTCCTGGAAGCGGCTTGGTAAATATTCCTAAATCTCACTGATGGTAGGACATAGCCTAGGGGTTAATAATCCTATTCTTACTATTCTTCGGGAGCTTTAGGCACTTTATCTATGGTCTATGTAGAGGAAGGTGTTAATGGCGATAATCTAGGGGGTCTAAGCAAGTGAAAGGGTTACTGTCTCATGCCTTGAGTCCTGTGTCTCTGACAAATGTAAGTAGGGAGGGTGAGTAATGTGCTTAATTCTCTGCCACATCTGTTAGGTTTTTGGAATCACATCACATTTATTCAGTGACACACCCTGAACTTTAGACCGAGTAATGAAACAAGGAAATTCCTCAGTAAATCAATGCAAAATGGAAGTGGGAACGTTAGTTTTGCTATTCACTGTGGTACTGAAAACATTTTCAAGAGTTCTAGAAATAACCTTATGGAGGAGGCAGATGGGTCTATGGTGGAGCTTTATTCTCATCGGGATTCAGTGTACTCGTCAGCTATGACTATTATCTGAGAAAATGTCAGGCGAACTTCTCACCAAGGTATACAAAGTCATCCGATTTTTATCCCTCCACCCCAAAAAAGACTACTTTCACCTGTATTGTCCTCCGCTTGCCATCTGTATGGCTTTCATCATTATACATTTGCAAAGAATAAAATGTACAAGAATAAATACAGATTCCAAAGTTAAAGCATTGCAATGTATCCGTAAAGATCGGATATTATATGGTTGATCCCTATGTGATCTGATTTTTTTTGTGCACCCAGATCCTTAAATAGGGAAGTTTCCTCTGAAACACGGAAAAGACTGGCTCATACAAATGCAATTTTTTGCACTCGGAGATTTGGTCTGTGAAAAATAATGTAGATGAGATGATTTTTTAGAAACAAAATGGGAATTAAACATTTTGTTTTTCACTACTGCACTAAAGGTCATAATATGGTACTCAAAGATCTCTACTGTTACTATCCACAGTATTAACACCACCCTAACATTTAAGTAAAAGTGGACTGGGGCTGCGAAATAAGGCCTAATGGAGTTACTAGAGTTTATGCATAAATAGCAAAAATTTATGTCAGCTTAAAGGTATAAGGGCTCACTCACACCAGCAGTATAACATGGCTGAATGTTCTCTGATGTTTCATCGGATAGCACTAGGACTAGTGATGAGCAAGTGTACTCGTTGCTCGGGTTTTCCCGAGCACGCTCGGGTGATCTCCGGCATCACACTTAGCGTAGGGAAATATGGTCCGTTTTTTACAGGCGTAATACGCAGAAAAGTTCCTGAACAGTGGTCCGTATTTAACGCAAGGATGCGATTTTTTTCTCAAAAAATTATCCGTATGGCATCCATACGGCGAGATTTTCTCGCCGGCTTGCAAAATGGACATATAATGGATCCATGGGCTCAAATATTCGTGAAAACATATATATATATATATATATATATATATATATATATATATATATATATATATATATATATATGTCAGTGAGGCACATATATATATATATATATATATATATATATATATATATATATAATAGCAAAAAATTGGAACAGCACAAATCCATCACTTATCATCGGGTGCAAGGCCCCAGACAGCCCGTCCACTGGTTGTCCTCAGTCCATATACTTCAAAAAAACAGGTAGCACTCCATTATTTTGTAGGTAATATGCAGGATTTATTGAACCCACATCTCTGTGCGACGTTTCGGCTCTGAATGAGCCTTTCTCAAGCAGTGAGTATTACTTCCCATAGCATATATATAGACAGTCCCATCATCCCCTAATTACAGCCAACTGAAGTGCAATTTTATACCATATACATTATAAATCATCGCAATTTACATGAAGTGATAAAGTGCCTTTGTTGTCCGGTGTTTACATATTTATAATCACAACCTTTTTACTCTATTATTTACCATTTATTCATTTAATCATTCCAAGCTTACCCCTGGAGGGACATGCTGTTCATGGATATTCTCGGCGTTCTAAATTAACTAAATAAACTAACTGCGCATGTCTGATGATTGCTCCTATGTAGCTGAGCCGATCCAGTTGTGCCAGCTTCTAGCCTCCCATGGAGGCTATTGAAGCATGGCAAAAGTAAAAAAAATGTTTTCAAAAATATGAAAAAAATAAAAAAAAATAAAAGTTTAAATCACCCCCCTTTCAAAATAAAACAATAAAGAAAAAATCAAACATACATATATTTGGTATCGCCGCATTCAGAATCGCCCGATCTATCAATTAAAATAAAAATTAACCTGATCACTAAATGGCGTAGCGAGAAAAAATTCAAAACGCCAGAATTAAATTTTTCTGGTCGCCGTGACATTACATTAAAATGCAATAACGGGCTATCAAAAGAACGTATTTGCACAAAAGTGGTATCATTAAAAACATCAGCTCTGCATGCAAAAAATAAGCCCTCACCCAAACCGAGATCCCGAATAATGGAAACGCTACGGGTATCGGAAAAAGGTGCAATTTTTTTCTTTTTTTTTTAACAAAGTTTGGAATTATTTTTCAGGTTTCACCACTCAGATAAAAAATAACCTAGACATGTTTGGTGTCTATGAACTCGTAATGACGTGGAGAATCACAGTGGCAGGTCAGTTTTAGCTTTTAGTGAACCTAGCAAAAGAGCCAAACAAAAAACAAGTGTGGGGTTGCACTTTTTTTGCAATTTCACCACACTTGGAATTTTTTTCCTGTTTTCCAGTACAAGACATGGTAAAACCAATTGTGTCGTTCAAAAGTACAACTCGTCCCGCAAAAGATAAGCCCTCACATGGCCATATTGACGGAAAAATAAAAAAGTTATGGCTCTGGGAAGGAGGGGAGCGAAAAACAAAAACGAAAAAGGGCTGCGTCTTGACGGGGTTAATATCTGCCCTCAGTCACTGGCTTTCCCACTCTGGCTGAGAAAATTGCGCGGGAGCCCAAGCCAGTTTTTTTCCGTGATTTAACCCTTTATTTTAACACCTATAGCTCCCAAATTTTGCACACACACACTACTAACATTAGTAGTGAGGAATATGTAAAAAATATAAGGGATATGAAATGGTTTACTGTATGTAAACCATGTCTCACATCCTGTCGGGTTTGATAAGGAGATAGCAAAAGCCGACAATTGAATTAGCGGCTTTTCTGCTATCTAGCGCTGTATTAAATATAAATATATATATATGTGTGTGTGTTTCACTGACATATACTGTGTATATATATATATATATATATATATATATATATATATGTATATATATATATATATATATATATATATATATATATCTACCTATACTATGTGTAGACATTTATTCTATCTATTCTATCATATCAGTGTGATTTTACTGTACACCGCACTGAATTACCGGCTTTTCTATAGAACACCGCTGTGTATTTCTCGCAAGTCACACGCATGGTCCGTGTGTAATCCGTATTTTTCTCACCCCCCATAGACTAAGATTTTCTCAGCCCGTAAAATACAGCTTAGAAATATACGGCAGATAGGACCAGCCCCTTAGAGAATCATTGGTCCGTGTGCAATGCTTTTTTTTTGCGCCTCTCATACGTCCGTAAAACTCTCCAGTGTGACCCCGGCCTTAGTGTTCGGCGATTTAGTTTTCATCATGACAGCTGAATGATTTACAGCTACTAGACAGCTTGATTACATGTGGGGATTCCCTAGCAACCAGGCAACCTCCACATGTACTCACCCTGGCTAATAGCTGTAAATCATGCAGCTGCGATGATGAAAACTAAATCGCCGAACACTAAAAAATACTCGGAAATCACCCAAGCGTGCTCAGGAAAAACCCGAGCAACGAGTACACTCGCTCATCACTAACTAGGACTAACTAACTAGGACCAATATTATACTATGGAGCAGTGCAGAGCTGCGCTTTTTTTTCATGCCTATTCAACATAAGAAACACACAGCTCAGGTGAGAGGAGAGAGCAGCTCAGGTGAGAGGAGGACACGGCCCAGGTGAGAGGAGGGCACAGCTCAGGTGAGAGGAGAGAACAGCTCAGGTGAGAGGAGAGAACAGCTCAGGTGAGAGTAGAGAACAGCTCAGGTGAGAGGAGGGAGGGCACAGCTCAGGTGAGAGGAGAGCACAGCTCATGTGAGAGGAGGGCACAGCTCAGGTGAGAGGAGAGAACAGCTCATGTGAGAGGAGGGCACAGCTCAGGTGAGAGGAGAGAACAGCTCAGGTGAGAGGAGGGCACAGCTCAGGTGAGAGGAGGGCACAGCTCAGGTGAGAGGAGGGCACAGCTCAGGTGAGAGGAGAGAACAGCTCAGGTGAGAGGAGAGCACAGCTCATGTGAGAGGAGGGCACAGCTCAGGTGAGAGGAGAGAACAGCTCAGGTGAGAGGAGGACATAGCCCAGGTGAGAGGAGGGCACAGCTCAGGTGAGAGGAGAGAACAGCTCAGGTGAGAGGAGAGCACAGCTCATGTGAGAGGAGGGCACAGCTCAGGTGAGAGGAGGGCACAGCTCAGGGGAGAGGAGGACACAGCCCAGGTGAGAGGAGGGCACAGCTCAGGTGAGAGGAGGACACAGCTCAGGTGAGAGGAGAGAACAGCTCAGGTGAGGAGAGCACAGCTCATGTGAGAGGAGGGCACAGCTCAGGTGAGAGGAGGGCACAGCTCAGGTGAGAGGAGGGCACAGCTCAGGTGAGAGGAGGACACAGCCCAGGTGAGAGGAGGGCACAGCTCAGGTGAGAGGAGGGCACAGCTGAGGTGAGAGGATGACCCAGCCTAGGTGAGAGGAGGGCACAGCTCAGGTGAGAAGAGGGCACAGCTCAGGTGAGAGGAGGGCATAGCTCAGGTGAGAGGAGGGCACAGATCAGGTGAGAGGAGGGCACAGTTAAGGTGAGAGGAGGGCACAGCTCAGGTGAGAGGATGACACAGCCCAGGTGAGAGGAGGGCACAGCTCAGGTGAGAGGAGGGCACAGCTCAAGTGAGAGGAGGGCACAGCTCAGGTGAGAGGAGAGAACAGCTCAGGTGAGGAGAGCACAGCTCATGTGAGAGGAGGGCACAGCTCAGGTGAGAGGAGGGCACAGCTCAGGTGAGAGGAGGGCACAGCTCAGGTGAGAGGAGGGCACAGCTCAGGTGAGAGGAGGACACAGCCCAGGTGAGAGGAGGGCACAGCTCAGGTGAGAGGAGGGCACAGCTGAGGTGAGAGGATGACCCAGCCTAGGTGAGAGGAGGGCACAGCTCAGGTGAGAAGAGGGCACAGCTCAGGTGAGAGGAGGGCACAGCTCAGGTGAGAGGAGGGCACAGATCAGGTGAGAGGAGGGCACAGTTAAGGTGAGAGGAGGGCACAGCTCAGGTGAGAGGATGACACAGCCCAGGTGAGAGGAGGGCACAGCTCAGGTGAGAGGAGGGCACAGCTCAAGTGAGAGGAGGGCACAGCTCAGGTGAGAGGAGGGCTCAGGTGAGAGGAGAGCACAGCTCAGGTGAGAGGAGAGCACAGCTCAGGTGAGGGGAGGGCACAGCTCAGGTGAGAGGAGAGCACAGCTCAGGTGAGAGGAGAGAACAGCTCAGGTGAGAGGAGGGCACAGCTCAGGTGAGAGGAGGGCACAGCTCAGGTGAGAGGAGAGAACAGCTCAGGTGAGAGGAGAGCACAGCTCATGTGAGAGGAGGGCACAGCTCAGGTGAGAGGAGAGAACAGCTCAGGTGAGAGGAGGGCACAGCTCAGGTGAGAGGAGGGCACAGCTCAGGTAAGAGGAGAGAACAGCTCAGGTGAGAGGAGAGCACAGCTCATGTGAGAGGAGGGCACAGCTCAGGTGAGAGGAGATAACAGCTCAAGTGAGAGGAGGACATAGCCCAGGTGAGAGGAGGGCACAGCTCAGGTGAGAGGAGAGAACAGCTCAGGTGAGAGGAGAGCACAGCTCAGGTGAGAGGAGAGAACAGCTCAGGTGAGAGGAGGGCATAGCTCAGGTGAGAGGAGGGCACAGATCAGGTGAGAGGAGGGCACAGTTAAGGTGAGAGGAGGGCACAGCTCAGGTGAGAGGATGACACAGCCCAGGTGAGAGGAGGGCACAGCTCAGGTGAGAGGAGGGCACAGCTCAAGTGAGAGGAGGGCACAGCTCAGGTGAGAGGAGGGCTCAGGTGAGAGGAGAGCACAGCTCAGGTGAGAGGAGAGCACAGCTCAGGTGAGGGGAGGGCACAGCTCAGGTGAGAGGAGAGCACAGCTCAGGTGAGAGGAGAGAACAGCTCAGGTGAGAGGAGGGCACAGCTCAGGTGAGAGGAGGGCACAGCTCAGGTGAGAGGAGAGAACAGCTCAGGTGAGAGGAGAGCACAGCTCATGTGAGAGGAGGGCACAGCTCAGGTGAGAGGAGAGAACAGCTCAGGTGAGAGGAGGGCACAGCTCAGGTGAGAGGAGGGCACAGCTCAGGTAAGAGGAGAGAACAGCTCAGGTGAGAGGAGAGCACAGCTCATGTGAGAGGAGGGCACAGCTCAGGTGAGAGGAGATAACAGCTCAAGTGAGAGGAGGACATAGCCCAGGTGAGAGGAGGGCACAGCTCAGGTGAGAGGAGAGAACAGCTCAGGTGAGAGGAGAGCACAGCTCAGGTGAGAGGAGGGCACAGCTCAGGGGAGAGGAGGACACAGCCCAGGTGAGAGGAGGGCACAGCTCAGGTGAGAGGAGGACACAGCTCAGGTGAGAGGAGAGAACAGCTCAGGTGAGAGGAGAGTACAGCTCATGTGAGAGGAGGGCACAGCTCAGGTGAGAGGAGGGCACAGCTCAGGTGAGAGGAGGACACAGCCCAGGTGAGAGGAGAACACAGCTCAGGTGAGAGGAGGGCACAGCTGAGGTGAGAGGATGACCCAGCCCAGGTGAGAGGAGGGCACAGCTCAGGTGAGAAGAGGGCACAGCTCAGGTGAGAGGAGGGCATAGCTCAGGTGAGAGGAGGGCACAGATCAGGTGAGAGGAGGGCACAGCTCAGGTGAGAGGAGGGCACAGCTCAGGTGAGAGGATGACACAGCCCAGGTGAGAGGAGGGCACAGCTCAGGTGAGAGGATGGCACAGCTCAGGTGAGAGGAGGGCACAGCTCAGGTGAGAGGAGAGCACAGCCCAGGTGAGAGGAGGGCACAGCTCAGGTGAGAGGAGGGCACAGCTCAGGTGAGAGGAGGGCACAGCTCAGGTGAGAGGAGGGCACAGCCCAGGTGAGAGGAGGGCACAGCTCAGGTGAGAGGAGGGCACAGCTCAGGTAAGAGGAGGGCACAGCTCAGGTGAGAGGAGGGCACAGCTCAAGTGAGAGGAGGGCACAGCTCAGGTGAGAGGAGGGCACAGCTCAGGTGAGAGGAGGGCACAGCTGAGGTGAGAGGATGACACAGCCCAGGTGAGGAGGGCACAGCTCAGGTGAGAGGAGGGCACAGCTCAGGTGAGAGGAGGGCACAGCTCAAGTGAGAGGAGGGCACAGCTCAGGTGAGAGGAGGGCACAGCTCAAGTGAGAGGAGGGCACAGCTCAGGTGAGAGGAGAGCACAGCTCAGGTGAGAGGAGAGCACAGCTCAGGTGAGAGGAGGGCACAGCTCAGGTGAGAGGAGAGGAGAGCACAGCTCAGGTGAGAGGAGAGCACTGCTCAGGTGAGAGGAGAGCACAGCCCAGGTGAGAGGAGGGCACAGCTCAGGTGAGAGGAGGGCACAGCTCAGGGGAGAGGAGAGCACAGCCCAGGTGAGAGGAGGGCACAGCTCAGGTGAGAGGAGGGCACAGCTCAGGTGAGAGGAGAGCACAGCTCATGTGAGAGGAGAGCACTGCTCAGGTGAGGGGAGGGCACAGCTCAGGTGAGAGGGCACAGCTCAGGTAAGAGGAGGGCACAGCTCAGGTGAGAGGAGAGAACAGCTCAGGTGAGAGGAGAGCACAGCTCATGTGAGAGGAGGGCACAGCTCAGGTGAGAGGAGATAACAGCTCAAGTGAGAGGAGGACATAGCCCAGGTGAGAGGAGGGCACAGCTCAGGTGAGAGGAGAGAACAGCTCAGGTGAGAGGAGAGCACAGCTCATGTGAGAGGAGGGCACAGCTCAGGTGAGAGGAGGGCACAGCTCAGGGGAGAGGAGGACACAGCCCAGGTGAGAGGAGGGCACAGCTCAGGTGAGAGGAGGACACAGCTCAGGTGAGAGGAGAGAACAGCTCAGGTGAGAGGAGAGCACAGCTCATGTGAGAGGAGGGCACAGCTCAGGTGAGAGGAGGGCACAGCTCAGGTGAGAGGAGGACACAGCCCAGGTGAGAGGAGAACACAGCTCAGGTGAGAGGAGGGCACAGCTGAGGTGAGAGGATGACCCAGCCCAGGTGAGAGGAGGGCACAGCTCAGGTGAGAGGAGGGCATAGCTCAGGTGAGAGGAGGGCACAGATCAGGTGAGAGGAGGGCACAGCTCAGGTGAGAGGAGGGCACAGCTCAGGTGAGAGGATGACACAGCCCAGGTGAGAGGAGGGCACAGCTCAGGTGAGAGGATGGCACAGCTCAGGTGAGAGGAGGGCACAGCTCAGGTGAGAGGAGAGCACAGCTCAGGTGAGAGGAGAGCAGAGCTCAGGTGAGGGGAGGGCACAGCTCAGGTGAGAGGAGAGCACAGCCCAGGTGAGAGGAGGGCACAGCTCAGGTGAGAGGAGGGCACAGCTCAGCTGAGAGGAGAGCACAGCCCAGGGGAGAGGAGAGCACAGCTCAGGGAAGAGGAGAGCAGAGCTCAAGTGAGAGGAGGGCAAAGCTCAGGTGAGAGGAGGGCACAGCTCAGGTGAGAGGAGGGCACAGCTCAGGTGAGAGGAGGGCACAGCCCAGGTGAGAGGAGGGCACAGCTCAGGTGAGAGGAGGGCACAGCTCAGGTAAGAGGAGGGCACAGCTCAGGTGAGAGGAGGGCACAGCTCAAGTGAGAGGAGGGCACAGCTCAGGTGAGAGGAGGGCACAGCTCAGGTGAGAAGAGGGCACAGCTCAGGTGAGAGGAGGGCACAGCTGAGGTGAGAGGATGACACAGCCCAGGTGAGAGGAGGGCACAGCTCAGGTGAGAGGAGGGCACAGCTCAGGTGAGAGGAGGGCACAGCTCAAGTGAGAGGAGGGCACAGCTCAGGTGAGAGGAGGGCACAGCTCAAGTGAGAGGAGGGCACAGCTCAGGTGAGAGGAGAGCACAGCTCAGGTGAGAGGAGAGCAGAGCTCAGGTAAGAGGAGGGCACAGCTCAGGTGAGAGGAGAGCACAGCTCAGGTGAGAGGAGAGCACTGCTCAGGTGAGAGGAGAGCACAGCCCAGGTGAGAGGAGGGCACAGCTCAGGTGAGAGGAGGGCACAGCTCAGGGGAGAGGAGAGCACAGCCCAGGTGAGAGGAGGGCACAGCTCAGGTGAGAGGAGGGCACAGCTCAGGTGAGAGGAGAGCACAGCTCATGTGAGAGGAGAGCACTGCTCAGGTGAGGGGAGGGCACAGCTCAGGTGAGAGGAGGGCACAGCTCAGGGGAGAGGAGAGCACAGCCCAGGTGAGAGGAGGGCACAGCTCAGGTGAGAGGAGGGCACAGCTCAGGTGAGAGGAGAGCACAGCTCAGGTGAGAGGAGAGCACTGCTCAGGTGAGAGGAGAGCACAGCCCAGGTGAGAGGAGGGCATAGCTCAGGTGAGAGGAGGGCACAGCTCAGGGGAGAGGAGAGCACAGCCCAGGTGAGAGGAGGGCACTGCTCAGGTGAGAGGAGAGCACAGCCCAGGTGAGAGGAGGGCACAGCTCAGGTGAGAGGAGGGCACAGCTCAGGGGAGAGGAGAGCACAGCTCAGGTGAGAGGAGAGCACAGCTCAGATGAGAATAGGGCATAGTTCAGGTGAGAGGAGAGCACAGCTCAGATGAGAATAGGGCATAGTTCAGGTGAGAGGAGGGCACAGCTCAGGGGAGAGGAGAGCACGGCTCAGGTGAGAGGAGAGCACAGCTCAGGTGAGAGGAGAGCACAGCTCAGGTGAGAGGAGAGCACAGCTCAGGGGAGAGGAGAGCACAGCCCAGGTGAGAGGAGGGCACAGCTCAGGTGAGAGGAGAGCAGAGCTCAGCTGAGAGGAGGGCACAGCTCAGGTGAGAGAAGAGCACAGCTCAAGTGAGAGGAGGGCACAGCTCAGATGAGAATAGGGCATAGTTCAGGTGAGAGGAGAGGACAGCCCAGGTGAGAGGAGAGCACAGCTCAGGTGAGAGGAGGGCACAGCTCAGGTGAGAGGAGAGCACAGCTCAGGTGAGAGGAGAGCACAGCTCAGGTGAGAGGAGAGCACAGCTCAGGTGAGAGGAGAGCACAGCTCAGGTGAGAGGAGAGCACAGCTCAGGTGAGAGGAGAGCACAGCTCAGGTGAGAGGAGAGCACAACTCAGGTGAGAGGAGGGCACAGCTCAGGTGAGAGGAGAGCACAGCTCAGGTGAGAGGAGAGCACAACTCAGGTGAGAGGAGGGCACATCTCCTGCCTATCTCAGGAGTTTAGATGATGTTGAAAGCTTACTAGTACCTATGCACTTATGTCACCTGAGCTGTGCTTTTCTAAGATGACTTTTGAGCGATAGGTGGGGTCTTAGGACCTGGACAATTAGAGGCCCTAAAACATAAAAAAAAATAAAAGTTTACTTACACCTTTAAGAACTGCGCCGGCAAGTCCCTTTGAATTATAGAGAAAACATGTGAGTCTTAGTCAACACTGAGTGATTGACAATTTTTACCGCATGACTTTATATACAAAATGCTATCTATAACTCTGAGTAGGGGGTGGGGTAACAGGACCTGCCGGCTTTCTCCGAATTACTACATGATGGGCATCACAGTGTTTCATTGCTAAAGAATTCTAAACTTGAACTGTAAAATGCTATCCAAAGTCCAGGATGTACATTTCTATTGTTTTGTGTTTTTAATTTCTTACCTTTATAAGTATGCTGTAAGCAGAGGCATAGCTAGTATTAAGTATTGAACACGTCACCGATTTTCTAATCAACATAGATGGACATTTATGGTTTGAGTTGTGTGGATTAAATGGGTTGTTACCGACCTCTATTGAGAATTTCATCTCAATATCGCACCTTTAGAAATATATTTAGTTAGAGACCTGGTGACATTCAATACTTATCTCACCCGCTGTATTAATAATGCCTCCTTGGGCCTTCTAAATGGTAAAATTGTCCCTTAGAAAAGATAATACTGCTGCCTTTTGCCCTCAAGAGAGTAATTATGCCTCCCCTAAGTGTCCCTACAACAATTTGAAATGCCACAATTGCCCCCCAAAAGTAATAATGCCCTTACCTCAATGCCACACAAAAAGTGATAATGTCCCCTGAGCTCCCTTTTTACAATAATGCCTAAAATGTTCCACCAATAGTAATATGAGTTCTGCCACTTACAATAATCATGTCCTCTGAGTTCCCTACATACAGTAATAATGTCACCTAAGTTCCCCCACATATAGTAGTAATCCACCTCTGAGTTCCCCACACACAGTGTTAATGTCCCTTTTAGCTCTTCATGTCTCCACATATAGTATTTGTATTTGTAGTCTGTATGAGCAAGATGGAATGCCACACAGCAAAATGTCGGGTTACACAGCCAGTTGAGGGCAGCACAGTGAGGGACAAGCAGATTTGGGCAGATCAAGCTGCAGCTTGTAGCAAATGTATTTCACTTTCACGTTCTGGATTCACAGCCACACAGCTCAGTACTGCCAAATAATGTCTGCCATGATGCTGCTACTGTGTGCTACAGAGAAAAAAAGCAGGAATCCATCTCTGTTTTATGAGAGACTTTATGGTTACAAGGCGCCACCCATTTGGTCAAAGATTGCTGAAAATTAGTGATAGAACCTGCAGAGGTGAAAACAGCTTGTTCTAAAAAGTTTCCTGGAACGTTAGGAACAATATAAAATCAAAGAAAGCATTGGGCTATGTCTGCTAGGCAGTTAACTGGTTCATGCAGCTTTACATGAACACCCGAGCCTTACATTATGGCTGGTCCAAATAACTAAAGCAATTGTTACCATCCACCTCTCGTGTCTCCCCTTTTCCTCATAGATTGTAAGCTTGCGAGCAGGGCCCTCATTCCTCCTGGTATCTGTTTTGAACTGTGATTTCTGTTATGCTGTAATGTCTATTGTCTGTACAAGTCCCCTCTATAAGTTGTAAAGCGCTGCGGAATATGTTGGCGCTATATAAATAAAAATTATTATTATTATTATGTCCAATTAGATGAGAAAAATGTTCCTAAAGGTCTAGTACTAGACTGACAGCAATGTCCAAATGTCCAACTCCTTCATGATAACGGTGCACGGATGCTTGCAGGCGGGCAATCCTGGGTAATTAATGATCCTAATGTATCTACTTTTTTTTAATGATTTTTTAACGAAGTATGCTTCACAATAGACATGTTTTATTATATATACAACTGACTTTTTTTTACACTAGGTGCTGGATATACCTTTTCCCTTTCCCATTTTCCCTCCCATCCTTTTTATCTTAAAAAAAGGTTCATATGCTTTTATTAAACAATGATTATTTATTAGTCTTTAATTAGATAAAGCGGAAAAACCTTTTTATCTGTATTTATTTTTTGTTTTGTTAGTAAGACCATTGAAGATTAGTATTATTTTTAAACTCTTCAGATTGAGGCTAAGAACACGATAGCCCAATCATGGGTTACAGAATAATTAATATTTCCTTACCTATTTAGAGAAATTAATTTATCAGACCTAGATATAGTAATAAAAATGCATTTATATGTATCTAGAGTACAGTAAACTCTTTTATTAATACTAGTTAGGAGTGTATTGCAACAAATATCACTCAGAATGAACAGCCTGCCACAATATATGCCAGAATGCCAAGAAATATGTAATAAATTCCAAGTTTATGAAGGGGTTCTGCCAATTCTTCTTATTTTCTGAATTTACGCATATGAGTCATGTTTGGCCACTATTTTGGCCAGTATTTTGCATTAGTATTTGTAGGCTAAAGACTGCAGTGGAACAAACACAGAGAGAAAGTAATGGAAACTTAATCTTTTCTGTGCTCAGACCTGCTCCTGGGTATGACTTATAGACACTGACCAAAATTCTGTTGTGTGAAGGAAGCCCTAAGTTGCATTGCGACAGCGCCTATTGAGGTGCATGTAGTGGCGTATCTAGAGTCTGATGGGCTCCTGTGCAAGATTTGTTCTGGGGCTTAATCCCTTGATTTATATATATGTCTTCTATCCTGGTATATTTATCCCTCATTACGGTACATATGTATGCCCTTCATCCTGGCATATATCCCTTATATTGGGCCACATCCTAGTATATATACAGTATGTCCCCTGTTCTGCCGTTGTTCTTTAACATGTAGAAAAAAAAGTAAACCATTATACTCACCAGGGGGGAACATAGAAGCATAATGCACTTCCCATAGTCCCCCCTATAGTATAATGCTCAGCCCATAGCCCCCCTACAGTATAATGCACACCCATAGTCCTCCATATAGTATAATACACTGCCCATATTCCTCCATACAGTATAATGAACCCCATATTCCTCCATACAGTATAATGCACAGACCATAGTCCTCCCTATAGTATAATGCACATCCTTAGTCCTCCATATAGTATCATGCACTCCCCATACTCCTCCATATAGTACAATGCACCCCATAAATTTAAATATAATAGAATGTACTCCCCATAGTCCTCCATAAAGTATAAATACTTCTCCCATAGTCTTCCATACAATGTAAGGCACAGGCCATAGTCATCCATGTAGTACATCGCACAGCCCATAGTTTTACTTGTAGTATAACGCACAGCCCATAGTCCTACATGTAGTATAACGCACAGCCCATAGCCCTTCATGTAGTATAATGCACAGCCCATAATCCTCCATATAGTATAATGCACAGCCCATGCTGGTATATATCCCCAATCCTGGTATATGTCCCTCTTCGTGATACATGGCCTCCATCCTGTTATATAGTCCCATCCTGGTGTATGCCCCAATCCTGGTATATGGCCCCTCCATCCTGGTACATGGCCCCTCCATCCTGGTATATGGCCCCTCCATCCTGGTATATGGCCCTCATGCTGGTATAAGTCCCCCATTCTGGTATATGGCTCTCATCCTTGGCCCCTTCCTGGTATATGCCGCTATCCTAGTGTATGTCATTCTGATATATGGCCCCTCCATCCTGTTATATGATTTACATCCTGGTATATGGCCCCTCCATCCTGCTATGTGGCCCTCATCCTGGTATAAATCTCCCATCTATGAATATATCCCTCATCCTGGTATATAGCCCCATCCTGGTTTATGGCCCCATCTTGGTATATCGCCCCTCCATCCTGGTATATGACCCCACCTTAGTAAATGGTCCCATCCTGGTATATGGCCCTTCCTTCCTGGTATATGGCCCGCATCCTGGTATAAATCCCCCATCCAGGTATATGTCGCTCATCCTGGTATATTGCCCCCATCCTGGATTATAGCCCCATCCTGGTTTATGGCCCCATCCTGGTATATTGCCCCTTTATGTTGGTATATCACCCTCATTCTGGTATATGTCGCTCTTCCCTGGTATATGTTCCCCATCATGGTATATGGCCCTCATCCTGGTATATGTCCCCATCCTAGTGTATGGGCCCCATCCTGGTATATGGCCCCACCTTCGTATATGGCCCCATCTGTCATGGCAATCCACCAGCGCCATACATTCGCGTTCAGAGATTGACAGCAGCATCTAACAGCCATGGGTGGAGCTCCCCAAAGGAACCAGAATTATGTTTGTATCTATCAGAGCACAGAGGCCCCTTTATCAGGAGAATTTAAGAGATGTTACAACAGGACATTCATGAAGAAATATCCTGTTGTAACTTCTCTTAAAGGGAACCTGTCAGCAGGATTTTGCTAAGTAAACTACAGACACTGTCATGTTGGCAGTGTTAAACTGATTAAAATGATATGTGGGGTGAAGAAATCCATCTTGTAGTTCTTGTGTAATCAGTGTTAGAAGTTTTTAGTTCATTATAAGCAGGTGCTCTGGGGCTGGACTGTAGGCAGAGTCTTATCTTCCTGCTCTAGTCCAGAGAAACCAAGGAAAAACCTGCCCACAGGCCGCCCTGAAGCACAAACATGTTCCTCATCATAAAGATAGAGACAGACTCTTTGTGCTTCGAGGCAGCCTGTAGGCAGGGTCTTGTCTTCTTGCTCTAAGTCAGAAACCAAGGAAAGATCTGTCAACAGGCCGCCCCGAAGTACAAACAGTCTGTCTCTATGATGAGTAACTCTCCTCCAGTCAGTTCCCCCCTCCCTACTTCCCTCCAGTCAGTGCCAGTGTGTCGCCCCATCCCAGACCAACTTTTTACTATTGATGCTGCCTATGCAGCATCAATAGTAAAAAGATATAATGTTAAAAATAATTTAAAAAAAATAAAAAAAATGTGCTATTCTCACCTTCCACCGTCCACCAATGTGCCCGATGCTGCCGCCAGCTTTTGTTCCCAGTGATGCATTGGGAAATTACCCAGATGACTTAGCGGTCTCGCGAGACCGCTAAGTCATCTGGGTAATTTCCCAATGCATCACTGGGAACGGAAGCTGGCGGCAGCATCGCACGCATCGGGACAGCTTCATTGGACGCCGGAAGGGGAGTATATAACTATTTTATATATATATTTTTTTTTTAACAGGGATATGGTTCCCACACTGCTGTAAACTATGTGGGCTGTGTTATATACTGCCTGGCTGCTATATACTACGTGGGCAGTGTTATATACTGCGCGGGCTGTGTTATATACTGCGTGGCCTGTGTTATATACTGCGTGGGCTGTGTTATATACTACGTGGGCTGTGTTATATACTACGTGGCTGTGCTGTATACTACGTGGCTGTCTGTGTTAAGTGGGCTGTGCTATATACTATGTGGCTGCTATATACTGCGTGGCTGTACTATATACTACGTGGCTGTGCTATATACTATGTGGCTGTGGTATATACTACGTGGCTGTCTGTGTTATATACTATGTGGCTGTGTTATATACTACGTGGCTGTGCTATATACTACATGACTGTGGTTAGCCCGACGTACATACATACATATTCTAGAATATCTGATGCGTTAGAATCGGGCCACCATCTAGTTCATTTATAAACTGCCTGACAAAGGAGCCTCTGTGCTCTGAAAGTTTCTAAATATAATTTTTCTGGTTTGTCAATAAAGATATCACTCCTAAAATACTCCTAGAATACTTTTGTCTTTGTTTGAGCATACAAGTATTTCCATCAGTCTCAGTATCTGGCAACTGAAACCAAATTTATATTTTGCAAGATTTTTTTAAAGGTATTTATAAATAACATACCATATATACTCGTGCAGAAGCCGATATTTTCAGCACATTTTTTTGTGCTGAAAACAACCCCCTAGGCTTATACACAAGTCATTGTCCAGAAAACCAGCGGGGGAGGGGATCGGCAGAGAAGTGGCAGAAGCCTGCGGCTGTGACATCATACTCGCCCTCCTCACGCCGTCGCTGAACGTCCCTGCATCTGCATTGTCCTGGCACCAGCAGCTCTCCTGTGCTGAGCGGTCACGTGGTACCGCTCATTAAGGTGTTGGAATATGCACGCGTCTCCACTCCCATAGACGTGGCACGCAAATTCATTACCGTAGTGAGCGGTACCACTGACCGCTCAGCACAGAAGAGGAGAGCTACCGGTGCCGGGACAACGGAGATGCAGGGATGTGCAGGGAACGCGCGAGGAGGGTGAGTATGATGGGGGAGGACAGGGGAAGCCCAGCCATGCATACAAGGACGGGGAGCCCAGCCATGCATACAAGGATGGGGGGGGCCCAGCCATGCATACAAGGATGGGGGAACCCAGCCATGCATACAAGGAAGGGGGAGCCCAGCCATGCACACAAGGACGGGGGAGGACAGGGGAGCCCAGCCATGCATACAAGGACAGGGGAGCCCAGCCATGCATACAAGGACAGGGGAAGCCCAGCCATGCATACAAGGATGGGGGAGGACGGGGAAGCCCAGCCATGCATACAAGAACAGAGGAGGACGGGGGGAGCCTAGCCATGCAAACAAGGATGGGGGGAGCCCAGCCATGCATACAAGGACGGGGGAAGCCCAGCCATGCAAACAAGGATGGGGGGAGCCCAGCCATGCACACAAGGACGGGGGAAGCCCAGCCATGCAAACAAGGATGGGGGGAGCCCAGCCATGCATACAAGGACGGGGGAAGCCCAGCCATGCAAACAAGGACGGGGGAAGCCCAGCCATGCAAACAAGGATGGGGGAAGCCCAGCCATGCAAACAAGGACGGGGGGAGCCCAGCTATGCATACAAGGACAGGGACGACGGGGGAAGCCCAGCCATGCATACAAGGATGGGGGGGAGCCCAGCCATGCATACAAGGACGGGGGAAGCCCAGCCATGCAAACAAGGATGGGGGGAGCCCAGCCATGCATACAAGGACGGGGGAAGCCCAGCCATGTAAACAAGGACGGGGGAAGCCCAGCCATGCAAACAAGGACGGGGGGAGCCCAGCCATGCATACAAGGAAGGGGGGAAGCCCAGCCATGCAAACAAGGACGGGGGGAGCCCAGCTATGCATACAAGGACAGGGAGGACGGGGGAAGCCCAGCCATGCATACAAGGACAGGGAAGGATGGGGGAATCCAGCCATGGACGGGGGGAAGCACACAGAGCAGGACACGGATGAAGGGACAATGCATACCTGGCTTATACTCGAGTCAATAAGCTTACCCAGCTTTCCGAAGCAAAATTAGGTGCCTCGGCTTATACTCAGGTCAGCTTATACACGAGTATATACCGTACATTATTTGTATATACATACCTTTTGACTGTGATATATATACGATGAGGGCAAATTCATTAGAAAAGGAGATGCTACTCAGAATAGTCAGTGGTTAAAAGAATGCCAAAGGCCTGTTGGCTACATAATATAAAAAATGACACGGGAATGAACATCAAGAAACTGAAAGAAGCCATGGAAAGCTAGGAAGCGTGGTGAGAACTGGGCACCAGAGTATCCAAGGCTCAGACACAACTGACTGAATAGAACCAGAGTATGCAGTACATAAACCTGGTATGACCCTAACTGTACTAACCCATAGCATAAAATTATCAGGTTATTTTTACCACAAAGTTAATGTCATAAAAATAAAACCCTCAAAAACAGTTGCAGAATTGCGGGTGTTTTTCTCGGTTCCACCACACTTGGGTATTTTTTCCCAATTTGCAGTACATCGTTTGGTAAAATAAACTGAATCATTTAAAATTACAACTCTGCCTGCAAAAAAAACCAAGCTCTTATACAGAAACAAGAAGCAGTGAGGAGGTAAAATTGAAAGCAAAAAATAGCCACACCACTGGTCCTAAAATTACATTATTAACCCATTCATAACCCAGCCTATTTTGACCTTAATGACCTGGCCGTTTTTTGCCATTCTGAGCAGTGTCCCTTTGTGAGGTAAAAACTCAGGAAAGCTTCAACGGATCCTAGCGGTTCTGAGATTGTTTTTTTCGCGACATATTGGGCTTCATGATAGTGGTAAATTTAGGTCAATCATTTTTGCATTTATTTGTGAAAAAAATGGAAATTTGGCTACAATTTTGAAAATTTCGCAATTTTCAAATTTTTAATTTTTATTCTGTTAAACGAGAGAGTTATGTGACACAAAATTGTTAATAAATAACATTACCCACATGTCTACTTTACATCAGCACAATTTTGGAAACAAATTTTTTTTTTGCTAGGAAGTTATAAGGGTTAAAATTTGACCAGCGATTTCTCATTTTTACAACGAAATTTACAAAACCATTTTTTTAGGGACCACCTCACATTTGAAGTCACTTTGAGGGGTCTATATGGCTGAAAATACCCAAAAGTGACACCATTCTAAAAACTGCACCCCTCAAGGTGCTCAAAACCACATTCAAGTTTATTAACTCTTCAGGTGCTTCACAGCAGCAGAAGCAACATTGAATGAAAAAATGAACATTTAACTTTTTAGTCACAAAAAATGATCTTTTAGCAACAATTTTTTTAATTTTCCCAAGGGTAAAAAGAGAAACTGGACCCCAAAAGTTATTGTACAATTTGTCCTGAGTACGCGGATACCCCATATGTGGGGGGGGAACCACTGTTTGGGCGCACGACAGGGCTCGGAAGGGAAGGAGCGCCATTTAACTTTTTCAATGAAAAATTAGCTCCAATGTTTAGCGGACACCATGTCGCGTTTGGAGAGCCCCTGTGTACCTAAACATTGGAGCACCCCCACAAGTGACCCCATTTTGGAAACTAGACCCCCCAAGGAGCTTATCTAGATGCATAGTGAGCACTTTGAACCCCCAGGTGCTTCACAAATTGATCCGTAAAAATTAAAAAGTACTTTTTTTTCACAAAAAATTTATTTTAGCCTCAATTTTTTCATTTTCACATGGGCAACAGGATAAAATGGATCCTAAAATGTGTTGGGCAATTTCTCCTGAGTACACCGATACCTCATATGTGGTCACAAACCACTCTTTGTGCACACGACAAGGCTCGAAAGGGAAAGAGCGCCATTTGACTTTTGAATCAAAAATTAGCTCCAATCGTTAGCGGACACCATGTCACGTTTGAAGAGCCCCTGTGTACCTAAAGATTGGAGTTCCCCCACAAGTGACCCCATTTTAGAAACTAGACCCCCCAAGGAACTTATGTAGATGCATAGTGAGCACTTTGAACCCCCAGGTGCTTCACAAATTGATCGGTAAAAATTAAAAAGTCCTTTTTTTTCACTAAAAATTTCTTTTAGCCTCAATTTGTTCATTTCCACATGGGCAACAGGATAAAATGGATCCTAAAATGTATTGGGAAATTTCTCCTGAGTACACTGATACCTCACATGTGGGGATAAACCACTGTTTGGGCACACAGCAGGGCTCAGAAGGGAAGGAGCCCCATTTGACTTTTTGAATGAAAAATTTGCTCCAATCGTTAGCGGACACCATGTTGCGTTTGGAGAGCCCCTGTGTGCCTAAACATTGGAGCTCCCCCAGATGTGACCCCATTTTGGAAACTAGACCTCCCATGGAACTAATCTAAATGTGCGGTGACCACTTTAAAACCCCAAGTGCTTCACAGAAGTTTATAACGCAGAGCCGTGAAAATAAAAAATCATTTTTCTTTCCTCAAAAATTATTTTTTAGCCCGCAATTTTTTATTTTCACAAGAGTAACAGGAGAAATTGGACACCAAAAGCTGTTGTCCAGTTTGTCCTGAGTATGCTGATACCCCATATGTGGGGGTAAACCACTGTTTGGGCACACGTCGGGGCTCGTAAGGGAAGTAGTAACATTTTGAAATGCAGAGTTTGATGGAATGGTCTCCGGGCGTCACGTTGCGTTTGCAGAGCCCTTGATGTGCCTAAACAGTAGAAACCCCCCACAAGTGACCCCATTTTGGAAACTAAACCCCCCAAGGAACTTATCTAGATGTGTGGTGAGCACTTTGAACTGCCAAGTGCTTCACAGAAGTTTACATCGCAGAGCCGTGAAAATAAAAAATCATTTTTCTTTCCTCAAAAATTATGTTTTAGTAAGCAATTTTTTATTTTCACAAGGGTAACAGGAGAAGTGGACCCCAATATTTGTTGCCCAGTTTGTCCTGAGTACACTGATAGCCCATATGTGGGGGTTGTTTGGGCACACGTCGGGGCTCTGAAGGGAAGTAGTGACGATTTGAAATGCAGACTTTGATGGAATGGTCTGCGGGTGTCATGTTGCGTTTGCCGAGCCCCTGATGTGCCTAAACAGTAGAAACCCCCCACAAGTGACCCAATTTTGGAAACTAGACCCCCAAGGAACTTATCTAGATTTGTGGTGAGCACTTTGAACCCCCAAGTGCTTCACAGAAGTTTACAACGCAGAGCCGTGAAAATAAAAAATCATTTTTATTTCCTCAAAAATTATGTTTTAGCAAGAATTTTTTTTATTTTCGCAAGGGTAACAGGAGAAATTGGACCCCAATAGTTGGCCAGTTTGTCCTGAGTATGCTGGTACCCCATATGTGGGGGTAAACCACTGTTTGGGTACACGTCTGGGCTCAGAAGGGAGGGAGCACCATTTGACTTTTTGAACGCAAAATTGGCTGGAATTAATGGTGGCGCCATGTTGCGTTTGGAGACCCCTGATGTGCCTAAACAGTGGAAACCCCTCAATTCTAACTCCAACACTAACCCCAACACACCCCTAACCCTAATCCCAACTCTAGCCATAACCTTAATCACAACCCTAACCCCAACACACCTCTAACCACAACCCTAACCCCAACACACCCCTAATCCCAACCCTAATCCCAACCCTAACCCTAATCCCAACCCTAGCCACAACCCTAACCCCAACACAACCCTAACCATAACTTTAACCACAAGCCTAATCTTAACCCTATTTCCAACCCTAGCCCTAATTCCAACCCTAACTCTATGTGCCCACGATGCGGATTCGTGTGAGATTTTTCCGCAGCATTTTTGAAAAATCCGCAGGTAAAAGGCACTGCTTTTACCTGTGGATTTACCGCGGATTTCCAGTGTTTTTTGTTCGGATTTCACCTGCAGACTCCTATTGAGAAACAGGTGTAAAACGCTGCGGAATCCGCACAAAGAATTGACATGTTGCGGAAAATACAACGCAGTGTTTCCGCGCGATATTTTCCACACCATGGGCACAGCGGATTTGGTTTTCCATAGGTTTACATGGTATTGTAAACCTGATGGAAAACTGCTACGAATCCACAGCGACCAATCTGCTGCAGATCAGCAGCCGAATCCGCACCGTGTGCACATAGTGTCATGGTTCTCAATGGCAAGAGAACGTAATAAAGCATACAAAAGGACTAGCTCTTGGAAGATGGGAACTCGAGCTGACCATGAGCTAAACCTACCGCACAACTAACAGTGGCCGGGTAGCGTACCTACGTTTTATCCCTAGACGCCCAGCGCCAGCCGGAGAACTGACTGACCCTAGCAGAGGAAAATACAGACCTGGCTTACCTCTAGAGAAATTTTCCCCAAAAGGCAGACAGTAGCCCCCACATATATTGGCGGTGATTTTAGAGGAAATTGACATACGAAGTATGAAGATAGGTTTAGCAAATTGAGGTCCGCTTACTAGATAGTAGGAAGACAGAAAAGGGAACTTCACGGTCAGCTGAAAACCCTTTCAAAATACCATCCTGAAATTACTTTAAGACTCTAATATCAACTCATGACACCAGAGTGGCAATTTCAGCTCACAAGAGCTTCCAGCCTCAGAAATATTCAATCACAGAGAACTGGAACAAAAATGCAAAACAAACTTAGGACAACAAGTCCAACTTAGCTGATAGTTGTCTAGGAGCAGGAACATGCAACAGAAAGGCTTCTGGTAACATTGTTGGCCGGCATAGAAATGACTGAGGAGCAAGGCTAAATAGAAAACTCCCACATCCAGATGGAAAACAGGTGAACAGAGGAGATGAAGCACACAAGTGCAGTACCACCAGAAACCACCGGGGGAGCCCAGAAACCAAATTCACAACAGTACCCCCCCCTCAAGGAGGGGGCACCGAACCCTCACCAGAACCACCAGGGCGATCAGGATGAGCCCTATGAAAGGCACGGACCAAATCGGAGGCATGAACATCAGAGGCTGTCACCCAAGAGTTATCCTCCTGACCGTAGCCCTTCCACTTGACCAGATACTGAAGTCTCCGTCTGGAAACACGGGAGTCCAAGATCTTATCGACAACGTACTCCAACTCACCCTCAACCAACACCGGAGCAGGAGGCTCCACGGAAGGCACAACCGGTACCTCATACCTGCGCAACAATGACCGATGGAAGACATTATGAATAGAAAAAGATGCAGGGAGGTCCAAACGAAAGGACACAGGGTTAAGAATCTCCAATATCTTGTACGGGCCGATGAACCGAGGCTTAAACTTAGGAGAAGAAACCTTCATAGGGACAAAACGAGAAGATAACCACACCAAGTCCCCAACACAAAGACGAGGACCAACACGACGACGGCGGTTGGCAAAATGCTGAGTCTTCTCCTGGGACAACTTCAAATTGTCCACCACATGCCCCCAAATCTGATGCAACCTCTCCACCACAGCATCCACTCCAGGACAATCCGAAGACTCCACCTGACCGGAAGAGAAACGAGGATGAAACCCCGAATTACAGAAGAAAGGAGAAACCAAGGTGGCAGAACTAGCCCGATTATTGAGGGCAAACTCCGCCAAGGGCAAAAAGGCAACCCAATCATCCTGATCCGCAGACACAAAACACCTCAAATAAGTCTCCAAGGTCTGATTAGTTCGCTCGGTCTGGCCATTAGTCTGAGGATGGAAAGCAGACGAAAAAGACAAATCAATGCCCATCCTAGCACAGAACGCTCGCCAAAATCTAGACACGAATTGGGTTCCCCTGTCAGAAACGATATTCTCCGGAATACCATGCAAGCGCACCACATTTTGAAAAAACAGAGGAACCAGCTCGGATGAGGAAGGCAATTTGGGCAAGGGAACCAAATGGACCATCTTAGAGAAACGGTCACACACCACCCAGATGACAGACATCTTCTGAGAAACAGGGAGATCAGAAATAAAATCCATGGAGATGTGAGTCCAAGGCCTCTTCGGAATAGGCAAGGATAACAACAATCCACTAGCCCGAGAACAACAAGGCTTGGCCCGAGCACAAACATCACAAGACTGCACAAAACCTCGCACATCTCGCGACAGGGAAGGCCACCAGAAGGACCTAGCCACCAAATCCCTGGTACCAAAGATTCCAGGATGACCTGCTAACGCAGAAGAATGGACCTCCGAGATGACTCTACTGGTCCAATCATCAGGAACAAACATTCTACCAGGCGGGCAACGATCAGGTCTATTCGCCTGAAACTCCTGCAAGACCCGTCGCAAGTCTGGGGAAACAGCAGATAATATCACTCCATCCTTAAGGATACCTGTAGGTTCAGAATTACCAGGGGAATCAGGCTCAAAACTCCTAGAAAGGGCATCCGCCTTCACATTTTTAGAACCTGGTAGGTAAGAAACCACAAAATTAAACCGAGAGAAAAATAACGACCAGCGCGCCTGTCTAGGATTCAGGCGCCTGGCAGACTCAAGATAAATCAAATTCTTGTGGTCGGTCAATACCACCACCTGATGTCTAGCCCCCTCAAGCCAATGACGCCACTCCTCAAAAGCCCACTTCATAGCCAAGAGCTCCCGATTACCAATATCATAATTTCGCTCAGCGGGCGAAAATTTACGAGAAAAGAACGCACAAGGTCTCATCACGGAGCAGTCGGAACTTTTCTGCGACAAAACCGCCCCAGCTCCGATTTCTGAAGCGTCAACCTCAACCTGAAAAGGAAGAGTAACATCAGGCTGACGCAATACAGGGGCGGAAGAAAAGCGGCGCTTAAGCTCCCGAAAGGCCTCCACAGCAGCAGGGGACCAATCAGCAACATCAGCACCCTTCTTAGTCAAATCAGTCAACGGTTTAGCAACATCAGAAAATCCAGTTATAAATCGACGATAAAAATTAGCAAAGCCCAAAAACTTCTGAAGACTCTTAAGAGGGTTGCGTCCAATCACAAATAGCCTGAACCTTGACAGGGTCCATCTCAATAGAAGAGGGGGAAAAAATTTACCCCAAAAACGAAATCTTTTGAACCCCAAAAACGCACTTAGAACCCTTTACACACAAGGAATTAGAGCGCAAAACCTGAAAAACCCTCCTGACCTGTTGGACATGAGAGTCCCAGTCATCCGAAAAAATCAAAATATCATCAAGATACACAATCAAAAATTTATCCAAATAATCACGGAAAATGTCATGCATAAAGGACTGAAAGACTGAAGGGGCATTTGAAAGACCAAAAGGCATTACTAAGTACTCAAAATGGCCCTCAGGCGTATTAAATGCGGTTTTCCACTCATCCCCCTGCTTAATTCGCACCAAATTATACGCCCCACGAAGATCAATCTTAGAGAACCACTTGGCCCCCTTTATTCGAGCAAACAAATCAGTAAGCAGTGGCAAAGGATACTGATATTTAACCGTGATTTTATTCAAAAGCCGATAATCAATACACGGCCTCAAAGAGCCATCTTTTTTAGCTACAAAGAAAAAACCGGCTCCTAAGGGAGATGACGAAGGACGAATATGTCCCTTTTCCAATGACTCCTTAATATATTCCCGCATAGCAGCATGTTCAGGCACAGATAGATTAAATAAACGACCGTTTGGAAACTTACTGCCCGGAATCAGATCTATAGTACAATCGCAATCTCTGTGCGGAGGTAGTGAACCAAGTTTAGGCTCCTCAAAAACGTCACGATAATCAGATAAAAATTCCGGAATCTCAGAGGGAATAGATGACGAAATGGAAACCAAAGGTACGTCCCCATGAGTCCCCTGACATCCCCAGCTTAACACAGACATTGCTTTCCAGTCGAGGACTGGGTTATGAGATTGCAGCCATGGCAATCCAAGCACCAACACATCATGTAGATTATACAACACAAGGAAGCGAATAATCTCCTGGTGATCCGGATTAATACGCATAGTTACTTGTGTCCAGTATTGTGGTTTGTTACTAGCCAATGGCGTGGAGTCAATACCCTTCAGAGGTATAGGAACTTCCAGAGGCTCTAAATCAAACCCACAGCGTTTGGCAAAGGACCAATCCATAAGACTCAAAGCGGCGCCAGAGTCGACATAGGCGTCCGCGGTAATAGACGATAAAGAGCAAATCAGGGTCACAGATAGAATAAACTTAGACTGTAAAGTGCCAATTGAAACAGACTTATCAACCTTCTTAGTACGTTTAGAGCATGCTGATATAACATGAGTTGAATCACCACAATAGAAGCATAACCCATTTTTTCGCCTAAAATTCTGTCGTTCGCTTCTGGACAGAATTCTATCACATTGCATAATCTCTGGCGTCTTCTCAGTAGACACCGCCAAATGGTGCACAGGTTTGCGCTCCCGCAAACGCCGATCAATCTGAATAGCCATTGTCATGGACTCATTCAGACCTGTAGGCACAGGGAACCCCACCATAACATCTTTAATGGCATCAGAGAGACCCTCTCTGAATTTCGCCGCCAGGGCGCACTCATTCCACTGAGTAAGCACAGACCACTTACGAAATTTTTGGCAGTATATTTCAGCCTCATCTTGCCCTTGAGACAGGGCCATTAAGGCTTTTTCAGCCTGAATTTCTAAATGAGGTTCCTCATAAAGCAACCCCAAAGCCAGAAAAAACGCATCCACACTGAGCAACGCAGGATCCCCTGGTGCCAAAGCAAATGCCCAATCCTGAGGGTCGCCCCGGAGCAAGGAAATTACAATCCTGACCTGCTGTGCAGGATCTCCAGCGGAGCGAGATCTCAGAGACAAAAATAATTTACAATTATGTTTGAAATTCTGGAAGCGAGATCTATCCCCGGAGAAAAATTCAGGTAAAGGAATTCTAGGTTCAGATGTAGGAGCATGAATAACGAAATCCTGTAAGCTTTGAACCTTCATAGCAAGATTATTCAAACCCGTAGCTAAACTCTGAGGATCCATATTAATCAGGTGAAATCAGAACCATTCAAGGATTAGAAGGAGAGAGAGACGAAGGCTGCAGTAAGCAGAGATGCTAGTGAATCAACTAATGAGCAAACTCAGGAAAAAAAAAAAAAAAAATCTCTGCAGACTTCTTTTCTCTCCTTTCTTCTGCCAATTATTTTAACTCTTGGCCGGCCAAACTGTCATGGTTCTCAATGGCAAGAGAACGTAATAAAGCATACAAAAGGACTAGCTCTTTGAAGATGGGAACTCGAGCTGACCATGAGCTAAACCTACCGCACAACTAACAGTGGCCGGGTAGCGTACCTACGTTTTATCCCTAGACGCCCAGCGCCAGCCGGAGAACTGACTGACCCTAGCAGAGGAAAATACAGACCTGGCTTACCTCTAGAGAAATTTTCCCCAAAAGGCAGACAGTAGCCCCCACATATATTGGCGGTGATTTTAGAGGAAATTGACATACGAAGTATGAAGATAGGTTTAGCAAATTGAGGTCCGCTTACTAGATAGTAGGAAGACAGAAAAGGGAACTTCACGGTCAGCTGAAAACCCTTTCAAAATACCATCCTGAAATTACTTTAAGACTCTAATATCAACTCATGACACCAGAGTGGCAATTTCAGCTCACAAGAGCTTCCAGCCTCAGAAATATTCAATCACAGAGAACTGGAACAAAAATGCAAAACAAACTTAGGACAACAAGTCCAACTTAGCTGATAGTTGTCTAGGAGCAGGAACATGCAACAGAAAGGCTTCTGGTAACATTGTTGGCCGGCATAGAAATGACTGAGGAGCAAGGCTAAATAGAAAACTCCCACATCCAGATGGAAAACAGGTGAACAGAGGAGATGAAGCACACAAGTGCAGTACCACCAGAAACCACCGGGGGAGCCCAGAAACCAAATTCACAACAACATAGCCTGATTCTAACCCTAATTCTAACCCTAGTTCTAACCCTAACCCTAGTTCTAACCCTATCCCTTATGGAAAAATAAAAGTAAATATAATTTCTTTTTTTTATTATTGTCCCTACCAATGGGGGTGATAAAGGGGGGGTTCATTTACTTTTTTTACTTTGATCACTGTGATAGGTTTTATCACAGTGATCAAAATGTACCTGGAATGAATCTGCCGGCCAGCAGATTCGTCAGGCGCACTGCACATGCGCCCGCCATTTTGGAAGGTGGCGGCGCCCATGTAGAAGACGGACACCGGGAGGCTCGAGAAGTATGAGGGGGGGAATCGGAGCACGGGGGGGATCGGAGCACGGGCGATGGGATCGGAGCACAGTGGGAGCAGACAGGAGGACGGGGGGAGTGGACAGGAGGACGGAGGGGAGCGGAGCACAGGACGGAGGACTGGGGAGGAGATCGGTGGCGGTTGCGGGGGCAGATCAGGGTTTCCAGCCATGGCCGATGATATTGCAGCATAGGTGAAATATTACAAATCGCTCTGATTGGCTGTTTCACTTTCAACAGCCAATCAGAGTGATCGTAGCCACGGGGGGGGGGGGTGAAGCCATCCCCCATGGGCTGAAGCACCACTCCCCCTGCCCCTTCAGTTCAGGTGAAAATGGAGTTAATCCTTTCAAACGACCTGCAGGGACACGATCCCTCCGTGACGCATGCGCTGTATCACAGGTCGGATTGGTACCGACTTTCATGACGCAGCGTATGCGTCATAGGTCGGGAAGGGGTTAAAGAGAGTCTGACAATAAACCTAAAAAATAGTTATACAGGGAACTTAGCCCTTATAAAAATAATAGTAGCAAGATATATTTCATTGTTATAATTAGTTTGAAAAGGCTTTATGTTCCATATGAATGCTTTGGTGCATCCTTGTCGTAGCCAAGTGCTTGGTGAACCGTTAGGCACCCCTCAATTTGCTTACTGAGTTCCCTGACTCTGATTGGCATTGCTCGATTGGCCAGAGTGGGCAGTGTCTGAGACCTAATCGCTGTGCGTGCTGTTATGATCCGGTGACCTTGGAGCCGCATGAGACTTTCTCAGGAGTAGGTGGAACCTGTACTGACCGCAAACCCTAAACTGTCACCGCAACTAGAAGTAGCCGTGGGGTGTACCTAACACATCCTAGACACCTCGACACAGCCGGAGGACTAAATACCCCTATAGATGGAAATGGGAATTCTATCTTGCCTCAGAGCAGGACCCCAAAGGATAGGCAGCCCCCCACAAATATTGACTGTGAGTATTAGAGGAAAGAGACACGCAGGCAGAAATCAGGATTTAGCAAAAGAGGCCACGCTAGCTAAATAGAAAAGGATAGGACAGAATACTAAGCGGTCAGTATTAAAACCCTAAAAATATCCACAGCAGATGATACAAAAATTCCACATCTTACTAAAGACATGGAATGTATATCTGCATCTCCTGAGAATCCAACTTGACTGAAATATCCAAACACAGTCTAAGCTGGACAAGAAAAAACATTGAATAGTACTGAATTGTAAAGCACACAGCATGTGTGCTGCAGAAACAAAACCAGACACTTATCTTTGCTGATTTGGCAGCAGGGCAGGAGGAACCAGACAGAGATGCAAAACCTCCAAGAACAATGGACAACTGGCAAGGGCTATTGAATCCTGCACACCTAAATATCCCAGTCAGAGCTGCAATCAGCAGGAACACCTGCCCAGGATTGCAACGCAGGGACAACTGCATTACTACCAACAACCACCGGAGGGAACCCAAGAGCAGAATTCACAACAGCGTGCACATTGGTTATAAAGGAGTAAGCGGCGTACACACAGTACGAGGGCGAGTCTTTCTTCCAGCATTGCTTTCTGTCAGTGGCTGCCTCTTTCTACACCCAGAAGCATACCGTGCAGCTCCAGAGAGGATCGGATATATTCTCCTCCTGTCTTCACTGCATGCAGAAAATAGGCCAATGTTAGCGCTGATACTGACCTATTCTGTGATGCAGTGAAAACATCAGGAGTACATATCCGATCCTCTCTGCTCACTAGGCCTCTAGGTATATCAGTGTACTGAGCGGGAGCTGTCATCAAGAGGCAATGATGAAATGGGGTACCAACCCCGTACTGTGTGACTGCTGCTGACTCCCTTATAGTCAGTATGGATGTGTAGGGTTCAAGCAGCGCTAGCTGTCAATCAGAGTCAGGGAACTGCCCAGTATACAAATTGGGGTGGACATAACTGTAGACCAAACTCTTGGCCACACCAAGGGTGCACCAAAGCCCAGTCATTTGCATATGGAATATAAAGCATTTTCAAACTACAGCATGAAAATGTATTGTTAGGGCTAGCGGAACGCACCAAATAATTAGAAAGATAGTGTAAGGTGCGTTCACAGCCCGTAGTCCACCGTGCAGAGATGGAACCTGCTGCTAGGTAATGACAGACTATATGGCGGTACAATGTGGATACACACACGGGTTAACTTCACCCTGTGTGAAGGAAGCAAACCCTGTTGCGTCACAGGGCCGCGGTACCGCACCAAGAGCGCAAGCAAGGAGTCTCAGAACTCAATCCCAAGACACAGGATTAGAGTTTGTCTAGACCACTTGCGCTCGGCACCGCAACTGGGGTGTCAGAGCAACTGCAAAAATAACTTAAATGCACAAGAGTGCATGCAGTGCCGCACTGGCGGACGCCACTAACCACCCAGACTTGGGATAGGAAAGCGCTCTAATAGCGCACGGCGCCGCACTGGCGGTCACAGCAATTAGACGCTGTTTCGTGTTTATTGCTGATGGCTCAGCCGGGCGCTAGATAGCAGACATCCACCTTACGCGAGCAGTCATACACAAGGGAGGGGATGATTAATGAACGACTTTCACTCATCAACACACACACGATTTCAAGAGTACACTAGCGCATGGCCGAGTGGCCATGCGAACCTTTTATAGCGGCAGTGCTACAAGACCTTCCAGATGGACAAATAGAAGCCGCAACAGGACCTGAGCATGTGACCCCCGACCTCCAATGGGAGGTCGTCCCGTGGGCATGCTCAGTAAGGGAAAAGCAGGACTTAGTCCCAGAAAGACCTGCTCGCTGCTGAACATTGCTGGCTACAAGGACAGAGCCTTGAAGGGCAGTAGTAGCCAGTCGTTTAGTATCAGCCTGAGCTAGACGCTAGGACCAACGTCTCTGCTGAGCAGACTCCACTGCGGCTGGAGAAGAATGGGAGACCGCAGCGGAGATGGTTTGAGATTCCCCTTGTGCAGAGGTGGGAACTCGGCACCTAACATGTATACTGCTAATATAATCTTTATAGGGGTTACATCTCCTTTATAGCTGTATTTTTCTAGTTTAGTTTACATTTCAGGCATGACAGTTTTTCCATCCCAGGGAAACTTTTGCCTAGCATTGCAGGTTGCCAAAATTCCCTGCTCAGATAGAGCTATGCTAGCTGTTAGAAGCAGGCAGTCACGTGACCATAAGCATGCAATTTGCGTACTGGCGGTTACATGCTGACTAGCTCCTCGTCCACGTCTCTCAATAGAAAAGTTTCTGGTTGGCACATGACTGTAGCCATGCAAATCGCATTCTGACGCTCCTTTGATGATCGTTCGAGCAGTCAAAAGAACAGAATCCTAACTGTGCTAATTGCACAATGTCAGAATTCAGCAATATATCGTGACCGCAGAAATGTATTTGAATCTTGAAAAACCCCTTTATCCTGTATTTCATCTCTTGAACTCAATATAACAACTATATAATGTGCATCCATAGAAAGTGTGGTTTTTGATCACTTCTGTAAAAATTCCCTCTGGAACTGCAAGAATTGTGGTTGCCTCATTGACGAGACTGGCCCTTGGTTCAAGCAGCACTGTTATAGAGAAAAAATAAAATCTGCTACACTTTGGAATACAGATTAATTGCACTAAAAGTTTTAAAGATATCCCATCAACAACATGAAATACTAATCCACAGGATAGATGATAAATGTAGGATTACTGGGGATCGGACCAATGGGTTACCCACCATTTATGAGAATAGGGATCCTGTGCAACTTTGAACACTCCCTGTATACATGAGAGCAGTGGTCAGGGCCGGACTGGCCATCTGGCAATTCTGGCAAATGCCAGAAGGGCCTGTCTGGCTGTGGGCTGCCTTGTCTGCTACTTTGTTAACAGAATCGATGTTCTCAAGATACCTATACTGTTAACAGTTGTGATGGAGCACAAAGTTGCTGACTCTGTCACTTACCTCAGCAGGCCACAGGTATCATTAGAAATAGTCTTGTAGAAAATCTTCCTTTCCTCCATCCAGGGTAATATTAGTAATATATCCCATCTGGTTCATGGGGACGGGGACAACATGGGCCTGTGTGATTTCAAAATACCAGGGCTGAATTTCAGCCCCAGTCCGTACCTGGCAGTGGTCACTATCACTCACATAGACTTGTTGAAGTCATGAATAGGCTGTGCCGCTATGTTAATATGAGAGACATTTAGCGGTCTTCTATTCTTTAGTCCCATAATGTACTGCGATATACATACAATGTAAAGGGCGGGTGGTTCAAGATGAATCTTGGAAGTGACAAAGTAGTAGTAGTTTGCGCCCCCTACAGTGCAGAAGAAATTTTATACTTCAGCGTCTTGTGGTTCGGACTGTCCTAAATATAAATGTGGTCTTTTCCGAACACTTGTTTTTGCAGAGGCTTATACAGTTATTTATACTTGATACATTGCAAGTAATGCACTTGTCAGATTCAGAAAGGGCCAGAGCAGGTGTGAAAGTCTTATTCTCCAACCCACAAAGGCCTTCCCTATTGAGTAAGAGAGATTGCATTATACCGCATTCACACACATGCGTGTCACAGTCTGAATTCTGGCCCGAACTATCTGCGGGCCTCCTGCCCTGGAATTAACAGTCTTGTTTATGCCTAATCTGCTGTCAAGTTGAGTTCAGGAGACCCGCAGACAGTCCGTGCATCCTGGTGTGTATTCAGACTGTGACACATGGATGTGTCAATGAGGCATTATTCTAGAGATATGGACACATGCAACTTCTAGTGCTATGATGCAAAGTTTTTGTAAAAACATTATTGTTTTGCTACAGTTAGGAACATCGCAACGAAAAACATGATAATAACAGTGATAAAGATACATATAATCAGTATACATTGGCGTGTGTCTTAGAAGGGGTATAAGAGAACTAGTGCAATAAGTTGGTTAGAATTTGGTATAAAAATACAGTAAGCCTTGAAAATGTTCTCACATTAAAGCATTCTCATTGGGGTGGTCAAGTTGTAGACTGAAGACTGATCTGAAGGGGCCGATATTGACTAGATTGATATGTATGGGGGCCTCCCAGTTCTTCCCCGACTAGTGATCTAAGGAAGCCCCTATACACATTAGGGCTTAGGGTCTGGCAGTTTGAATTGAAACAGCCGACACTTTTCTATTCTGGAGTAAAGCTCCTGGCAGACCTGTCTAGACTACCGTCTTTAGTGCGGAAGCGAGTGTCATAGGATTTTTCAGCGCTCTCTCTTGCATTAACTATGATAGTTACGAGGGACAAGCAAGATGTTGTTCAGTGTAGACTATGGGTGGTCCGTACTACAGGTTATTGGCAAAAATCACAGATAGATTAATTTAGAAAAATGGTCATTGTGCACTGCAATCGATTTGTGAAAGTGGAGGTAGCCTTTAATTGATACCATTGGAGTGGGTAGGTGTAAGCATCTTAGTGGGTGAGCTCCTGAGTATGGGTATGACTAATAAATTAATTTACCCATAAAACTGCGTTCAAAAAGTCATCATCTTTAAACTGTAGAGTATCCTGAACTCTGCCAGCAGCTTTCATTGCATTACAGTTATCCTTAGTAAGCGTAGATTATTAATTACATCTTTATTTCCCATTTGCTTTTATTTCTGTCCATTATGACATTAATCCCTTGTCCTCTTTAATTTGGGACAGAACTGGCAGATCACAGCGTTCGTGTGACTCCACATTGCTTCGATTTTAGTCTCATTAATTTCCGAGCTACACTATAAAGTCTAAAAATGTCTTGGACTTGAAGTTGTTTACACAGAATACCAGCAGATCTAAAGTTACAGAATGGGGGCTGGATGTGAAGGCTTAAAAATGGTCCACTCCCAGGTCTACGTCACTGGAGACTCATCTGCCTGGGTCATTTTAATCTGGATTAGTTTACTTTCAAATGTTGTGGGATTTTTTTTCTTTTAAACGGTTTGCTCTGCACATCCCAGCTGAAGTGACTGCCTTGATCCTTGTCGTTGTAGTTGGAAGAGCTTCATAGAGACTCTGTAGCGCAATCCATTCCGCTAGATCCTGTCCTCACAGTAAGCCTGCATCCAGCTGCCAGTGGTACCGCGTTCAGTCAGCTACGTTCACCGGATAATCCCTTATCCGCAGAAGGTAAGTTCTTACAGATGTTGTCAAAATTCTTCCTAAACCTCAGTAACAATCCGAGTGCCGAAGTGCTTTGCTGAAATGTGACTCTGCCTTGGAAGACAGACGGGATCTTCAGACACCTCAGCTGTTCATCTACTTTTCTGGCCAGTGATTTATTAACAAGATAATATTGACAAGTCGTAATGTAAGTCATATGTCACTCGGAGGTAATCACGACATTCCTTCTATGTAGGTTTCCTTCAACAGCTGTTGAGTGAAATGACAGCATGAGAGTTTTTTAGCCAGCACGTTCCTTATTTAGAAAGATGGTTTCACCTGTAGTATTTTTTATGATCTTCCATGTATATACATGTATATATTTACACAGAATGCCATACCACAAAGAGAACTTGTTAAAAATACCAGCCCTGCTTTACGTCAGAAGAAGTTTAGATTCAGAAGCTGTACTCGGCTCATATGTCCTGACCCTCTTTTTCCAGCTTGCAGGCATTAGCTATAGTGTAGGACCTTCAATAGGAAAAAAAGAAACTTGGATGCATGACAAGGATAGCGACTAAAGTAAGGATGTTTATTAGTAGAAGTATGAAGGCAGTGTCCTGGTGACCTTGAAGAAGACGCGTAGAAGATGCCAAAGACCCGTGATCTAGAAGGAAATTATGACTCCAGCTAATGATATGGATATTTACACCTAAAGAGAAACTATGCGGCATCAAGAGGGAGGGAATGAGAAGATTTCCCATCTGTTGTGACTGATCAAGCTATGTGGAATGAAAATGAGAACACTCCAGAGTTATGTAACAGCCAGAGACACCAGGGCAGGTATGGGACTTGTCATTTGTCTGGGAGCAGCAGTAAGGTAAAAGATAGGGACAGAAGTCGCAGCGCTTTCCAGAACAGGTCCATCAACACTAAAGCCCACCTGAATAGTGGTGGCCAAGATGATACATTGGGACTTCAGGAGCAGAATCTGCAGTTAAAGAAGAAATGTGACAAACTCAGGAGGAGCCACATAAAGGAACGGGAAGTGTGGATGAAAGAGAAGGAAGGACTTTTGAAGGAAGTTACGGATTTAAAAGTAAATTCTGTGTTTTATTTGTGAATTGTTATGGAGGGATGATTGCTATATGGCAATGTTGGGGGTCATAAAAATACAAACTTAAAGTGTTTATAAAATGACTGCTTATAATAATAATTTGAGTATAATTTTCCTAATCTGAGATATTTCCTAGTTTGTTGCTGAAAGTTCTAGTACTTTGACGCGCTCCATTTCTGTAGATTATTTTATAAATGTCACCACAGATGCCTTTTGCATAGTAAAATAGATCATCTTTTATTGCTACAGACAACAGTATTTTCTGTAATGAGAACGAAACCACAGAAAAGTCACTAATATATACAATATATCTCACAGGGTTGCATGAGTGAGAAGGCTGGCATAGTTCTATACATGGTTTACATATGAGGTGTACAATATGGTACATTTGATTAAATTCTAAAATAGCGTACAAACTACATTATGTCACTGATACAGTATGTGGCTGAAACGCCTATGGTAAGTCATTTGGGAATTTATTCTTTATGAAAAAGACTATTTTTTATCCCTTAAAGTAAAATGTGAAAACATTATCAATTTTGTGAAATTGGCCCCCGATCCTTCCTCCTCATAGCTCAGGTACATGTAGATAGCCCAAGGTACGAAACTTTTTAGCTGTTGCCTAGAAGGTATTTTGTTACCTATTGTGTTCTTCATAAATAAATCAGGTGGTCTACATCATTAGAGAAGTTAGGAATGTATCTGGTGTGATGTATTAATTGAGTAAAGGAAGACTTGAGCTTGGCTTGGATGCATCATGGTCCTCCAACTCCAACTGTATTAACTGCACTTTTTGAAATAAGTAAAAATATCATGCGCAATATTTTTCTATATTCTCAGTCAGTGGAAGAGGTATAGGCATATGTTTGGCCTCATTGTCTCAACTAGTCTGGCTGATTGTAAACACCGACTACTGCGTGAATTTAGCCTAAATCCACAGCTGTGGCAATACAGCTAGAAGAGTAAAATAATTCCCTGCCATTGCAGATCCCGTACAGGCAACTCCTGAGGTCCTCGCTGGCTCTGGAAGTGGTGTCTGCCCTGTTCAGAAGTCTTGGCACCGCTGTCGCCTGGTCACTGCAGCCTATTCTGCACTACAGCAGTACTGTGACTTCTGGACAGAGCAGACATGGCTTTCAGAAGGTGTGAATTCATCCGTTTTTAATTTTTAAGCAATCATTGCCTAAAAAAAAAATTAAAGGACAACCTCTTTAGTCATATAGTTAGGATAACAAAATAGATTTCAACTGTTTCATTCTTCTTTTTGGGAATTCTCTTTGACAACCAGTATAGTCATCATATTGACCTTCACTGTGGTTGGCACTAGTAATGAGGGATCGTGCTTGTGTTTTCCAAGCATACTCGAGTGCTAACAGAGTATCTTCGACATGCTCGAATACCATGTTCGAGTCCCCGCGGCTGCATGTCTCAAGGCTGTTCCGACATGCATGGATTGCCTAACAAACGGGCAATCCACCAGCAGCGAGACATGCAGCCGCGTGGACTTGGACATAGTGTTCGAGCACACCGAAGATACTCTATTAGCACACGAGTATGCTCGCACATCACTAGTTGGCACACATTTCCCAGATCTTGAATGCTAAGTAATCAGTGAAACAAAAGCAGATTTTGTTTTTTAGGAGAACTTGGCGTTAATACAAATACTTTGCATATATTTTGCTTTCATAGGAATAATTTGTAGAGTGTCACATAATGTGTTTGTTTGGCACAGGGCGTGTGTTTGAGCTTTCAGAGTCCAGCAGATGAATCACTGACAGATGTTGTTTCTGAACGCAGATCAAACCTTTTAGAACGGGAAGTCTCCAAGGCTCATATTCGGAGGGATGGGCATACCATTAAGGGAGAGAAGTGTGACCAATTGTTCACATTGTTACTGGTTTCCTATTCTGATGCAGAAAGTGTTTATGTAAAAAAAAAATTCTCCAAAACGTTCAAAGTTGCTTTTTTAGAATACAGTCCGGAGATGAGCAGCAGAAATGCTGAGTAGAAAGAGGATGATATTCTAAAGCATGTTTCAGAAAGCATTCCTAATATATAGGGCAGCAATGACTATCATGTGATGACATATCGGCACGGCACAATGCCTCCATACAAATAGTCATACTGCTTGCTTACGGGTTGATTTTGCTGACTTTTTTTTTCACTTGGAGGCTGGGGACTCGGCTTGTCCAAAAGCGGTAACAGATTTATTTCATCTCAGGAATGCTGCGTCCTTTGTGTGTATGGTGATATTCCATCACATCTTGCATGTTACAGGCAGGTGAAAACAGGGGGAACCTACTTGAGCTGAAGGCTGTTTTGGAAGTGATTCAGAGAGAACAGAGAAGAGAAGAAAAAAAATGGACTGACTTTCTCCTGCAGTTTCTCAATGATCGATGTGGGTGGGAGACTGAACGGATAGAGCTGAAGCAGTACATCTCCAAGGTATTGTACATGTAACCCATTCTTATTGAATAATGCAAACTGTATGCTAAATAGGAGAATGGTGAAAATGTCTGTAATCATTTACTGTAGTGAATCAGTATTCTTATCCATTCCTGTAAAAGAACACATTTTTTATATTTAGATGCTAGCCAGTCCTGTGATTGAAAGTAGTACGCCAGTTACCATGCCAACCAAACATGCCGAATTTAGTCGGGGCCCCGTTACAGGAAAATCATTTCTGTTTTAGTTACAGTCTTCTGTAAAATGTACTTTGCGGGCGATCACGAGTGATAAGGGTGGGTTGTCCAATTGCACTACTGGTGCAGAAAGTCTCAAGTTCAAAAATTCCATAAAGAATGGAGATCGGGCCAACCTAGCCTCATAATTGACAAAGGGGCTATCACCAGGTAAGAACAGGAGGGGACCCCCATACACATTTTGTTTATCTCCCTGGTTGTCACTAAGGCAAAAATAGTTATATTTCCCACACAACTTGTGCAGCTTTTAACATGTAAGTGCTAAAATGTGACTTTTATTCCTAGTGTGTAGGTATCCTAAATATTAATTGAAAGCATGATTACTCACGATGGACCGATTCACTAGTGATAAATTAATAAAGGACTCACAGGAGTATGATGCGTCAAATTCATTAAGAAGCGCACTCCACATAATGAATTTGGCTTCTTCTCCGTGGCTTACTTCTCCTTGGACCTTGCCAGAAATGCTCCTCCAGTCCCTGGCATTTTTGGTGTGAGACACATTGGCACTTCAGCTGACGGGAGGGCGTAACCACACCCCATCCTGGTAAAGGTCCACCTATTTTGGCGTAGCTGCTTCAAACTCTGCACCGCGCAAAAACTTTGTGATGTAGCAAAGCGCTTTGTTCAAGTTTTCTGTCGTAAAGGCTTTGGTGAATCGGGGGACAAAGTCACTTATGTATATTTTGGGGTGCTCATGACACCGCTATACAGACTGCAAGCTTTCTAAAATGATATGATGCAATGTCAGGGTGCGCCTGCAGAATGCCATCCTGTTGATCTATGAGGATTACTTTTTCTGACTGCGATTTAAATCGTTCTGCAGTCACAACGTGTTATGTGCCTCTGAGGAACAGTCCCTCCATGCTTAATAGTTATAGTTTCTAACTCTCTAAAGGGGTTGCCCCATGAAAGACAATTATTGCATATATGTAGTGGCAGCCGGACTGCTGTGATTCCCACTAAGTGGTAGGAAACCACTGTGCCACTCCTGCTGTCATTAATTGTATTGGATCAACCGTTCGGACTCTGGGAAAGCTGTGAAACAAGTATCACATAACTTTATTAGTACCTTTGTCACTTTATTTTAGTGAACTTCGGGGATAACTGATGACCGATGACAAATTTTGGGTAATTTGTTGAAATTTCCAACAAATAATTAAAGGGTTGCCCACCAATGGGAACAATATTTTTTTGTTGCTTAAATTCATGCAATTGGAGCTAAAAATAATTTTTCATAAAAATTTTGCACCGCTTGCCTCCTATAATTTCAGTGTTATATTGTCTATTGCCGGGTGTAGACCCAGTTATTGGAGTTGGCCACATTATCTTTATTTTATCAGATGTGTTGAGGACATGATTTTAAGTCCCTTACTGTTATATATATGACAGGTTCTCCTCCTGCTCTTGTTAGTGCAGCTTTCATCAGTGACTGCACAGATCTCCTGTCCATAAAATGGCTGCTGGTGGAGGAGCGTGTGACCAGATCTGTCCATCAGTCTCCTCCAATAGGAAAGCAGCTTTCTCATGTGAGGTTTTCCATTGGAGGAGACTGATGGACCAATCTGGTCACATGCTCCTCCACCAGCAGCCATTTTATGGATAGGAGAGCTGTTGAGTCTGTGATGGATGCTGCACTATCTAGATTGCTTCCAGTGATACAGTGGTAAAGAATTCCAATTTTGCCATCCTGAAGTGATAAACTATTACAGTATAGGGCCCAACTCTAGAGTGCTAGGTATTATCCTAATATAAACACACATTATTTTACTATAATGTGTTCTGAACAACTTCTCTTGCTCAACATTTTAATAGCTAGAAGATCGCTCTGCCAAGCAATGTGCCACTCAGGGAACTTGTAACAGTCCGGAAGACACAAAGACAGAGAAATCAGAACAAGAACAGTTACTAGAAGATAAGACTGCTACAGTTATGGAGCTTCGGACCCCTCTAGAGAATAATGAACTCAACTGGAAAGTGGAAAAGATGGAGATGTTAGAAAGGTTTGACAGTGAAAGAAAAGAGTGGGAATGCCAGTGGAAAATGATGCAGAGAAAAATAGAAGAGGTCAGTATTGTCCACAATGGAAAAACAAAACCAGTGCTCAAGACCCTGTGACCTTAGACTGAAACACCACAGGGTTAATAAAGTAGCAAGATTTGTTCACTAGATAGATAGATAGATAGATAGATAGATAGATAGATAGATAGATAGATAACTAGATATGGCATTGATGGATAGATAGATAGATAGATAGATAGATAGATAGATAGATAATAGATCTATAGAAAGATAGATACATAGATAGCTAGATAGATAGATAGATAGATAGATAGATAGATAGATAGATAATAGATCTATAGATAATAAATAGATAAATAGATAGATAGATGAACTATCTATCTATTTAACCCATATCTATCTATCCCATATATATCTATCTATCTATAGATCTATCTATCCATCAATCCATCTATCTCCTATCTATCTGTCTATATCTATCTGTCTATGTATATCTATCTATAGATCTATTATCTATCTATCTATATATCTCCTATCTATCTATAGATCTATCTATCCATCCATCTATCTATCTGTCTATATCTCTCTGTCTATATCTATCTGTCTATAGATCTATTATCTATCTATCTATCTATCTATCTATCTATCTATCCCTCTCCTATCTATAGATCTAACTATCTATCTAAGGGAGAATTGCAGTTACTGTAAGATTAACCCTGCTGTTCTGTTTAGATTTCACATACACTTGTACTGTTCCCGGTCATTTTTGACCGTCCTTATAAAATAATCATTTTTAGCTAATCTAAGTGGTTTTTTTAAACAGTTTTTGCACTATTATATTGCTTGTGAAGATGGTTGTTCAAATACCAGAAAAAAAAATAAATACAAAGCTTGTTTTATATTTTTTTTATATCCAAAAAAGAACATGGTATTTTTTCGATTTTTGTAAAAATTGATTATTTTTGCAGATAAAAACAAAATCTTGATCTAAATGTTAACTATAAGTAATAATATCAAACATTATGTAGATATACTTTTTTCAAAGGCAAAAAAAAAAAAAAAAAAAGCTTTTTTCTCTATAAAATGGCAAAAAACGTTGTTTTTTATACACTTATACTGTTCCCGGTCATTTTTGACCGGACCTAACAAAGTTGTGATTTGTACCTAATTCAAGTGTTATTTGATTACCTGTTGCATTGTTTTACTGTATGTGAACATGGTTTTCAATAATCAGATGAAAAATTCAATCAAAAACTTTTATTTTTTGAATCAAATAAATTAACATTTATGTACAGTGTAATACTGTACAACCAGCAAACACATGGAAAATCAGAAAATCATGATTTACAATATGAAATGTTGACAACTGAATGGAACTAGATCTATATGAACAGCAGGGTAAATAAAAACCAGTGAAATAAATTGCGCATAGCTATACTGGAAGCGAATCCGTCGGCTGTATCGCAACTTGAAAATGTTGGTATGTGTAAATCTGTTCTGCCCAAAAGTAGTCAGATACATTGATAAATAGTAGTAGATGCAATATATAGTTCAAAATGAGGTGATAGCACCTTTATTTTTGTCAAAAATTGTCTGGAGAGCTGAATAAAGGCCTATCGGTCATTTTTGACCGAACAGTACAAGTGTAAAAAAAATTGTACCAAATAAAGTAAACAAAAAAAAAAAAAAATTCCCACAGAGAGTACCCCCCTAATGACGAAAAGTCAGGGAGCCTCAAGTCTCAGAATCACACGCTGAATTTTTATAACATTATAGAATTTCAAAAACGGTCATTTTTGACCTAACAGAACAGCAGGGTTAAGTAGCAGTAGATGGTGAATTTTATTGCTGGGATAGTCCGACGGGTGCCTGCTCTGACACCTGATAATGTTGGAAAGACACAGACCGTCACGTAAACTACTGATCAGATAGCGTCACAATGGAATGTTGTCAACAGATTGCACAACTTTGATATCAGTCGGTTAGTAATAGTTGGCTGCAGCATTTTCTTTTACTAATTAACATTTATTAAAATTATAACAATATGATAGGACAGTTTTTGAGAACTTAGATAATAATCAGTTGCTTCAAGAGTAATTACATTTTCAGGATGATTTTCATACCTGTCTGGCGCTTTATTTGCCTGCACATTGGTGGGAATCCAGGTCCAAAGATCCACATTGATCGCTCAATAGACCCCCTAGACAGTGCTCAGCTCAGTAATTATGAAAGCACAGATCTTTCAGAGTACAGAGTAGAAAGCAGACTCTCCATACCCCAGTCTGTGTGTGCTCTGGCAGGAGCTGTGTGCTTGTGTCATCTAAGCTGCACACTGTTCAGAGGGTCTATTGAGTGACCCGTGAGGAACTCAGGACCCGGACCCCACTGATCTGCAGATTAAAGTGCCTGACAAACATGAAAAAACATCCTGAAAGTTTAGTTATCCTTTCATACTCTTTCATGGTCTTATATTAAATTCTAGTGTATACTTTTTGCAATTTTGCTTTTTTTCCAGCTGTATCAGGAAGTCAAATTAAGAAGGGAGAAGAACTCAAATGGCACCGAAGAAAGACTTGACGAAAAAATGCTGCCGTTCTCTATGCCGTTTTCACCAGCTGAACGTACTAAAACAATTTTAGAAAGACAGAATGATATGTTCAGCATGAAATCTGACAGAAGTGACAGAACGTGGCTTAATGACTATCCCCATAGCAAGATAGAGAAGGCCGATCTCAAGATACCCAGTCAAAATCATCATGTCTGCAGTGTTGAACCTGAAAAGAGCATTTCCCAAAGAATGTCCAAAACAGAAAACGACACCCTAAATGATGTAAGTGTGCGGAAATAGACTTGATCAGATTGAATATACAGTTGTGCTCAAAAGTTGACATACCCCAGCAGAATTTTTCCTCTCTTGGCCTTGGTTGTCATTATGATTTAAAAAAGAGAAAACACACTTGTTTGACAATAAATGGCTTCACCTAACCACTAACCATGAGTGGAGAAAAAGTTTTGGTGTTCATTCATATTCTCCGAAGAAATGCCAAGAAAGCCGGAGTATGTAAAATTTTGAGCACAACTGTAGTTGCAAATTCCAGCAGCCATTAACTGCAATCCAAATGATTTATTTTATCTGCAGGCATTAAAAGAGATTGCCAGGGTAAGCGAAGAACTGTGTAAATACCAGGAAGAAATCCGGACAAGAACCATTTGCAAAAAGTATGTATGAAAAATTCTCCGTCATGGTGGTTCTTTATAATTACAGTACTCACGCCTGTGACTGATTCAGCTATTTTTCTTCCACTGATATACAGTATAAGGCTACGGTCACACGATCAGTATTTGGTCAGTATTTCACATCAGTATTTGTAAGCCAAAACCAGGAGTGGGTGATAAATACAGAAGTGGAGCATATGTTTCTGTTATACTTTTCCTCTGATTGTTCCACTCCTGGTTTTGGCTTACAAATACTGATGTAAAATACTGACCAAATACTGCTAGTGTGACCATAGCCTTAGATTAGAAAGTGACCGCTTTATTTAATTATTTAAAAATATGATCTTTTTAAAATTTCTGTGCACATTCCACTACTTAAAGGAGTTTTCCAGTATCTGAAAACAATGTGAAGAACAAAAATAAAAGAAACTCTGCTGACCTCTACAATTTCCTGACAAATCAGTATAGGTGATTCAGCATTCCCTGCCAGTGAGAGGCTGAGCCGTGATGCCAGTTGGTATACTGCTTGACGATGAGCCAGTCACTAACTGTTCACAGTGACATGCTGTACACATTGGCATCATGGCTCAACACTGAGAGGTGATGTGACTAGTACAGGACTTCTAAGGCCACTGATTGGTTGAAGCAGTCACATGCTTGAGGTAGGGCAACAAAGACTGGCTGGGACCACAGGGGCATTTGTACTGAATTGTCAGCTAATTGAAGAGGCGTGTGGTGTTTTATTATGTTAACCCCTTTACCCCAACGGTAGTTTGCACGTTAATGACCGGGCCAATTTTTACAATTCTGACCACTGTCCCTTTATGAAGTTATAACTCTGGAACGCATCAACCAGGTGATTCTGTCCAGGTGATTCTGACATTGTTTTCTCGTGACATATTGCACTTTATGATAGTTGTAAAATTTCTTTGATATTATTTCCGTTTATTTGTGAAAAAAATGGAAATTTGGCGAAATTTTTGAAAATTTTGCAATTTTGAACTTTGAATTTTCATGCCCTTAAATCATAGAGATATGTTACACAAAATACTTTATAAGTAACATTTCCCACATGTCTACTTTACATCAGCACAATTTTGGAACCAAAAATTTTTTTTGTTAGGAGTTATAAGAGTTAAAAGTTGACCAGCGATTTCTCATTTTTACAACACCATTTCTTTTTTAGGGACCACATCACATTTGAAGTCACTTTGAAGGGTCTATATGATAGAAAATACCAAAAAGTGACACCATTCTAAAAACTGCACTCCTCAAGGTGCTCATAACCACATTTAAGAAGTTTATTAACCCTTCAGGTGCTTCACAGGAATTTTTGGAATGTTTAAAAAAAAAAGAACATTTGGGCGCACGGCAGGGCTCGGAAGGGAAGGAGCGCCATTTGACTTTTTGAATGAAAATTTGGCTCCAATCATTAGCAAACACCATGTCGCGTTTGGAGAGCCCCCGTGTGCCGAAACATTGGAGCTCCCCCACAAGTGACCCCATTTTGGAAACTAGACCCCCCAAGGAACTTATCCAGATGCATAGTGAGCACTTTAAACCCTCAGGTGCTTCACAAATTGATCCGTAAAAATGAAAAAGTGCTTTTTTTTCACAAAAAATTTCCTTTAGCCTCAATTTTTTCATTTTCACATGGGCAACAGGATAAAATGGACCCCCCCAGGAACTTATCTAGATGCATAGTGAGCACTTTAAACCCCCAGGTGCTTCACAGAAGTTTATAACGCAGAGCCGTGAAAATAAAAAATAATTTTTCTTTACTCAAAAATGATTTTTTAGCCCAGAATTTTTTATTTTCCCAAGGGTAACAGGAGAAATTGGACCCCAAATGTTGTTGTCCAGTTTGTCCTGAGTACACTGATACCCCATATGTGGGGGTAAACCACTGTTTGGGCGCATGGCAGAGCTCGGAAGGGAAGGAGCGCCATTTGACTTTTCAATGCAAAATTGGCTGGAATTGAGATAGGACTCCATGTCGCGTTTGGAGAGCACCTGATGTGCCTAAACAGTAGAAACTCCCCACCAGTGACAACCTTTTAGAAAGTAGACCAGCTAAGGAACTTATCTAGATGTGTGATAAGCACTTTGAACCCCCAAGTGCTTCACAGAAGTTTATAATGTAGAGCCGTAAAAATAAAAAAATCATATTTTTTTCACAAAAATGATCTTTTTGCCCCCAATTTTTTATTTTCCCAAGGGTAACAGGAGAAATTGGACCCCAAAAGTGTTTGTGTAATTTGTCCTGAGTACGTTGATACCCCATATGTGGGGGTAAACCACTGTTTGGGCGCATCGCAGAGCTCAGAAGGGAAGGAGCACCGTTTGACTTTTTCAACGCAGAATTGGCTAGAATTGAGATCAGATGCCATGTCCCCCACAAGTGACCCCATTTTGGAAACTAGACCACCTAAGGAACTGATCTAGATGTGTGGTGCATTTTGAACCCTGTTATGATCCCAATGGCTGAGGATCTCTGATATTCCGGCAAGAAAGCAAAAATACAAGTACTGCTCTAGGGAGGTGGAAACTGGGCTAACCGCATACCTGATCCTAACACAAACAACTAGAAGTAGCCGGTGAACGTGCCTACGTTGGTTCTAGACATCTCGAGCCAGCCGGAGAACTGACTACCCCTAGAGAGGAAAAATAAGACCTCACTTGCCTCTAGAGAAATTGAACCCCAAAGATATAGAAAGCCCCCAACAAATAATAACGGTGAGGCAAGAGGAAAGCACAAACGTAGAGATGAACTAGATTCAGCAAAGAGAGGCCCAATAGTCTAAATAGTAGAAAATAGATAGTGGACTATGCGGTTAGCAGCAAACCCTACAAAAACATCCACGCTGAACATTCAAGAACCCCCACACCGACTGACGATGTGGAGGGAGAATATCAGCCCCCTAGAGCTTCCAGCGAGTCAGAAAATCAAATGTAAAGCAAGCTGGACAAAAACACTGAATAATGCAAACAATCCAAATGTACAAAACAGACTTAGCTTTTCTTGCATGAGGCAGACTGAAAGGAATCCGGAGGAGACCATATAGGTCTGGATACAACGATGCCAGGCAAGAGACTGAGTCCAGAGGAGACTCAAATAGGGAACACCCGCTGCTTAACGACACAGCTGGAGCTCAGGCCTGCAACAAGACATGCCTAACACAATACCGTTAGTGACCACCAGAGGGAGCCCAGAAACACAGTTCACAACAGAACCCCCAATTGTTTCACAAAAGTTTATCATATAGAGCTGTAAAAATAAAAAAATATTTTTTTTTCCACAAAAATGATTTTTTAGCCCCCAGTTTTGTATTTTCTCAAGGGTAACAAGAGAAATTGGACCCCAAAAGCTGTTTTCCAGTTTGTCCTGAGTACGCTGATACCCCATATGTGGGAGAAAACTACTGTTTGGGCACATGTCGGGGCTCGGAAGGGAAGAAGTGGCATTTTGGAATGCAGACTTTGATGGAACGGTCTGCGGGCATCACATTGCGCTTCCAGAGCCTCTGTTTTACCTAAACAGTAGAAACCCCCCACAAGTGACCCCATATTAGAAACTAGACCCCCAAAGGATCTTATCTAGATGTGTTGTGAGAACTTTGAACCCCCAAGTGTTTCACTAAAGTTTATAATATAGAACTGTGAAAATAAAACCTTTTTTTTTCCACAAAAATTATTTTTTAGCCCCCAGTTTTGTATTTTCCCAAGGGTAACAGGAGAAATTGGACCCCAAAAGTTGTCCGATTTGTCCTGAGTACGCTTGTACCCCATATGTGGGAGAAAACTACTGTTTGGGCACACGTCGGGGCTCAGAAGGGAAGAAGTGGCATTTTGGAATGCAGACTTTGATGAACGGTGTGCGGGCATCACGTTGCATTTGCAGAGCCCCTCATGTGTTTAAATAGTGGAAACCCCCCAATTCTAACTACAACCCTAACCCCAACACACCCCTAAATCCAACCCTAACCACACCGCTAACCCCAACACGCCCCTAACCCTAATCCCAACCCCAACACACCTCTAGCCCCAACACACCCCTAACCCTAATCAGAACCCTAACCCTGACACACCCCTAACCCAACTGTAAACGTAATCCAAACCCTAATCCTAACTTTAGCCCTATCCCTAACTTTAGCCCCAACCCTAACCCTAACTTTCACCCCAACCCTAACCCAAATGGGGAAATGGAAATAAATAAATATTTTTTATTTTATTGTTTTTCCTTAACTAAGGCGGTGATAAAGGGGGTTTGATTTACTATTTATAGCGGGGTTTTATAGCGGATTTTTATGTTTGCCAGCTGTCACACACTAAAAGACATTTTTTATTGCAAAAAATAGTTTTTGTGTTACCACATTTTGAGAGCTATAATTTTTCCATATTTTGGTTCACAGAGTCATGTGAGGTCTTGTTTTTTGCGGGAGGAGTTGACGTTTTTATTGGTACCATTTTCGGGCACATGCCATTTTTTGATCACTTTTTATTCTGATTTTTGTGAGGCAGAATGAACAAAAACCAGCAATTCATGAATTTCTTTTGGCGTGGGGGATCCGTTTATACTGTTCCGCGTTTGGTAAAATTGATAAAGCAGTTTTATTCTTCGGGTTAGCACAATTACAGCAATACCTCATTTATATCATTTTTTTATGTTTTGGCGCTTTTATACAACAAAAACTTTTATATAAAAATAATTATTTTTGCATCGTTTTATTCTGAGGGCTATAACTTTTTTTTTTTTCGCTGATGATGATGTATGGTGGCTCGTTTTTTGCGGGACAAGATGATATTTTCAGCGGTACCATGGTTATTTATATCCGTCTTTTTGATCGCGTGTTATTCCACTTTTTCTTCAGCATATGATGATAAAGCATTGTTTTTTTCTTCTTTTTTTTTTTACGGTGTTCACTGAAGGGGTTAAATAGTGGGACAGTTTGATAGGACGGGTCGTTACGGACGCGGCAATACTAAATATGTGTACTTTTATTGTATTTTTTTTATTTACATAAAGAAATGTATTTATTGGAACAATATTTATTTATTTTTTCTTTTTTTATTTAGGACTTTTTATATATATTTTTACACAGTGTAATTTTTTTTAAACTTTTTTACATTGTCCCAGGGTGAGACCTCACTATATATCGCTGATCTGACACTTTGCAGAGCACTGTGTCAGATCAGCGATCTGACAGGCACTGCTGGAGGCTTGCTGGTGCCTGCTCTGAGCAGGCGTTCGCAAGCCACCTCCCTGCACTTCCAGGAAGGACCCCAGTGGCCATCTTGGGCCTGCCGAGAGGAGAACAGAAGAGACCCTTGGAACAAAGCAATCACATGCAGGGAAGCATGCAGGGAGCCCCTTCCCTGCACGATGGTTCCGTATGTCACGTGGCATACGGAACGCTGCGATCATGTTTGATCGCAGTGTTCGGGGGTTAATGTGCTGGGGGCACTCCTGGCACATAGTGCCGGATGTCAGCTGTGATAATCAGCTGACACCTGGCCGCGATCGGCCGCGCTCCCCCCGCAAGTGCGGCTGATCGCATATGATGCACTATCCCGTCGATGGTCATACGGGCCCAGGTCACCTTGACGGGATAGTATGTCTAACGTCAGAAAGGGGTTAAACATTTAGTGGCACTTTTTATATAATTTTTAGAACCTTTAAACCGTGACTGGCGTCAGTATCAGGCAACCCAGGGCAAATGCCAGGTACTATTTTTTTACTCTTACCAATCTGATGGTGAAGTAGACAGGGATCCTTCCTAAAATTATAATAAAAGAGCAGAAAAAAAAAGAGAGATCAAGTACCCCAATCTGCTACATCATCTAACATTTTTTTATGAGTTTGTGAATACCAGATTACTTCCTGTCTAAGATAGCGCAAGAGAAGGTTAGCCAAAAATGGAGTGCTTTTAGAAAAGCTATTCCTAGTATAGGCACTGAGATCCATTTTATAGTTAACAGTCCCTTTTCGAAGCTTTAATGGAATGGAACATATGTTTGTGCAAGCCTAATGGATCATATGGAATGAGCTAGTCCAGATGGGACCACCCCTGCAAATCTAAAAGAGTAGGATGTTGTCATGTGTCATCAAACTGTAACCTATAGCAAAAATGAATTTCAAATTAAATTTCTATGGTTAGAAAACTTCATGAAGACCCTTTTACCAAGCACTGATGTGCTGAAATGTTGAAGTGTATTTTAAATGCTTTTAGGTTCTAGAGTTTGTACGATTCGATTCGCAGGACTTGGTACATTGGCCAGGTCAGTGGCCGCTGAGGACCTCTTACTTGACAGCATACACAGCCTGGTGAGATGTCGTTGGTGTGGCGTGACGCACATGTGTTGTCACACTAGGTGGATTAATCAAAAGAAGGGCCGCAGATGCTGGGAGATAAGAGGTAGTTCTCAGGGCTCCTGTCCAGCATCCATAGAACGTGGCCATTAGAACAGGTCCTGCAAATCGATTGGCACCAACTCTCGATGGAACTATTGTGCAGATAAATAATAAGTATTGCACAAATCATTTCTGCTTTTGAAACAATGGTTTATCTCCAAAATGCTGAAGAAATGCTCTCAAGAATTATGTTTTTGGCCTCACCAGTAATCACACTTCCCACGAGGCTTTAGTAATGTTTCCAAGTCTTTTTTTTTTATCCCTGAGCTTTACTTGAAGCATTAAATATTGGAATAGATTCAGTTGAGTTAAGAAATAGGTCTTTATATAAAACAATATAATTTTATCCTGACAAGATTAATGTCTTTTTGACACAAGTAGAAACATTACTACTTCCCTTCCTCACCACCATAGAAGAAACTAGAATGCACAGTATTGGGGTCTTGGTATGTTTTTTTATTATGAGCTTATGGTCAGTTTTACAGCAGACAACTTTTTACTAACAAGTAATAAATTCCCATGAGTGGGGAGACAGAATAGGTTTTTTGAAAAATTATATGTATTGGCTTGAGGCAGATGCTCATTAGAAATCATTAGAAGTCTCAGTAACAACTGACTTTGTTGTGTATAGGTACAATATTTCATTTAAGGGAAATTGAGATATATAAGTCTAAAGAAGTTGGTGCTAATATCTGCTATTGCGCAAAACCAATCAACAATCATCCACCTGGAAAGGAAATGTAGATTTCTCTTTAAGCATTGTTTTTGCCTTTTGATTATTTTCTATGGTGGCATAAACAGCTTAATGACCACTTTTAGCCCAGAAACTCAACTCATTGTGCAAGTTGTTTTATAGAGCAATGGCATGATTGGCTAACATATACACCTGGCACCACTTAAAGGGAATCTGTCACCAGGTTTTTGCTACCTCACCTGAAGCAGCCTGATGTAAGCAAAGAGAGACAGAATCCAACGATATATCACTTAGTTTACTGGGTCTATAGACAGTGAGATGCTTATCACAGGAGGGGCGGAGTCAGACTACCAGGCACGCGCTTGTGTCACAGCAATGAAAATCTGGTGCTAAAACAATCATTGCAACTAAACAAAAGCACGGAGCTTGACAACAGAGGAATTGCTAAAATCTGTGTTTTAACGCCTACATCATGCTGCCTTCAGACTACACAGCAAAAACCTGCTGACAGATTCCCTTTAAATCTAGAAAAAAAATAATGAACTACTTAAATTTCTGTCTGGCAGATATTTATGCCATTATGTAATTATAATTGTTTGCATATGTTTTATGCCGATGGTCAAAAGAACAGTTTGGGTGGATGGAATTAGAGTAACTGCTGGAGCTTATAGATATGGTTCCCACAGCAGGGACCTCATCTCGTTATTTATTTGAAGTAAGGAGGCTTGTTGCTTGCATTTGGGAATGGAGGATTGGCTGCACGTGGGGTTCTCTCCATTCATTTTTAAGGGAACCACAAAATTTGTTGACACACTCAGAAATTTTTGCACTTCCCATGAAAAAAAAATTGTAAAGATCAACATTTAGACAGCCACTCATCCATTCCTAGCTGCACATGATAGGAAACCTACTCTAGAAAAAGAGACAGAACGCAGCTGGGGACCTGCTTCTATTGGACTTTTGTGAAATGTCCTGTCGACATGCCGTACATTTTCCAGACGTGACACCTTTAGGGTATGTGTCCACGTTCAGGATTGCATCAGGATTTGGTCAGGATTTTTCATCAGTATTTGTAAGCCAAAACCAGGAGTGGGTGATAAATCCAGAAGTGGTGCATATGTTTCTATTATACTTTTCCTCTAATTGTTCCACTCCTGGTTTTGGCTTACAAATACTGATGGAGAATCCTGACCAAATCCTGATGCAATCCTGAACGTGGACACATACCCTCACATTGATCACATGGAAATGCTTGAGTTATGGCTGATCTTCATTTACTTGCTGAACACTTTGTCAGCTTTTCATATTAAATTATAATTATTATGGTAGGGTGTTCTTCGGATTGGGTCACACATTAAAAATTGTGATGTTAATTCTATAAATTTGTTTTGCACAGAGCTGTGTCAGATTCAGGAGTTGGAGAATCCAAGAAAAATCTTCATGTGAAAAGACCCAGAAATCATTCACCATTTCCCAAAGTGTCTACAAGCAAGCTAAAGGACTCTGTCATGAGCAGCAAAAACATATCAACTTTCACTACTGACCCACAACAGCAAGAAAAAGATAGTTGGCCCTTGGAGACTCAAGATGCAGCTTTTCCTTCCTTAAATTTTTCATGGCCTTTGTCCAACTCTCTGTTTCATGACAAAATTCCTTTGATAAATGAAAAACAGGTTCCTATCGCAAGCAAAAAAGTCTCTACCGACATTGAATCAAACAATAACGATGGAGAGCTTTGCCACCTGGAATGGTTATGTGGTATCGGACGGCTTGAAGATGGAGATTTTGCTGAGTCTTTGTTTAATAGTTTTACAGATATTAATCACTTTACTCCAGAAATGAACAAACAAAATCTTTCGGTGTCACAGAATCACTTTTTCAACTCTGATAGTTTATATCCTGAAGTGATCATGTTAGGACATTCCGCCGTAGGCTCTCCTTATAGCTATGGGAATACGATAAAGAATGGAAAATTAGCTGCAAAGATTGATGAGTTTAACAGAGTAGTATTTAAAGCTGGAAAAGGAAATGCAGTTAGCCATGATGACATGTCAATGGATATGGCAGTGGATATTGATGAAGAATATTTGAGTCCCCCGGTGTCCCAGCATTTAACTACTGGAAAAACTATTACCAAGCCACTTACTGTAACCGAGATAAGGGAACCACCTTGTACAATTAGCACATCCTATAATGGTGGCAAAGTGGAGAAACCTACAGCTCAACAATGTCAGCAGGCAAATGGTCCTCTTATTACGAGTAGCTGCAAGAACACGCTACAAAAACACAACTGGAAAGGTATCAATTTGTCAGGACGGCCACGGTCAGCAGACTCTAGATCCAACTATGGGGTTGTGGAAAAGCTTCTAAAAAGCTATGAGACCAACGTGGCTGCTCCTGTTTGTCATTCTAAGCCGTCAATTAGCACATGGACACAGTCAGACTTCTTGCTGGCCGATAACAGCGCTGACACTCTGACTCAATGTTTGGAGATGTTTCATCTTGAACAAACTGCAAAGGTTGACATTCACTGGTATCCACATCAAGACTCCTCAAACCCAAAGCTGCCCGAGGTGAGAATACAGTTTGATTGCTACAACTTATTATGCTATTTTAGCTGGCTATCTATCAGGTATCTGATAACATACAAAATGATACAAGATCTGTTCTTTACTCAATGTCAACCTGTTACGTATGCCTAAAAAATTAATTTTATTAACTTGTCAAAATCCCAGTGTTTCCATGAATCTTTTCTTGTTTTTGCTTTTTTCATTTTGTTTTACTGCTGCAGAGGTATGCCCTGTTTTCCTTTTGGTGCCCTGTATACTAATTCCTGGCTTGTGATCCAAGTAGGCATGTCAGAAAAGTTTTCCTCCGGAGCGTGTAGTCCTTTCTAAGATGTTGCCCAGTCACCATTCCACAGCATCTGAAATTGTTTGAACAGAGTAATCTCGCAAGATTTCATTGTTCTCAATGTTACTTGCATGGTTGGAACAGGAGATCTCACAAGATCACCCTGTTCGACCAGTTTCATATGTTGCTGAGCAATGATTGGGAAGTGTCATAGAGAGGGGAAGACTACCTGCCCTAAGAGAAAACTCTTCTGATGTGCCCTCTTATACCAAAGGCCAGAAATTAGTATACTGGATGCCAAAAGCAAAAAAAGGCATATTTCTGAAAAAGAGGGACAAAATGGAAACCGGCATAAGATTCAGGGGAGCATGGAGATTTTGGCAAGGCAAAAAACAAATTTTTTGGAACACATGACAGGTCTTTTTTAAAGAGGCACTCTTATTTCTTTATCTCTACAACCATCCCACTTGATTGCTTATGACATTCTGCACTTCTCTCACATACAGTATACTTCAATGCACTTCAAAGTGTTTTTGTCTTCAGGCGTCATCTTGAATTTCAGATTTCACTGATTTTAGGCAGAAAATAAAATATATTGTCATTTTTTACATTTTAAAACATTTACATTTTAAAAATTGCAAAAAGGAAGGATGGCTGATGAAAAAGTTTGGGCACCTGGAGATTTAAGTGCTCAGATAACTTAGATCAAGGTTTTAGACCTTACTTAGCTTGTTAGGGTTATGGCTTGTTCACTATCGTCGTTAGGAAAGGCCAGGTGATGCAAATTTCCCAGTTTATAAAACCCCAGCCTTCTTTAACCGTGTGCCAAAAAACAGCAGCTATGGGTTCTTCTAAGCAGCCGCCTAGCACTCTGAAAATAAAAACGGTGGAGGCCCACAGAGCGTTTTCAAGTTGCTCTTTCCTCATTACGAAATGTAATTAAGAAATGGCAGTTAACAGGAACAGTGGCGATCAGGAAAAGGCCTGGAAGACCAAGCAAAATTTAAATGAGAGGTGCTCGTAGGATTGCTAGGAAGGCATATCAGTACCCCCGCTTGACTGCAAAAGACATTCAGAAAGATTTAGCAGACTCTAGAGTTGTGGTACATTGTTCTACTGTTAAGAGACACCTGCACAAATATGGCCTTCATGGAAGAGTCATCAGAAGAAAACCTCTCCTGTGTCCTCACCATAAAATTCAGCATCAGAAGTATGCAAACGAACATCTAAACAAGCCTGATGCATTTTGGAAACAAGCCTTGTGGACCAATGAGGTTAAAATAGAACTCATTGGACACATTGATCAAGGGTACAGAATTTCAGGAAAAGAACATCTTGCCAACCATTAAGCATGGGGGTGGATCAATCATGCTTTCAGGTTCTGTTGCAGCCAATGACATGGGGAACATTTCAAGGGTAGAGGGAAGAATGGATTCAATGAGATATCAACAAATTCTTGATTCACACATAACACCTTGTGTAAAAAAGCTGATATTGAAAAGACGATGGCTTCTCCAAATGAATAACGATTCTAATCACACTTCAAAATCCACAATAGACTACCTGAAAAGGGGCAAGTTGAAGGGTTTACAATGGCCTTCACAGTCCCCTGATCTGGACATCATTGAAAATCTGTGGCTAGACCTCAAAATAGTAGTGCATGCAAGACGACCCAGGAATCTCACTGAACTGAAGGAATCAATGAAAATCCCTCAAACAAGAATTTAAAAACTCTTGGCTGGCTACCAAAAGCGTTTACAAGCTGGGATAGTTTCAAAAGAGGGTGCTACTAGGAATTAACCATTCAGGGTGCACAAACCTTTGCATTAGCCCATTTTTCTTTTAGTATGTAAATGTAAAAAATGACAATATTTTTTGTGCCTAAAATACAAAGAAAATGTGTCACCTTTAACTTCAGGCCTTTTAGATAACATGTAATCTTCAACTTGCTTGACATCCCCTCACACAGTCTGATGCCCCTATATTCCACTACATAGTATGATGGTCCTGCAGCTTCCCAATTCAATTTGATGGACCCCCACAGCCCCCATACACAGTATGATGCCCTCACACACAATAAGATGTCTCACAGCCCCCAACACAGTATGATAGCCCCACCAGAGTGTAATGTTCCCCAGGGTTTCTGCACACAGTATACTCCCCACACAATATGATACCCCCCAGCATAATCTCCCATGGCTCCCCTATGCACAATATGATCCCCCACACAGTATGATTGTCCAAGAGTCCCCCACTCCATATAATGACTCCACAGTTCTCCACACAGTGTGATGGTTCCACTGCTCCATACACTGTATGATGGGCCCTACAGCCCTCCCTCCTCTACACATACAGTATAAGGGTCCTCACAGCCCTCCACACAGTGTGATGGTCTCACAGTACATTTGCCCCACACACAGTATGATTCCCACACACACACACACAGTATGATTCACACACACACACACACACACACACAGTATGATTCCCACACACACACACACACACACACACACACACACACAATATGAAGCTCCCTTCTCACACACACACATACAGTTGGTTGTACTGTGAACTTTTAGGAGCAGTTTCTTATAATTCATAATCCCCTCGTAATGGTCGTCTCAGGTGCTACCTACTCTGCTCACCCCTAGTATTCTTTTTACCTGAATTTGTCAATTAGTTGCCATGTTGGATTCTGAGTTCCTCGTCAAACGCTCAAAAAATGCTGTGACAGGCGCTGCTCAGACGCTCATAAATGGGCTCATAAACTGTATGAAGCCTATTGACTGTACTATGCTCATGCGTGCTGATCAGCTTGCTTTTCTGAGCTGTCAGCGGGAGTCTCATGAGCTGGAACCCCACTCATCTGCAGGACATGAAAGTTGGGGAAAAAGATATACTGTATATTAAGAAAAAATGTATAGAAATGTTATAGGGCTGACAACTGTCCTGCCCAGTTGCTTTCCTATGATCTGGTTTGCTGACATTATTTGGCTCGGCGTCCTTCCAGAAGCACGCACACTTGACCACTGCCCACTATTTACAGCTGCTGTACATTAAGCATTGATTTCTCACCTAGGTATCAAGAACATCTGCAAGTGAGAAGGGATTTTCACGTCCTGCACGACCAGCAAATCGACGTCCACCTTCTAGATGGGCTTCAGCAAGATCTCCCTCAATGCCGGCACCTATCAGGAGAGCAACCCACTAGTGTCCATACTATTGCTAACAATCCACATTACACGTGATATAGTGACTTTCGTTGTATACAGGGGATTAAAAAGTGGAACTTTTGAAATGAAGAAATGTCCTTGGCACTTTTCATGGTGGATCATATTATGGGATGTGCCTATTGGGCGGTAACAGAAGGCAGCTGTGTCACAGGAAATTAGGACACTGGAAATAAAAGCATATTTATGGCATATTTGTTAAAAGAGCCACCATGTCTATGTATCATGAAATTGTCCCAAACGGGAACGTTTGATGTTACCATTTGCTCCTTTAACATGATGTGCCTCTGGAAGCTACGATAGTGTGCTAGGTATCTTATACTGCCATGTCGTCAGTACTTCAGTGTTTATGACTAGCAGAAACATATTTCTGTACTTTTTACATGTCATTGTTCCTTATGTATATTTTATGTTGCCGTTTATTATGGGATGTTCAGTGGACTTTTGTACAGTTCCATTTAGTTAAACGCATCAGTTCTTATATGCATGTAACATGATCATAATGCATGTTTCTAAATACAGGCCATACTGCGTTTAGAAATTGCTGACGTGATGTACACATACATACCACGGATCACACACTTATTATTTCATCTAGCCATCCTTTATGTGTAAAAATATCCACTATGTATTCTCCATTTACTATTAGCCTGAATATATGCTTTCTACTGTATAGATCATCATACATATACTCGCTCTGGTTATAAAAGGCATGTATCTCTGTTGATATACTTGCTGTATGATCTTATGTTCTTCTGATGGGAGGTCCCCTATGAATATAGAGGAATTCCAATATATATATATATATATATATATATATATATATATATATATATATATATCCTAATATGCTTTTTAGTAGCTAATATCCAGTTTTCAGCCTGAATGGAAAGGAGATATTTTGATAGGCTGGATGATAATATTTATTAAAAAAAAATCTGGAAAATGCACACAGGTTTATCATTGTGCTGTACCGGAGTGGCTGATTCTGTTAAATCGCTTGTTTTTTTATAATGATGGCTTTTTATGTGCGAGCCATTCCAAAAATGTATTTATCTCATTACATAGGACCATTACATATTGATTGCCGAACTGTAGTGTCTTAGTAGTCCTAGTTCTATTGTGTGGATCAATGGTTTTCTGGTGAAATTGCAGATTTGAAGATTTCATGATGATCGCGAGATTCTTGATATCAAGTTTCTATCAAAGTGTTTTTATGTACAGTAGACGGAAGGAAGGACTAGTTCTTACGTTAGCAGCTTCAATACCCTGTTAGCATGTCTCTTTCAGCCAATGGTGAACTATGTTGACTGATATATTAGAAGTACAGTTATAAACTTAGCCTGTATTTTGGCATCCGCTTACATACACAAATATTGCATCAGTAGCTGAAAAGAATATGATACTTTGGTGCCAGAGATCCTACTATGCACCTACAAATATGTATTTATCATCTCCAGTTACTGATCATAAATCACATTTACGCTTCGGCTAAGGCAGCATCTTACTGATACCGTCAGACCGTAATTTCTATCTAGATTTCCTTTTAGTTACAGTACAAACTGATATTTTTTATTTGTAACAACTGGCACCAAAGGTTTAAAAAAAGACAAAAATCATTTTAAGCCTTTCAATTTTAGATTGAATATATTTTTAGTTGTTACATTTTATAATCAATATATATATAAAACTTGGTGTTACCCCTTTTGACATGGAATTTTAAAGAGTATATTTCACAAACCTAGGGCCGCCCCAGATTGGTGATTCTTCGCAATAGCACACTGTGTACATAATTATAGAGAATAACTATGAGTGTGTAGAATTTTTATGTAATTACATGAAAAACGTAAATGTTCACATCTCAATTGTTTTTTTTAATCTGTTAAAGTGGGAATAATAACTAAGCAACTCAAAAGTACAAAAATGCATTTCTGACATTTAAAAAAAATATTGTTGACCATTTAGTCACCGCTCTTTTCAATAGCAGTCAAAACCCTTCCATCCATGAAGTCTGAACTGCTGATGATCAACTCTTTGGGCAGCACCAACCACAGCCTCCCAAACACAGTGTCCAGAGAGTTGGACTGTTTTCTTTACCATTAATATATCATTTAAGAAGGGCCCACAAGTTCTCAATAGGGTATAGATCAGGTGAGGAAGACGGCCATGTAATTATTTTTTCATCTTTAAGGCCTTAACTTGCTAGTCAAGCAGTGAAGTACTTCAGTGCATGAGATGGAGCACTGTCCTGCATAAAAATTAAGGTTTTTATGAAATATACAGACTTTTTTGCAGTAGGTTTGGGAGTTGATTTTGAGTCTACCTCCAACCCAAAAAAGCTCAGCTAATTTATCTTTAATAATATCAACCCATAGTATTTCCACACCTCCACCATGCTGGCGGCTGAGTCGAAGTGGAGGTTTGTGCCCATTACTAATCGAGCCATGGGGGCTCATCCATCTGATCTGTCAAGCATCACTTTCACCTCATCAGTCCATCAAACATTTGAAAAATTTGTCTTCAGATATTTCTTGGCCCCGTCTTGACGTTTCAATTTCTATGTCTTGTTTACTCAAGGTTGGGTTTCACCCTTCCTTACCTTGTCTGTGAGGATTGAGCACCATTTTCTTCTGTATGACAGCACTGGAGGATAATGAGTTTCTGGACCCTTCACATTTGATTCTTCTCAAATCATTGACAGTTTATGTGCATTTTGTTTCTCAACACGTTTTGCGACCCTGATGACTATTTGCAAAAAAACATTTGATGGTTCTGTGATTACTCTCCAATACTTTAGCATTTTCAAGAGTGCTGCATTACTTTATAAGACTTGTAACAGTTTTACATTTGTCAGAGTCAGTTAAATCTCTTTTTTGGCCTTTTACACATGAGGAAAACAAGCTGCCTAATAATTCTGCACATCTTGATAAAGGGTATTGTTCTCATTAGGCCACATCCTCCTTACACAAACGCACATCACCTAATATGCTTCATCCAATAAGCATTCAAATTTATACAGCTTGGAGTTGGAAAATAGGTATAAATACGATGATGTAGTCAAAATACTCACTTGCCTAATTGTTTTGCACATAGTTTATTAACAAAAGTAGTCTGAAGGGTCTTCAGACCCAAATTTAATTTAAAATGGTGGGGATATTGAACTGGGTTATGGGATCCCGGGATGCAGAGTGGGATCCCACAATCATCTACAGCCCACCTCACAGTACATTTCACTCACTACTGATCAAATGGTGTTACTGTTCAGTAACCACTGTAGGATGTCCTAGTGCAAACAGCAATATTGCACGATAACATACAAGATCTCTTGGTTTTTCAAAGAGGAGGACCACAAAGGGTTGTTGGACCCAGCTCTGTTGAATTCCTCAGAAGTTCGAAGCTAGCCTTTGTTATTTGGGACACTTGTAACGTTTTTATTAGCAGGTGTTATTTAGAAGAATCCCCAGATTGAGGCTAAATAAAAAGAGCAGCCACAGACTGGCGAGTGCGCTTTCATTTTTTCCCCAATAAAATAACCCTTCTGGAGCATTTTTTTTAGAACTTTGAATTTCATTCTTTTGTTATTCCCTCTAAAAATGTCTGAACAAATTCACAGTTGAGTATTGCCATTCCCCTTTTCTATAAAGTCTGTCCCTGTACAGTCTGACACTGTATAATCAGCACTGACAGTGTCAAAGTATATATGAATACATCTTGTTGACTTAAGGAATGGTAAGTTGTTAAAGAGGCTGTCCAACCATGTTGAAAACTGGGCATGGATGTATAAAAAATAACAAAGTGAGCCATACTTACCTGATGTCATCTTCACAGATCGAGCGCCTGCCGCTTTGTTGGCTGTTTTTCTGATGATGTGCTGTTATAATCACCTGACCACTGCATTCCAGTGAGAGAACAACAGTTACATCATCACTTCCGATGCAGCTGCAGGCCACCGGTGCAGCCACAGACCACCAGAGCAGCCTGCACTGGATCCATGTGGCTTATCGCAGGTGAATTTTGCTCAGGTTGTTATTTTCATTTTTTATATGCCCAAAATAAAGGGTTTTTTTCTTAGCTTGAATAACCCCTTTAATTTATTTATACATTTAATTAAAGGACATATTACAAGTAATATTGTTATTTTATGGGGAATAAAAGTATTTATCTATTGATGTCAGAAGAAATATAAAGTGATATATTAAAAGATATAAGAAACATTTAAAAGCCGTTATAATTATGAGAAAATGACTAATGAGAAGTAAAGTTGAATTCACGTTCTCAAATTGTACTCCTGTCAAGCACATCACAGTTGATCCTATATTAAGTAGACTTGAGTAGCATTTTGTGTTTAGGCCTTATGTTCATGTGGTCAAACTAGAAAAGAGTACAAATAAAGAAAAATCAAAATTGGAAGAGAAGGAAGCCATGTTTTAGAAATTGCAACACACTAAATAATTGTTGCTATTTTATGGCTCCCCTCCTAATTCCCATTACTTATACATCCACAATATAGTGATGCCCTTTTATATAAAAATACCCTTGATAAAAGTTCTGTAGATCTCTTAAAAACACACAACATGTCTAAAGTTTTTGTTCTAGCTTTTGGAGATTGGTTTCTCCCATGAATGTTTTCCAGAAGCATTGAGCATCTCCCCTCTAGGTTTTATTCCAGAGTTTTAGATGTTGCTTCTGCACCACATTATTCACTGAATTTATTTATTACTTTCTATGTAAAATATGGGTGGTTGAATTGTAAAATCCCAAAGCTTTGGTGCCTTTAATTCTATGTGATACGCATTGAGTTTTTTATGGCTGTATGAATAAAGTGATCTTTAAAACAATAAAACATCGATGTCTGCTGATAGTGGGGAGTGATCCTTCAAGCACTTTTTCAAATCTTATTGGCTATTTGTAGAATTGATTTAGATTGTGGTAATAAATTGGATTCAATAATTTGCATCCTCATTCATTTTTTTGTATTACAGCTAAATCTAATGACTCAAAGTTTATATTTTTTCTGATTGTAGCATTTCACGTTTTCAGTTTTTTCCACCTGATCTGTTTTTACATTTTATTTTTACATAGAGTTGCAGACTTATAATATATCAGAGGGGCAGTACTAAACCTCCCTGGGTCCAGCTCTACCTTTCCACCCACTGCTCCAGCCTTTGTTGATAGGCTACAGCAGTGACATCAGTGACAGAGCAATGTGACCATTGTGACCAACCTCTTGGATCAGCTGCTCATGCCATCTAAATCGACATCACTTCTGAGGCCAGTGGTTGGCTGCATTTGTCATATGCTCTGTAGTCATGATGTGATCATGTTATATAGATCTGCAACCCTGTGAAAAATCAGATTTCAAATGGACCTTTAAATTTGTTGTATTAGAGTAGTAGTATAGATTCATTATGACTGTTGCTGTACTGCTAGACTTACTGAAGGGGCGTTTTGGACAAGGTTACCCCAAATCCATTAAGAGGTGAATGCCACTTAATGAATTCAGCACATCTTATCAGTGGCTTGCGCCTCACAAGAAATATGACTCTGTTCAACGACTGAAGTATCATTTCTCGTGTACAAAATGCAACGATTGGATGAATTTGATGGGTGGGAATTGCCACCCTGTCCCAAATCAGCTTCTCCCCAGCTCCACCCATTTTGGCGGAGCTGCCCAAAACTAGTGTGAAAACGATAAAAGGTAAAAACATTTTGTGCAATCTTATTTATTATGCTTACTGAAATATCACCATCGTATTCCACAGTGCTTTACAAATATTTTCATCACTTTCTCCATTGGGGCTCACAATCTTAATTCCCTATCAGTATGTCTTTGGAAGGTGGGAGGAAATCCACGCAAATGAGGGGAGAACATACAAACTCGTTGAAGATGTTGACCTTGATTTGATTTCCACCAGGACCCCAGCATTGGAATACAGCAGTGCTATCCCGAGCACTAAACAATGTGTTGTCCAATTATGTGTTGTGCAAAACTTTTGTGACATTTCAAACTGTTTTTCTGGTGTAAATACTTTGATTAATTGGATCCTTTGTGTTTTATGTAAGAACGCAGTCTTCAAGCAAAACCTTTGGAACTGTGAATTTGGGCAGTTTTCTATTAGCTATTTTCCATTTCTCCCAGATTGTCCAGAGTCCCCGAGAGACAAAGGAGACATCCTAGAATACAGGGGAAGAGAAAAGTCTCCTAGGTGTTGCATTCTAATTAAAAAGCCAACCCTTTTGATGGAGTGTCCTATCTCCTGAGTACCACCACTGTAGATTACATCTTGGTGGTTGCCCTATTTGTAGCTGCAGGAACATGAAGAAATTAGTATTTGCATAGTCTGGTCTGTGATATGTATTAGTTTAAGATATTTGGGGTCTGTATTTAGGAAATCTGATCTGTACACAAAGAGGGTCTGCATTTGTTTAAGGTGGGTCTTGTTTGGGATTTGTATTAGTTTAAGGGAATTAGAGTGTCTTCTATTCTACGCTATGGAGATTAGTTTTTGTTTTTTATTAGTTTTGGGTTTCTGGTCTGTATAAGGTTAGTAGGTCCAGTCATGAAGAGTGGGCTGAGTGGTTGTATAAAGGTGGGTTGTAAAGGCTGTATATAGGTGAATACTTGTAACACATACTCTCTTTTAGGTATAAACCTAACATTTAAATGTCAACAAACATTCAACATTCACAGATTTGCAATACAACTCGTCCACTCACCTAATGGATGACCACCTTACCCCAACTGGCACCTGTCAGCTATGCTTTTGACAAGTGCCCCACTCCACCCAAAGACCATTGTACTTTTGCCTGCAGATTAAAATTAAATATGTCTAAAACATTCTCAAACAAATTAATCCCATCTTGGAAATATAGGTCTTGCACCCACCTTCTACATCCACGTTCCTAAACAAAAATGAAAGACCCAAACTAATGCGATCTAAAAACTTCACTCTAGAGTAGGATAACCAACCGTAAATCAAGAAACGATCTAAAGATAGGCAAAACATTTTTTTTTCTCATTTCAAAAACAATTTAATTAGTGTTCACTTTTCCAGTGTCATTTCCACAAAATAGTGTCAACTCCCAAAATTTCATTAACCGCAAAGGCCTTTATTAACCGAGTGCAGCAAAATATGCTTATTACTAAGAACTTACCCCACAGAGATAGCGCAACAACTACGTGAAAGAATACATCGTCTGCTACCCCATTCTCTATCAAATATGGATGCCATTAACTGCATACCACCTGGTCTTAAAATTACCACTAGAACCCACAGACTCTACTGTGTCAGTGAACCAATGCAGGGCCATACAATTATACTGGCAATCACACCTACCATTAAATTCAGACATCATGGTGGTAAAAATATAAGGAGCAAGGCAAAGAAGAAGACTAGCAATCAAATGGCTTGATACTATCAATATAATGGAGAAGACCTTGATGGACCTATCTAGGCTTGCAGAAGATCAATCTTCCTCCAAAGTGTTCATCCATCAAGCCGCCATGGCTCCAGATCGAGCCGAAAGGCCATTAAATAATAAGTGTGCAGTAGCACAAGGAGGCAAAACTGTTATATCTAACGCAACAGTAACAGGAAAACCAAATACAAATAGACAAATTCAACAAAACAAAACATACTCCAGAATTCTTTGGACCAAGTAGGGGCCAGCAATTCCATACCAAGCTTTTCACAGACTACCTCTACATGCATAACAGAAACCAATTAACCCATTTACAGACAGAGCCAATAAACAAAGGATTAGGCAAACCATCACGAAAATTGTTAATGAGCATCTACATGATCTGTCTGTTTGGAAACTGGTCACACCAAGGAAGTTTGCTCAATAGTTTTATCGGTGTCAGTGCTTTTGGAAGCATATTCCTTAGTCTGAGGCTATCCAGGGATACTGACTTTTTTTTTAAATGTATAGATACAGGGTGATTGTTTGCACAAAAGGGGCACTCATGCTTACATTGTATCCAAGTATTAGGTCACGTGATTCAATAAAAGAAAACGTGTCCTTTTTCAACAAATCCGCGGGCACGATGCCACCCTGTGCCTTAGCTGAAGTTAATAGAGCCACTTGTGACAGTATTAAATTTAGCACTAGTGACATCTTTTGCCTATCAGGTTAGGGAATGCGGACAACTTCAGACATGAATGTTTTTCATATTGAAACCAACCTAAATCCCCAAGGTTTTTGTGCATCTCCAGGACTATGTCTAAACGCTGGAAAAGACCAGAACACTGCTAAAAATACAAAAGTTATTAAAATATCCAACAAAAGTTTGTCTTCTGTCTTGTTCAGATTTCTTTTCCTGCTATTCCAGCTTATCAACAAAGTCTTATTAATAAATAAAGATAACAAATCAATAAATTGTTTCCATTTTTTTATTTAATCCACATAGGGAGCTGAAGAGATTTCACAAGGAATAACCTCTCTATAACATGCCTTTGCCACCCCTTTACATCTGGGGGGAGCCACTGTAATAGAAACACCATCATCACTGTCACTTTCTCTAGCTATAGGAGGATCCCTGGATAGCCAAACCACAGCAATATTACCCTGTTGAGGAGTGACCTGTAAACTAGGAGAGGCAGCAAACTGAGATTGTAATAAAACTTGCAAAGAAAACAAGACTTGAGACAAGGAAGTCAGTAACGGGGTCAGCTGAGACCCTGCTCACAGTCCAGTCCATGTACCTCAATCAGATCAATTGCTTGAAACATTGGCGTGTGCCCGGGGAGGGTCAGAGGCTGGCTGAGTAATCCAAACAGGAAGGGAAGAAACTAATATTGAATTATGATACTGAGGTAAACCCTGAAATGACTCAGGAGGCACAGGAACACCAGATGACTGAAGAAAAAAGTCCTTTGAGTCCAGGTCAAACAGGTAAACATGCTGGGAGGCGGCAAGTGGTCCATTCTGGACAACAGGAGCTTCAGCCGGTTGGGAAGGAAATCTGGCAGATGCAGCAGCTGTGGTGTCGCTTGCTGAACAGGCTGAAGATGAGACTGGAACAAAAGTCATTGACGATCCTGCATCTTCTCTTAAATGAACAAACTCCAAAATCAAGAATTATCGGAACACGATAGATGCTAATACGCAGGCACACATATTGATGGTGATTTTTTTTCCTTTGAAACAGAGGAAGATAATAGTCACTAACCGATAAGAGAAAGTGCACAGGCGCCGACATTTTGATTAAAGGGAACCTGTCACCCCCCTCAGGCGTTTGTAACTAAAAGAGCCACCTTGTGCAGCACAAATTCTGCATTTTGACAAGGTGGCTCTTTTAGTTATGATGCCTGCACACGCTGAAATAAACGTTTATAAAATATGCCCCCTCAAACCCTGAAAGCGCCAGGGAGGCGGGTCTTTCCTTCCTAATCAGACGCAGCACAGCCGTCACTCCGGGCCTGTGTGCGCCGGGTGCCGCCTCCTCTTGCAGCATTATCGTCCCCAGCGCCTGCGCATTAAGTTTCTTTTTTTCGGGCGTGTGCAGTTGTGTTGCCCTTTGTACTTACAGCGCAGGCACCGGGGACGATAATGCAGCAAGAGGAGGCGACGCCCGGCACGCACAGGCCCGGAGTGACGGCTGTGCTGCGTCTGATTAGGAAGGAAAGACCCGCCTCCCTGGCGAATTCACGGTATGAGGGGGCACATTTTATAAACGTTTATTTCAGCGTGTGCAGGGAGCATAACTAAAAGCCACCTTGTCAGAATGCAGCATTTGTGCTGCACAAAGTGGCTCTTTTAGTTACAAACGCCTGAGGGGGGTGACAGGTTCCCTTTAAGCGATATGCTTTTTCTCAAATACACACGTTAGTATATTCATTATACAAACTATGAGGCAGGTCACTGAGGGATCATTGACCTGTCAGCAGTCTGCATTCTGAATATATAATCAGAGCCCCACATGAACCCCGCCTTAGGGCACGAGAATCTCATTAATACAAAACTAAAGATAAAGATTAGGAAACAACAACAAGACGGATTTCATCAACCAAGGTATCATTTTATTCAGTATAACAGCGCCGACCTGAAACTGTGTGTAAGTTACTATGCACAATCCTGCTGACAGGTTCCATTTAAAGATAACAACTATAACAGGACATAAAGTATCTGTAGCAGGACATAAGTCAGCTGTATGAGGACTGAGGACGTAAGGTAGAAATAATACAACATAAGGTAGCTGTATCAGGACATGAGTTAACTGTACCAGAACATTAAGTATACAGTGGGGCAAAAAAGTATTTAGTCAGTCAGCAATAGTGCAAGTTCCCCCACTTAAAAAGATGAGAGGCGTCTGTAATTTACATCATAGGTAGACCTCAACTATGGGAGACAAACTGAGAAAAAACAATCCAGAAAATCACATTGTCTGTTTTTTTAACATTTTATTTGCATATTATGGTGGAAAATAAGTATTTGGTCAGAAACAAACAATCAAGATTTCTGGCTCTCACAGACCTGTAACTTCTTCTTTAAGAGTCTCCTCTTTCCTCCACTCATTACCTGTAGTAATGGCACCTGTTTAAACTTGTTATCAGTATAAAAAGACACCTGTGCACACCCTCAAACAGTCTGACTCCAAACTCCACTATGGTGAAGACCAAAGAGCTGTCAAAGGACACCAGAAACAAAATTGTAGCCCTGCACCAGGCTGGGAAGACTGAATCTGCAATAGCCAACCAGCTTGGAGTGAAGAAATCAACAGTGGGAGCAATAATTAGAAAATGGAAGACATTCAAGACCACTGATAATCTCCCTCGATCTGGGGCTCCACGCAAAATCCCACCCCGTGGGGTCAGAATGATCACAAGAACGGTGAGCAAAAATCCCAGAACCATGCGGGGGGATCTAGTGAATGAACTGCAGAGAGCTGGGACCAATGTAACAAGGCCTACCATAAGTAACACACTACGCCACCATGGACTCAGATCCTGCAGTGCCAGACGTGTCCCACTGCTTAAGCCAGTACATGTCCGGGCCCGTCTGAAGTTTGCTAGAGAGCATTTGGATGATCCAGAGGAGTTTTGGGAGAATGTCCTATGGTCTGATGAAACCAAACTGGAACTGTTTGGTAGAAACACAACTTGTCGTGTTTGGAGGAAAAAGAATACTGAGTTGCATCCATCAAACACCATACCTACTGTAAAGCATGGTGGTGGAAACATCATGCTTTGGGGCTGTTTCTCTGCAAAGGGGCCAGGACGACTGATCCGGGTACATGAAAGAATGAATGGGGCCATGTATCGTGAGATTTTGAGTGCAAACCTCCTTCCATCAGCAAGGGCATTGAAGATGAAACGTGGCTGGGTCTTTCAACATGACAATGATCCAAAGCACACCGCCAGGGCAACGAAGGAGTGGCTTCGTAAGAAGCATTTCAAGGTCCTGGAGTGGCCTAGCCAGTCTCCAGATCTCAACCCTATAGAAAACCTTTGGAGGGAGTTGAAAGTCCGTGTTGCCAAGCGAAAAGCCAAAAACATCACTGCTCTAGAGGAGATCTGCATGGAGGAATGGGCCAACATACCAACAACAGTGTGTGGCAACCTTGTGAAGACTTACAGAAAACGTTTGACCTCTGTCATTGCCAACAAAGGATATATTACAAAGTATTGAGATGAAATTTTGTTTCTGACCAAATACTTATTTTCCACCATAATATGCAAATAAAATGATAAAAAAACAGACAATGTGATTTTCTGGATTTTTTTTTCTCAGTTTGTCTCCCATAGTTGAGGTCTACCTATGATGTAAATTACAGACGCCTCTCATCTTTTTAAGTGGTGGAACTTGCACTATTGCTGACTGACTAAATACTTTTTTGCCCCACTGTATGTACCAGAACGTAAGGTAGCTGTACCAGCATATAAGATAGCTGTTTTTGAACATAAGGTAGGAGAGATATGTTTCACTGAGCCTATTAGCTTAATTGATTTGAAACCCAGAAGTTTTGCTCCAGCACACTAAGTGTTGAGAGGGGTTCGGCAACCATTTTAAAAGGGCTGGGTTTTTTGAGAAAAACCATAGACTGGGTGGGACGTTGTTCTCCATGTCTCCACCCCGGGGTATGGTCTGGGGTTTAAATAGTAGGCTTTTGGAGGCACTCGATGTTTGGTAGGCCTGGAGAGTGGAACTCCAGTGTTATGTGTAGGAATTTTAACAAGTGTATGTTGTTATTTTTTTCCTCAACGGGCAGTTCCCTGTAACAACATGAACTGAGATGTATGTTATGAAAGGCCTTGTTTATTTTTGCTAACTGGGCCATGGCTTTTGCACCACCTTTAATAAATCAGTGAGAGTCTTAAAGAGACAGTGTTCCTTTGCCTACCTCCTTGTACAGCCAAGTGGGCCGATCTACCACAGTTGGTGAACAATGCGGGCACCTTCCCTGGGGAACATGTGTGACGGCTGTGGATAACCTGGATTTCTTGGGTGAAATTGGCAGAGAACCATGAAGCAAAGTCAGACAGCTTGGAGGACCTGATTAAGCATCTTGTGAAAGCACAGCAGCAGCAACAACTGGCACATCAAGACACCAGTAAGCTGCTTATGCCACAGATGCAACAAGAGCAGCAGTTCCAACAACAGCATCAACAAGACCAGTTCCGACAGATTGAGTTGCTTGCAGAGGCAGTTAGTTTGAGGCCTGAAGCCCCTCCTGTTGTGAACTCTGTTATTGGGCTCCCTCTTGTGGTCACAAGTGGTACTGTGTGAGTGCTATCTTTGGGCTCCCTCTGGTGGCTTTTTTTGTCATTCTGCAGGTCTTTGGCTGGGATCAGCTGTCTCGTTATCTGCTGGTTGGTTTCCTATTTAGCTCACCTGGACTTTCAGTTGTTGCCTGCTGTCAATGTATTCAGTGCTATTTTGATCTCTCCTGACTCCTTCGTTATCAGTCTCTCCAAGAGAAGCTAAGTTTCTGTTTGTTCATTTTTTGATCATCAGTGTTCAATATGTTTCTTGGTTTATTATCATTCCTTGTCCAGCTTGCTAATATGTGATTTCCTCGCTTGCTGGTAGCTCTAGGGGGCTGAGTTTCTCCCCTCACACCGTTAGTTGGTGTGGGGGTTCTTGAATTCTCAGTGTGGATATTTTGTATAGGGTTTTCTACTGACCGCACAGGTTCCTATCTGTCTTCTGCTATCTAGTATTAGCGGGCCTCATTTGCTGAATCTGTTTCATTTCTACGTTTGTATTTTCCCCTTACCTCACCGTTATTATTTGTTGGGGGCTTTCTATATCTTTGGGGTTATTTCTCTGAGGCAAGTGAGGTCTTACTTTCTTCTTTCTAGGGGTAGCTAGTTTCTCAGGCTGCGTCGAGACGTCTAGGAATTCAGGCACGTTCACCGGCTACCTTTAGTGTGTTCGGTTAGGATCAGGATTGCGGTCAGTCCCGTTACCACCTCCCTAGAGCTTGTTCTATGTTCAGTAACTTAGCTAGTCAGTTCGGTGATCCTCAGCCACTAAGGATCATAACACCCTCCCCCAAGTTCAGGTGACAACACATACGTCCGGAAGGCGGTAAGACGAGCGATGCATAAATGACCCCGGGTGATGATGTGGAAGCTTTTTTTACAATGTTTGAAAGGGTGGCAGAGCAGGAGAAGCTGCTGCAAGAGAAGTGGGCGGAGGTGCTGATCCCCTATCTAATTGGTGAGCCCCAGAAAGCTTTTTATGACCTGGCCTTATAAGATAGACTGGAATATAAGATACCCTGGAATATACCAAAATGAAAACAGATACTGGCACTCTCAGGAGTGACTATGTATGTCTGAGCTCAATGGGTCCACCACTGGGCGCACTGTGTTGATAAACCCCCTTGCTCCTAAATGTTCGATTTGTTGCATCTGTACAGAAGTGGTTTCAGCTGCAGTCCACCACCCCAGCCCAGATGGTAGAGCAGGTTTTAATGGACAGATTTATCCACTCCCTTCCCAGGCTGGTGCAGACCTGGGTAGCCCAGTAGGACCCTTGAAATGTGGATGACCTGGTGGGCATAGTGGAAAGGTACCAAGTGATTAAGAAGTCCCTAAGAAAGCCATGTAGTGTTGCATCCCTATACCGAGGTACCCACAGGGAGGCCACACTTGCTATGCTGGAGATGTCACGTTCCTGGACATTTAGCCGCTTGTTGTCCTATGTCCTACAAACAGATGGACTGCAGCATGGAGAGGCCAAGAACTACCCTGTTGCCAGAGTGACTATAAATACGAACTGTGGGGCTGCGTCCCATGAAGTCGTAGTGGATAAGCACCTGCCACACCCGGTGATAATAGGGCGGACATTTATTTTGTTCTGGGACCTTCGGCAGAAGGTGGGGAGTAGCAAGTGAGTCAGATATGAGCCAGTTCAACCATGATCAATCCCCTTCAGAGGTGGATGAGTTCTCCCTGAGTGTCCTTGCTGGTGACGAGAATGAGATGGAGACCAATGAGGCCGAGATTCCTGAATTGGAATTCTGGGGAGAATTTTAGGACTGCTCAAATGCGGGATCTTACTTTAAGAGGGGCATTTGACAAAATGACTATGATAAATGGGTAGCCGGGGCCTGACACGAGGTTTCCACATTTTGCTTTAAATGCTGCTATTTGGGGGTCACTAAAATGAGAAAGTGATAGAGCCGTTGTTAGTACCGAGTCTCTATAGGCATAAGGTACTAGACCTGACCCATTCCCATGTCTTAAGTGCACATCTGGGAGTAGACAAAATTCAAAAGCAGGTCCATCAGAGGTTCTACTGGCCTGGGTGTCACCAAGACACTGTTAATTTATTCCAATCCTGCCCTATGTGTCAGCTAATTGCTCCCATATCCCACTTCCGCAGTCCCCTAGTGCCATTGCCCATTATTAGAGGTCGCATTTGACCAGATTGCCAAGGACCTTGCCGGGCCTTTAGTTAAGTCCACCAAGGGGCACCAATACATCTATGGACTATGCAACACAGTACCAGAAGCATTACCACTGACAACCTTCTCCAGGAGTATAGCCCTAGAGGTAGTACATATTTTCTTCCGGTCGGGCCTGCCAAAGGAGATCCTGATGGACCAAGGGACTCCTTTTATGTCCAAACTGAAAAGGGACTTGTGTAAGGCTCTCCAAATTACTCAACTTCTGACATCAGTCTACTATCCGCAGACGGATGGCCTGGTGGAGTGGTTCATCAAGACCTTGAAATCCATGCTTAAGAATGTTGTGGAGAAGGATGGCTGAGACTGTGATTGCCTACTACCATATTCTACTGTTCTCCGCTAGGGAAGTCGCACGGGCCTCTAGGGGGTTCTCAAGGTTTGAGCTGCAATACAGACGGCACCCTCAGGGACTTCTGGACATTGCAAAGGAGACCTGGGAAGTAGAAGTAACACCCCACCGAAGCGTCATCAAACATGTGGCCCTGATGCAAGACATGATCATGAAGGTGATGCCAATTGTGAGGGAAAGCCTCTTTCAAGCATAAGAGACCCAGGCAAGGGTCTACAATTGGTCAGTGAGACTGAGACAGTTGAGTTCCTGGCCAAGTGGCAAGGGCCATACGAGGTGGTCAAAAAGTTTAGTGACGTCAGCTACAAGGTCCACCAGCCAGGGAGTGGAAAGCTCTTCCAGGTGTTCCACATCAAATTCCTTAAACCATGGTGAGACAGGGAACCAGTGGAAATGATGTGCCTGGGTGCCAGTCCTAAAGCCAAGTTTGCGGATGTCACAGTGGCAGAGACACTGTCAATGGCCCAGAAACAACAGTGCCGAAAACTGCTTCAGCAGAACCTAGACCTGTTTTTGGAGCTGCCAAGATGTATGCAGGTTGTTGAGCATAAGATCTTGAGCATAAGATCTTGATCGGAACTGCATGTGCGGGTTAACCAAAAGCCATATTGAATCCCCGAAGCCCGCCGTGATGTGATTTTGAAGGCGGTGAGAAGAATGTTGAGCTTGGGCGTCATCGAGTAATCAAAGTTCGGCTAGTCCAGCCCAATTATCCTTGTGCCAAAGCTGGATTGAGCGTGGCATTTCTGTAATGACTACAGGGAGCTAAATGAGGTGTCAAAGTTTGACGCATATCCGGTGCCCCGGGTCGATGAGCTCATTGAGAGGCTAGGGTAAATCAGATATATCATCACTAGCGATGAGCAAGCGTGTCCGTCAATACTCATTACTCGCTCGAGCATCAATGTGCTTGGGTTGCTCGTTACTCTGTGAGTTTTTTTAATGTTCAAGCGGGACCTTGAGTCTAGGATACTCACTCCTTAAAGGGACTCTGTCACCCCAAAAATCGTATCTGAGCTAAGCCCACCGGCATCAGGGGCTTATCTACCGGACCGAATCGGGACCACTCCAGGGTGAGTAAAATCTAACCTTTATTTCTCATCTTTCAGGTTACATCGGGGGCTTATCTACAGAATGCTGTAGATAAGCCCCTGATGCCGGTGGGCTTAGCTCAGATACGATTTTTGGGGTGACAGAGTCCTTTTAATAAGGGGAAACAAATGTTTTCTGAGGCCCTCCACTACATCTCTTCAAAGGGGTATTGAAGTGCCTCCTTCTAATTGTTGGTATTCCTTGCACTTAGTGCATACACTTTATCAGTGTAGGAGACCCACTCCTTAATAATAGGAAAAAATACTTGTCTGTGGATCCACCTTCTAGTTGAGGGAACATTTTTTTAAACCAAAATAACTGATGGATTCTATTAGTGTATGATCCAGTGCCTTGTTGTGGGCTGTCAGGTGGTCATCACATTGGGAGTTCTTACAGTGCATACAGGATTTCACAGCCGGGACAGGAAAGTTTGTACAGTAAGTATAGAAGATCCTGGTATCCTCCATATCAGGCTGAATAGATGCGAAATGCTCCACTATATTCCCCAGCAGGATTGATGAAATAACAGTCTTTGATGCTGCTACTTTAAACTAATCACTTTTTTCAGAGCTAATTCAAATAGATTGTATTCTGTCATAATAATACTCCTCTTATCTGCAATTCCTGTAGGGTGAAGTTGTCTCCCTCTTGTGGACCACTGACTTTTAAATTTGGTGCATAGGTATTTAAAAAAAGGAAAAATTGTGTCTGTGCTGATCATGAATATGCTACCTATCTACACCTGTGTGAGTATTCTAATGCTTTCTAGCAACCAGGTGTGCTGCCTGCATTAGATAGAATCTGTGCACGGAACCCTCACGTGTCACAATGGGCCCTTGGCCATGGTCTGGAACCCTCACGTGTCACAATGGGCCCTTGGCCATGGTCTGGAACCCTCACGTGTCACAATGGACCCTTGGCCATGGTCTGGAACCCTCACGTGTCACAATGGGCTGGAACCCTCACGTGTCACAATGGGCCCTTGGCCTATAAAAGGCAGTGCGGTGGCAGTCCTCTTCAGTCTGCTGCTGGAGCAGCGGCCGGCAGCATGGTGATAGGTAGGCAGCAGGGTCTATACCCCGCAGCAGGGAAGACAGTTGCTCGCTTGTTTGTTTTTTTATTTTCCCTCTCGCACACCTCCTCCTGGCACTCAGTAGTGCACATTGGAACAAAGGGGGAGGGTTACAATAGGTGGGGTTATGCAGATTAAAAAAAAGTGGCTCACCGCTTGAGCAAACAGCAGAACTGTCTAGCAGCAGACTGAAGAGGACTGCCACCGCACTGCCTTTTATAGGACAAGGGCCCATTGTGACACGTGAGGGTTCCAGTCCATGGCCAAGGGCCCATTGTGACACGTGAGGGTTCCAGACCATGGCCAAGGGCCCATTGTGACACGTGAGGGTTCCAGACCATGGCCAAGGGCCCATTGTGACACGTGAGGGTTCCGTGCTGTTTTTTTCCATGCACTCATTGACCGATTCATTTTTTTTACCGTCATCTTTACACAGAAATGAATCAAAGCAGGCACAATTAACTGATTTGATGTATCCATTCATAGGTTCTCTGTAGCATCTGTACGTAATAGATAGTGGTGGGAGAGTTTATGCAATTGGAGCTGGAATTACCATTTCTGAACTCTCCGGTGCTTTTTATACATCTATTTCTGGGTGGTTCTTGAAGCATGTTTTTGGTTATTGTCCTGCTGGTAGATCCATGACCTAGGATGCAAACTCAGCTTTCTCTCCCCGGGTACTACATTGCAACCCAAAATCCTTTGGAAATCTTTTCATTTCATGATGCCTTGCACACAGTGAAGACACCCAGGGTGAAAGCAGTAAAACAACCCTAAAATTGATTTGAATATCCACCATATTTGACCGTAACTACTGTGTGCTTTTATTTATAAGCCTTATTCCATTTACAGTAAACAGTAGAATTATGTGATTTACCAAAAAAATATTTTGGTTTAATCTGTCCACAAGACGCCTGCTGGCACTCTAACAATAGAAATGGCCACCTGGCTGCCCTCTACAAATAGTGATGGACGGCTGATGGCGCTGTAAAAGAAAAGGAACTTTCAATGTGTCTGATCATGTCTCACACAACACATGGCCAGGTAAGGTATTAAATGATAAAATTAAAATTTATTGTTGAATTTTTTTTACCATTGAAATCAATGCAAATATGCAAAAACACTGCATGTGAACATAACCCAAAGTATGGTGGAGCATTTTTTTTAATCTTATTTATTTTGCCTTATATACAGGTCCTTCTCAAAAAATTAGCATATAGTGTTAAATTTCATTATTTACCATAATGTAATGATTACAATTAAACTTTCATATATTATAGATTCATTATCCACCAACTGAAATTTGTCAGGTCTTTTATTGTTTTAATACTGATGATTTTGGCCTACAACTCCTGATAACCCAAAAAACCTGTCTCAATAAATTAGCATATTTCAACCGTCCAATCAAATAAAAGTGTTTTTTAATAAACAAAAAAACCATCAAATAATAATGTTCAGTTATGTACTCAATACTTGGTCGGGAATCCTTTGGCAGAAATGACTGCTTCAATGCGGCGTGGCATGGAGGCAATCAGCCTGTGACACTGCTGAGATGTTATGGAGGCCCAGGATGCTTCAATAGCGGCCTTAAGCTCATCCAGAGTGTTGGGTCTTGCGTCTCTCAACTTTCTCTTCACAATATCCCACAGATTCTCTATGGGGTTCAGGTCAGGAGAGTTGGCAGGCCAATTGAGCACAGTAATACCATGGTCAGTAAACCATTTACCAGTGGTTTTGGCACTGTGAGCAGGTGCCAGGAAGCATGAAGTGCTCCAAAATCTCCTGATAGCTAGCTGCATTGACCCTGCCCTTGATGAAACACAGTGGACCAACACCAGCAGCTGACATGGCACCCCACACCATCACTGACTGGGTACTTGACACTGGACTTCAGGCATTTTGGCATTTCCTTCTCCCCAGTCTTCCTCCAGACTCTGGCACCTTGATTTCCGAATGACATGCAAAATTTGCTTTCATCAGAAAAAAGTACTTGGGACCACTTAGCAACAGTCCAGTGCTGCTTCTCTGTAGCCCAGGTCAGGCGCTTCTGCCGCTGTTTATGGTTCAAAAGTGGCTTTACCTGGGGAATGCGGCACCTGTAGCCCATTTCCTGCACACGCCTGTGCACGGTGGCTCTGGATGTTTCCACACCAGACTCAGTCCACTGCTTCCTCAGGTTCCCCAAGGTCTGGAATCGGTCCTTCTCCACAATCTTCCTCAGGGTCCGGTCACCTCTTCTCGTTGTACAGCGTTTTCTGCCACATTGTTTCCTTCCAACAGACTTACCATTGAGGTGCCTTGATACAGCACTCTGGGAACAGCCTATTTGTTGAGAAATTTCTTTCTGGGTCTTACCCTCTTGCTTGAGGGTGTCAATGATGGCCTTCTTGACATCTGTCAGGTCGCTAGTCTTACCCATGATGGGGGTTTTGAGTAATGAACCAGGCAGGGAGTTTTTAAAAGCCTCAGGTATCTTTTGCATGTGTTTAGAGTTAATTAGTTGATTCAGAAGATTAGGGTAATAGGTCGTTTAGAGAACCTTTTCTTGATATGCTAATTTATTGAGACAGGTTTTTTGGGTTATCAGGAGTTGTAGGCCAAAATCATCAGTATTAAAACAATAAAAGACCTGACAAATTTCAGTTGGTGGATAATGAATCTATAATATCTGAAAGTTTAATTGTAATCATTACATTATGGTAAATAATGAAATTTAACACTATATGCTAATTTTTTTAGAAGGACCTGTACAAGTTATTATCCTGGAAAGAATGTTTTGTAATGTTTTTTTCCAGTCAAATTCATTTTAAGTGTGGGTTTTTATGTTTTATTGTCAGACCGTAAAAGTGGCGTAATACTCTGATTACATTGTTCTCAGCACCGACCTGCGATTCAGAGATGCTTCCAGGGGTCTTCCCCATGCTGTTCCCATGCCATTTCAATGCTGTTTCCATCGTTTTCAGCTATTTTTAGACCCCTCCAGACCTCCGGGGGGGCCACCGGAAAAATGTTTGAGTTTCCCTTTGACTTCCATCATACTCGATACTCAGGTCGAGCACCCGAGCATTACGATTTGCTCAACTCGAGTAGCAAGTACCGAGCATTTTTGTGCTCGCTCATCACTACTTATCCATAGTGAAAGAGGGAAGTCCAACCAACCGAGCCCTGATGTGCATTTCGTCTCTTGCTTTTACAAGGGGATATACTGAGGTGTGTAGTGTATAGACTGATGTGTCTAGTATGTAGCTTACATCCTGGTGTGTGTAGTATTTATACTGGGATATATAGGGTATATATTGGTTGTTGTAAATAGTATGTAGTGTATATAATACTTTGTATGTAGGACGCAGTGTGTGTAATAGTGTATAGTGTGTGTATGGTATATAGTGTATGTAATATAGCATTTTTAGTAGATAGTGTATGTTATATTGTTTGCACATTGGATGTAATAATAATGTTTATGTACCTCTGTGTACACCTCTCCACAAATCCTACTCTAGTCCAGGCTGGATTAGGATTTGTGACATAGTGAAGACCACCGCTCATCGTGAACACCACCGCTCGTTGTGAACATTTAAAGTCGCAAAATGTTAGCACAGCCTCAAGTTACGCCAAAATAATGTGACTTTTCAAAGATTTTTACTCCAGAATACATGTGCAAAAGCTTTGCTAAATCGGTCCCTTTGTGTCTATATACTATATGTTTACAAGTGCATGTGGATATACCATATATGATTCTTGTGTATGTACAGTATGGTCAGGCTTGAATTCATGGCAGATTACCAGTGGACCACAGCTATGGTTGTCCGTATATCCCTGTTAAAGGGGTTGTTATCCTTAGGATAGATCATCAATACCATATTGGTTGGGGTGTAGCATCTGACTCACCCACCAATGCACTGTTTTTGCTGCTGGCCGGATGTGATCAGTTGCGTTGTGGAACAGCACAGCCTCATTAACTCTATGCTGGCATTCTTATACTGAACCTAATAGTTCACACAAGTATTTCCTACATATAGGCTTAGTGATGAATCTGTGTTAAGGGTCCGGTCTTATTGCTGGTCATGTAAGTTCTATGTTGTTACCAGTGTCATTTGTAGAGCACCATCATTGAATGATAGTGACAAGGTGAAAATGTATTTTCTTATATACCTTTGTACTTTTATATAAATCTTTATGCTCTCTTTGTACTGCTATACTTTTATACTGTGAAACAATAAGTTTTTCCTATCTGTTAGTTAATGCAAATGTAATTGTATTTAAAATGGCCGCCAGGGTTCAGTTTCGTTTCTGGTTTGTGTCTGGAGGGATGAATCATTTCTTTGGAATCGAAACTAAAGGAATGAGAAGAAGAGGAGGAATTCACCAGGAGACGTTCGACGAATCAGAGAGAGAGACTGAGCACTAGATGTATGCTGCTTAAACCCCACCCATTGCATTCCCTTTTTAGTACTATGTATTGAAAAATAAAGCACAGTTGCTGCTCGGCTACTCACTGAGCTGAACGCCAGAGCATCAGCAAAGATTGAATCAGCTACGTGTCTGAATCATTTCTTTTTCGGTACCAGAAGCTCTGCGCTCACATTACAATTTGGAATGACTGGTGAATGAGGATTAATTGTCGTATTACGACCCCGACAATTTTGGCGCGACCAATGGGGGGCGTGGCCAGCGATCCGAGACCCTCTGGACCCATGCCTGGATGTCTGTGGATGATACCCGTAGTGGCTGACCTCGAGGACTGATCACCCTCCGTACACGGTAAGTGGCGATCATGTACACTGTATATGTCACACTTGCTAGTGTCTCAGCCGTTATTGGTTTGTCTGTAGTCTCCTTGGGTCCGGGAGGTGAATGATCGAGTGGTGAGATCAAACGTGATCCTGTGCCACGCTCTGAACCAGCAACTGAGAGACGTTGCATCCTGTGCGACCTCTGTACACCACACCTCCTCCATCGGTCATTGTACTCCATTCAACCATCCTACCCGTGACTATTGTCTAGTAGTGAAGTGGACTGAAAAATTGAGCTAGTTGTAGATTGTGGGGCGGCTTAGAGGAAGGGATAGGAGACGCAGCCTCTGTGATATTGTACCAGCTAGGTAATTAAGATGTCCCGAGCAGGGACCACCTGTATTTCTGTGGAGGGCTCTCACTAGGAGACCGCCTCCCGACTGTTTGGGATATCGTGGCAGGATAGTCTGTTAATCACTGTGTTCAGGTTAGGGATGGAAATATTGAGCGCGAGGCTCTTCTTTTTCTAATACGTTGAGCGAGATTCCGTATTGTGGAACCCAGTGTTGAAGATCGCTGCCAGTGGCCTACTGCAGGAGGCCATAGTATCCTGGGAGCCAAGCTGCGTATCTTAAAGTAGAAGTCCGTGCCCCACAAGTTAGATGAGGATTCTGTGGAAGTCAAGACAATGGTCACGGGAGGGCAAGAGACAGTCAAGAAGCTTATCTGCGAGTTGCGCGAGGCTTAAAGAACAAAGGATGAGAATAGGTTGATGGAGGGGAGGATCAGATAATGTAGAGCCCGTGTTTGGTTATAAAATGCCTGTGAACTGTGATCTTACAGATTGTAAAATGGCCGCTGTGCCACTGATGATGAAAATGCAGTCTCAGCCACCGCCCTGTAATGGCGGCGGAAAGAGATCTCCAGAAGTGTAGGTGTGTCCTGTTTGTGTTGTGCAGAATCCAACCTGGGCGGAGACCTGCCTTGTGTGTGCGTACAGACCGTCTTTGGGGCTCCGCCCAGACCACGGAGGATTATAGGAAAGTTTTGTAGAAATTAGGTCTGAAAACTGCTGTAATTTGTGACTGTAGAAGATACGGAGCTTTGTATCAGTGCTGTGTACTGTAGGGGAGGGGCTGAGCAAACCGCTGCAAGATTTCTTTGTCAGTTTTTTCTTCTTTCTCCTTATCTACGCTATGTGCCGGAGAAGAAAGGGGGGCATACATCTGGGCTTTTGTATTCTCCCTTCAGGGCTGTGGAATGCAGTGATTTTTTTCTTATCTCCGCGTTACTAGATGGGAGGGGCTGAGTGAGCCCCTGCGCTATTTGCTTGCAATTTTTCCCCTCGGCGCTGTGGGCTACGGGGGAGGGGGGGGCCATGTATTGCATTCTAAGTTTTCTCTGTCCTTGGTACAATACACACTGAGAGATTTATGTTTACAGCAATAAGTACTGTATGAAATTGAAAGTGAAATAGACCTGCCTAGTCCTAGATGAAAACTTGTAAGTAATTGAAAGATTGGTAAAAGGCACCAATATATCCTGGATTGCCGAGAAGTTCTATGGGCGTCTTATGGTAGTGTTTGAAGATCTGGGATTCCCATTGTAATAAAAAGCCCATTCATACCTTTTTGTAGTAGACCCGATATTGAGATTTCCACTCCGGATGATGCATTGCAAATAGTAAAAGGTTTTCAAAAGAATTTAGTCCAACAGGAAAGGAAGGGTTAAATCAGCAGCGCTTCTTACTGTCTATGTAACAGACTCTAGTTTCTGCCTCCTCCCTTCGTACACGTGAGTCCAGCTTCACATTCCAATACGCCTTTAACCCCGTATGGGAATTTCATTATCTCCCCAGCCCCGTCATGCAAATTCTCAGATCAAGAGCTTGTTTTAATTAGAGTAGATGACAGACCCAATGAATATACTCTTATAAAACCTATCCCTGTGGGACCTTTCCCTGAAGTTACTGCTCAGTTCGTAATCTTTTCTATATGTTCGGTAAATTTACTGGGGGTAGATTTATTATTACAGTTCTGCTCCAGGATATAATTCCAAGATGATGGTCAGATGGTCCTTGCGTTATATAACTCCTATGCAGATGAATATAAAGAGATGTGTATCCTACTTGCCCTTCCCACAGTTATGATGGTCCTGATAGACCCAGATTCTCCCCCAATAATGCCTGTAGAACCAGTAAAAGTGTTTCTCAAACCTGGTGCCCCTTTTTCTAAAGTCCATCAATACCCTTTGAAACATGATCAGGAGCAGTGCCTCAAGGGGCAAATACAAATGTTATTCGATAATGGTGCCCTGATACCCTGTGTTTCCCCATGTAACACACCCGTGTTTCCCGCTAAGAAAAAAAAAAAGGGGGGGCCCATCCATAGCCCAAGAGTGCCAGGCCTACCTTGCCACTTATGGCCCCTTGCATCCAGGAGATGCTATGACTACCCAGGGAGGGAATTTGCCCTGTGATATAGTGCTACACACTGCAGGCCCTAGATACTGATTACAAGACACCCGAGCATTGCCGTACAGTATTGCAGACTGCCTTGCAGACAGAGATCACCTATGCAGGACATGCTACAGGTGTGCTGACTCAGCTTCATGGAGACAAACAGAGACCTGTTGCTTATTACAGCGGCCGCCTGGGTACGGTGGCAAGAGGAAGTCCCTTCTGTGTTCGGGCCGTGTTGTCTGTCCAGCTGTTGCTACACAAGTCTTCAGAGATTGTTTTGGATCACCCACTGATGGTCCACACCCCACACAATGTATATAGTATCCCTAACCAAGTACAATCTAGCCACATATCCATGGCTGGACAGCTGCGACTTTGGTGTGCTATTCTCATGCCTACTAATGTGACTTTGAAAAGGTGCACTGTCCTAAACCCCGTTACTCTTCTTCTAGTTCCCCTGGATCCAAAGGGGGGAGGAGTAGGTGACATGAAGGTGACATGAGCAAGGACACTCTTTTTCTTTCTAGAATGGATCCAGAGGAACAAGATTAGGTTTCCAAACCACATGATTGTCTAGAATTGATGTCTCAGGAAACGGCTGGTCTCTAGTGTGCCCATTCTAATGCTGATTTTGAGCTTTTTGTAGATGGATCCCGTCACCAAGATGACCGAGGATGCTACTGTACCAGATATGCTGTGGTCTCAGAACATGAGATAATCAAGGCAGAGTTAATGCCAGCTCATATGTCTGCACAAGAAGCATGCAAACTAGCAGAAGGTAAGACTGTAAACATCTACACTGATTCCAGGTATGCTTTTGGCATTACACACGGTTATGGGCCTATCTGGAGAGCCAGGGCTTTCCTGACAACAAATGGCCACCCCTTTAAACGTGCTGAGGCAGTCCAGCAACTTATGAATGCACTACAGCTTCCCACCCAAGCAGGCATCATAAAGGTAAAGGCACATACCAAAGGCACTGATGGATGGACAAAGGGTAAGCACTGGCAGACCAGGCTGCGAAGAAAGCAGCAAGCACTCCTGTGGCCTCTCGAGTACATCACCTAGACACCCCACCATCTCCACTTGTGTTGAAAGACATCTTAGCCCGGTTACAAGAACAGGCAAGTAAGGAGGAGAAAAATAGGTGGCAAAAAGATAGGGGCTTGCTCTGATACCGTTACCGGACTATGGGGGAGGGGTGAAAAGGTCTGCCTACCACAGGTACTGTACCCAATGATGGCACAGGTTCTGCACGGGAATGTGCACCACTCGAAGACGGCCATGTGTGACACCCTACAGAAACAATGGATTGCCTCCGGGTTTTCCACCTGCGCAGAAAGCCAGGTACAGAGCTGCATGATATGTGTCACACATAATCAGGGTAGGACAGTGAAAACCCCATCCAAACACACTCCCCGGCCCTTTAACCAATTCCAGAGACTGCAGATTGATTAAATTCAGTTACTCAGGGTAGGGACGTATGAGTATGTGTTGGTCTGCATTGATTTATTTTCAGGTTGGCCAGAAGCCTACCCAGTTGCCAAAGCTACGGCTAAGACAACGGTGAAGAAACTGATGGCTGAGATCATATGCAGGTATGGAATTCCTGAAGTCATTGAGAGCGATCGGAGTTCCCATTTTACTGGAGAGATCATGTCAGAGGTAATGGCAGCACTGGGGGTAAGTCAAGCATTGCATACTCCATACCATCCGCAGAGTAGTGGAAGAGTGGAAAGACTAAATGGAACTCTTAAGCTTAAAATCCAGAAGGCAATGGCAGAGACTGGTAAACCATGGACAGAATGCCTTCCTCTAGCTTTGTTTTCAGTAAGATATACCCCAAACAGGAAGACAGGACAGTCACCGTATGAGATTCTGTTTGGCAGGAGCCCCAATCTTGAATGTTTCTTTCCACAACAGTTGCAGCTCAAGTACCAGGACTTGACTAGCTATGTGCAGGCCTTACATGGACACCTTGCCAAAGTGCATTTAACTGTCTTCAGTTCTCTTCCAGACCCAGACAAGGTTCCTGGACACCATCCCTTTGTGCCAGGAGACCTGGTGTATGTGAAAAAGTTTGTGCGCAGAGATTGTCTCCAGCTGAGATTTGAAGGACTTCACACGGTGATCCTGGTCACCCCCACTGCAGTAAAACTTGAAGGAAAGAGCACCTGGATCCACGCCTCATATTGTAAAAGAGACCGAACCAGTGTTTAGTCACAGTAGTGACTGAAGGGAAATGTTGCTGTTGTTTTTGATCCTGGAAATGGGGGCCATCCTCGCCCCTACCTTCTCGGCTCCTAATGTAAATGAAAATACTAAGGTCCCACTATTCTCTGGATAAACCTGACAGTCCCGGTGAATATCTGGCGATTTGATTTCTGTGATGTAGTCAAGTGCCTTGAGACTGAACGGATAGTAGGGGGAACTATCCAGTTTTATATGTGTGTTACCAGACAATACAATGATAATTGTCATTATTGGACAGATGCTGCCTGGAGTACAGGGAAAGATTGGGGATATAAACCTAGCGAAGCCATGTTCCCTAAGGATAGGACGGGTAGGAGTCTTCGTGAGAGAATGCATCTAACAGCCCTTCTGCAACCACTTAGGGGCTGTAAATGGGGTAAAAGTTGTCACCCCCTCCTCCTGAATCTTGAAAACGCCCAATCTGCTGATCTGCAGACATTTGTATTGGGAAGAAATTATAATTATGTATTTAGTGCCGGACCCCATGCGTATTTAGGCCATATACAGCTCCGGGATATTAGCTTCAGACCAACCATGGCCCCTGTTACCAGTACACCTAAAACAGGCCCAGGTGAGCGTTTGCAAAATGTAGTTAATGAAGTGATCCCCCTTCCAGGTCTCAGTTGGCGAGAGGTTTTCTCCATAGAAACACAAACAGCCCCAAGGAAAAATCTATGGTTAGAATGGGTGAGATACAATGTAAGAGTCCAGAATATCTCTGTAGGATGTATTGCTTGTGCTGCTGCGAATACACACCTATACACATATGTATTGCTTTTTCCTGATGACACCACTGCCTGTGTCATGAATCGTTTGAAAGGTCTGAAGTCCACTGATTGCCCAGATTACGTCCTACTAATTCATGAGAAACCCAAACTAAAGGTTCCAGGAGGAGTAACCGTATTAGCTGACAATTACACCTGCTACAATTCCCACGACACTACAGGTACACCAGTAGGGATCTTCGAGACAAGTTTCTGCGAAGAGAACAGTTCTCTAGATACTGATTTGCTAATTAAACATACACAATATATGTACACCAAAGATACCTGATGAACCTACCAGAAAGAGGAGAAGTTTTGATCAGCTCCATATGAGTTATGAAGAAGATCCACTAGTATATATCGATGCCATTGGAGTGCCAAGGGGGGTGCCTGACCAGTTTAAAGCCCAGAACCAGATTTATGCCGGCATTGCTTCTATAATCCCACAGGTGCAGATTAATAAAAATGTTGAATGGATCAAATATATATATATGTATATATATTACAGTGAACAAAGATTTGTCAATTATAGCTGTGATGCCTTTTAGGGTATAGTTGAGGATTTGGGCCCTAGCACTTGTATGACCCGTGCTGCAACCCGACCTAAGAGAATTACACTGAATCCTGTCCAGACAAGATCACATGCAGTGACATAAGAAGCTGACACAGGATTGTGGTTGGTGGATACTGGAGACATTAACTTTTAGGAGAAGGCTGACAGTAATCCTTTTGGGAAGGAGCTGTAGACCAGCATGTCATGTCGCCCCCACCACCAGAGAACCAACCACATCAGGTAGGGTAAGACAGATACAGGAGTATTATCCCTGGAGGCCCTCTGACTAGCTAGCTACGCAAAAAACATTTGGCTGACCCTGAGAACCAACCTTTTTTATTTTACAGACAAATAATGACAATATGATGGACGTATTAAGTGCACCTAGGCAGGCCTAGGTAGTTAGTGAGCACACAAACAGGTGACGTGCTAGGACGCAAATTAAGATCTTTTTGCAGATGTGACAAAAGGAGAGAGTGTAGAGCTATACTTTGGACAGTTACAGCTGAAATGGGAAGACATGGGGTACAGTCCCATAAACCCACTTGATGTTAAAGTATTGGTAAATACATTCATTGACGGTATGACCAAAGACATACGAGACGAAATATAGACAGCCAGATCTGAATGGCGAAATGTAGATCCGAAAGACCTGAAGGTTTCTAAAGAAGTTGAACAAATTAGGACAATAAGACGACGTGTCATGTATGCTGGAATAGACACATCTTTCTTCTCCAGTTGGTTAGGTGGGATCAAGAGATTCCTTCAATAAGTTTGTTTGGTACTAATTGCCCTCCTTATAGTTGAATCGATAATTCTCTGTTGTGTTATTCCCTTGTATAAAAAGGTTATTGTCAAAGCAACTCCGACTGGTACCTTCCTCAATCAAGAAGTAGACCCACCAGAGTACAATGGTACTGATCCAGGGGAAATCCCTAAGTATATTCCTCTCAAGAGAGTAGACAAAACCCCCCATTCTCAGATGATGCTAAGAGATTTAGTTTAGGGACAGTGGGAGAACTCCATGTGAGGTTAGTGAAGGGTTCAGCTGCCTGGAGGCCTCTCGCTAGGGGAGAGTTTCTGAGGTGTCTGGATGAAGAAATCCACCTCCCCTTTTCCCATCACATGGACAGTCTCGAAGGATCCTTCTTTAAGGGAAAAACTTAGTGTTTAGGGGGGATTGACAAGGTGAAAATGTATTTTCTTATATACCTTTGTACTTTTATATAAATCTTTATGCTCTCTTTGTACTGCTATACTTTTATACTGTGAAACAATAAGTTTTTCCTATCTGTTAGTTAATGCAAATGTAATTGTATTTAAAATGGCCGCCAGGGTTCAGTTTCGTTTCTGGTTTGTGTCTGGAGGGATGAATCATTTCTTTGGAATCGAAACTAAAGGAATGAGAAGAAGAGGAGGAATTCACCAGGAGACGTTCGACGAATCAGAGAGAGAGACTGAGCACTAGATGTATGCTGCTTAAACCCCACCCATTGCATTCCCTTTTTAGTACTATGTATTGAAAAATAAAGCACAGTTGCTGCTCGGCTACTCACTGAGCTGAACGCCAGAGCATCAGCAAAGATTGAATCAGCTACGTGTCTGAATCATTTCTTTTTCGGTACCAGAAGCTCTGCGCTCACATTACAATTTGGAATGACTGGTGAATGAGGATTAATTGTCGTATTACGACCCCGACAATAGTAAACCAGTGAAGAGCAAAAAAAATCCTCTACATACAAAGTAAAAAGCAAAATTATTTAGCTTTATTAAATGTACATCATAAAAACATGATAACAAAGTAGATGAAACCACATACTAAACAGAAAACGAAAAATATCACTGCGCCAGAAGGTAAGTCATATTGACGGATATAAGATGATAAGGTGCATAAAAATACCAAATCAATTATTAGGATTCATGTTGACGTTATGTATAGCTCCAGTTGCTAGGTTTACAGTGTCATATGTTATAATATGTATTCCCATATATACACATTGGTATGGATGATGATAGATATCATAAATCGTAAAGTGCTAGGTCCTAGGGTATAAAGAAAATGCTAGGGCAACGCTGGAGACTAACCCAATGATGTACTGCAGATCAGAGGAGTCAGATGTTTGGAAGTAGAGCTATAATAGCATTTCATCTGAGTCATCCGTCTGCAGACAGATTTAGGGAGAGGTAGGCATAAGGATACATAGACAGACCATACTGGACATCATTCAAACATTGGATGTTGATAATCTTATTTACCAACAGTCAGGACTTGCAGCTGTGGTCCCCTTGATGTGCGTTTTGGCTGTTTTCTTCCTCAGAAGGGGTGCATAGGTGTTATGATCCTTAGTGGTTGAGGATCACAAATTACTCCAGCTAAGTAACAAACATAGGACAAGCTCTAGGGAGGTGGCAAACTGGACTGACCGCAAATCTGAACCTATCCAAACACACTAGAAGTAGCCGGTGAACGTGCCTAAAAATCCTAGACGTCTCGAGCCATCCTGAGGAACTAACTACCCCTAGAGAGAAAGACAGACCTCTCTTGCCTCCAGAGAAATAATCCCCAAAGATATAGAAGCCCCCAACAAATAATAACGGTGAAGTAAGAGGAAGGCACATACACAGGGGTGAAAGCAGATTCAGCAAATGAGGCCCACTAATAATAGATAGCAGAAAATAGAAAAGGGAATCTATGCGGTCAGTAAAAAACCCTTACAAAATATCCACTCTGAGATTTCAAGAACCCCCACACCAACTAACGGTGTGGGGGGAGAAACTCAGTCCCCTAGAGCAACCAGCAAGCGAGGAAATCACATTTTAGCGAGCTGGACTAAAAACATAATGAACGCTGATAATCAAAAAATGATCAAACAAAAACTTAGCTTGTCTTGGAGAGACTGGGAGCAAGGTTGACACAAGGAATCTGAAGAGCACTGAATACATTGATAGCAGGCAAGGAACTGAGTATCCAAGTGAGCTAAATAGGAAACCAACCAGGATAACGAACCAGCTGATGCTGCAACCTGCAGAAAGACAACACTACACGGTACCGCTTGTGACCACTAGAGGGAGCCCAAAAATAGAGTTCACAACAGTCCCCCCCATTGAGGAGGGGTCACCGAACCCTCATCAAGACCCCCAGGGCGATCAGGATGAGCCGCGTGGAAGGCACGAACCAAATCGGCCGCATGAACATCAGAGGCGACAACCCAGGAATTATCCTCCTGACCATAGCCCTTCCACTTAACCAAATACTGAAGCCTCCGTCTAGAGATACGAGAATCCAAAATCTTCTCCACCACGTACTCCAATTCGCCCTCGACCAGCACCGGAGCAGGAGGCTCAACAGAAGGACCCACAGGTACCACATACCTCCGCAACAAAGACCTATGGAACACATTATGAATGGCAAACGATGCTGGGAGATCCAAACGAAAAGACACCGGGTTAAGGATTTCCAAGATCTTATAAGGACCGATGAAGCGAGGCTTGAATTTAGGAGAGGAGACCTTCATAGGAACATACCGAGAAGACAGCCACACCAAATCCCCAACACGAAGTCGGGGACCCACACCGCGGCGGCGGTTGGCAAAGCGCTGAGCCTTCTCCTGTGACAACCTCAAATTGTCCACCACATGGTTCCAAATCTGCTGCAACCTATCCACCACAGAATCCACCCCAGGACAGTCAGACGGCTCAACCTGACCCGAGGAAAAACGAGGATGGAAACCAGAATTGCAGAAAAAAGGCCAAACCAAAGTAGCAGAACTAGCCCGATTATTAAGGGCAAACTCGGCCAAAGGCAAAAAAGTCACCCAATCATCCTGATCAGCAGAAACAAAACATCTCAAATAAGTTTCCAATGTCTGATTAGTTCGCTCGGTTTGGCCATTCGTCTGAGGATGGAAGGCCGACGAAAAAGACAAATCACTGCCCATCTTTGCACAAAAAGTCCGCCAAAACCTGGACACAAACTGGGATCCTCTATCAGACACAATATTTTCAGGAATTCCGTGCAAGCGAACCACATTCTGAAAAAATAGAGGGACCAAATCGGAGGAAGAAGGCAACTTACGCAAGGGCACCAAATGGACCATCTTGGAGAAACGATCACACACCACCCAGATGACAGACATTTTCTGAGATACTGGAAGATCCGAAATAAAATCCATGGAAATGTGCGTCCAAGGCCTTTTCGGAACAGGCAAAGGCAAAAGCAAACCGCTGGCACGAGAACAGCAAGGCTTAGCTCGAGCACAAATCCCACAAGACTGCACAAAGGAACGCACATCCCACGACAAGGAAGGCCACCAGAAAGACCTAGCCACCAAATCTCTGGTACCAAAAATCCCAGGATGACCCGCCAACACCGAAGAATGAACCTCGGAAATAACTCTGCTGGTCCATCTATCCGGGACAAACAGTCTCTCTGGTGGACAACGGTCAGGTCTATCCGCCTGAAATTTCTGCAGCACTCGTCTCAAATCTGGGGAAATGGCAGACAAAATCACTCCCTCTCTGAGAATACCAGCCGGCTCAGAAACTACCGGAGAGTCAGGCACAAAACTCCTAGAAACTGCATCAGCTTTCACGTTCTTCGAACCAGGCAGGTATGAGACCACGAAGTTGAAACGGGAGAAAAACAACGACCAACGAGCCTGTCTAGGATTCAGGCGCTTGGCAGATTCAAGGTAAATCAGATTTTTGTGATCAGTCAAGACCACCACACGATGTTTAGCTCCTTCGAGCCAATGTCGCCACTCCTCAAATGCCCACTTCATAGCCAACAACTCCCGATTACCAACATCATAATTCCGCTCGGCAGGCAAAAACTTTCTTGAAAAGAAAGCACATGGCTTCATCACAGAGCCCTCAGAGCTTCTCTGCGACAAAACAGCCCCTGCTCCAATCTCAGAAGCATCAACCTCGACCTGGAAGGGGAGAGAGACATCTGGCTGACATAAGACTGGAGCTGAAGAAAACCGGAGCTTCAGCTCCCGAAAGCATCACATATTAGCACTTACAGTAGGTGATGAGGAGGAGATGAAGGGGCAGGAGGCGCAATCTCGGCAATCGGAAGCTCATCACGCCGCTGTACTTCTGGGTGGGGGCAGACGAGTTCTCCTCTGCCACAGTCCCGACATCCATGTTTTCAGAAGTATTTATGTCTGAAAGATATAAACATATTTGAATATAGGAAGTAGGGAACCGGCATGTCCATGACAGCTCTGTGGGTCATAAGAAAAAAAACTTTTGGAGGGCCTATGTGACCCGCAGGCTGTGTTTTGTGCAGGCTTGATTTAAAGCTTACTACTTCTTTATTTATGTTTTGAGCATGTGTAGGGGACGGGGACCTGGCGAGCCGTACAGACGGGTGGAACCATTGTTGCCGGGAGTCGGGGTTCCGGGGGATGGATTTGAAGGGCGGAGGAGAAGCCAGGCGGAGGTGACAGGAGATAGAGTGACGCAGGGAGAGGAGAGGATAAAAGGAAAAGCGCGCGAAAGCAGGGGCGGAGAAGCGCGGGAGAACTCTGAGGAGAGGGAGCTGCAGCGCAGTTGTCGTGTGTGTGCAGGCCGCAGTGAGACTTGCTGGAAACAGGGGGAGAACGTGCAGCAGACGCTGCGGTCAATTACCAGAGCCCCCAGAAAGCGGCGCATTCGTCGTCAGCGACCCCGAAAGCAGAGGGGTAGCGCTGATCATCTCAGGGACAGTATTACCGCGCTCCCCGGGAGTATCTTGCCAGAAAGTGCTCCGGTCCCTCCTGGGTTTGTCTCAGCTGTCACTGATACGGATTACTCCGCTAATTCTCCTCAAAAAGACTCCTCTTTGGACTTGGAAACTGTTACCCCGGATCAACGTCCGCCTGCAGGGGGTGACGCAGCACCGCAACAGACATTCTGGTCTCGAATTTACACCTGGGCCCGTCGACGGAAGACACCTCCTTCCCCCGCCATCAGGACTACGTCGCTGACAGAGCTTCACCATCAGGACTGAAACAGCGCTGATAAGTGAACTTTGTTGACTTTTCTCGTTTGGGGGTCACTAGTGAGGCGCTGTCGCGTTCCGCGGGTATAGTTCAGGGCGTCTATATAGTAGATAGGATTTACTGTGAAATTGTGATCTTGTACTTAAGTTCCCTGCGTGGAAAACTGTTGTTATCTTTGTTGGGTTGGAAGTTAAAGGAAAGTTAAAAACGTTACTTGCTTTCTGGCTCCTTTTTGTCCCTGCATCCTTCTTTACCTGCGGTCTCTTCACATGCATTAGAAAAGTAAGCACTGTAGCGTGCCAAATCCTAACAGAATGTAATATACTCATTGTCAGGATTTGGTTCGGTATCCCAGTCCTAGCAATCATGACATGGCCACTCTTATACACTTTTCATGCTTACAGTCATGGGTCAACTAACTACTCTTCCTGCATTTCTCAGTGATGCAGAGTCTGTTGTTTTTTCCTGAACATTGAGCAAATTAGAAAGAGCAGCTAGTCAGCTGTGACTGTAACTATGGAAATCACAAATGAAAATTCACATAACGACTAATCAAATGGCTTAAGGTGTCTATAAAGACTGTTTCAGATGTCCGTAGTAATCGGTCTGATGTTGGATTGCAAAACATGGGCGGGCCGCACATCTCCTGACCCAAGTGTAACATCTTTATAGAAATATATGAAGCTATCACGTTCAAGTCAGGAGACGTGCGGCCTGCCCATGCTTTGTGACATTAGACAGATTATCACAGACATCTGAAACAGCCCTAAAAGAGGACACCAAATTTAATATTTGCCCCGTGTGCAGGAAAGCCTCATATTTGTCAATGTGGATAGGACAATAATTTGCGAACGTGACTTATTTAAAGTTAATATTAATAGTGCTGACAGTGTTGTGCCTCTCAAAAGTTCCTCATTTTGATAAAACAAAATATCAGTAACTAGAGCACAAAATATCTGTTCCATGAAAAGGAGATTTCTATAGAATAAACTGTCTTAGTAACCATATGGAAACACTTAATTGTGAAGCAACGATAAACCGCTCAATCCCTCTCTGTGGAACTTAATGAAACTAGACCTCAATTACATCACTGTTCTTGAGTTTTCACATTAACAACTGTCATTGCATTTGGGAAATACATAGGTGCTCATTTTTCAAATTAAATTGACACAAGTGTTATTTTTGCTTAGAATTTTCTTCAAATGTTATTAAATTAAGTATTTATATAATCAGAATGAAAAATACATTCTAAGTGTTTATAACAATGAACACTGCTGAAACTATTCAATTTAAAATAAAGTGAATAACCACTCTATTTGCGCAATTTATTCACGTCTTATACATTATACATGCAACAGCTTAAGAAAGCCACAGAGGGCTGAAAACTCGTTCATAACTGCACTGTATGCAGGGCTGCCACAAGGAATTTCATGGCCCCATACTGGCAACATTTTGAGGCCCCTTTGAGACTCCGCCTAGGCTCCACCTCTCCACCCCTCAAACCTTCCACAGTCCCACCACCCACTCTTGGAAAAACTCCACTTCTGCACCAAGTCCTCGCCAATCACACATTAACAGTTGTCATTTAATTTATTTCAGTTCTTCATTACAAAAAGTGAACCTCATATATTATATAGAGTCATTAAAAACAGAGTGATCTATTTCAAGTGTTTATTTCTAATAATGGGCGCAACTATTCAAGGGTTAATCCTTTTAACACATAGACCTATGACAATACATGTCCATTCGTAATCAACTCTAATCATGCTTATAAGTTCTCACAATAGCCTTTGTAGGCAAATAAGCGTAGTGGTTACGGGGTCTCACATTAGTCCATGTGGGTGCAAACCTTTTCAACAATTGTAAACAACATTACATTAAAGCATAGTTTCACATAGTTTCAAACTCTAGGGAAGTACTTTATAAGTCGACTTTATTGCGAATAGTGGTCTGTCGTAGGTCGGTGGTCTCCTCCTCTGTTGTAGCCATGGCAGGTTATCCGGGCTCGATGTTAGCTGGATCCTCTCTGTAGGGGAAGATGTCTGGAGAGACTGCACAGTTTTAAGCAAGGCCCATAACCTTAGTCAGGTCCTGTACTTGCAGGCACAAATCTGCAGTGGAGTCAGCACCCTGTGTCTGAGCATATGGTTCAACAGGTGTTTAACACACGGGATGCTGACCCCTGGTGGTACAGAATCTCCGGGAGGTTAGTGGGCTCAGTTTTGGCATAAGTTGTCTCCCGTAGTGCACGAATTGCCCTGTCTTTGAACTGAGCAAAGTCCATATCAGGGTTTTGCAAGGACATTATATGCATTTGGGTCTTATATGAGTCGGACAGAAAGCTCTCAATGAATTTCTCTTCAGTATCTTGTCCATGTCCTGCACACTGTCTGGATCTGTTTGTTTGATGGCTCTCAGATCCTCCTGCAAAGTCAGTGCATAGTCTCTAATACTGTCTTGTGCCCTCTGTCTGCAGCGGAAGAATCGCATCTGTATCTCAGTTGCAGTTCGCGTATCAAAAGTGTCCCATAATTTAGCAAAAATGCACCTTACAGTCTGTTTATCAGCATACGCCCAGGATTTGACTTCCCTCAGGGCAGCACCAGTGAGTTGGCCGGTCAGTATACTGACCTTCTGTCCTTCGGTCAATGGATAAACATTAAACAAGCTGGGCAGTCTTTCCTTAAAGTCACTCAGGGTATGAGATTTTCCTGAATACTGTGGCAACCAGGCTGCACCCAGTATATAAGGCATGGACAGCTGTAGTATGGGGGCCACAGTGGGCGCTACAGGGGGGTCACTGGAGTTGGGCATCTTCCCCCCTAGTTAACCCTTGCTGGGGTATGACTAACTGCTCTGGATGCTGCAGGCTGTTGCTCCTTGCAGAGCACTGTACTGGACAGCTGCCCTTTGGTTTCACAGCTTCTTACACTTGTATTGCAGTCACAGGAGCTGGCAGCCTGCTGCAGATGCTTGGATGGATGGATCACACAGCACACTGCTCCTTGCAGGGGTCCCTCCCCTCCTGAAAGCACACAGCAGTGCACACACTCCTCAGTGCAGAGGGGTGGTCAGTGTCACCACAGTAATGCAGTCTATGCAGAGAGGGACTGGCACATTCTAATGCAGGGGGAGGTATAGCAATTTCTCCACACAATCTGAAGAAGGGGGGTGGCACCTCCTTTCTGGAATGAAACAGACAAACAGACAACTCAAAGCACAGTCTATGCAAATGGGAGGGGCCTCTTTTGGCGCCATTTCCAAGGCTCTGCCCTTGATGGGACACCCTGCATATGATTAACTCTACATGCGCCACAGTATTGGCCGCTCTCAAAGTTCCAATGCACCACACAGCATGCAGCGTCTTACACAGTTCACAAACAGTTCAGAAGCAGATATTAGGCGCACAGCACTCCGATTAGCAGTGGTTCTTTATCCTGTCCATGACGCCAATTTTACCAAGGTCACACAGGCCAGGACGTACTCAGTAGCCAGGCAGGCAGTCTATCAGGGATATCACAGTGGCGATTGCCCAGCACCGTGGCCCTGACCGGGCAAATGAAAAGGGAATATTTACAGTGGATAATAGCTTATGGTTGTATTGTGACGCCAGCTGAGGTGCCTGGCCAGCACTGCAAGTGTGGTCCCCAGGGGATTGAGGGTAATGCAGTAATATGTATCACTCCCCTCAGCAGGAGTATGTCCCTGGAGCAATGCTGGAGGTTGTAGTGAGCAGTGCAGCAGAAAGAAGCAAGGAGGCGAAAGAATTCAGTCTTTGTCTTTACTGTTGGTGGATGCAGGTTGAATCCAGGGGTACTGGTCACTAGGTTCAGGCTCTGGCCAGTCTGGAAGCAGCTGGAGTCCACTCCACTAAGTGGGTAGGATGAGCCTTCCGTTCTAAGCAGGTATGTTTGGAGATTCAGCAGCTTATGAGCTGATTTGTACTCCCTACTTGTGTCCTGTTTGAGCTACAGCCAGCATACATTGCGAGCCCCTTTGGAAGCTGTACTCTCAGTCTCATCCTAGGGTGAGCTTTCCATAGCTCCAACCCCTGGAAACTCCATGTGCTCCTTCTTCCCTGCTTCTCACTACACTGCACTACTCCACTCTTACTCCTCCCTCCAGCCAGAAAGGACAGTCACCCTACAAACTAGGGGCTTGTGCTCCCCCTTCTAGTCAGGGATCAGGCTTGTGTGTGTATGCATGGTTTCCTTAGTGTAGGGAGCTCTATTTACTTCCAGACATAAAACCATCACTGGTTACTTGCGAAGAGTGACCTATCCTCTGGTGTACAGAGGAAGATGGACGTGGAATCACATGAAGGCAAGGTAGCGAATCCCGGGTGCAGTGCAGGACTGGGTGCAAGACTGGGTGGGAAATTCCTTCTGCTGATGGAAACAGTAACATTTACTGATAGCACAGGAGGAATGCTGAATGTGTACTGTACAAAGGAAACAAGGAATAAGAAGTGTTGTACCCAATTCTGCGTGTTACAATCTGAGGAACTTGAGCTGTCCAGTAAACTTCTGTTTGTTGAAATGAACTGGGTGTCCCCTGAGTTATGTGCGGTGGTTCCAGAAGACAGAGGCCTGTTGACAGCGGATGCCTGCGGCCTACAGCTACCTAACAGCACATTGAGACTGGGACAGGATCTTCCTACAAAGTAAAGCTCGACCATGACTACTGCCCTCGGTCACTTTACACATTCATGGTGAAGCTAAGAAGGCCTTCACCAAAATGGAAGCATGCAATTCTACAAAATTTCTTGATATGCACACTCTTTATGATTATCCTTTACTGGAGCTAAGGCGTTTAAGCAAACAACTGAAAAGCAGCCCCCTCCTCCTCCAAACATACGGGCACAATAAATTAAGTAGATAACATTCTCTTGGCATTCACCAAACCAAGAAAAGAGTAGTTGGTTTAGCCACTTCACAGAATACATTATCACAGCTCCAGAGTGCAATTTCAGCATGCTGAACACTAGATCCGAAGCTTGGAATTGTGCTTGGTTATGTGAGGCTGGTATGCAACAGCTTGTCCATGGAAACCTGTGCCATGAAGCACCCAGTGCACAGTTTTTGTGATGATTTTAGTATCAGAGGAGGTTTGAAAATCTGCATTTACATAGCTCCCAACCGTCCCTCATTGTGCGGGACTGTCCCGGTTTTGATGCTTTGCCCCGCTGTCCAGCACGGGACGCTCTGTTTCCCGCAGACAGCAGGAGAAGCAGCCGACACGCCCCCTTGTGTTAAGCCACACCCCTTCCCTTCCCGCAGACAGCAGGAGAAGCAGCCGACACGCCCCCTTGTGTTAAGCCACACCCCTTCCCCTGCAGTCTGTTTTTCTTCCAGTGTGCGCGGTACAGCTCAGAGGGAGAGAGAGGGGACATTTTTGAGGTACGTGTCATGCCCCCTTGTGTTAGGCCACACCCCTTCCCGTTCCGGTATGTTCCTGAGTGAGTCTCCAGTGTGCGTGCAGTACAGAACTTCAGAGAGGGAGACACTGAGAGGGGACACTTCTGTTATTTGAGGTACATAAGTTACAACACAGTCAGTCACCTCCTCCAGGGCTTATCTGCCGAACACAGCCCTGGGTGCCGCAATAAGCAGCAGACCAGTGGACTGCTGAGCTAATCATGCCTGGCTAGTAAACTAATCGTGCGTGGAATGAGTGGGGCTGAGCAGGGTGGGATGGACACACTCACATCCTCCTCTGTTACTGGCCTCTGCTGCTGTGATTGCAGATCGACGTATCAGGTATGGAGAAGTCTGTGCAGTTAGCCGTGTGTGTACAAGGTGTATGGAGTGAAGCTAAATGTGTACGTGGTGTATGGAGCGGAGCCGTGTGTGTACGAAGTGTATGGAGCGGAGCTGAATGTGTACGAGGTGTATGGAGCGGAGCTGAATGTGTATGAGGTGTATGAAGCGGAGCTAAATGTGTACGAGGTGTATGGAGCAGAGCTGAATGTGTACGAGGTGTATGGAGCGGAGCCGTGTGTGTATGAGGTGTATGGAGCGGAGCTAAATGTGTACGAGGTATATGGAGTGGAGCCGTGTGTGTATGAGGTGTATGGAGCAGAGCCATGTGTGTATAAGGTGTATGGAGTGGAGCTGAATGTGTACGAGGTGTATGGAGTGGAGCTGAATGTGTACGAGGTGTATGGAGTGGAGCTGAATGTGTACCAGGTGTATGGAGTGGAGCTGAATGTGTACGAGGTGTATGGAGTGGAGCTGAATGTGAATGAGGTGTATGGAGCGAAGCCGTGTGTGTATGAGGTGTATGGAGTGGAGCTAAATGTGTACGAGGTGTATGGAGTGGAGCTAAATGTGTACGAGGTGTATGGAGCGGAGCTAAATGTGTACGAGGTGTATGGAGCGGAGCTAAATGTGTACGAGGTGTATGGAGCGGAGCTAAATGTACGAGGTGTATGGAGCGGAGCTAAATGTGTACGAGTTGTATGGAGTGGAGCTGAATGTGTACAAGGTGTATGGAGTGGAGCTGAATGTGTGCGAGGTGTACGGAGCGGAGCCGTGTGTGTATGAGGTGTATGGAGTGGAGCCGTGTGTACGGAGTGGAGCCGTGTGTGCAAAGTGTACGGAGCGCAGCCGCGTGTGTAGGAGTAGCTATGTCTGGCCATTATACGGTACGAAGTATCATGTGCAGCCATTATACAGTATGGAGCATCATGTGCAGATATTATACAGTATGGAGCATCATGTGCAGCCAATATACAGTATGGAGCATCATGTGCAGTCATTATACAGTATGGAGCATCATGTGGGGCCATTATACAGAATGGAGCAAGATGTGTGGTCATTATACAGTATGGAGCATCATGTGGGGCTATTATACAGTATGGAGCATTGTGGGGCCATTATACAGTATGGAGCACTGTGTGGCCATTATACAGTATTGAGCATCATGTGTGGCCATTATACAGTATGGAGCACTGTGTGGCCATATTTTTTTGTTTATAATTATTCTTTATGAAACAGTGTGATCAGCAGTGCTAAATCGGTGTGGTTGGGACGTGGATATGGGTGTGACTAGTTATGAATGGGTGTGGTCAGAGGCGTGGCCTAAAATTTGCCGCGGCGCGCGTTGCGTGACGCAGACTTTGTCCCTCTTTCCCGTCTTCAAAAGTTGGGAGGTCTGCATTTATTGTGTCTGTGCAGTCTGGGGATTGTAATGTACTGAGAGCCCATAAGCCTCAGCTAGCTCTGACCCTTCTCTGTAACTATATGTGGTTTGCCACACTTATCTTTGTTTACTGGCTGCAATGGTGACATCAAGACTACAGCACACATCCCTGCTAAAACTTACTGAGTTCAGCTGGAAAAATATTTAGATTTGAGAGTCCTCAGTGGTTGATACCTTTTAATGGGTAATTGAATAGATGGTAACAAATTGCAAGCTTTTGAGACTACACAGGTCTCTTCATCAGGCATAGACTAATACAAAATCTGGTTGTGCCGTATTGTGTATAAATATGTGGTTCTTCAGATTTTCTATTTACTGGCTAATAGGGTACAAAGATATATATTCCTGAGTTCAGCTGGTCTGCCGAAGTAGACAGCATGAGACACTGAGCTCATTGATTGGCTGCAGCAGTGATGTGCACTGCAACCATGTTGTCACCACTGCAGCCAGTAAAGAAAGACTGAGTCAACAAAGGAGAACTGATGTTGGTCTTCCAAAGGGAGAGTAATATCTGTGTGTGGTGTGTTAATACACAAGCCTTTTTTCATACACATTTTTTTTATTGTGGAAAGCCCTTTAAAGTGATGTGGCCCAGTACCTTTATCCATATAGTTTACACGTCACCACCTAAGTTCAATTTAATTTCTTTACAACAAAATTCATTTCTGATTTTCTATTGTAAAACTTAATAAAATACTACTGAAATGTAATGCTTACTGGGGAGAATTCTCTTTAATTCATTACAAAATGCCTTGAGTTCACACCTACCGTATATGGTTTCTTAGGGATTTCTTCAAATAGAGAAATGAAGGTGAGGATCTTGACATACAGTAAAAACATTATGCAGTTTTACCATTAATTATAACACTGGGCGGTGAAGAAAGAATAATAATATTTTTACCATTAAAATGTTGTTTTAGCCCCAAGTTTTAATTTATTATGCAACTTCTCCTGAGTGCACCGATACACTCCATGTAATCAGGAACTTCTTTTCAGGCAGAGTGGAAGGCTCAGATGGGAAGGAGCGCTATATTGTAGTGCAGATTTTGCTGTTTTAGTTTGCGCGTGCCATGACCCAGTGGAAGAGCCCCTAAGATGCCAGGACAACAGAACCCCCACATAAGTGACCCTATTTAACAAAATACACCCCTCAGTGAATTCACCTAATGGTGCAGTGATCATATTGACATCACGGATGTGTCACAAAATGCTATACCATTGGGCATAAAGAAATAAATTACGTTTTTCAGCAAAATTTTTGTTTTAGCCAAAGATTTTATATACTTACACAGGGAAATGAGTAAAAATGCATAAAAATTTGTCACACAATTTTTGCTGAACGTGGCAATACCCCCATATGTGGCTGTACAGTACTTCTTAGCCACATGGTGAGATTCGAAAGTGAAGGAGTGCTATTTGAGAACAAATTTTCATAGAATAGATTATGGATTCCATATACTGAGCCCTTAAGTGCCAGGAGAACAAAATCCAACTTCAAGTGACCCTATTTTGGAAATTACACCCCTCTGGGAATTTGTTTACAGGTGTAGTGACTATTTTGACTCCATGTGTGTTCAGAAAGAACCAGCAGTGAATGTTGCTGAATGAAAATGTAAAATCTGCCATTGCAGTGCCCATACATTGTAGTGCCTAGTACGTTATAGTGCCCAGTACATTGTAGTGCCTGTACATTTTCCCCAACTCGTGCTTCTGGAGACGCGCATTCATAAATTAAGCAGGCTCTCAACGCTACAGTTATGCCAAACATGTGGGCTCTAAATGTGGTTTAGGCACAACTGGGGCTCAGAAGGGAGTCTACATTTTTAATGTTGCATTTTTGGGCACATTCCATTTTTTGATTGATTTCTATTCCGATTTTTGGGAGGTATAATGAACATGGTTAATCAAATCAGGAATTGTTTTTTGTCTTTTTCTTAATACCGTTCCCGTGTGATAAAAGTTATAAGACAGCTTTATTCTTTGGGTCAGTACAATTACAGCAATACCACATTTATTTGGTCAGGTATGCACCAAAACTCGCGTCTGGGTGAGCGCCGCACTCCATGCAGGATCCTACCCGACCCAGGTAATACTTTCCATCCCCATTCCATATACTTCTCAACTTTTGTTTAGATACTTACAACAACGTTGGTGGTATACTGTGTCACTATTTAAACAGGCATGTGCAATATCAGTGTATACAATATGTCAGCAATTTGACTAGACACCCTGTTGTCTGTGGCTCTACATTTTTTATGTTGATTTCTCTACTTGAATATGATGAAAGATATGACCATCTAGTTACACAATATATATAACCCATCCTTACTCAAGCATTCCCACATTCCCATACATATTCCACACATATGGTTTGAATTGGGGACATGTCTACCCACATCTGTACTTTGATCACATCATTACCTATGTATCAATTTTTTGTATCCACTGTCACACTGTGAATATTATTCACGTCCTAGACCAGGTAATTCTGGTGCTTCTCTGCTATGAGTTTTACCCCTCCCCTTTGCTACTTCTCTACTGTTTAGGGACTATGTAATGTTATGTTAATCAATTGCAATAAGGCACTATGTACCCTATTGTTGTGAATAAAGATATTTTTACAATCAAATATTGTTGACCACTTTTTGGGTTTCACCTGTATATCAGCCTGCACCTGCCGTACTCACCTGTATATCAGCCTGTACCAACTGTGCTCATGTGTATACCAGTCTGCACCTGCCGCGCTTATGTGTATACCTGCCGTGCTTATCTGTAAACCAGCCTACACCTGCCAATGTCTGTCTATATACCAGCCATATCAACAGGCATCTGCCAGTCCCTATCTGTATAGTAGTCAAACATGCCACATCTGTTGTTCCTGTGTTGATGCAGTGCCTGCCTGTATCAGCTGTACTCCCCTATTGGGCCGTTCCAGCTACTTGTGCCTCTGGGGGGTCAGCTGCCGTGCGTCCAACGTCTGTCCTGGTGTAGCACATGGTGTCTATCAGGAGACAAGTCTAACCGCACCATCAAGGGCTGTAGTAAAGAGTCACCTAGTCACCCTCCTCCAGGCTCATGGCATAGTAGTTCCCTCACTCCCATTACATTGAGGACATTTGAGGACAGTAGGTCTAGACAATGATATGGCAGGAACTCAGGCTGCGCACTAGGAGATGTAGGCAGCCAGAATAGCTCGTTGGTGCAGGGAGTCATCAGTGTATGAAAGGGCAAGACTTGTGGATTAATGCGGAAATAGAGTTGACTCCCGTTAAAACCTAGGCAATCAGCTACAGTGTGGAGTGACCAAACTGTTACAACACCCTCAGGGTTCTCGATATAGTATAGCTTGAAGAGTCTCCCAATAACTTAAAATATGTTCATAAGGAATTAAGTCTTAAATAATGTGTCCGTCAATATTAGATAGCCCAGCAGTGGCTGGATATCCCTGAATAAAATATAGTTATGTGTGACTGTGTGTCACTACCTATTGTGAGTCCTTTGTTATTTAAGACTTAATACCTTATGGTCTATTGGCTGTTTAGAACTTCCCTAATGAATCCCCAGGACTGGGGAGGAAACACGTAGGGAGGCGTATGACTATAATTCCTTGTTGGTGGGTGTCCATAGCAGGGTTCACCTCTACCTCTGGCTAGGACATGGAGGGCTGTGCAGCCCTCAAGAGAAATGCCTTCGCACACCATTATTGACCCACTGCCAAACCGGGCATGCTGGAGGATGTTACATGCAGCAGAACGTTCTCCACTGCGTCTCCAGACTCTGTCACGTCTGTCACATGTGCTTAGTGTGAATGTACTCTCATCCGTGAAAAGCACAGGGCACCAATGTTGAATCTTCCACTCTTGGTGTTCTCTGGCAAGTGCCAATCGTCCTGCATGGTGTTCGGCTGTAAGCACAACACCCACCCATGGAGTCTGTTTCTGACAGTTTGCAGTTTGTCAGACACATGGATGTTAGTGGCCTGCTGGAGGTCATTTGGCAGAGCCCTGGCACTGCTCCTCCTGTTAGTCCTTGCACAAAGGATGAGGTAGCGGTCCTGATGCTGGGTTACTCGCATTCATGTGCCATCCTGGATGAGCTGCACTACCTAAGCAACTTCTGCGGGTTGTAGACACCGCCTCATGCTATCGATAGGGGTGAGAGCAATGACAAAATGCAAAAGTGACCAAAACAACAGCCAAAAAGTTTGAGAATAGAGAAATGGTCTGTTGTCAGTCCCTGCAGAACCACTCCTTTACAGGGGTTGTCTTGGTAATTGCCAATCATTTATAACTGTTGTCTGTTCCATTTGCACAACAGCAGGAGAAATTGATTCACAATCAGTGTTACTTCATAACTGGACAGATTGATTTCATGGAAGTGTGATTGACTTGGCGTTACACTGTATTGTTTAAGTGTTCCCTTTATTTTTTTGAGCAGTGTTTATATGTCCAAAACAAAAATTTGTAGCATTGTGTAACAGCGCAATGTGTTTTATAATTTGCGAATTGTCAAATTGCCAGACATAGCACCTTTGATTACTTAAATTGTGAATAGCCAATAAATAACCAATTTGTTTACATTAGCACTGAGCATATTCTGTACTATTGCATCCACATGCCTGCTTACACCATACTCGCATACCCCAGTTCTATAGGTGTTGACAGCATGGCAGCCAATCACTAAGCTTAATAGCTCTGTCAGTTTAGGCGGAACAACCCCTACAGGGCCGCTCAGCTCACTGATTATCTGTCGTGCTGTCAACATGATGTCCAAGCCACAGCCAATGCCACACACCAGTTGCAACAACAATGACTCGCTTATTATCCCATGGAAGATGAGTACCGTTCAGTTTGTCATTTTTTAACAACTTGTAACTGGGCAGAACATTATCTGAAAGGTTACAACTAGTGTTGAGCATTCCGATACTGCAAGTATCGGGTATCGGCCGATACTTGCTGTATCGGAATTCCGATACCGAGATCCGATATTTTTGTGGTATCGGGTATCGGTATCGAAACAACATTAATGTAAAAATGTGTAAAAGAAAGAATTAAAATAAAAAATATTGCTATACTCACCTCTCCGACGCAGCCTGCACCTTACCGAGGGAAGCGGCAGCGTTCTTTGTTTAAAATTTGCGCTTTTCTTTCCTTTACTGAAGTCCCGGCTTGTGATTGGTCGCGTGCCGACCATGTGGCCGGGACGCAACCAATCACAGCAAGCCGTGACGTAATTTCAGGTCCTTCAGGATTTTAAAATTTTAAAATGCGCGCGTGTCCAGCCTCCCGGCTTGTGATTGGTTGATCGCGACGCAACCAATCACAAGCCGGGACGTCACGGGAGGCTGGACACGCGCCCATTTTAAAATGCGCGCGTGTCCAGCCTCCCGTGACGTCACGGCTTGTGATTGGTTGCGTCTCCCATGTGACTGCGACGCAACCAATCACAAAGCCGGGACGTAATTTTAAAATCCTTAAGGACCTGAAATTACGTCACGGCTTGCTGTGATTGGTTGCGTTGCCCATGTGACTGCGACGCAACCAATCACAACGCCGGAACGTAATTTTAAAATCCTGAAGGACCTGAAATTACGTCACGGCTTGCTGTGATTGGTTGCGTCCCGGCCACATGGTCGGCACGCGACCAATCACAAGCCGGGACTTCAGTAAAGGAAAGAAAAGCGCGAATTTTAAACAAAGAACGCTGCCGCTTCCCTCGGTAAGGTGCAGGCTGCGTCGGAGAGGTGAGTATAGCAATATTTTTTATTTTAATTCTTTCTTTTACACATTAATATGGTTCCCAGGGCCTGAAGGAGAGTTTCCTCTCCTTCAGACCCTGGGAACCATCAGGAATACCGTCCGATACATGAGTCCCATTGACTTGTATTGGTATCGGGTATCGGTATCGGATTGGATCCGATACTTTGCCGGTATCGGCCGATACTTTCCGATACCGATACTTTCAAGTATCGGACGGTATCGCTCAACACTAGTTACAACTACTTTAATAAATCAGGCCCATATTGTGTTCTAATTTGTTAGAAAGGTATTAGGCCACACTAAACAGTAATGGTCAGTGCAGCGCCCCAGAGCCCTGGTCGTTGCAGTAATGTCGCTCTTCCACCAGGGGGAGTGATATTACGTCTGATGGTACTAAAGGAGTTCATCTTGCCAGGTATCACAAGTCACACACTACACTTCACACTCCAGTCCACCAGGGGGAGCCTTGCTTCTATCTATTAGGGCACTCCTCACATACGGGTAAAACTGGTGGGTTGGATAGAAAGTGAGGGAGAAGCTGTCTGGGTTTGACCCAGAGAGGACCTGTCAGGCAGACAGGGGGAAAGGAGGAACATCTGAGCTGCAGACAGAGGGTCCCTGTCAGGGGTGGGATCCTGACAGAGGCCTAGCACGAGATAGAAAGCTACGCGGAGCTGCGCCTGCCCCTAAGTGCGGCAGCATCCTAAGAAAGGACAAGAAAGGAATTGTATTGTGGAGAGTGAGAAACGAAGTCACAGCACAAGGAGATAATACCGGGAGGAGTTCTGCCCCAAGATCGGCAGCCTTCTTCTGAGGCGCGTAGCCGGTGGCCAGAACACCGAGGGAGTAATTGACACTATGCATTACTTCAGAGACCGGCAGGACTGTCAATTCCAAGTTGGCTGCCCGACCTTAATACCTAAGAAGACACGGTGGCAAATTGTGGGGGTCGGGGCATCTCTAGGGTCCCTACAAACAAGCCCCAGGCTATCCCAGTCATACGGGTTGTCCTATCCATACCATCTGGGGGACAGAGAGAGAGAACATCAGAAACATCTACGAAAGTTGTGAGGACTATCCCGTGGTGCTCAGCAGGGAGGTACTACAACACACAGGCGCTAGTAGGAAGGCTACTGATTTCCACCTGGTTAAGAGAACTCTGGATATGCCTTCGGACCAGCCAGACTCTGCCTGCCCTGTGAACGGTACTCTGGACTGTGGACGCTGAAGTCTTCAGTAAAAGGTAAAGAGACTGCAACCTTTGTGTCCTCGTTATTCATTGCGCCTTACAACGTCCACCATCACCACCTACACATCTGGGAAGCCCTGGGAACATACTTCACCTGTGGGAAGGTATACCATCTAGCTGCCATTCCATCACCCCAGCGGACCCCTAAGCAGCGTCGGTCACCCTGACCGATTACCACAGGTGGTGTCACGAACACCAGACAAACTTCACCTTTAATTGGACACCCCTCAGAAGGGCCACGGACCGGGTCAGGCCACCGTGACATCCCCAGAACCGAGACAGAGGGACCCGATACAGAGTACCCCATTGCCCTTACGCGTGGGGGCGCTCCATCAGTATTTCACATCATAATATGTAAGCCAAAATCAGGACGAACAATCAGAGGAAAAGTATAAAAGAAACACGTCACCGCTTCTGTATTTTTCATCCACTCCTGGTTATGGCTTACAGATACTGAGGTAAAATATTGACCATAAACTGAACATGTGAACGTGGCTCAGTGTTATTATTTCTTACGGTATGTTCCCATGGTCAATAAATGCTGCGGGTTGGACGGTGTGTATATCCGCAGAGTCCAATCCACAGTGGCCAGATGTTACAGCATAGTGGATGGGATTTCAAGAAATACCATCTCCACTATGCGTTCAGAGATGCCTGCGGCATCCCTGCATAAATGGACACGTGACGCGTCTTTCCTGACCGCAGCATGTCAATTTATGTTGCGAAGACACTCAGTCTCCACAGGGTAAATTACCCTTAGACTATCACTGCATGTGGTAAAACCTCATTATCTTTATAGTCACATGCGTATTAAGTGCGAAAATGCAGCTTACTACACATGTGAACTAATTTAAATAATGTCTTACCTTGTGACACTGCCGGAACTGTCCACTGCAGTTCTCGCGATGTGCTGAGCTGACAGCGAGAAATGCTGTGCACGTGACCGCCGGGGTTATCTCCAGTCACTTGCCAAATTTTCATGGTCAGCTGATCGTGAGAACTGCAGTGCATATGACCACCGGAGAGCAAGTTATTTCCGGTGGTCATCTACAAGCTCCACTGTGTCTGGATGTCAGGCTGGATGGTGGCATAATGCCACCTTTCAGCCAAAGTCATCCAGATATAGCAGAGCTGGACTCGTCGTGAGACATTATGGATTACCTTCTCTGCGGACAGATATGGTATAGTGTTGCTTTTTTATTTTACTTTTTTTTACAAGAGATCGAGGGCTTCAGGGAATTAGGCGAGGTCGTAAGTATGGTTTAATTTAAAATATTAAAGGAGTCGGTGTCATTATTTCAATTAAAGGACTTTATTCTGGCTGTGTCTTTATTTATAAATAAATAACTATAGGTTTAGTAATGGAGAGGTGTCTTATAGATGCCTTTCCATTACTAAGCCATGGGCTTGATGTCACCGGACAATACAAAGGTGACACTAACCCCACAAATATTAGCCCGCTTGCCACTGCTACAGGGCAAGTGGGAAGAGCTGGGTAAAGTGCTACAATTGGCACATCTCTGGATGTGCAAATCGTGGGGTGGCTGCGGGCTGCTATTTTTAGGCTGATGAGGGCCAAAATCCATGGGCCTCACCAGCTTGAGAATACTGGGCTGCAGCTGTCTGCTTTTTCCTTGGCTAGTTAGCAAATATAGGAGGACCCCAAGCTATTTTTTTGGAGGGGATCCCACTATTTTTGCTAGCCATCCAAGGTAAGCGGACTGCTGTGGCCTGGTATTTTCAGGCTGGTAAGGTTCATGGATATTGTATCCTTGCCAGCCTGAAATACCAGTCCCAATAGTCTTCTTTACTCTGGCTGGTTAACAAATATAGGGCGACCCCACGCCATATGTATTTTTAAATATTATTTATTAAAGAGGGGGCCTCTGTGCTTTCCTCCACTTCCTGTGTCATGAACTTCTGGCTGTGTCACAAGATTCACCATTATGTAAATTAGTACACATGCCTAGTAAGCTGCGTTCCTGCACTTAATGCACATGTTATTAGGAAGATAATGCGATTTTACAGCATCTAATGAATGTGTATGGGTAATTTATGCAGCGGAGACTGAGCGTCTCCACTACATAAATTTACATGCTGCGGTCTGGAAAGACGCACCGCATCTCCATTTCTGCGGGTGAGTTGTGAAATCCCATCTACTATGCTGTAACAGCTGGACGCTGTGGGTTGGATGCTGCAGATGTACACAGCGTCCAACCCACAGAGTTTACTGACCGTGGGAACATACCCCAATATATCTGCAAACAGGAAATCACTTTTTTTTCCTTCCCAGAAGCCAACTTTCAATTAGCTTTATTTCAAGTGACAAAAAAAGCGCATGCAATGAAAAAACGCATAAAAAATGCATGCGGAAAAAACGCATCAAAAACGCAGGTGACCTGCCAGTGACCTTAGATGCAGATTTGGTGCAGATTTCACCTTCGTGAAATTCTGAGCAAATACTGAGCCATTCCTGACCGTGGGAACATATCCTTAGTTATGTTTCATAGCTTTTTGAACTATGTGCGTCACAACAACCAACCTAATATGAATTAGCTCATGCCGAAATATCCAAAATGGGAATCCAGCCTACATCAATGGCACCATATGTAATGAAACGTACCCGTCACACCATATCACAAAAATAGACCCAAAGTGGTCACGAGAGGCAGCAGTTGTTGTAATGCACTAAACTGTCTGCTTTACTAGTTTATATTACTATGTTTGGGATCTGTGTGACTGTCAGCTAGTTCATTCCAAGCCTATTAGGAAACCATTCATCTTGGTATCTTCTGCACAACTTCAGTGCATGTCTTTTGTCTAGACTGTCAAATTTACACTTGATACATGCTCAGGCTGGCTTTTGAGAATCCGTCTGATGTAACTGTATACTGACCAAGAGATCTTCTCAAATGTACATAGAGAAAGAATAGCTCTGTGATTACACCTTTGCACAAACTCCATAAATTGTCTGTATCAAAGAAATGTAATAGTGAACTAGAAATATAGAAAAGCCTTATTTTTATTGTGCACAGGTTTCCAGTTTTATGAAGTTTTATGAATTCAATTAGTGTAAGTAACAAGTGTCTTTATCATGTTATTATAGATACATAGCTACATCCATTATTATCCATTTGCCTGTATCTACATAGATGTTTTATGATCTAATTGTATGTATAAATCAGTGCACCATTTTTCATACCTGATATAAGGCATACTTTCTCCCCTTTGAGGTAAAATTTAACTCACCAACCAAATCAGACAATAGGCATTAATGATGACTAATAATTTTGTATCATAAAGTGCGTTTACTATTTGCATACCAGCATTGTTATAGCCATTCTTTTTGTCTATGTATTCACATATACTCCATATCAGTCATGTATTTGATCATTCTCCCCCTTTTTAAGCTTTTTTATTTATCATTTATGTCTAGAATTTGTTTCCCCTTTTCATCATATCTATTTATTTATGCCTCAAGATACACTACCTGAGTGGTTACTGCCCTGTGGGATTACTGTATATGGCCTTGTTGTAAGTGATATATTAATTCCTCATTCTCTACTATGCTATAGTATATACAGTAATACAGTATGTAACTGCTTAGTGGAAGAATCATTGTTGACATTAAATCAGAAACTGTATTTTCAATAAACTTTGCATAAATCAATAATATAGGCAAAAATAAGTAATTGTTGAATACATCTTATCAGATAAAACTGCTTCTTTCTCCACGTATGAGCCACTTCTTCCCCTCTACCTACATCTCAACTCATTCACTGAAAAACAGCTTAGGTCTGTATTGCTCAAACAAGATGGACTGCAACTCAATGATGTATCAGCTTCCATCACTCATTATACTCTACGACCAGTTGAGGGGTGAAGAGAAAAGCAGAGTAAGGAAACAGGCAGAGAGAGAGACACAAAAAGATTGTGCTGAGCTTTCTAGTGCTAGGATCTCACACACATGAAGTGCTCTTGGTTGAGCTGTCAGGGATTCTGTTGGAATCCGCAAAAAAACAGGATTCCGACAGAGTACCATTATGCTGTGGGTCTTTTTTGGATGTGTAACCGGTTAGCCACACTAATGTGTGATTTTTTGTGCTGAAAGTCGCATCTATTAGATATGCCAATTCTGGAGCTTTGCCCGATTCTTCCCACTTGCCCTGTAGCGGTGGCAAGTGTAATGAGGGATTAATATCACCTTCCTATTGTAAGGTGACATTAAGCCAGCTTAGCAATGGAGAGGTGTCAATAAGACACTTATCCATTACTAAACCTTTAGTAGTTAAAGGGTTAATCAAACACCACACAGTAAGAAAAAAGTCTTTTAATGGAAGAAAACAATATGCACAGTTTTTCTATCTTTATTAGTCTGCCATTCCAAGCGAAGCCCTCGATCTCCTGTAATAAATGATAAAATAATAAACCAACAATATACCATACCTGTCCGTCGTACAGTCAGTCCCATGAAGTAATCCATATCTAGGGGAATGTACAGTTTACAACCGAGAGTGGTGCTAATGCGACCGCTCCCAGCTGTAAACTACTGGGGAATGAATGAAATGCTGGGAACGGGGCTTAAGTGACTAGCGGTGACATCATCGAAGCTATGCACCCTGCCGGCCTGAACTAAAATGAACTCTTCAGCGTGGGAAAATCAGCTGGCATATTCCCACGCTGAAGAGTTCATTTTAGCTCAGGCTGTGAGGGAGCACAGCTTCAGTGACACCAATCAATGATGGTTTCGGGAGCCATGTCATCTGCTGGTGTAGGTCCACTGTGTTTTATCAAGACCAAAGTCAGCGCAGATGTCTACCAGGAAATTTTAAAGCATTTCATGCTTCCCTATGCCGACAAGCTTTTTGGAGATGGAAATTTAATTCTTCAGCAGGACTTGGCACCTGTCCACACTGCCATAACTACCAATACCTGGTTTAAAAACAACAGTATCCCTGTGCTTGATTGACCAGCCAGCTCGTCTGACCTTAACCCCATAGAGAATCTATGGGGTATTGTCAAGAGGAAGATGAGAGACACCAGACCCAACAATACAGATGAGCTGAAGGCTGCTATATCAAAGCAACGTGGGCTTCCATTACACCTCAGCAGAGCCACAGACTGATCACCTTAATGCCATGCCACATTGATGCAGTAATTGATGCAAAAGGAGCCCCAACCAAGTATTGAGTGCATTTACTGAAAATACATTTCAGTAGGCCAACATTTCAGATGTTTAACCCCTTTACCCCCAAGGGTGGTTTGCACGTTATGGACCGGGCCAATTTTTACAATTCTGACCACTGTCCCTTTATGAGGTTATAACTCTGGAACGCTTCAACGGATCCCAGTGATTCTGACTTTGTTTTCTCATGACATATTGTACTTCATGATAGTGGTAAAAATTCTTTGATATTACCTGCGTTTATTTGTGAAAAAAATGGAAATTTGGCGAAAAGTTTGAAAATTTTGCAATTTTCCAACTTTGAATTTTTATGCAATTAAATCACAGAGATATGTCACGCAAAATACTTAATAAGTAACATTTCCCACATGTCTACTTTACATCAGCACAATTTTGGAATAAAATTTTTTTTTTGTTAGGGAGTTAAAAGTTGACCAGCAATTTCTCATTTTTACAACACCATTTTTTTTTAGCGACCACATCTCATTTGAAGTCATTTTGAGGGGTCTATATGATAGAAAATACCCAAGTATGACACCATTCTAAAAACTGCATCCCTCAAGGTGCTCAAAACCACATTCAAGAAGTTTATTAACCCTTCAGGTGTTTCACAGGAATTTTTGGAATGTTTAAATAAAAATGAACATTTAACTTTTTTTCACAAAAAATTTACTTCAGCTCCAATTTGTTTTATTTTACCAAGGGTAACAGGAGAAAATGGAGCCCAAACGTTATTGTACAATTTGTCCTGAGTACGCCGATACCCCATATGTGGCGGTAAACCACTGTTTAGGCGCATGGCAGAGCTCGAAAGGGAAGGAGCGCTGTTTGACTTTTCAATGCAAAATTGACAGGAATTGAGATGGGATGCCATGTTGCGTCTGGAGAGCCACTGATGTGCCTAAACATTGAAACCCCCCACAAGTGACACCATTTTGGAAAGTAGACCCCCTAAGGAACTTATCTAGATGTGTGGTGAGCACTTTGACCCACCAAGGGCTTCACAGAAGTTTATAATGCAGAGCCGTAAAAATAAAACAAAAATTTTTTCCCACAAAAATTATTTTTAGCCCCCAGTTTTGTATTTTTCCGAGGGTAACAGGAGAAATTGGACCCCCAAAGTAGTTGTCCAATTTGTCCTGAGTGTGATGATACCCCATATGTGGGGGGGAACCACCCTTTGGGCGCATGGGAGGGCTCGGAAGGCAAGGAGCGCCATTTGGAATGCAGACTTAGATGGAATGGTCTGCAGGCGTCACATTGCGTTTGCAGAGCCCCTAATGTACCTAAACAGTAGAAACCCCCCACAAGTGACACCATTTTGGAAAGTAGACCCCCTAAGGAACTCATCTAGATGTGTTGTGAGAGCTTTGAACCCCCAAGTGTTTCACTACAGTTTATAACGCAGAGCCGTGCAAATAACAAAAAAACAATTTTCCACAAAAATTATTTTTTAGCCCCCAGTTTTGTATTTTTCCAAGGGTAACAGGAGAAATTGGACCCTAAATATTGTTGTCCAATTTGTCCTGAGTACGCTGATACCTGATGTGTGGGGGGGAACCACCGTTCGAGCGCATTGCAGAGCTCAGAAGGGAAGGAGCATCATTTGGAATGCAGACTTAGATGGATTGGTCTGCAGGCGTCACATTGCGTTTGCAGAGCCCCTAATGTACCTAAACAGTAGAAACCCCCCAAAAGTGACCCCATATTGGAAACTAGACCTCCCAAGGAACTTATCTAGATGTATTGTGAGAACTTTGAGCCCCCAAGTGTTTCACTACAGTTTATAACGCAGAGCCGTGAAAATAAAAAATCCTTTTTTTTCCCACAAAAATTATTTTTTAGCCCCCAGTTTTGTATTTTCCCAAGGGTAACAGGAGAACTTGGACCCCAAAAGTTGTTGTCCAATTTGTCCTGTGTACGCTGATACCCCATATGTTGGGGTAAACCCCTGTGTGGGCACACGGGAGAGCTCGGAAGGGAAGGAGGATTGTTTTACTTTTTCAACGCAGAATTGGCTGGAATTGAGATCGGACGCCATGTCGCATTTGGAGAGCCCCTGATGTGCCTAAACAGTGTAAACCCCCCAATTATAACTGAAACCCTAATGCAAACACACCCCTAACCCTAATCCCAATGGTAACCCTAACCGCACCTCTAACCCAGACACACCCCTAACCCTAATCCCAACCCTATTCCCAACCGTAAATGTAATCCAAACCCTAACCCTAAAGGTACCATCACATTTAGCGACGCTGCAGTGATCTAGACAACGATGCCGATCGCTGCAGTGTCGCTGTGTGGTCGCTGGAGAGCTGTCACACAGACAGCTCTCCAGCGACCAACGATGCCGAAGTCCCCGGGTAACCAGGGTAAACATCGGGTTACTAAGCGCAGGGCCGCGCTTAGTAACCCGATGTTTACCCTGGTTACCAGTGTAAATGTAAAAAAACCCAAACATTACATACTTACATTCCGGTGTCTGTCGGGTCCCCCGGCGTTCTGCTTCCCTGCACTGTAAGCGCCGGCCGTAAAGCAGAGCGGTGACCTTTTTTTTTACATTTACACTGGTAACCAGGGTACATATCGGGTTACTAAGCGTGGCCCTGCACTTAGTAACCCGATGTTTACCCTGGTTACCAGTGAAGACATTGCTGAATCCGCGTCACACACGCCGACTCAGCGATGTCAGCGGGTGATCCAGCGACGAAATAAGGTGCTGGCCTTCTAGCTCCGACCAACGATGTCACAGCAGGATCCTGATCGCTGCTGCGTGTCAAACACAACAATATCGCTATCCAGGACGCTGCAACGTCACGGATCGCTAGCGATATCGTTGTTAAGTTGTTCTGTGTGAAGGTACCTTAACTTTAGCCCCAACCCTAACTTTAGCCCCAACCCTAACTGTAGCCTTAACCCTAGCCCCAACCCTAGCCCAAACCCTAGCCCTAACCCTAACCCTAGCCCTAACCCTAGCCCTAACCCTAATCCTAACCCTATCCCCAACCCTAGCCCTAACCCTAGCCCTAACCCTAGCCCTAACCCTAGCCCTAATCCTAACCCTAACCCTAGCCCTAATGGGAAAATGGAAATAAATACGTTTTTTTTATTTTTTAATTTTTCCCTAACTAGGGGGGTGATGAAGGGGGTTTGATTTACTTTTATAGCGGGTTTTTTAGCGGATTTTTATGATTGGCAGCCATCACACACTGAAAGACGCTTTTTATTGCAAAAAATATTTTTTGCGTTACCACATTTTGAGAGCTATAATTTTTCCATATTTGAGACCACAGAGTCAAGTTAGGTCTTGTTTTTTGCGGGATGAGTTGACGGTTTTTTTGGTATCATTTTCGGTCACGTGACATTTTTTGATCGCTTTTTATTCCAATTTTTGTGAGGCAGAATGACCAAAAACCAGCTATTCATTAATTTCTTTTGGGGGAGGCGTTTATACCGTTCCGCGTTTGGTAAAATTGATAAAGCAGTTTTATTCTTCGGGTCAGTACGATTACAGCGATATCTCATTTATATCATTTTTTTATGTTTTGGCGCTTTTATACGATAAAAACTATTTTATAGAAAAAAATAATTATTTTGGCATCGCTTTATTCTGAGAGCTATAACTTTTTTATTTTTTTGCTGATGATGCTGTTTGGCAGCTCTTTTTTTGTGGGACAAAATGACGCTTTCATTGGTACCATGGTTATTTATATCTGTCTTTTTGATCGCGTTTTATTCCACTTTTTATTCGGCGGTATGATAATAAAGCGCTGTTTTTTGCCTCGTCTTTTTTTTTTTTTTTCTTATGGTGTTTACTGAAGGGGTTAACTAGTGGGACAGTTTTATAGGTTGGGTCGTTACGGACGCGGCGATACTAAATATGTGTACTTTTATTGTTTGTTTTTTTTATTTAGATAAAGAAATGTATTTATGGGAATAATATTTTTTTTTTCTTTATTTAGGAATTTTTTTTTTTTTACACATGTGGAGATTTTTTTTTAAACTTTTTTACTTTGTCCCAGGGGGGGACATCACAGATCGGTGATCTGACAGTTTGCACAGCACTCTGTCAGATCACCGATCTGACTTAGAGCACTGCAGGCTTACCAGGGCCTGCTCTGAGCAGGCACTTGGTAAGCCACCTCCCTCCCTGCAGGACCCGGATGCTGCGGCCATCTTAGATCCGGGACCTGCAGCGAGGAAGGAGGTAGGAGACCCTCGGAGCAACGCGATCACATCGCGTTGCTGCGGGGGTCTCAGGGAAGCCCGCAGGGAGCCCCCTCCCTGCGCGATGCTTCCCTATACCGCCGGCACACCGCGATCATGTTTGATCGCGGTGTGCTGAGGGTTAATGTGCCGGGGGCGGTCCATGACCGCTCCTGGCACATAGCGCCGGATGTCAGCTGCAATAGGCAGCTGACACCCGGCCGCGATCGGCCGCGCTTCCCCCGTGAGCGCGGCCGATCGCGCTGGACGTGCTATTCCATCCTTGGGAAGTAGGGCCCACCCCACATGGACGGAATAGTACGTCCAATGACAGAAAGGGGTTAAAATCATTTTTTCAAGCTGGTGTTATAAAGTATTCTAATTTACTGAGATAATGACTTTTGGGCTTTTATTTGCTGTCAGCCATATAAACATCAACATTAGCAGAAATAAACACTTGAAATACATCACTCTATTTGTAATGACTCTATATAATGAGTTTAACTTTTTGTATTGAAGAACTGAAATAAACTAACTTTTTGATGATATTCTAATTTTGTGAGATGCACTTGTATAGCAAATTAGATGCGACAAACAGTATGCAAGTCATGTCCTCTACTGTATGACGTTTAGTGTCATAAAACATTTTTTGTTATTTGCGTGAGATCTGCAGAAAGCCTAATTTCTACCAAACAAAATGACAAAGTTTGATACAGCAACAGAAAAATTATGTATATATTTTATTGTGCGTTAGGTCTGCAGTTTCATATCACCACAGCACTAAATGACAGGGTGGGATACAGCAGGCTGTTTCACATTTAACTAGTGAAATTTTTTTTTAGAACTGTTTACTCTTGCATGGAGCACAATAGAAGCAGTGCCCAACACACTTGTAGGACATGTGCCCTGCTGGCTTTGTCTGTGGAACAAAGTAATGGCCAAAATAAAAATGCTGGAAGGTCAATTTCACAGCCACACTGGACAGTAGCTAGTTAAACTATCTGACTGATAAACAACCACCTAGCTACCTAGCTAAAATCTTGCTGCTAGCAGTGCCACTGTCAATTAGCAGCATTACAGTCTCAAAATGGCACTAAAACAACATGTCCATCCTTTATATGGAGAGGGACATGTGATTTCAGCAGCCGTTGTGTCAGGACTAGAGATGAGATAATTTGTTCGGGTCCATGCTTATTCGGTAAACGCTATCGCTTGGCGAATAAGTAGGGACCTGAACAAATGCGCTCATCTCTAGTCAGGACATTGTGGGTGTCTCCTGCACCCTGATTGGCTAGCCACAATGTGCACACAAAAAGTTAGGGGAAAAAAATTACTGTTTACAACACCGCTGTGCCTCTGAGCTCTGCAAACCACTCCCATCATCACGCACGTGCCAAACGCTCATGATACACCACCATTATCATTGCTAAAGTGCTGACAATACGTTTGTGGTAACACACATATTTTCTCACACTTTTTACCGAATGTTACTGATTTTTTCCGATTTTATAACATTTTTGCTCGTGTTTCCGATAACAAATCCGAATGTGCCATATTCGTGCCAAATTTATGTTTGGCGATCGATTTCCGAACAAATTCGCTTATAACTAGTTAAGAAGAAGAAATGTATACATATCATTATTCAATAGCAGAAAAGTCATAAGGATAGCGGCCAACAGAGAGGAATACATGCAATGTTTAGTAAAGTTTGCAATCAACAAGTCTTGTCAGTATGATTAATTAGACTTTGGTGGCAAGGAACATAATAGGCTATGAGGCTAAGTGTAAAGGCAGTAACAGTATACCTCAGAAGGGCTGAGGAAGGATACTTGGTGCCATTTATTCCTGGTGGTCTTGTCTGGCTGGGGATGTGAAGCAATGATATAGATCAAGCTTGTTGACAAATGAACAGTATGCAGATATGTTCGATACTTTAATTGTCGTATTTATTAGGGATGAGAGAATGTGCTCCAGAATACTCTGCAAGCATTATGAGGTGCTTGATTTCAAACTCAAATCCCTGCCCCGCATGTTTGGCACCTATTACACAGTCAATGCCGTAGCCATCTTGGTAGTGGCATTACTGTGATTGGCTGGCTGTGTGACATCATCAGGGGTTATAAAAGGACAGGCGCCGCCAGGCTCGGGCACATTGACGCCATTGCACAGCTCTTTCGCAGTTGTAATTGGAGGGGGAGAGTGCTTGTTCAGGCATGTATGTGCACAGTTTAACAAATCAGAGTCCTGTAATGCTAATACTGATGCTGAAGCTGAACCATCTTACTAACAGTCCTTGTAAGGGCTAGTTTTGTGCTTTGCTCTTTGTATCAGATACAAGCTGCATTTAGTCTAGGAAGGGAGAAAGAGTTGCAGGAGCAGAGACAGTAGCTGAATACAGTGTCTAGGCACACATTAGGGCTTTGCAGTACATTGCCAAATATATCGCTATGGCAGTTGACCACATTTTTATTTTCTGGGTGAAAAAAATGACAATATTATCATCCATAGAGTATTAGTATCACAACACAGCTGTTGGGTGACCCGGGACCAGGGTGCTCCATTCCTGTCCCTAACACCATGGTGCGCCATAGCTCACCCCGCTCCCCAGAATACTTTAGGTGGCGAAGATGCTGGGGCCTCCACCCTGCCTTATCTCCTAAGTTAGTAATCTGTCTGTTCTTTTCCCCCACCCAGGGAAGAGGGGGAGCTACTGTGCACCGCAGTACACCAACCCGACAAACAGGGCAACACAGACAAGGGTTAACAGAAAACTCCAGATATACAAATTATTAATTCACATACAGTACAGACCAAAAGTTTGGACACACCTCATTTAAAGATTTTTCTGTATTTTCATGACTATGAAAATTGTACATTCACACTGAAGGCATCAAAACTATGAATTAACACATGTGGAATTATATACGTAACAAAAAAGTGTGAAACAACTGAAAAAATATCTTATATTCTATATTCTTCAAAGTAGCCACCTTTTGCTTTGATGACTGCTTTGCACACTCTTGGCATTCTCTCGATGAGCTTCAAGAGGTAGTCACCGGGAATGGATTATACTTCACAGGTGTGCCCTGTCAGGTTTAATAAGTGGGATTTCTTGCCTTATAAATGGTGATGGGACCATCAGTTGTGTTGTGCAGAAGTCTGGTGGATACACAGCTGACTGTTGTGAATTTGGATTCTGGGCTCCCCCGGTGGCTACTGGTGGAATTGAACTGGTGTCTTCATCTTCTCTGTTCACCTGTTCCCATCAAGATGTGGGAGTCGCTATATAACCTTGCTGCTCTGTTAGTTGCTTGCCGGTCAACAATGTTATCAGAAGCCTCTCTGTGCTTGTTCCTGCTCCTAGACAACTACTAGATAAGTTGGACTCTTGTCCATGTTTGTTTTTGCATTTTGGTTCCAGTTCACAGCTGTAGTTTCGTTACTGTGTCTGGAAAGCTCTTGTGAACAGGAATTGCCACTCTGGTGTTATGAGTTAATGCCAGAGTTTTAAAGTAATTTCTGGATGGTGTTTTTGATTAGGGTTTTCAGCTGACCATGAAAGTGTCCTTTCTGTCTTCTGCTATGTAGTAAGTGGACCTCAAATTTGCTAAACCTATTTTCATACTACGTTTGTTATTTCATCTTAATTCACCGCCAATACATGTGGGGGGCCTCTGTCTCCTTTTGGGGTATTTCTCTAGAGGTGAGCTAGGACTAATATTTTCCTCTGCTAGCATTATTTAGTCCTCCGGCTGGTGCTGGGCATCTAGAATCAACGTAGGCATGCTACCCGGCCACTGCTAGTTGTGTGTTAGGTTTAGTTCATGGTCAGCTCAGTTCCCATCTTCCAAGAGCTAGTTCCTATATATACTTATGCTATGATCTCTTGCCATTGAGATCATGACAGTATGACCGGCCCACTAAAGGGTTAAAATCCTTGGCTGAGAAAGGAGAGAAATAAGTAGTCTGCTGAAATTTTTTTTTTTTTTTTTTTTCTCTCCTTTGAATGGCTCTGTGTCCACCTGTTTGTAATGGATCTTCAGAGTGTAACTGCAGGTTTGAATAATCTCGCCACGAAGGTACAAAATTTGCAAGATTTTGTTTGTCATGCACCTGTATCTGAGCCGAGAATTCCTTTGCCGGAATTTTTCTCGGGGAATAGATCTGGGTTTCAGAATTTTCGAAATAATTGCAAATTATTTTTGTCCCTGAAATCTCGCTCTGCCGGAGACCCTGCACAGCAGGTCAGGATTGTGATTTCCTTGCTCCGGGGCGACCCTCAAGACTGGGCTTTTTCATTGACACCAGGGGATCCTGCGTTGCTCAATGTGGATGCGTTTTTTCTGGCCTTGGGGTTGCTTTATGACGAACCTCATTTGGAGCTTCAGGCAGAAAAAACTTTGATGTCCCTATCTCAGGGGCAAGATGAAGCGGAAATTTACTGCCAAAGATTCCGTAAATGGTCTGTGCTTACTCAGTGGAATGAGTGCGCCCTGGCGGCGACTTTCAGAGAGGGTCTCTCTGATGCCATTAAGGATGTTATGGTGGGGTTCCCTGTGCCTGCGGGTCTGAATGAGTCCATGACAATGGCTATTCAGATCGATAGGCGTTTGCGGGAGCGCAAACCAGTGCACCATCTGGCGGTGTCCACTGAGAAATCGCCAGAGAGTATGCAGTGTGATAGAATTCTGTCCCGAAGCGAGCGGCAGAATTTTAGACGGAAAAATGGGTTGTGTTTCTATTGTGGTGATTCTACTCATGTTATATCAGCATGCTCTAAGCGCACTAAAAAACTTGGTAAATCTGTTTCCATTTGCACCTTACCGTCTAAGTTTATTCTATCTGTGACCCTGATTTGCTCTTTGTCATCTATTACCACGGACGCCTATGTCGACTCTGGCGCCGCTTTGAGTCTTATGGATTGGTCCTTTGCCAAACGCTGTGGGTATGATTTAGAGCCTTTGGAGACTCCTATTCCTCTGAAGGGGATTGACTCCACCCCATTGGCTAATAATAAACCACAATACTGGACACAAGTAACTATGCGTATTAATCCGGGTCACCAGGAGATTATTCGCTTTCTGGTGCTGTATAATCTACATGATGATTTGGTGCTAGGATTGCCTTGGCTGCAATCTCACAACCCAGTCCTCGACTGGAGAGCTATGTCTGTGTTGAGCTGGGGATGTAAGGGGGCTCATGGGGATGTACCTGTGGTTTCCATTTCATCATCTATTCCCTCTGAAATTCCTGAGTTCCTGTCTGACTATCGTGACGTCTTTGAAGAATCCAAGCTTGGTTCGTTACCTCCGCACCGAGAGTGCGATTGTGCCATAGATTTAATCCCGGGTAGTAAATACCCAAAGGGTCGTTTATTTAATCTGTCTGTGCCTGAACATGCTGCTATGCGAGAATATATAAAGGAGTCCTTGGAAAAGGGACATATTCGTCCATCGTCATCTCCCTTAGGAGCCGGTTTTTTCTTTGTGTCAAAAAAAGACGGCTCTTTGAGACCATGTATTGATTATCGGCTTTTGAATAAAATCACTGTTAAATATCAATACCCATTGCCGTTGCTGACTGATTTGTTTGCTCGCATAAAGGGGGCCAAGTGGTTCTCTAAGATTGACCTTCGTGGGGCGTATAATTTGGTGCGAATCAGGCAGGGGGATGAGTGGAAAACCGCATTTAATACGCCCGAGGGCCACTTTGAGTATTTAGTGATGCCTTTTGGTCTTTCAAATGCTCCGTCAGTTTTCCAGTCCTTTATGCATGATATTTTTCGCGATTATTTGGATAAATTTATGATTGTGTATCTGGATGATATTCTGATTTTTTCGGATGACTGGGACTCTCATGTCCAGCAAGTCAGGAGGGTTTTTCAGGTTTTGCGGTCTAATTCTTTGTGTGTGAAGGGTTCTAAGTGTGTTTTTGGGGTACAGAGGATTTCCTTTTTGGGATATATTTTTTCCCCCTCTTCCATTGAAATGGATCCTGTCAAGGTTCAAGCTATTTGTGATTGGACGCAGCCCTCTTCTCTTAAGAGTCTTCAGAAATTTTTGGGCTTTGCTAACTTTTATCGTCGATTTATTGCTGGTTTTTCGGATATTGCTAAGCCATTGACCGATTTGACTAAGAAGGGTGCTGATGTTGCTGATTGGTCCCCTGATGCTGTGGAGGCCTTTCGGGAGCTTAAGCGCCGTTTTTCCTCTGCCCCTGTGTTGCGTCAGCCTGATGTTGCTCTACCTTTTCAGGTTGAGGTCGACGCTTCTGAGATCGGAGCTGGGGCAGTGTTGTCGCAGAAAAGTTCTGACTGCTCCGTGATGAGGCCTTGTGCCTTCTTTTCCCGTAAATTTTCGCCCGCTGAGCGGAATTATGATGTTGGGAATCGGGAGCTTTTGGCCATGAAGTGGGCTTTTGAGGAGTGGCGCCATTGGCTTGAGGGGGCCAGACATCAGGTGGTGGTATTGACTGACCACAAAAATTTGATTTATCTTGAGACCGCCAGGCGCCTGAATCCTAGACAGGCGTGCTGGTCATTATTTTTCTCTCGGTTTAATTTTGTGGTGTCATACCTACCGGGTTCTAAGAATGTTAAGGCGGATGCCCTTTCTAGGAGTTTTGAGCCTGACTCGCCTGGTAACTCTGAGCCCACAGGTATCCTTAAGGATGGAGTGGTATTGTCAGCCGTTTCTCCAGACCTGCGGCGGGCCTTGCAGGAGTTTCAGGCGGATAGACCTGATCGTTGCCCACCTGATAAACTGTTTGTTCCTGATGATTGGACCAGTAGAGTAATCTCTGAGGTTCATTCTTCTGCGTTGGCAGGTCATCCTGGCATTTTTGGTACCAGGGATTTGGTGGCAAGGTCCTTCTGGTGGCCTTCCCTGTCACGAGATGTGCGAGGCTTTGTGCAGTCTTGTGACGTTTGTGCTCGGGCCAAGCCTTGTTGTTCTCGGGCTAGTGGATTATTGTTGCCCTTGCCTATTCCTAAGAGGCCTTGGACGCACATCTCGATGGATTTTATTTCAGATCTGCCTGTTTCTCAGAAGATGTCTGTCATCTGGGTGGTGTGTGACCGTTTCTCTAAGATGGTCCATTTGGTTCCTCTGCCCAAGTTGCCTTCTTCTTCCGAGTTGGTTCCTCTGTTTTTTCAAAATGTTGTTCGTTTGCATGGTATTCCTGAGAATATCGTTTCTGACAGAGGGACTCAATTCGTGTCTAGATTTTGGCGGGCATTCTGTGCTAGGATGGGCATAGATTTATCTTTTTCGTCCGCTTTCCATCCTCAGACGAATGGCCAGACCGAGCGGATTAATCAGACCCTGGAGACATATCTGAGGTGTTTTGTGTCTGCTGACCAGGATGATTGGGTTGCTTTTTTGCCATTGGCGGAGTTCGCTCTCAATAATCGGGCCAGCTCTGCCACTTTGGTGTCCCCGTTTTTCTGTAATTCGGGGTTTCATCCTCGATTTTCCTCTGGTCAGGTGGAATCTTCGGATTGTCCTGGAGTGGATGCTGTGGTGGAGAGATTGCATCAGATCTGGGGGCAGGTGGTGGACAATTTGAGGTTGTCCCAGGAGAAGACTCAGCTTTTTGCCAACCGCCACCGTCGTGTTGGTCCTCGGCTTTGTGTTGGGGATTTGGTGTGGTTGTCTTCTCGTTTTGTCCCTATGAGGGTCTCTTCTCCTAAGTTTAAGCCTCGGTTCATCGGCCCGTATAAGATATTGGAGATTCTTAATCCTGTTTCCTTCCGTTTGGACCTCCCTGCATCCTTTTCTATTCATAACGTTTTTCATCGGTCATTATTGCGCAGGTATGAGGTACCGGTTGTGCCTTCCGTTGAGCCTCCTGCTCCGGTGTTGGTTGAGGGTGAGTTGGAGTACGTTGTGGAGAAAATCTTAGACTCTCGTGTTTCCAGACGGAGACTCCAGTATCTGGTCAAGTGGAAGGGATACGGCCAGGAGGATAATTCTTGGGTGAATGCATCTGATGTTCATGCCTCTGATCTGGTTCGTGCCTTTCATAGGGCCCATCCTGATCGCCCTGGTGGTTCTGGTGAGGGTTCGGTGCCCCCTCCTTGAGGGGGGGGTACTGTTGTGAATTTGGATTCTGGGCTCCCCCGGTGGCTACTGGTGGAATTGAACTGGTGTCTTCATCTTCTCTGTTCACCTGTTCCCATCAAGATGTGGGAGTCGCTATATAACCTTGCTGCTCTGTTAGTTGCTTGCCGGTCAACAATGTTATCAGAAGCCTCTCTGTGCTTGTTCCTGCTCCTAGACAACTACTAGATAAGTTGGACTCTTGTCCATGTTTGTTTTTGCATTTTGGTTCCAGTTCACAGCTGTAGTTTCGTTACTGTGTCTGGAAAGCTCTTGTGAACAGGAATTGCCACTCTGGTGTTATGAGTTAATGCCAGAGTTTTAAAGTAATTTCTGGATGGTGTTTTTGATTAGGGTTTTCAGCTGACCATGAAAGTGTCCTTTCTGTCTTCTGCTATGTAGTAAGTGGACCTCAAATTTGCTAAACCTATTTTCATACTACGTTTGTTATTTCATCTTAATTCACCGCCAATACATGTGGGGGGCCTCTGTCTCCTTTTGGGGTATTTCTCTAGAGGTGAGCTAGGACTAATATTTTCCTCTGCTAGCATTATTTAGTCCTCCGGCTGGTGCTGGGCATCTAGAATCAACGTAGGCATGCTACCCGGCCACTGCTAGTTGTGTGTTAGGTTTAGTTCATGGTCAGCTCAGTTCCCATCTTCCAAGAGCTAGTTCCTATATATACTTATGCTATGATCTCTTGCCATTGAGATCATGACAGCTGACAGTCCTACTGAATAGACTGTTAGAATTTATATTATGGCAAGAAAAAAGCAGCTAAGTAAAGAAAAACGTGTGGCCATCATTACTTTATGAAATGAAGGTCAGTCAGTCCGAAAAATTGGGAAAACTTTGAAAGTGTCCCCAAGTGCAGTGGCAAAAACCATCAAGCACTACAAAGAAACTGGCTCACATGAGGACCGCTCCAGGAAAAGAAGACCAAGAGTCAACTCTGCTTCTGAGGATAAGTTTATCCGAGTCACCAGCCTCAGAAATTGCAGGTTAACAGCATCTCAGATTAGAGACCAGGTCAATGCCACACAGAGTTCTAGCAGCAGACACATCTCTACAACAACTGTTAAGAGAAGACTTTGTGCAGCAGGCCTTCATGGTAAAATAGCTGCTAGGAAACCACTGCTAAGGACAGGCAACAAGCAGAAGAGACTTCTTTGGGCTAAAGAACACAAGGAATGGACAAGTGGAAATCTGAGCTTTGGTCTGATAAGACCAAATTTGAGATCTTTGGTTCCAACCACCATGTCTTTGAGAGATGCAGAAAAGGTGAACGGATGGACTCTACAAGCATGGTTCCCCCAGTGAAGCATGGAGGAGGTGTGATGGTGTCGGGGCGCTGTGCTGGTGACACTGTTGGGGATTTATTCAAAATTGAAGGCATATTGAACCTGTAAGGAGGTAAAACACAAGAAGAGTCTGGGGGCAGTTACCTTCTCGGCTCTGTGCCTGGAACCATTGAGCTGTGCTGCAGGTTCCCCAAGGGGCAGACTTAGAAACTGGGACAGGACGGAAGCGGGCAGAGAGCGGTAAAGGCACGCGCGCAGGGGACAGAGCAGCGTGAGCAGCGGTCAGAGCAGGGTGCAGCTGCGCTCCAGGAGAGAGAGAGCTCCCGGTCTGAGGACAAATACAGGGAGACTGCCCAGAAAGACTGCATCTTGTGATTACATGAAAGCGGACTCTGCTGTGACTGGAGAGGGGCACCTTGAGACCCGTGTAGAGACATTGGCCCGTGCAGAGACTTTGACCCCCTGGTCCCCACGGTATCAGTACAGAGACTGTGATTCCTGGTACAGAGACTTAACAGTGCAGAGCCCCTGATTCCTGGTACAGAGACTTAACAGTGCAGAGCCCCTGATTCCTGGCTGTGCTGAAAAAGCTAAAGACTCAGAGCCTGTGCATACCACATTAACTCCCGAAACCCCAGGCAGCAGGCTCCTAGAGACTACTCAGCCCACGGACAACAGAGGGATGACAAGTGCTGCTGTTTCTCGGCGCCTTCGTTGGAGAAGACGACCCTTCAAGCAAGTCCTCATCAGACTGATAAGTGTTCTTTTCTCAAGAAATCTTGCTTACTTCAGTTACATTGTTTCACTCCCATATTTTTGCACTGTTTTATTGCTAGTTATTTTCCATTGCTTCCTCCCTGCGAGGAGAACCTGATTCCTGGTATTAAACCCCTCAACTGTTGGTCTGTATGTTCCGTGGTGACATACTCAGTACCTGCATACTATTACATTTGGCGTAGCCAACAGGATGTCACACGATAGCGCGGACAGGGCAGACCAAGCAGCTGGGGAAGTTCCCAGGTTTAGCATTTCCCTGGGAGCCATGTTGAATAATTTGCCAAGGTTCGTATCCGGGGAATGATGTGGATGCATCCCATGACACCAGCCCTAGAGGCAGAAATTGTATTGATGGCCCTGGAGGGGGAGGCGCGGGATTCTGTCATGCATAGGTCCCCCCAGGAGAGAGATACCCTGGACAAAGTGCTGCGCATACTTGAGGAGATGCATGGGGACCCCACTGACATAGGGGAACTTCGCATGCGACTGTTTCACCGGGTACAACGGGAGGGGGAGACCGGGACCCAATTCATGAACGCCCTACAAGAGCTTCACACTGCTATCAGACGAAAGGACGGTGTAGGGGTTGGGTCAGTTGATGTGGTGCTCAGAGATCAGCTGGTGACGGGACTGCATGACGCAATGATGAAACAGGCACTGTGAGAGCGCATGCGAGTAAAGCCAGACATGACTTTCTCTGAGGTTGGCAGTGAGGCGCATGTGCAAGAACAAGAACAGGGAGTGACGTGGCTGGTGGGAAGGGTGCAGAGCGGGGAGGTAACCACCACCGCAGGCAATATCCCCCAGTGGGTGGAGGACCTGAGAATGGAGATTAGACAGGTCTGTGAAGAAATGGCGGCCTCCAGAAGAACTCTGGCAGAAGGGCCCGGCCCTCTGGTGCAAGACAGAGAAGCTGCCCCCCGAAGGGAGGGTGAAACTACCAGGAGGAGAAGCCCTCTTACATGCTACACTTGTGGAGAATCCGGCCATATTGCTCGATGGTGTCCCAGCGGAGGCGACCATCCCTGCGCCCTCCTTTAAACTAGGTGGCTCTGAGCTTGAGGGGCACCGCTCAGAGCGTGAAGAACAGAGGAGGAGGAGTAAAAGTCCTCATAGCCTTGTTTTGACGTGCCCTCTGGTCTGGGCAGAAATCAATGGAAGACCAGTGCGATGCTTGATAGACACCGGCTCACAAGTGACCACCATGCCTGAGAGATATTTCCGCCATCACTTCACAGAGGCGCTACGGCCCGAATGGGGCCCTGTGATCAAACTTATGGCGGCCAATCACTTGCCCATCCCGGTCGCAGGGGTGGTATGGATGAACATAGAGGTCTGTGGAAAAGACCTCGGGAGAAGAGGAGTGGTACTGGTGGATGGAGAGGTAGCTAAAGACCATACCGTGACCCTGGGAATGAATGTGTTAAAAGACCTCGGAAGCCTTGTTTTCAACGAGTCCCCGGAACAGTTCCTGCAACAATGGAGTGACCAAACTCCCCAGAGAAGGGTCTTTCAACAACTGATACGGACCGCCCAGATCCGGGAAGCATACAGCGACGGAAAGGAACTCGGCAAAGTCGTCGCCCCGCCTCAGTCAATCAAGTGTTGCCTCCTGGGCAGACGGTGCTTCCCCTGCCTGTACGAGTTGGCATCCCACTGGAAGGGGTCGAAGTCCAAATTGAGCCCAGCAGAGCCGACCAGCTGCCGTCAGGAATTTTGGTCGCACGGTCCCTGGCTACAGTGCGGGATGGAACTGTCCTTGTGCGCTGCATCAATTTGGGGGAGACAGATAAAACACAAGAAGAGTCTGGGGGCGGTTACCTTCTCGGCTCTGTGCCTGGAACCATTGAGCTGTGCTGCAGGTTCCCCAAGGGGCAGACTTAGAGACTGGGACAGGAAGGAAGCGGGCAGAGAGCGGGAAAGGCATGCGTGCAGGGGACAGAGCAGCATGAGCAGCAGTCAGAGCAGGGTGCAGCTGCGCTCCAGGAGACAGAGAGCTCCCGGTCTGAGGACAAATACAGGGAGATTGCCCAGAAAGACTGCATCTTGTGAGTACATGAAAGCGGACTCTGCTGTGACTGGAGAGGGGCGCCTTGAGACCCGTGTAGAGACATTGGCCCGTGCAGAGACTTCGACCCCTGGACCCCACGGTATCAGCACAGAGACTGTGATTCCTGGTACAGAGACTTAACAGTGCAGAGCCCCTGATTCCTGGTACAGATACTTAACAGTGCAGATTCCTGGCTGTGCTGAAAAAGCTAAAGACTCAGAGCCTGTGCATACCACATTAACTCCCGAAACCCCAGGCAGCAGGCTCCTAGGGACTACTCAGCCCACGGACAACAGAGGGACGACAAGTGCCGCTGTTTCTCGGCGCCTACATTGGAGAAGACGACCCTTCAAGCAAGTCCTCATCAGACTGATAAGTGTTCTTTTCTCAAGAAATCTTGCTTACTTCGGTTACATTGTTTCACTCCCATATTTTTGCACTGTTTTATTGCTAGTTATTTTCCATTGCTTCCTCCCTGCGAGGAGAACCTGATTCCTGTTATTAAACCCCTCAACTGTTGGTCTGTCTGTTCCGTGGTGACATACTCAGTACCTGCATACTATTACAAACCAGCATGGCTACCACAGCATCTTGCAGTGGCATGCTATTCCATCCGGTTTGCATTTAGTTGGACCATCATTTATTTTTCAACAGGACAATGACTCCAAACACACCTCCAGGGTGTGTAAGGGCTATTTGACCAAGAAGGAGAGTGATGGGGTGCTACGCCAGATGACCTCGACCTGAACCCAATCGAGATGGTTTGGGGTGAGCTGGACTGCAGAGTGAAGGCAAAAGGGTCAACAAGTGATAAGCATCTCTGGGAACTCCTTCAAGATTGTTGGAAGACCATTCCCGGTGACTACCTCTTGAAGCTCATCAAGAGAATGCCAAGAGTGGGCAAAACAGTCATCAAAGCAAAAGTTGGCTACTTTGAAGAACCTAGAATATAAGACATAATTTCAGTTGTTTCACACTTTTTTGTTAAGTATATAATTCCACATGTGTTAATTTATAGTTTTGATGCCTTCAGTGTGAATGTACAATTTTCATAGTCATGAAAATACTGAAAAATCTTTAACCCCTTAACGACCGCCGATACGCCTTTTAACGGCGGCCGCTAAGGGTACTTGCTGTTTAATTTCTCTGTCCTCCGATGTGATCGCACATCGGAGGACAGAGAAATGTGGTCCCCGATGGCCCCCAATAGCCCCCCAATACTTACCTACCTCCCCCGGTGCTCCTCGTGTCTCCCCATGGGCGCCGCCATCTTTTTTCCGGGAAAAAATGGCGGGCGCACGCGCAGTGCGCCCGCCGCCCGGCACCCGGATGTTCTTTGGGGTCTCGGCTGCCGGGGGTAGCCGAGACCCCAAAGAACATGATCGGGGTCGATTTGCACCGACCCCTGCTTTGCGATCGCCGGTAATTAACAGTTTACCGGCGACCGCAAAAAAAAAAAAAAAAAAAAAAGCGATCAGTTATTTCTCTGTCCTCTGATGTGATCGCATATCAGAGGACAGAGAAATAGGGGGATTCGGGGACCCTATCATACTCACCCGGGGTCCCTGGGTCCTCTTCTGTCTTCTCCTGCCAGCCGGCTTTTTCATCATGGCGGGCGCATGCGCAGTGCGCCCGCCATCTGCTGCCATCTGCCGGCCGGCAGGAGAAGACAAGTTGGGGCTAAAATTAGGGTTAGGGTTAGAGTTAGGGTTAGGGTTAGGGTTAGAGTTAGGGTTAGGGTTGGGGCTAAATTTAGGGTTAGGGTTAGGGCTAGGGTTAGGGTTAGGCTACTTTCACACTAGCGTTTTTTGGCTTCCGTCGCAATGCGTCGTTGGAGAAAAAACGCATCCTGCAAAAGTGCTTGCAGGATGCGTTTTTTCTCCATTGGCTTGCATTAGCGACGCATTGCGACGGATTGCCACATGTCGCATCCGTCGTGCGACGGATGCGTCGTGCTTCGGCGGACCGTCGACACAAAAAAAACTACATGTAACTTTTTTGTGCGACGTGTCCCACATATTTCAGTGCCACGTGCCACGTATTTAAGTGACACGTGCCACGTATCAAAGTGCCACGTGCCACATATTTCAGTGCCACGTATCAAAGTGCCACGTACCACGTATCAAAGTGCCACGTGCCACGTATCAAAGTGCCACGTGCCACGTATCAAAGTGCCACGTGCCACATATTTCAGTGCCACGTATCAAAGTGCCACGTGCCACGTATCAAAGTGCCACGTGCCACATCTTTCAGTGCCACGTGCCACGTATTTAAGAGACACGTGCCACGTATCAAAGTGCCACGTGCCACATATTTCAGTGCCACGTGCCACGTATTTAAGTGACACGTGCCACGTATCAAAGTGCCACGTATCACGTATTTCAGTGCCACGTATTTAAGTGACACGTATCACGTATAAGTGCCACGTGTCACGTATTTAATTGCCACATATTTAAGTGCCACGTATCAAGATTTTCCATGGAGAACAGACACATCCAGAGATATGTCTGCTCTCCACGGCTGCAGCAACACACTGACAGGAGCCATAGTTCCTGTCGGTGTGTCACTGCGCATGCGCGAGCGAGTTTACCGGCGGTCATTGACCCCGGCACTCTCGCTTAACGGCAGTGCTGCGTGGGAAAGTTCAACGCAGCTGTACTGCTGTTAACCGAGACGCCGGAGTCATTGAACTCCGGAACAGTACGCGATACACTGCTAGGAGCTTCGCTCCTGGCAGTGTATCGCCGGAGAGCAGCCGATCGGCGTGGGACACTCGTTTTATGGATTCTGCGGACAGGGAGTATGAATTTGGTTTATTATTTTTGGATTTTTTCCTGGAGGATCGAGGGCTTCGCCTACAAGTGTGCTGTTGGTGAGTATATACTCTGTGTTATATGTTGTATGTACTGTGTGTCATGTATGTGTATTGTGTGTAGGTGTTTTGTGTAACTTTACAATTGTGCTAAGTCGCCGGACACAGGGACAACTCTCCCATCCTAATACCGGATGGGAGTAGTAGTCCCATACGGCGACTTAGCACAATGGTGGCACTAGCGTCGCATGGGGACACACACACACACGCACACACACGCACACACACACACACACACACAGAAGGACTCCATGCTGCTTCACTGGGGGGCGGGGGCTTCCCTCTTCCTGTCCGACGTCACGTCCGGTCCTGGGTGTCAACCCCTCCGTACAAAGACGCCGACACCCAGGACAAAGGCGCTGTGTGTGGAAGGTAATATGGGGCCCTAGGGGGATACGCAGACACGCCGCTGCGTAAAGAATTGACATGTCAATTCTTTTTACGCCGGCGTGTTTGCAGACAAAAGCGCCACGTTTTTTTGCGGTGTGTCTGAACGGCAAAGTGAATTTCTCATTCACTTTGCCGGCAGACGAAAATGACATTGCGCATTTTTGAAAAGCGCCCGCAAAATAGCGCTCAAAAATGCGCTATGTCTGAAAGTAGCCTAAGGCTTCTTTCACACTTGCGTCGGTACGGGGCGGTCGCAATGCGTCGGCCCGATGTACCGATGCACGTTGTGAAAATTGTGCACAACGTGGGCAGCGGATGCAGTTTTTCAACGCATCCGCTGCCCAGTCTATGTCCTGGGGAGGAGGGGGCAGAGTTACGGCCACGCATCCGCGGAAATGGCGGACGCGACGTACAAAAAAAAGGTTACATTGAACTTTTTTTGTGACGACGGGGGCTAAAGTTATGGTTAGGGTTGGGGCTAAAGTTAGGGTTGGGGCTAAAGTTAGGGTTAGAGTTGGGATTAGGGTTAGGGTTTGGATTAGGGTTGGGATTAGTGTTACGTTTGGGATTAGGGTTGGGATTAGGGTTAGGGTTGGGATTAGGGTTAGGGGTGTGTTGGATTTAGGGTTTTGATTAGGGTTATGGTTAGGGTTGAGATTAGGGCTGTTTTGGGGTTAGGGTTGTGATTATCGTTAGGGTTGTGATTAGGATTATGGATCGGGTTGAGATTAGGGTTAGGGCTGTGTTGGGGTTAGGGTTGGAGTTAGAATTGGGGGGTTTCCACTGTTTAGGTACATCAGGGGGTCTCCAAACACGACAGCCAATTTTGCGCTAAAAAAGTCAAATGGTACTCCCTCCCTTCTGAGCTCTGCCGTGCGCCCAAACAGTGGTTTACCCCCACATATGGGGCATCAGCGTACTCGGGATAAATTGGACAACAACTTTTGGGGTCCAATTTCTCCTGTTACCCTTGTGAAAATAAAAACTTGGGGGCTAAAAATCTTTTTTGTTGGAAAAAAATATATTTTTTTATTTTCACTACTCTGCATTATAAATTTCTGTGAAGCACTTGAGCTTTCAAAGTTCTCACCACATATCTAGATAAGTTCCTTAGGGGGTCTAGTTTCCAAAATTTGGTCACTTGTGGGGGTTTCTACTGTTTAGGTACATTAGGGGTCTGCAAACGCAACATAACGCCCGCAGACAATTCTATCAAAGTCTGCATTGCAAAATGGCGCTCCTTCCCTTCCGAGCTCTGCCGTGCGCCCAAACAGTGGTTTACCCCCACATATGGGGTACCAGCATACTCAGGACAAATTGGACAACAACTTTTGGGGTCCAATTTCTCTTGTTACCCTTGTGAAAATAAAAATTTGGGGGCTAAAAAAATCTTTTTTGTGGGAAAAAAAATATTTTTTATTTTCACTACTCTGCATTATAAACTTCTGTGAAGCACTTGGGCATTCAAAGTTCTCACCACATATCTAGATAAGTTCCTTGGGGGGTCTATTTTCCAAAATGGGGTCACTTGTTGGGGGTTTCTACTGTTTAGGTACATTAGGGGTCTGCAAAGGCAACATAACGCCCGCAGACAATTCTATCAAAGTCTGCATTCCAAAATGGCACTCCTTCCCTTCCGAGCTCTGCCATGCGCCCAAACAGTGGTTTACCCCCACATATGGGGTACCAGCATACTCAGGACAAATTGGACAACAACTTTTGGGGTCCAATTTCTTTTGTTACCCTTGTGAAAATAAAAACTTGGGGGCTAAAAAATCTTTATTGTTAAAAAATATATATTTTTTATTTTCACGACTCTGCATTATAAACTTCTGTGATGCACTTGGGCATTCAAAGTTCTCACTACACATCTAGATAAGTTCCATGGGGGGTCTAGTTTCCAAAATGGGGTCACTTTTGGGGGGTTTCTGCTGTTTAGGCACATCAGGGGCTCTCCAAACGCGACATGGCGTCCGATCTCAATTCCAGTCAATTTTGCATTGAAAAGTCAAATGGCGCTCCTTTGCTTCCGAGCTCAGCCATGCGCCCAAACAGTGGTTTACCCCCACATATGGGGTGTCAGCGTACTCAAGACAAATTGTACAACAGCTTCTGGGGTCCATTTTCTCCTGTTACCCTTGGTAAAATAAAAATTTGGAGGCAAAAAGATCATTTTTGTAGAAAAAATGCGATTTTTTTATTTTCACGGCTCTACGTTATAAACTTCTGTGAAGCACCTGGGGGTTTAAAGTGCTCACCACACATCTAGATAAGTTCCTTAAGGGGTCTAGTTTCCAAAATGGTGTCATATGTGGGGGGTCTCTACTGTTTAGGCACATCAGCGGCTCTCCAAACGTGACATGGCGTCCGATCTCAATTCCAGCCAATTCTACATTGAAAAAGTAAAACGACACTCCTTCTCTTCCAAGCTCTGCGGTGCGCCCAAACAGTGGTTTACCCCCATATATGGGGTATCGACGTACTCAGGAGAAATTGCACAACAACTTTTGTGGTCTAATTTCTCCTGTTACCCTTGTGAAAATAAAAATTTTGGGGCAAAAAGATCATTTTTGTAGAAAAAATGAGATTTTTTATTTTCACGGCTCTACGTTATAAACTTCTGTGAAGCACTTGGGGGTTCAAAGTGCTCACCACACATCTAGATAAGTTCCTTGGGGGGTCTAGTTTCCAAAATGGTATCACTTGTGGGGGGTTTCCACTGTTTAGGCACATCAGGGACTCTCCAAACGCGACATGGCATCCGATCTCAATTCCAGCCAATTCTGCATTGAAAAAGTCAAACGGTGCTCCTTCACTTCCAAGCTCTGCGGTGCGCCCAAACAGTGGTTTACCTCCACATATGGGGTATCGACGTACTCAGGAGAAATTGCACAACAACTTTTGTGGTCTAATTTCTCCTGTTACCCTTGTGAAAATAAGAATTTGTGGGCGAAAAAATCATTTTTGTGAAAACAAATGCGATTTTTTATTTTCACGGCTCTACGTTATAAACTTCTGTGAAGCACTTGGGGGTTCAAAGTGCTCACCACACATCTAGATAAGTTCCTTGGGGGGTCTAGTTTCCAAAATGGTGTCACTTGTGGGGGGTTTCCACTGTTTAGGCACATTAGGGGCTCTCCAAACGCGACATGGCGTCCGATCTCAATTCCAGCCAATTCTGCATTGAAACAGTCAAACGGTGCTCCTTCACTTCCAAGCTCTGCGGTGCGCCCAAACAGTGGTTTACCTCCACATATGGGGTATCGGCGTACTCAGGAAAAATTGCACAACAAAATTTGTGGTTAAATTTCTGTTTTTACACTTGTGAAAATTAAAAAAAATGGTTCTGAAGTAAAATGTTTGCAAAAAAAAGTAAAATGTTCATTTTTTTCTTCCACATTGTTTTAGTTCCTGTGAAGTACGTAAAGGGTTAATAAACTTCTTGAATGTGGTTTTGAGCAGCTTGAGGGGTGCAGTTTTTAGAATGGTGTCACACTTGGTTATTTTCTATCATATAGACCCCTCAAAATCACTTCAAAGGTGATGTGGTCCCTAAAAAAAACATGGTGTTGTAAAAATGAGAAATTGCTAGTCAACTTTTAACCCTTATAACTCCCTAACAAAAAAAAAAATTGTTTCCAAAATTGTGCTGATGTAAAGTAGACATGTGAGAAATGTTATTTATTAACTATTTTTTGTGACATATCTCTCTGATTTAAGGGCATAAAAATACAAAGTTTGAAAATTGCAAAATTTTAAAAATTTTCGCCATATTTCCATTTTTTTCATAAATAATCGCAAGTAATATCGAAGAAATGTTACCACTAACTTGAAGTACAACATGTCACGAAAAAACAATCTCAGAATCAGCGGGATCCGATAAAGCGTTCCAGAGTTATAACCTCATAAAGTGACACTGGTCAGAATTGTAAAAATTGGCTCGGTCATTAAGTACCAAATTGGCTCTGTCACTAAGGGGTTAAATTAGAAGGTGTGTCCAAACTTTTGGTCTGTACTGTATGTGGGAATGACTACCTGTGAATTACGTGTTCGTATATTGGAACACATTAAGGACATTAAAGCTGCTGATAAAATTGAAAATGAAGATCATGGAAATGTTTCCAAATTAAAACCTTTGGCCAGACACTTTCCCCGTTTTCCCCCTCATCAATCCCATCTATTGAAGGTTAGGGGTATTGATCGTGTACATTTGGCAATAGAAAAGGAGATTTTAGTCGTATTTTAGAAAAGAAAGAATGTAAGTGGATTACATTTTTGCAAAGCATGAATCCAAAAGGTTTGAATGAACAGTGGGGTTTTTCAAGTTTTCTGTAGGTAGCATACATCTAGATTCTTTATGTAGGTGGGCTGGTAGTTTTAGTGGGTCTGGTTGGGATTATATTCAATCATGCATAGAATAAAGAAATTGGGCCTATTTGATACTCAAATTAATGGGCTAGAGTTAGAGTTACTATGATAAAATTACACACACACACACATATATATATATATATATATATATATATATATATATATATATATATATATATATATATATATATATATACATATATTTAAATTTCTTTGTTACTAATTAATATTGTTAATATGGGTGTATTTAAGTAGGAAATGATTTTTCACCATGGTGATTTTATTTATATATAAATATATATATATATATATACACTCACCGGCCACTTTATTAGGTACACCATGCTAGTAACGGGTTGGACCCCCTTTTGCCTTCAGAACTGCCTCAATTCTTCATGGCATAGATTCAACAAGGTGCTGGAAGCATTCCTCAGAGATTTTGGTCCATATTGACATGATGGCATCACACAGTTGCCGCAGATTTGTCGGCTGCACATCCCAAAGATGCTCCATACAAGGCAGGATGGATCCATGCTTTCATGTTGTTTACGCCAAATTCTGACCCTACCATCCGAATGTCGCAGCAGAAATCGAGACTCATCAGACCAAGCAACGTTTTTCCAATCTTCTACTGTCCAATTTCGATGAGCTTGTACAAATTGTAGCCTCAGTTTCCTGTTCTTAGCTGAAAGGAGTGGTACCCGGTGTGGTCTTCTGCTGCTGTAGCCCATCTGCCTCAAAGTTCGACGCACTGTGCGTTCAGAGATGCTCTTAGGCCTACCTTGGTTGTAACGGGTGACGATTTGAGTCACTGTTGCCTTTCTATCAGCTCGAACCAGTCTGCCCATTCTCCTCTGACCTCTGGCATCAACAAGGCATTTCCGCCCACAGAACTGCCGCTCACTGGATTTTTTTTCTTTTTCGGACCATTCTCTGTAAACCCTAGAGATGGTTGTGCGTGAAAATCCCAGTAGATCAGCAGTTTCTGAAATACTCAGACCAGCCCTTCTGGCACCAACAACCATGCCACGTTCAAAGGCACTCAAATCACCTTTCTTCCCCATACTGATGCTCGGTTTGAACTGCAGGAGATTGTCTTGACCATGTCTACATGCCTAAATGCACTGAGTTGCCGCCATGTGATTGGCTGATTAGAAATTAAGTGTTAACAAGAAGTTGGACAGGTGTACCTAATAAAGTGGCCGGTGAGTGTATATATATATATATATATATATATACATATATATATATACATATATATATATATATATATGTATATTCTGTTATTTATTTATATTTTTATTTATATTCAATTGTTTCTTTAATATATTTTAGTGTATTATGATGACACCTTATTAAATTGAGTATATTTTGGTATATTATGGGATAATGTGCATAATTATATGATTGGTTTTATTATGAATTAATATTTGCCCTTTTTAATGTTGTTTTCTCCCTTACTTAATATGGCTGCGGTGACGCTGAGCGCCGTGATGCGCATGCGCCGCCTTCGTCATTTGCTAGGGTTTCTGGGAGATGCGCCGCTGACTGTGTCCTTGTGGACGCACTCAGTGATGCACTTCCGGGTCCCAATCTCAGCGATGGCGGCGGCAGCGTGTGCAATCGCAGCACCATATACCTATGGTGTCTCCTGATTTAGATAATTTGCAGCTGCGTTCTTGCTATATAATGCCTCTGTACCCTACTCACATCACTCCCTGACAAAGCTGAAAGCGAAATGTGCGTTGGATTGGTGTGCGCGGGGCAGTGGCGTCCTGATACTGGTTGGTATTGTGGTTACTTTTCCTAAGCACTTAGGTTTTATTGATATATTGCACAAATTATATTGTTTTTTTTGCACCAACTTATTATCATCCACATTTGTATGCACTATTGTTTATTTATTACGTTGTATGAATTTGTTGGTTTTATATTTATCAGCACTTTGCACTTTTTTGATTATGGTTATTAAACAAATTGGGCTAAAATGCTTATTTATCATAATCACATATTATAATTTGCTTACATATATATTAGACACATATATTAGGTGTATGGATTACCATTAATTTTATTTTTGTGCCAATCAGTTTCAGTATGCCCTGCCTTGTTCACACATAGTTCTTAATTGATTTACTGACCCCCACACTTCGCTTGTAATTTTTATAATTTTTTAAAAAATGTTTAATTATTTTTAATACTATCAATATCAATAAAAACTCCATCTTTGTATTATTATGGTGATATATTTGTCATTATGTTTAAATAAAATATTATTGATTATTTAATTTGGTCTGATGAATATTTTTTGAGGGTTATATATTTTGGTTGTGTTCATTGACTATGTATTTTTGAGAGCATTATTTCTGGAATTTCTTTTCTATATATGAGTTTGCTCCTTGTAGAGTCTGCTGGAAAAATGCTCAGATTTCCCACTGACTCCCCTTATACTTGTTACTACCAGCACCCAAGCATTCGAAATTGCTCAGTTCGAGAAACAAACATCCGAGTAAATCCCTAGTATTTATCCGTATTAAATGGCTAAAACTCTCTTTTACACTTGCCTTAGTGTGTGTTTGAGATATGAAATTGTGATGTTTTCATTGATTATCTCTGCACGTTTGGCCCCAAGACTTCAAGGCCTCCAGCAAAGTTGCCATCAGCTGATGATATACTGTAGCATTACAAGGTAGCAATGTACATGACTGTCTGTACCACAAAGAAAACTCAATTCACCAAGAGCAAGAATTACTTCTTCATGGCAGCCCTCCACTCTGGTCTATAGACGAGTAATAAGTGGATCGCAATAGAAAAACATGACATAATATTTGAGGAATCACTGTTCAAGCCTTGATCACGATAGCCTGCATTTTGTTTGGTGCTTTTTATATGAAGAAAAATAGGAAAGATTTTTCTCATTCCACATCTTAAAGGCAGCTGCAAACGAGCGGATTTTTGGTCTGAGTGCAATCTGAAAAAACATCATCAGTTGTTAGTCCATGGACCATGCAAATATCCGATCTTTTAATCGGATAGAGTCTGTGCGAGAAAAAAATCAATGCTTGTCCAAGTTTGATCCAATATTTGGAACATAATTTGCCATGCAAGTCAATGAATGTGTGGAAAACATCGGACTGCACGCCAAGTGCAGTGTGATTTCCGTGGCCTAACTCAATGGAGAGAATATAGAAATTTTTTTCTCCATCTTGTCCTCATTCAAGAGAACTGGTGCACACTTTGTTCACATTATGATCAAACTTGCATTTAGCTTACCACTTGGTAATATTTTTTTGGTAGAGAAATTCTGTTTTACTGAATGCAAGTTTCCTTTTTATCCTTTTACATTAGGTGAATATGTGCTTTAATAATAATAATAATAATAATAATAATAATAATATGCTTTACATGTCAAGCATGAAAGGAGAACTGTACGGACTTAAGATTGAGTATGCTGTCAGCGCTGTCATTGGTAGTGTATGTATTTTGTTACACATTCCCCAATATAGCATATATACAATAAGGTACAAGCCCCTCAGCTCAAATTCCTGTGTGGCTAATAGTAAGTTTAAGCTTCCTGAGAAGACGCCAAAGTGCCCTTTGCCATGTTACTGTCAATTCATATTGGAAGCAAAACTCTTTTACCTATCTAATCTACCTCCATCACATTTTGATGTCACTGATGAGGAATGACTTGGCCTGTAGAAGGCCTTGTCAAGTCTAAATGCAGAGACTACTGGCACTCAAGGCATTTATGAATAACCCTAGTTATTTACAGAAGTAACTGGTCTTCAGCCAGACTGAACGGAAGAACTTGACACTCTCTTAAAATCATAGGACTGCATGTTTATTTTTGCCATTGTGTTGACATGTAGTGGTGCCAAAAGTCATCTTATTAAACTATTAATATTGCAAGAAGATGAGATAGCATTAATTTCAACAAATTAAAAGTAATAAAGTGTCTGGGAGACATCTTCATCACTCTGGTTTGGCACCATAGTCTTAAATTATTACAATAGCCTCCCAGCACAATGCTTTAGTTAGGACCGTATTTGCCATATTTTCCATTAGGCACTGGAGGTTTGGTGAGGCAGTCTGTGTGTATAGAGGCATCAGAAACAGGGATTTTTTTTACACTTTTCTTCCTGTCTTCTCGCTGGTCCTTCTTCTTGAAGGGGTGCAAGTATTGGAGAAGGTAGGTTTCAATGCACTCTGTGAGCAACAATCAGTCAACACTCAGCAGCAGAAATACAATGAGAAACAGGTTTCCGACAGACTGGATGTATTGGAGCATTGCTCTAATTGCTGGAGCAGCAGAACACTGGCTTCACTTATGAAGCTCAGTAAGTGATACCTCTGAGGAGGCATATGTTACTTGCCTACATTCAGCAGATCAGCAGCAATTCCATGTTATGGATACAATTGTAAAAATCTATCAAGTTCTCATAGTTCTCATAGTGAATATTGAAGCAAGGCTAGCACTCTATTAAACTTTACATGACCCCCAGATGACCCCAGTGCAAAGGGACCCCCAATGTGAGGAAGTATTTAATTGGACAGCAGATGTGAGTCCCATCCCCAGCTTGCCTAAGAATGCGGAAGATGACAGATTTTTGGCTCTTGCTACATGTGTCACAAAAATGTCTGGAAAACTACAATCAGCTGCTTTGTTTCCAATCCAAATGATGAATATTGTTTTTTTTTGTGAATAGCATAGACATGTGAGTTATGAAAGTCATATTTTTAGAGTCATGATGAAGTGGCACACGTAACGCATTGTCTTACACCACTGGGCTGGAGAAACAATGCTTTTCAAATTAATAATTGTCAGATGAATTATGCTATCCATGCCATATTTCCTATCTATATAAAGGTAAAATCGTGATAGGAAACATAACAGTAATATTTAGTGCCTGGGACTTCCAGGGGTGAAGATATCATAGAATTTGGAAATCTTATAATTTTCTAAAGACTGAGTCACATCCTTATAATTTTCTGAAGACCAGCCCTGTTATGAGTCACTGGAGGGGAGGTATGTGGTCATAACTTGTGTTAACAAAAGCAAATGTCAAATTATAATCTTTGTCAGTCCTGGGAGACACAATTCACTGTAGCTCTGTCTGTTTCTATTAATGAAGAGCTTTCCTTCAAAAAAGTCAGAGCCAGTCCTACGACTTTAGGCTTAGTACTGCAGTGCTATAGAATAAGGATTATGCTAGAGTGGACCCTCAGGACCGTGGTACCTCACCTCACATGGGTGAGCTGAACCTAGTGGGCCAACCCCTATACAGGGACCGTCAGGGGCATGCCCAGGGGACTCAAATACCATGACAGCCATTACCGAGAGGGCAATTTGTAGGGACTGGGGCTCAGAGGGTAGAAGCACGGGGAAATGACAGAGGATATGAGTAGGGTGACACGTGGGGAGCGGAGCACAGAGGGTAATAGCACGAGGAGCAGATTAGGAGGACATGGGTAGGGCGTCTCGAGGGGACTGGAGCACCGAGGGTAGCAACACGAGGAATTAGGGATCCAGGCAAGGTTGGGTGAGTACCAAGAGTGGGAGGTGGAGACTGGAGAGAAGGAGCAAGGTCCGGAGACCACCAGGAGCACAGAAGGGGGGAGACACTGTGGGGAAGATAATGGCAAGGCAGGGTTAAACAGGTACAAGGCAAATAGTACAGGGAAGTACAACAGGGGCCTGCGCTAGCAAAACTAGCACAATAATCAGGCACGGCTCAGGGGAGGAAGTAGCAAGAAATACCCCGTACATTACCGCTATTGGATGAGAGGTATTTCCGGGTCAGGGCGCGACAGTACCATAGAGCGCAGGAGACACGTGCGCCCGCATTCTCAGCCGACCAGGGAGGGAGCGTGAACACCGGAACCCAGCAGCAGGCTGGGAAAGAGGAAGTGCCAGAGCAGGCAGCGCGTGGTAACGGCGGACCAGCGGACACCCGCCGATGTAACAAGTACATTTCTTCAGTTAATCCTTTTTATTTTCTGTAATTGTAAATACTGTATTGCTTTGTCCATTTTGTAACATTTTTATATAGTTTTACAAACACTGCTTACTTTGCAGATTAAATATATCAAATGTAATAGCTTCATTCCTCTAGCTCTATAAACCGCACCCCTGAAGCAATACACTATCTCAGCGGGTGTACAATTGGCTTGTACAACCGATTGGTGGTGGCAGCTTGTTACTTTTGTTTTTGTAGAGTTTGGCAGTGACTGTACTGAGATATATATATTGTGAGGGGTTGGCTCGCTCCCCTGCTTCACAAAGGTAGACACAGGAAAAGTCTGAGTAGAAATTCACCTGCTGGTTTATTTTAGGTAGCATAAACCTTTGCAGGGTTCCTGAAAACATACAAAGCCTTTCTGGCAAAAAGGTAAAACAAACAAAGTTCATCAGAGTCCTTTCTCTGCAGGTTTCAACCTGCAGACACCACACACTGTCCTCAGCTCCTCCTTGGAGCTACATGGGAGTGCTTCCTCTCCCAAGACACCACCCAGACTGAACCACAAGTCCAGGTATATATCACATGTACTGGTCACATAATCATGACCTCACTGCAAGTCCTCATACAACTGCAGGTCCTGCAGGGAAAAGGGGAATGGTGAAAACCCTCCCACCCACACTGCGGGTGCTCACATAAAACTGGCCCATTGAACTCTTTACCAGCCTCTCAGCACCTAGTGTGCTGGAAACACAAAAACATTCCGGTTTCACATCACTGACCACGGCATGGACAGTGACATGGTACCTCCCCTCCTCCACAAAGCCAGTGGCACTGTCACATATATATATATATATATATATATATATATATATATATATATACTAGATGGACACGCTTAGCACAGCCACGTAGTATATAGCACAGCCACGTAGTATATAACACAGCTACATAGTATATAACACAGCCATGTAGTATATAACACAGAAAGCCACGTAGTATATAGCACAACCACGTAGTATATAGGACAGCCATGTAGTATATAGCAGCTACGTAGTATATAGCAGCCACATAGTATAGGTAGCATCAATAGTAAAAAGTTGGTCCGGGATGGGGCGACACACTGGCACTGACTGGAGGGGAGTAGGGAGGGGGCAATGACTTGAGTAGAGTAGGGAGGGGCCAATTCACAGCAGGACTAAGCCTGTCGCTGATTGGTCGCGCCCGTCGGGCCACTCTGCCATAAAGGCCCGACTGGTGGAGGGCTGCAGTGATAGTTGACTTTGTGGAACTTTCTCCCATCCCCCTGCAACAACTCTGGAGCTCAGCCACAGTGATCTTGTTTTGAGTGCGGTAAGCATTCCAGGAACACGCATAGAGACTGAGGACAACTGCATGACCTGGGTGAAATCCGCCATTCAGAGCGAGACTTACGGCAGCATGGAGGAGCTTGTGAAACATCTCGTCCAGGCACAGCAGCAACACCAGCTCACCAGTCAACAACAGAATTTGGCACAGCAGGAGATGAATAAATTGCTAGCACAGTAACTTCAACAGCAAATGCAGCAACAGCGACAGCAGCAGGAGGCGCTGATACGGCAAATGGAGTTCCTCACACATGCGGTTCGTGTAAGACCAGCGATCTCCTCTCTGTCGCCAGATGATAATGCTTACATCCGGAAAACACTAAGATGAGCTATACAGAAAATGACCCCAGGGGATGATTTCAAAGCTTTTTTCACTGTGTTCAAGTGGGTAACGGAGCGTCAGAGCAGTGGGCAGAGGTGCTGGCCCCCTGTTTGATTTGGTGAACACCAAAAGGCGTATTGCAACTTATCCTTCCAGGATGCCAAAGAGTATGGCAAATTAAAAACTGAAATTATGGCATGCCTGGGAGTGACAATGTCTGTAAGGGCTCAGCGAGTCCACTGCTGGGCGTATGCTGGTGACAAACCCCCACGATCCCAGATTTTTTATCTATTGCATCTGGTTCAGAAGTGGCTGCAGCCAGAGACTTCCACTCCGGCCCAAATGGTTGAGCGTGTGGTGATAGACAAGTTCGTCCACTCCCTTCCCAGGCCAATACAGACCTGTGATGCCCAAGCGACCCCCAGAATACAGATGACTTGGTCGGCCTGGTTGAGAGATACCAGGTTGTGGAGAAATCCTTCAGGAAACCAGACCTCACTACTTTACCGTCCTGGGATAACCAAAAGGGGGAAGGCTCACCACGGAGGTTGGCTAGATCCACAAATGGGGGGCGTCCCAATCTGATGAAGGGTCCACTAAGGCTGTTCTGAAGGATGTGGCCTGTTGGCGGTGCCGCAATCCTGGACACATAGCTGCCCAGTGTCATATGTCCTCTGAACCCATGGACTGCAGCCTAGGCAGGCGCTGCTCTTATTATGCCTATCCAGCCTGTAGTGTGGACTGTCAATCTGGCCGTGTCCATCAATAGAGTAATGGTTCTGGGAGTATTGGACTCTGGAGGTCTGGTGACCCTAATCAGCACTGCACTGCCCCACCAGTTAATCCCTCACAAGTTTGTGGGCATCCGCTGTATACACGGAGACACCAAGGACTACCCTGTGGCCGAGTAACCATGGCAACAGACTGTGGTGATAGAGCCCATGAGGTTGGGGTAGTAAAAGACGATATCAATCCTGTCATACTGGTCGGGATTTTGCTCTGTTTTGGAACTTGTGGCAAAAGGAGCCTGTACAGAGTGTCCTGGTCAAAAGCGAGGCCCCTCTGAAGGTAGCTCAAAGGTGAATCAGAGGTAAAGGAGTTTCCCCTATGTGTCCTCGCTGGAGAGGAGGGTGAGATAGTAGCAGAGGATCCCAGCATACCTAACTTAGAGGTGCCTGAAGAGAACTTTGGGGCTGCTCAACTTCGGGACCTTACATTGAAGGGGGCTTTTAAAAATGTGACTGTATGTAACGGGGTTGCTCAAGAGCCAGGGGCTGACAACAGATTTCCTCATTTTGCAGTACAAGGCGAATTGTTGTATAGGGTGACCAAACTGAGGGGAGGAGAGATATTAGAGAAGTTGTTAGTTCCAGGACCCTACCGGTAGAGAGTTTTAGACATGGCTCATTCGCATATTTTGGGTGGACACCTGGGGGTGGAGAAAACTCAGAGGTTTTCAATAGAACCTACAGAGGTTCTATTGACCAGGGTGTTACTGAGAGATCCTGATTCCTGAATCATTTTAGGTCCTGCCCCACCTGTCAGATAACTGCTCCTATTTCTCACTTCTGAAGTTCCCTTACCTATGATAGAAATCCCCTTCAAAAGGCTTGCTATGGACCTGGTAGGTCCCCTCATTATATCAGCATGCGGCCATCAGTACTTCTTAGTGATCATGGACTATGCAACCTGGCACTCGGAAGCAGTGCCACTGAGGAACGCTTCAGCTAAGAGTATCGCCCAGTAGCTTGTCCACATCTTTGCCAGGGAAACCCATTGAAATAGCTTACGCAAAACGTGTGTCTGGGGTCGGCCCGTGGGAATTCTGTGGTCTGTGTACCAGCACTTTACAACATGGGTAATTGTATGCAACCCTTATAACTTGGGTACGGGCAGAACATTTACTTGATGCCCCTGCTTTCCACATTATCAGTTTATAATTAATGACAGATCCTCTCAGCACAAGCACTTTATGATTGTTGCAATATTACTACATTTGCACTAGGAGAGTATATGTTTACATGATCTTCCAATACTGTATACTTAAGTAATTTGTGGAACTGCCTCTTGTCCCAACCCCTTATTGCCATGTATATTACTTATCATTGTAACAATAAAATCATGTTTAATTTTTGAAGTCAGCACTCCAATTATCTATATTTAAATTTACTTCATCATGTGTGGTAGTTCTGTGGGGCCAACTTACTGTGTGGGAGTTTGTGAAGGTCATGTCCTTGTTGTGAAGCCGGTGTCCTTCTTTTCATAAGTGCAAATCACTGTCGCTAACTGCACTTTTATGCACGCTTAAGAAGACAGCGCCGGATCAAAGGCTAGACAATGTCCGCAGTGTCTACATCTGCCTCAATACAGGCAATATTCCATTTGTGGTTCCATATGAATAACGTATTTCAGAAATTTACAAGCAAATTGTCTCTTCAGATAGGAAGGGGACTAAAACTCTAGTGCCAACTATTGGAAGTAACAGTTTTAAAAGTCAGTGTCAACCCTTTAACGAGCCTTGTCACATGACTCAGGATAAAAGCCAAAACCAGAATCTCAATTTGCAGATACTGTTTCAGGGGGAATGCCCCTTGTCAGTGCAAAATGTGAGATTTGGTTTGGCTATGTGAGAGGTGTCTGACCGGGATCCAAGAAGTATCGTTTCTCCTTGCGGAGAGTGACATGTTAAGCATGCCGAGATGAGGAGACTTAAAGCCGCAATGCTCCTCTGGGAAACATGCAAATTGTCTCTTCAGAGAGGAAGAGGACTAGAACTCCAGTGACACCTATTGGAAGTAGCAATCCTAAAAGTCAATGTCGACCCGTTAACTCCTTCGCACCGCAGCTCATTTTTGATTTTGCGTTTCTGTTTTTCAATCCCCTTCTTCCCAGAGCCATAACTTTTTTTATTTTTATGTCAATATGGCCATGTAACAGCTTGTTTTTTGCAGGACAAGTTGTACTTTTGAATGACACCATTGGTTTTACCATATCATGCACTCAAAAACAGGAACAAAATTCTAAGTGCGGAGAAATTGCAAAGAAAAGTGCAATTTCACAACTTTTTGGATTTCTTTTTACCATATTCACGAAATGCTAAAACTGACCTGCCACTATGATATTTCAGGTTATTATGAGTTCATAGACACCAAACATGTCTAGCTTCTTTTTTATTTAAGTGGTGAAAAAAAATTCCAAAGTTTGTTAAAAACAAATGCACCATTTTTCAAGACCTGTAGCGTCTCAATTTTTCATGACCTCAAGTTGGGTGAGGGCTTAATTTTTGCATGCCAAGCTGGCATTTTTTTGATGCATTTTAATGCAATGTTGTGGCGACCAAAAAAAACCCCGTAATTCTGGCATTTTTACTTTTTTCTATGCTGTTTAGCGACCAGGTTAATCCTATTTTTTATTGATAGATTGGGTGATTCTGAATGCGGTGATACCAAATATGTGTAAGTTTTTTTATTGTTTTATTTTGAGTGAAGGGGGTGATTTAAACTTTTATATCTTGTTATTTTTTTAATATTTAAAAAAAAATTTCTTCCTTTTTTGCATGCTTCAATAGTCTCCATGGGAGATTAGAAGCTGCCATAACTCGATTGGCTCTGCTACATACAGGCGATGATCAGATTGCCTATATGTAGCAGAATACCTCACTTGCTATGAGCGCCAACCACCAGGCGGCGCTCACAGCAAGCTGGCAGTGACAACCATAGAGGTCTCCAGGAGACCTCTGTTTGTCATGCCATCCCATCGGTGACCCACGATCACGTGACGGGATCACCAGTGGATGGATTTCCGGCCCGATGGTCAGAAGCACGTTAAATGCCGTTGTCAGAGTTTGACAGCGGCATTTAATGGGTTAGTAGCCGTGGGTGGATCGTGATTCCACCCGCGGCTGTCCCGGGCACATATCAGCTGTTCAAAACAGCTGACATGTGCAGGGAAAAATGTGGGCTCACTGCTGGAGCCCACATCAAAGGGAGAGAAGCAACATGCATCGTACTAGTACGGCGCATGTCACAAATGGGTTAACGACCCTTGTCACATGACTCAGGATAAAAGACAAAACCAGAATCTCAATTTGCAGACACTGTGTTTGGGGGTACTACTCCTCGTCAGTGAAAAATGTGAGATGTGATTTGGCTGTGTGAGACATTTACATGGAAATCCCGGTGTAAGCTCTCAGCGTAGAGCGCTGGATAAATGTGAGCCAAGCCTTACAGTGATTTTTAAAAGGCAAAACTGACAAATCAACAGTAGGTCAAGAATTGTTTTTATTTATTTTTTATGCCGTTCTTCATGCGGTGTAAGTGATTAGACAACTTTATTCTTCGGGTCGCTGCTATTGCAGCCATACCAAATTTATATTGTTTTTCACGTTCGGATACTATCAAACTCAAGTTTTAGAGCTGTAATTGTTCTATATTTCTGTCCACAGTGTCATGTGAGGGTTTGTTTTTTGCAGGACAAGTTGACTTTGATATTGGCACCATTTTTCGGCAAATAACTTTTTTTTATCACTTTTTATTCTGATTTTAGGGAGGCAGAATGAACAAAAAACAGCAATTCAGTAATTGTTTTTTCCTTTTTTTAATGAAGTAAAATTGATAAAGCAGCTTTATTCTTTGGGTCATTATGATTATAGCGATACCACATTTATATTATTTTTTAATATTTTGCCGCTTTTGCACAATAAAAACTATTTTATAGAAAAATAACTGTTTTTGCATCCCTATATTCTGAGAGCTATAACTTGTTTATTTTTCCACTGATGGAGCTGTAGGGCACCTTGTTTTTTTGCAGGACAAGATGTAATTTACAGAGATACCATTTTTGTTTTCATTCGTCATTTTGATATCATTTTATTCCAGTTCTGCGGTGTGATGAAAAAGCATAGTTTTTTGCTTTTTTTTATCATGATCATTGAAGGGGTTAACTAGTGTGAAAATTTTATAGATCAAGTAATTCTGGATGCAGTGATTTCAAATATGTGTACTTTCTTACTTTTACATAAAAATGCATATTAGAATAATATACAGGTGCTTTTCACGAAATTAGAATATCATCAAAAAGTTAATTTATTTCAGTTCGTCAATACAAAAAGTGAAACTTATATATTATATAGAGTCATTACAAACAGAGTGATCTATTTCAAGTGTTTATTTCTGTTAATGTTGATGATTATGGCTTACAGCCAATGAAATCCCAAAAGTCATTATCTCAGTAAATTAGAATAATTTAGAACACCAGTTTGAAAATAATTTTAAAATCCGAAATGTTGGCCTACTGAAATGTATGTTCAGTAAATGCACTCAATGCTTGGTCTGGGCTCCATTAGCATCAAATACTGCATCAATGCGGGGTGGAAAGGAGGCGATCAGCCTATGGCACTCCTGAGGTGTTATGGAAGCCCAGGTTGCTTTGATAGCAGCCTTCAGCTTGTCTGCATTGTTGGGTATGGTGTCTCTCAGCTTCCCCTTGACAATACCCCATAGCCAAAGATTCTCTATGGGGATAAAGTCAGAGATGAGTGAATATTTCATTGTTCGGTTCTGATTATGATCACCGAATTTGCAATATCGTCCATTAATTCATTGAATATTCGCCGAACATAACTGAACGCCATTCATCTCAATGGGAGGCAAAAACAAACACATGCACAACACTTTGTAACGGCCCTAAATGCTGCGAGAACACTTCATATGAGGAACAGACAGCAGGAAAATGGCCTCAATTCACCCACAGTACAAACTGTAGCATGGCACTGCACCAATCAGCCAGGCATGAAGTGTCGGGGTGTAGAACAGCATTTACAGCTTTCAATTGAATGTCACAGTAAGACCAGGTGGATGAGGGATCGGTGTAGGCCTCCTTTGCTGGGAATACCACATGCAACACCTCTACCTGCTTTCATGCTGAGCCACACTCAGGTGGTACAAATATCAGTTTTGCAGACTACCATTGTCAGAAAAATTTAAGGATAGTAACATGGGTAGTTTAGTCCAAGGAAGTGGAGGCCTGATGGTCTCGGAGGCCTACTGCTACAGGCAACATGCATGAAAGAGACCCAACCAGGAGTCTACACATTTTCCAAAATTAGTGCCAGACACTACCAAAGTATAGAAAAGCACCGTGTGCACAGTCACGCTGTGGTGCATAGACTAGGTTCCCAAACCGTAACTATAAACAGCAAGAAAGTCTAGCACTCAACTTCAGTGAACGTAAGTAACGTTTTATTTTGTAGCACTCGAAACGTTTCAGTCCTATTGTGGACTTTCATCAGTCACTACAATGTGATAAAGGATAAAGTAAAATAGTACAACCAGTACAAAAAAAACTACAAATAAAGTATGTACAGTACAATAAACAACATGAACATGACAAATAAACACATAGGGTTCACTTGAAGTGGAGGTCAAAAGAAATTTGCACTACGAGGAAAAAGAATGTCTGCAGTGGAAAGTAGCAAGTGATCTTAGCTCAGGTATTAATTGAAAAGAGTGCTATGGAGCGTTAACATGTGATACATAAGAGCAAATCAGACATACCGTGCCAGTGTAGGCTTATGGGGTCAGTAAGGCGTAAGGAAGTAAGGGCTGCAGGCCAAGGTCTGTGATGAAAACGCGATATGCCAAGGAGGAGAGAATGATGTTAAGTCAGGGATTATGGTGGTAAGAAGTTAGTGATATGTGTTAGGTACTTACATATAAGAGGAACCCCGTATGGCACAAATGAGGAGGGTAATATATGCTGTGAATAAAATAGATAGAGCGGTTGTACAAAGTGGCAATATGAGAGATATCAGGTTGCCTGATGAAAAAAGGAGTTGGTACCTTAGCTGTGGTATCTAAGTCATGGGCGAGAGTACCTGAAGTGGTACGTGGCTCCTAAGAGCTGGGAGGACAATGGAACATACGTTAGTATCGGTGCAATGCAGGTGAAATATCGCCGATAGTGGGAGTGAATGTCTTACCAGAGTTAGTGCCGATTGGAGAGGGGTGCTTCCTTCAGACGCGGTATCCGCCGCTTGTCTGAGGAGGGGGGGACCCCTGTGTCCATTTGTAGTGTCCCAAATAGGAGCCGGGACTGTGCAGGGCGGGACCGCAGTACCGGAAGTGACGATGCGGCTTGGAGCGCAAACCGGAAGAAGATGGCGGTATAGGTGTAAGGAACGGTATGCGTTCCACCGATGTTAATCCCCACTGAGGAGATAGAAGGGGAGGAGATTGCGTGGTGCAGCTGCGCAAAGTATGCATGGAGGAGTGCCGTGGGAGTGACCTAAGAAATACAATGAAGTACAGCGGGTGGGATCGTATAAGGAGGTGCCGCATATGTATAGAGGATCGGGAGAGTAATGTTAGATGTAGCTAACTGGTGGAGATGAAACGCCTGTAAAGGAATAGATGGTGAACCAGTCATACAAAAAACAAATGATGGTGCCCCGGAGAGAAATGTGGTCGAGTATCAATGAGGCATATCAGGTCCATAGTGAAGTAGCAAGATGATAGGTGGTGATGATAGCGTGCCCATATATCCAATCTAGTAGAGACGGTTCTAAAAAGAATAAGATCATGAGTTAGAAAGTGGTAAAAAAACAAGTATCAATATGCACAAATACCATCAGCATGGACCATAAAGCATATTTATGTAAAAGCAGACAGTTCGTATTCCCTGTTTAATCCTTTTGGGGACAGTGTGTCGAGGGTGTGGATCCAAAAGGCCTCACGTTTTTTGAGGGTGAGGATCCTGTTGCCACCACGTCGGGAGGGTGGTACTTGTTCCAGAACTCTAAATTTAAGTTGGGATATATTATGGCCCTTGGTGGTGAAATGGTGCGGTATAGGCAATAAAAGGTTTTGGCAACGTATTGTGGACTTGTGTTTGGACACTCTGTCACGGATTGGTTGGGATGTCTCACCGACGTACAGGAGACCACAGGGGCATTTGATGACATAAACGACAAATGCCGAGTCGCATGTAAAATACCCGTGGATCCTAAATTCCTTGCCAGAGTAGGGATGTGTGATTTTATCACCTTTGAGGACATTGCTGCATTGGGCGCAATGCAGGCATGGAAAGGTCCCTACCCTAGGATTGTTGAGAAAACGTTGTCGTGTTGTGGTTTTGGGACCTATGTCGGCTTTCACAAAGGTGTCCCTCAAACTCGGGGCCCGTTTGAAGCATGGCATAAACGGCTGCTTAAATTCCGGAACATCAGGGTATGCAGTGGAGAGAAGTGGCCAATGTTTACGTATAGCTTTATGGATTAAATAGGCAGAAGGGTGAAATGTATGGATGAATGGGATACGTTTATTGGTGTTTCTGATAGGGCCATCGGATATTGTCCTAGAGTTCTCCAGAAGGGAATGAGGGTAGCCCCTAGCCTCGAACTTCTTTGTCATCTCCTGGAGACGGGATTGCCTTACGCCAGTATCGGACACAATGCGATTGACTCTTTGGAATTGTGCCCTGGGTATGGACTTCTTGGTGGCAGGGGGATGAAAGCTCGTGAAGTATAAGAGGCTATTGCGATCTGTATCCTTGGTGTATAGATCTGTGCTGAGGAGGCCGTTTGGGTCTTTGATGACTAGAGTGTCAAGAAAATTCATTTTATCCGTGCTGTAGCTCATAGTGAAACTGATGCCAGGCCAGGAAATATTTAGAGTGTCAAAGAAAACCTGTAGGGATTCTGTGGGGCCCCGCCATATACAAAACACATCATCTATATAACGCTTCCACAGTAAGACGTTCCCCTGAAACAGCGAGTTCTTATAGATGATACTCTCCTCAAAATCCATCATATAGGCATTAGCGTAAGGGGGTGCTGCGTGTGAGCCCATTGCGGTCCCCCTTACCTGCATATAGAATGTTTCCTGGAAGAGGAAGAAGTTACATGTTAAAATAATTTTGAGGAGGTCGATGCACAATGAAATTTGGTCTATGTGGTAGTCAGTATCTTCCAGAAGGCGGCGTATCGAGAGAAGACCCTCCGTGTGAGGGATGGAGGTGTAAAGATCTTTGACATCCATCGTCACTAGAAGGGCATCTGTGGGTATGGAGTGAGTGTCACGGATAAGGTTGAGGAAGGATCCTGTGTCCAAAAGAAAGGATTTAGACTTCTGTGTGAGTGGAGTGAGAATTTTCTCAAGGAATCTAGCAATGGGGGATAGAAGGGAGTCAGTGGAGGCTACAATGGGCCTCCCCGGTGGGTTTTCCAGGTTTTTGTGGACCTTAGGTAGCGTATAGAATACTGGGATAATGGGATCTGTCTTTGTGAGGAAATTACATGTTTTTTGGTCTAAGACACCTAGATGTAGATATTTCTGGAGAACCGTACTAATCTCATGACGAATAGAGGAGGAAGGGTCTCTATCGAGTACCTGATAGATTGAAGTGTCACTGAGTTGTCTAGTGATCTCTGTTAAATACATCGTCTTGTCCATAATTACAAGTGCACCGCCCTTATCCGCCGGTTTGATTACGATAGATTTATCATTCTGTAGGTTGGAGAGAGAATGTCTCTCTTCAATTGACAAATTGGGAGGGTGGAACAAGGTACCTTTCTCCATATCATTTTTAAAGGACGCAAATGAGTCCTGTATAAAGTCAATGAAGGTCTCCACGGCGTGGTAAGAGTGTGGAGGTCTGAAATGGCTCTTTTGACGCAGGCCTAAATTGGAAGAAGATAGTAATTTCGGATTACATACAGTAACAACATTCTCCCCCACAGGGGGAGTGACAGCGAAGTGGGCTTTGAGTCTAATCTGGCGAAAAAAGCGCTGAAGGTCCATATCTAAGTCGAAAGTACGGCAACGGTACGAAGGACAAAAAGAAAGTCCTTTTTGTAACAGGGAATGTTCGGCGATACTCAGTGTCCTAGATGAAATGTTGATTACCAGGTTCTCCATACCTTCGACCTGGTAGTTCGTCCTGAGTCCTGGTTCTTTCTTTGATTTCTGTCCCCGTCTCGTCTTCTTCTTGGATAGCGATGGCCTAAAAAAGAAGAGGAGGAGGGAAGAGATAGCGTGGAGGGTCCCTGTTCGTGCTCCGAGCCTGATGTGGATATGTCTGATGCCGTTGGTAGATTTCCCCGCGGATTCATACGCCAGGAGCTGTCTTGCCATTGGTAGACTTTGTTGTTCCTGTAGTCCTCTGCGTCCCTTGCGAATTTGTTCCTTTTTCTGGTTTCAATGTCTCTTTTATGACGGTTGATGCGCTCTTGTATCTCGGTTTTGAGGGTACTCAGTTCCTCTGATGTTCCCGTTGTGGAGAGTTGTGCTTCAATGGACTTAATTTTTTCGGAGCTGTCCAGGATCGCCCGCTGTAAATGCTCAACAGTAAGAGTAATTAAATCCAGGGAACATTTATTCAGAATGTGTTCAAATCTAGAACAAAACTCTGGTGAATCCTTAAATAATGTGGGGCGCAGAGGAACCCGTAAACCTCTGGGTATGCGTTGTACCCTGAGATATTCCGTCAGGGTAGCACAGTGTAACTCTAAGTTGACGGAGGATCTAAGTTCACGCTCTAAGTCCCTACCACGAATTTCACGTGGCGGGATGGTGAGGAACTCGCTGGATAGTTTAGACTGAGCAAGGATATTTGCAGTTTCCTCTGCGTTGTATGAGAAAGTTGGAAGGGAGGACATGACCTTGTGACGTGCAACACGTATAGGGAAGTCAACGTATAGAAAAGCACCGTGTGCACAGTCACGCTGTGGTGCATAGACTAGGTTCCCAAACCGTAACTATAAACAGCAAGAAAGTCTAGCACTCAACTTCAATCAAGATGATAGGTGGTGATGATAGCGTGCCCATATATCCAATCTAGTAGAGACGGTTCTAAAAAGAATAAGATAACTCTGGTAAGACATTCACTCCCACTATCGGCGATATTTCACCTGCATTGCACCGATACTAACGTATGTTCCATTGTCCTCCCAGCTCTTAGGAGCCACGTACCACTTCAGGTACTCTCGCCCATGACTTAGATACCACAGCTAAGGTACCAACTCCTTTTTTCATCAGGCAACCTGATATCTCTCATATTGCCACTTTGTACAACCGCTCTATCTATTTTATTCACAGCATATATTACCCTCCTCATTTGTGCCATACGGGGTTCCTCTTATATGTAAGTACCTAACACATATCACTAACTTCTTACCACCATAATCCCTGACTTAACATCATTCTCTCCTCCTTGGCATATCGCGTTTTCATCACAGACCTTGGCCTGCAGCCCTTACTTCCTTACGCCTTACTGACCCCATAAGCCTACACTGGCACGGTATGTCTGATTTGCTCTTATGTATCACATGTTAACGCTCCATAGCACTCTTTTCAATTAATACCTGAGCTAAGATCACTTGCTACTTTCCACTGCAGACATTCTTTTTCCTCGTAGTGCAAATTTCTTTTGACCTCCACTTCAAGTGAACCCTATGTGTTTATTTGTCATGTTCATGTTGTTTATTGTACTGTACATACTTTATTTGTAGTTTTTTTTGTACTGGTTGTACTATTTTACTTTATCCTTTATCACATTGTAGTGACTGATGAAAGTCCACAATAGGACTGAAACGTTTCGAGTGCTACAAAATAAAACGTTACTTACGTTCACTGAAGTTGAGTGCTAGACTTTCTTGCTGTTTATAGTTACGGTTTGGGAACCTAGTCTATGCACCACAGCGTGACTGTGCACACGGTGCTTTTCTATACGTTGACTTCCCTATACGTGTTGCACGTCACAAGGTCATGTCCTCCCTTCCAACTTTCTCATACAACGCAGAGGAAACTGCAAATATCCTTGCTCAGTCTAAACTATCCAGCGAGTTCCTCACCATCCCGCCACGTGAAATTCGTGGTAGGGACTTAGAGCGTGAACTTAGATCCTCCGTCAACTTAGAGTTACACTGTGCTACCCTGACGGAATATCTCAGGGTACAACGCATACCCAGAGGTTTACGGGTTCCTCTGCGCCCCACATTATTTAAGGATTCACCAGAGTTTTGTTCTAGATTTGAACACATTCTGAATAAATGTTCCCTGGATTTAATTACTCTTACTGTTGAGCATTTACAGCGGGCGATCCTGGACAGCTCCGAAAAAATTAAGTCCATTGAAGCACAACTCTCCACAACGGGAACATCAGAGGAACTGAGTACCCTCAAAACCGAGATACAAGAGCGCATCAACCGTCATAAAAGAGACATTGAAACCAGAAAAAGGAACAAATTCGCAAGGGACGCAGAGGACTACAGGAACAACAAAGTCTACCAATGGCAAGACAGCTCCTGGCGTATGAATCCGCGGGGAAATCTACCAACGGCATCAGACATATCCACATCAGGCTCGGAGCACGAACAGGGACCCTCCACGCTATCTCTTCCCTCCTCCTCTTCTTTTTTAGGCCATCGCTATCCAAGAAGAAGACGAGACGGGGACAGAAATCAAAGAAAGAACCAGGACTCAGGACGAACTACCAGGTCGAAGGTATGGAGAACCTGGTAATCAACATTTCATCTAGGACACTGAGTATCGCCGAACATTCCCTGTTACAAAAAGGACTTTCTTTTTGTCCTTCGTACCGTTGCCGTACTTTCGACTTAGATATGGACCTTCAGCGCTTTTTTCGCCAGATTAGACTCAAAGCCCACTTCGCTGTCACTCCCCCTGTGGGGGAGAATGTTGTTACTGTATGTAATCCGAAATTACTATCTTCTTCCAATTTAGGCCTGCGTCAAAAGAGCCATTTCAGACCTCCACACTCTTACCACGCCGTGGAGACCTTCATTGACTTTATACAGGACTCATTTGCGTCCTTTAAAAATGATATGGAGAAAGGTACCTTGTTCCACCCTCCCAATTTGTCAATTGAAGAGAGACATTCTCTCTCCAACCTACAGAATGATAAATCTATCGTAATCAAACCGGCGGATAAGGGCGGTGCACTTGTAATTATGGACAAGACGATGTATTTAACAGAGATCACTAGACAACTCAGTGACACTTCAATCTATCAGGTACTCGATAGAGACCCTTCCTCCTCTATTCGTCATGAGATTAGTACGGTTCTCCAGAAATATCTACATCTAGGTGTCTTAGACCAAAAAACATGTAATTTCCTCACAAAGACAGATCCCATTATCCCAGTATTCTATACGCTACCTAAGGTCCACAAAAACCTGGAAAACCCACCGGGGAGGCCCATTGTAGCCTCCACTGACTCCCTTCTATCCCCCATTGCTAGATTCCTTGAGAAAATTCTCACTCCACTCACACAGAAGTCTAAATCCTTTCTTTTGGACACAGGATCCTTCCTCAACCTTATCCGTGACACTCACTCCATACCCACAGATGCCCTTCTAGTGACGATGGATGTCAAAGATCTTTACACCTCCATCCCTCACACGGAGGGTCTTCTCTCGATACGCCGCCTTCTGGAAGATACTGACTACCACATAGACCAAATTTCATTGTGCATCGACCTCCTCAAAATTATTTTAACATGTAACTTCTTCCTCTTCCAGGAAACATTCTATATGCAGGTAAGGGGGACCGCAATGGGCTCACACGCAGCACCCCCTTACGCTAATGCCTATATGATGGATTTTGAGGAGAGTATCATCTATAAGAACTCGCTGTTTCAGGGGAACGTCTTACTGTGGAAGCGTTATATAGATGATGTGTTTTGTATATGGCGGGGCCCCACAGAATCCCTACAGGTTTTCTTTGACACTCTAAATATTTCCTGGCCTGGCATCAGTTTCACTATGAGCTACAGCACGGATAAAATGAATTTTCTTGACACTCTAGTCATCAAAGACCCAAACGGCCTCCTCAGCACAGATCTATACACCAAGGATACAGATCGCAATAGCCTCTTATACTTCACGAGCTTTCATCCCCCTGCCACCAAGAAGTCCATACCCAGGGCACAATTCCAAAGAGTCAATCGCATTGTGTCCGATACTGGCGTAAGGCAATCCCGTCTCCAGGAGATGACAAAGAAGTTCGAGGCTAGGGGCTACCCTCATTCCCTTCTGGAGAACTCTAGGACAATATCCGATGGCCCTATCAGAAACACCAATAAACGTATCCCATTCATCCATACATTTCACCCTTCTGCCTATTTAATCCATAAAGCTATACGTAAACATTGGCCACTTCTCTCCACTGCATACCCTGATGTTCCGGAATTTAAGCAGCCGTTTATGCCATGCTTCAAACGGGCCCCGAGTTTGAGGGACACCTTTGTGAAAGCCGACATAGGTCCCAAAACCACAACACGACAACGTTTTCTCAACAATCCTAGGGTAGGGACCTTTCCATGCCTGCATTGCGCCCAATGCAGCAATGTCCTCAAAGGTGATAAAATCACACATCCCTACTCTGGCAAGGAATTTAGGATCCACGGGTATTTTACATGCGACTCGGCATTTGTCGTTTATGTCATCAAATGCCCCTGTGGTCTCCTGTACGTCGGTGAGACATCCCAACCAATCCGTGACAGAGTGTCCAAACACAAGTCCACAATACGTTGCCAAAACCTTTTATTGCCTATACCGCACCATTTCACCACCAAGGGCCATAATATATCCCAACTTAAATTTAGAGTTCTGGAACAAGTACCACCCTCCCGACGTGGTGGCAACAGGATCCTCACCCTCAAAAAACGTGAGGCCTTTTGGATCCACACCCTCGACACACTGTCCCCAAAAGGATTAAACAGGGAATACGAACTGTCTGCTTTTACATAAATATGCTTTATGGTCCATGCTGATGGTATTTGTGCATATTGATACTTGTTTTTTTACCACTTTCTAACTCATGATCTTATTCTTTTTAGAACCGTCTCTACTAGATTGGATATATGGGCACGCTATCATCACCACCTATCATCTTGCTACTTCACTATGGACCTGATATGCCTCATTGATACTCGACCACATTTCTCTCCGGGGCACCATCATTTGTTTTTTGTATGACTGGTTCACCATCTATTCCTTTACAGGCGTTTGATCTCCACCAGTTAGCTACATCTAACATTACTCTCCCGATCCTCTATACATATGCGGCACCTCCTTATACGATCCCACCCGCTGTACTTCATTGTATTTCTTAGGTCACTCCCACGGCACTCCTCCATGCATACTTTGCGCAGCTGCACCACGCAATCTCCTCCCCTTCTATCTCCTCAGTGGGGATTAACATCGGTGGAACGCATACCGTTCCTTACACCTATACCGCCATCTTCTTCCGGTTTGCGCTCCAAGCCGCATCGTCACTTCCGGTACTGCGGTCCCGCCCTGCACAGTCCCGGCTCCTATTTGGGACACTACAAATGGACACAGGGGTCCCCCCCTCCTCAGACAAGCGGCGGATACCGCGTCTGAAGGAAGCACCCCTCTCCAATCGGCACTAACTCTGGTAAGACATTCACTCCCACTATCGGCGATATTTCACCTGCATTGCACCGATACTAACGTATGTTCCATTGTCCTCCCAGCTCTTAGGAGCCACGTACCACTTCAGGTACTCTCGCCCATGACTTAGATACCACAGCTAAGGTACCAACTCCTTTTTTCATCAGGCAACCTGATATCTCTCATATTGCCACTTTGTACAACCGCTCTATCTATTTTATTCACAGCATATATTACCCTCCTCATTTGTGCCATACGGGGTTCCTCTTATATGTAAGTACCTAACACATATCACTAACTTCTTACCACCATAATCCCTGACTTAACATCATTCTCTCCTCCTTGGCATATCGCGTTTTCATCACAGACCTTGGCCTGCAGCCCTTACTTCCTTACGCCTTACTGACCCCATAAGCCTACACTGGCACGGTATGTCTGATTTGCTCTTATGTATCACATGTTAACGCTCCATAGCACTCTTTTCAATTAATACCTGAGCTAAGATCACTTGCTACTTTCCACTGCAGACATTCTTTTTCCTCGTAGTGCAAATTTCTTTTGACCTCCACTTCAAGTGAACCCTATGTGTTTATTTGTCATGTTCATGTTGTTTATTGTACTGTACATACTTTATTTGTAGTTTTTTTTGTACTGGTTGTACTATTTTACTTTATCCTTTATCACATTGTAGTGACTGATGAAAGTCCACAATAGGACTGAAACGTTTCGAGTGCTACAAAATAAAACGTTACTTACGTTCACTGAAGTTGAGTGCTAGACTTTCTTGCTGTTTATAGACACTACCAAAGTGGCATCAATTTCACCACAGTAGAATTAGTAAGATAGGGACCGACAGGTCTTTCACTACACGCAATCCAGCAGATGGACACCCAACCAGGAGCGTTCACATTTCCAAAAATTACTGACAGACACCACAAAAGTATCATTAATTTCAGCACAGTAGAAATAGTATAATAACGACCAACAGATCTTCCACTACACCCTGTCCAGCAGATGGACACCCAACCTGAAGTTTTCACATTTTAAAAAATGAGGCCAGACACCACCGAAGTAGAATAACTGTCACAAGAATAGGAATAGTATAATTGAGACCGACACATCTTCCACTACAGCCTACCGAGTAGATGTAGACCAACCATGAATGTTCACACTTCCACAAATTTGTGTTAAAATCATCATCAGCAGCAACATCAGCAGGCACAGAAGCCACACTAAAGATATCACAGAGTGCAGTTACGTGACATTAAGGCATCACGCTAAAAATAGCAATATCACCTAGTCTGTACAGTCTGCGATTGGGGTGCAAAAGTCCTTGGAGATCCATGATTTGTTCATCTTGATTAAATTTAGGTGGTCTACACTTTCAGGGGACAGCCGGCTGCATTTATCCGTCATGACAATACCAGCAGCGCTGAAGACACATTCTGAGAGAACGCTGGCTGCCGGGCACAATAAAACTTCCAAGGCGTGAGAGGTGAGCTCAGGTCACTCATCCATTTTGGAAGACCAAATTGTGAAAGGGTCCAAACCCTCCCTGATGGTATTGATATTCAGTTCTAGATACTCCTGCACCATTTCTCCATTCGTTCACCACACGTAAAACTTGAACTATGTTGTGCTGGTGCATGAGCTGGTCTAAAAAAAGTGTCAAAGGACTCACAGAAATAGCTTCTTCCACTTACACTACTGCTGCTGCTAAAGTTTTGGCATTGATGAATTGAAGTGACGGAGGCTGGAAGTCTAGAGCTGCGATGCAAACTGTATGCTTCACTGCTGTCTTGGGGAAAAGCTCTCTTAAGGTTGTCTAAAAGCATGTTTTGATACTCCCAGCATTCGCGGGTCCCTATCCAGGGCGGGAAGCATCTGGCAAAATTTGTACTTATAACGTGGATCTAACAGAGTGGCAACCCAGTAGTCAGTACTATTTGTGATCATAACTATATGGGGATCACGTTGCAGTTAGAGCAGCAAGAATGCACTCAAATGTTGGTCTCTACCATGAAGGTCAAGTCCATGCTGTGTTGATAGCTGGGTAACAATAAGGCTCGTTTCCTCTGTCCCCTCCCGCCAATCATGAACAACAGAGAAAGGAGGATTATCCTCTTCATCTGACAGTTGCTTGTCCATCACCTCTTCCTCCTCCATTTGTTCCTTGGATCTTGCACCTTCGATAACAGTTTGTCTGTTATCACCAGCCCCCCTTGTTCACAGTAATACACCCTCCCTTTGTACCCACCTGTGTGACGACAGTCTGGAACTTAGAGACAATGTTATCCCTTCAGCAGCATCCTCTGCTTCCTCCTCTTACTGTTGCACCACCGTCTCCTCCCACAAGATATTCAAAGTCTGTTCCAGCATATAGATGACCAGAATAGTGATGCTGATGACGGTGCCGTCAGTGCAAACCATCTTAGTAGCCATTTCGAAACTGTGCAGTAGGGTGCAGAAGTCCTTAATCTGTGCCCACTCTGTGATATGTGCCACATCCATACTGTGTTGGCCCAGGTTATATGACATGACATACTGCATCAATGCTCATTGCTGCTGCCACAGTGGCTGTAGCATGTGCAGAGTGGAATTCCATCATGTCAGCACTTCGCATATCAACCTGTTAACTGGCATGGACAAAAGACCTCTGCATCAATGCAAAATGATGACCTGAGGGATGAGAACGGTGGATATGAGCACAGCTTACGTGCTTTCTGGAGCAGCTCACCCAGGCCAGGAAAGTGATGGAGAAAACGCTGTACCACCAGATTGAGGACGTGTGCCATACAAGGCACGTATGTAAGCTTGCCTTGCCGTAGGGCCAACAACAGGTTCTCACCATTATTGGACACTGCCTTCCCTGGATGCAGGTTCAGCGGAGACAGCCATTGATCAAACTCATCCTGGAGAGCTGTCCACAACTTTTCAGCTGTGTGACTGCGATTTCCAAAGCATATCAATTTTAATACTGTCTGATTGCGGTGAGACAAAGCTGCGCAGTACAGAGGTGGTGGGGATTTGCTCAACAATGTTGGAACGTGTGTCTCATTAAGGCAGAGGTTGACGGCGCAGGTGGTGGCCCTAGAGAAGATAAAGGAAGCAGAAGGAGTGGAGGAAGTGTTAAAAGTAGAAGATTGTCCTGCAAGCCTTGGGGATTCCAAGACTTGTGGAGCAGCGCCTGTCCCCTCAGCCACCAGAGTCACCCAGTGCCCAGTCAGCGAGATGTAACGCCCTTGGCCATGTTTACTCATCCAAGTGTCTGTGATGAAATGCACCCTGGCAGACACAGATTTAGTCAAGAGATGGGTGATGTTTTCTGCGACATGCTCATGTAGCGCAGGCACATCTTTCTCAGAAAAGTAATGGTGACTGGGCAATTGGTACTGGTGGACCATGATGGCCATCAGCTTTTGGAAACCATCTACCAGGCGGAAAGGACACATTTCCATTGCCAACAGATTGGAGATGGTGGTGTTCAACCTCTTAGCTTTGTCATTCTTCGTCCTGCCCAAGATCCAAGCTAAAAAAATTTTGGGCATCGGTGCCAATTTCCTCCTCTTGACTCTGTGAAGCTTTTGAGTACACTTCTGATGACCTAGATGAAACGTGGATGGGTCTTTCAGCATGATAATGATCCCAAGCAAACCACCAGGGCAATGGAGGAGTGAATTTGTAAGAAACATATGAAGGTCCTGGAGTGGCCTAGCCAGTCTCCAGATCTCAACCCCATAGAAAACCTTTGGAGGGAGTTGAAAGTCCATGTTGCCTAGTGACAGGCCCAAAACATCACTGCTCTAGAGGAGATCTGCATGGCGGAATGGTCCAACATACCACCAACAGTGTGTGCCAACCTTGTCATTGCCAACAAAGGATATATAACTAGTGTTGAGCGATACCGTCCGATACTTGAAAGTATCGGTATCGGAAAGTATCGGCCGATACCGGCAAAGTATCGGATCTAATCCGATACCGATACCCGATACCAATACAAGTCAATGGGACTCAAGTATCGGACGGTATCCCTGATGGTTCCCAGGGTCTGAAGGAGAGGAAACTCTCCTTCAGGCCCTGGGATCCATATTAATGTGTAAAAGAAAGAATTAAAATAAAAAATATTGCTATACTCACCTCTCCGACGCAGCCTGGACCTTACCGAGGGAACCGGCAGTGTTCTTTGCTTAAAATGCGTGCGTTTACTGCCTTCCGTGACGTCACGGCTTGTGATTGGTCGCGTGCCGCCCATGTGGCCGCGACGCGACCAATCACAGCAAGCCGTGACGTAATTTCAGGTCCTGAATGCCTAATTCTGCATTCAGGACCTGAAAATTACGTCATGGCTTGCTGTGATTGGTCGCGTCGCGGTCACATGGGCGGCACGCAACCAATCACAAGCTGTGACGTAATTTTAAAATGCGCGCGTTTCCTGCCTCCCGTGACGTCACGGCTTGTGATTGGTCGCGTCGCCCATGTGACCGCGACGCGACCAATCACAAGCCGGAACATAATTTTCAAATCCTGAATGCCTAGAATTAGGCATTCAGGACCTGAAAATTACGTCACGGCTTGCTGTGATTGGTCACGTCGCGGCCACATGGGCCGCACGCGACCAATCACAAGCCGTGACGTCACGGAAGGCAGTAAACGCGCGCATTTTAAGCAAAGAACGCTGCCGGTTCCCTCGGTAAGGTCCAGGCTGCGTCGGAGAGGTGAGTATAGCAATATTTTTTATTTTAATTCTTTCTTTTACACATTAATGTTGTTTCGATACCGATACCCGATACCACAAAAGTATCGGATCTCGGTATCGGAATTCCGATACCCGCAAGTATCGGCCGATACCCGATACTTGCGGTATCGGAATGCTCAACACTATATATAACAAAATATTGAGATGAACTTTTAATGACCAAATACTTATTTTCCACCATAATTTGAAAAATAAATCTTGCCAATTCAGGCAAGGTGATTTTCTGGATTTGTTTTCTCAATTTTGACTCTCATAGTTGTGGTCTACCTATGATGTCAATTACAGGCCTCTCTCATCTTTTTAAGTGGGAGAACTTGCACAATTGGTGGCTGACTAAATACTTTTTTTCCCCACAGTATCTATATCTACATGTCTACTGAACAAAATGAACAGAAAAATAAGCTAGTATTGAAATATATGCGTAATTACAAATGTGTGATCTGTATAATTTTATAGACTAACCAGAGGCAAAATATTTTTTTATTCTTCAAATCAACTTTAGAAAATCTTTATTTGATAGAGCTTGACTATGATAACATTTCTTTCAGGTACCCTATTAGTATTAACCCAATTGCAAAACAATTGGGTTAATGCTAATATTGCAAAACAATGGGGAGACAAAGAGCGCAATAGGGTCTTATCCACGTTACACAGAGGAGAATATACACCAAATTTGCTCACCTGGTTAGGATGAGATTAGAGCATATAGATAGCGGCTGCTGCAGATCCACAGGTCTTCACCGGCCAGAGAAATTAATGTCTTCAAAGGGAGATTTGTAGTTAAAATTCTGCGCTGCCGCTAAGATAAATTTCAGGAGAGTATAGTTGATTCACAGTGGTTTTATTCAACGCGTTTCAGGGGTCTCATGCCCCCTTCATCAGGAAATACCACAAAGCATTATGTTGCCACCCCCATCCTTCACAGTAGGTATGGTGTTCTTTGGATGCAACTCAGCATTCTGTCTCCTCCAAGCATGACGAGTTTTGTTTCTACCAAACAGTTCTACTTCTCTAGCAAACTTCAGATGGGCCCGGACATGTACTGGCTTAAGCAGGTAGATATGTCTAGCACTGCAGGATCTGAGTCTCTGGTGGCGTAGTGTGTTACTGATGGTAGCCTTTGTTACGGTCCCAGCTCTATGCAGGTCATTCACTAGGTCCCCTGTGTGGTTCTGCGAGTTTTGCTCACTATTCTTGGGATCATTTTGACTCCATGGGGTGAGAGCTTGCGTGGAGCCCCATATCGAGGGAGATTATCAGTGGTCTTGTATGTCTTCCATTTTCTTATTGTTGCTCCCACAGTTGATTTCATCACACCAAGCTGCTTGCCTATTGCAGATTTAGTCTTCCCAGCCTGGTGCAGGGCTACAATTTTGTTTTGGGTGTCCTTCGACAGCTCTATGGTCTTCACCATTGTAGAGATTGGAGTGTGACTGTTTGAGGTTGTGGACAGGTGTCTTTTATACTGATAGCAAGTTCAAACAGGTGCCGTTACTACAGGCAATGAGTGGATGACAGAGGAGCCTCTTAAAGAAGGAGTTACAGGTCTGTGAGAGCCAGAAATCTTGCATGTTTTTAGGTGACCAAATACTTATTTTCCACCATTATATGCAAAATAAATCTTGCCAAATCAGACAAGGTGATTTTCTGGATTTGTTTTCTCATTTTAACTCTCATAGTTGTGGTCTACCTATGATGTTAATTAAAGGTCTCTCTCATCTTTTTTTAAGTGGGAGAACTTGCACAGTTGGTGACTGATTAAATACTTTTTTCCCCCACTGTATATAGATATTGACAACATATATTCATTCTAGTTATATTCTGCTCCAGTGGTTGCCTCACAATGTTAAATAAAGCTGACACATTATAATTAATGTGCTATGGTTCCTCTTGTTAACTTTTTACTAAATAAGGGGATATGGAATGTATCGACCTATAAAGTAAGGGATATGTTGATATGACAATTAAGAAAAGGAGACACAGCAGAAAGGAGAACAATGTTTATACAGCTAAAGCTCTTCAGCATGACCCAGCACTGCAACTTTATTCACAGAGGTAAACTTAACCAGAGCAATGTACTAAACAATGCTGCTAGTAGAAAGTTGGACCGCCTGAAACATATCCATTTAAGATAGATACACTGACTGAAATATTGTTATTAGTGCAACTATTATAAATTTTACTTGCTGCAGATAAAGAAGTACACCTCATGTTCTCACATGTTTCAAGTTTGGTTTGTGGGATGCTGTGTTTACTGTGGTGTGTTGGTTACTCCCAACATGGTATTTTTTATTAGCAGTAACCTTAGTCCGGGGTCACACTTGCGTGTGCAATGCGAGAAACTCGCGCATCAATACCCAGAACTGCTGCCGGCACTCGGGACCGGAGCGTTCAGCTTCATGTATTGATGTGAGAGACTTGCGTGAGTTTCTTGAATTGCACACGCAAGTTTGACCCCGGTCTTAGTTTCAATGTCATAAGAACAAATATAAAGAACTCTATTTTGCACCAGGCACTGGAAGTCCAGCACTTAGGGTGGCGAATTTCAGGGGGCAGCATTAGCAGCTATTTACTAAAAGAAATAAGAAATTATATCTAACAATGCTTTTATTCAGCATGATGGAGCACTATGTCACAAGCAAAAGTGATAACTTAGTGGCTCAGTGAACAAAACGTTTACATTTTGGGTCTATCGCTAATGACGTAGCTAGAGTTCCTTTTGCTGCTTTTAACACTGGGTGCCTTGACTGTGTGCAAGGCATCATGAAATCTGAAGATTACGAAAAGGATTTTGGTTCGCAATGTAGTACCCAGTGTCATAAAGCTGGGTTTACATCCTAGGTTATGGGTCTTCCAGCAGGACAATGACCCCAAACATACTTCAAGAAACACAGAGAAATGGATGGAAAAAAGGCGCTGAAGAGTTCTAAAGTGGCCAGCAATGAGTTCTGATCGTAATCTCATTGAACATCTGTTGAGAGATCTTACAATTGCTATTGGGAGAAGGAACCCTTATTTATTTTTTATTTACTTTACTCACTTATTAATTCTACAGCTACTTTCAGACAATATTGATGTCTCCATTAGGGCTCACAATCTAATTCCCTATCAGTATATCTTTGGAGTGTTGGAGGAAACTGGAGTATCTGGAGGAAACCCACACAAACATGGGGAGAACATATAAACTCCTTGAGAATGTTGTCCTTGGTGGGATTTTAACCCAAGACTCCAGTGCTGCAATGCTAACCACTGAGACACCGTGCCACCCTTCAAATGTGAGTGACCTGGAGCAGTTTTCAAAAGAAGAGTGGTCCAAAATTCCAGATGAGAGGTGTAAAAAGCTTGTTGATGGTTACAATAAGTGATTGATTGCAGTTATTTACTCCAAAGGGTGTGCAACCAAATATTACATTGAGGGTGCCAACAACTTTGTCAGGTCCTTTTTTTTTTTGTGTGTGTGAAATTTTGTCCAATTTGCCTTTTTTATCTGTTTTTTTTGTTATTTGAGTATACATCATCCTCTTCTGAAGCTGAAAGCTGACTTCAGCGTGCAAGTGACGGAAGTGCATGAAGTCACTGTCTCATACCCCTCAGTCAGGAGGGTCTTTGTGATGCAATACACTTCAGCTTAATGTGCTTCTGAGGACAAACATCCATTTCAAGGTTGCTCTGGCATTGGCGGGGCCCTCACCTGCATGGGCTCAGTCGCGATCTCTACTACCATGCAGGTACGGACTGGGGCTGAAATTCAGACCTGGCATTTGAAATCACACAGGCCCATGCTGTCACAGTCCCCAACCACCAGATGGGATATATTACTAATATTACCCTGGATGGAGGAAAGCAAGATTTACTACAAGACCAATAATTCTAATGATACCTTTGTCACAACTCTTAGCAGTATGGGTGTCTTGAAAACAGTGATTCTGTTAACAATGTAGCAGACAAGGTGGCCCATGACCAAACAGGCCCTTCTGGCATTTGCCAGAATTGCCAGATGGCCAGTCTGGCCCTGCTACCATGATTGTTACACCCCTGTTTATGACCAGAAAGCTCGCCAGATTTCAATCTCATTGAGAACCTGTGGTCTATCCTCAAAAGTCGGGTGATCAAACTAAAACACAGAAATTGTGATATGCTTCGAGCACTGATTAGGCAAGAAAGGATTTTCCTCAGTCAGGATTTGGCCCAGAAGCTAATATCCAGCTGGCAGGGCGAATTGAACAGGTTATGCTAATTATTAAGTCTTTGCACAAATTTTATGTACTGTATTTTTCGGATTATAAGACGTACTTTTTTCCCAAAAAATTTTGGGAGAAAATGGGGGTGCGTCTTATAAATCGGATATACCTTACCGGCCGCAGTCTTGCAGGGTCCTAGGGTCGCTGCTGGAGGAGACAAGAGTGGAGCGCTGCTGCAGGCCACAGGCTGGGATGAGGGGGTGTTCAGATGTGTGCCGCTGTGGGTGTTTGGTGGTGCGGGGGCTCTTCCGACATTTTGTGAAAGCCTAGAGCCCCCATACTTACATGGTTTACTATGTGGTGGACTCTGGGAAAATGGCTGCCGGGGGTGGTGCATGCGCAGATGGAGATCTCAGCACCAACATCTCGAGAGATGAGATCTCAGCGCCAACATCTCCATCTGCACATGCGCTGCCCCCGGCAGCCATTTTCCCAGAGTCCACCGAATAGTAAACCATGTAAGTGGGGGGCTCTGGGCTTTCACAAAATGTCAGCAGAGCCCCCGCACCACAGAACACCCGCAGCGACACATATCTGAACACCCCCTCATCCCAGCCTGCAGCAGCGCTCCACTCTTGCCTCCTCCAGAAGCGACCCTGGGACCCCGCTTCACCGCAGCCACCACCCCCCGTAAGCAATAAGATACATGCATTATAAGAAGCACCACCATTTTATTAAAAAAAAAGTTTTTTCCTGTTTTTCTCCTCAAAATTTGGGGTGCATCTTATAATCTGGTGCGTTTTATAATCCGCAAAACAAGGTATTTGTCTATAAAAGTTTAAAAATGTATAAAGTGTTTATATATTCAGTAACCATAGAAACATCTGACAAAAACATCTAAAAATACTGATGCAGGAAACATTGTGAAAACCAAGTCCCAAAACTTATTGGCCACAGTTGTAGGTTACACTTTCATTATATACGGCAAACACTACGGCATAAGTTTTATGTCATCTGTTGTGGATTCTGTTTTTGGGCTCCCTCTGGTGGTTACAACTGGTACTGGGTGACTTTGGTGGGTTGCGGTTTCTGGTTTCCACCTGTCCATCAGAGGCTGGGTGTTTCCTATTTAACCTGGCTTCCCTGTCATTCCCTTGCCGGCTATCAATGTTCTCAGATGTTCTCAGTTTGGTTCTGACTACCTGCTTCCAGATCTCTCAGGATAAGCTAAGTTATGCTTTTCAGTTGTTTTGTTTTTTGTCCAGCTTGCTAAATATTATTCTATGCTAGTTGGAAGCTCTAGTGGGCTGAGGTGCTCCCCATGTGCCATGAGTTGGCACATGGGTGCTTGTAATCTCAGGATGGTTTTTGATTAGGGTTTTTTGCTGACCGCTCAGACCCCTTTTGTATCCTTCTGCTTTCTAGTTATAGCGGGCCTCGTTTTGCTAACTCTATTTTCATCTCTATGTGCGTGCCTTCCTCTCATTTTCACCATCAATACATGTGGGGGGCAACTATACCTTTGGGGTTTATTTCTCTGGAGGCAAGTTAGGTCTTTATTTTCTCTGCAGTGCTAGTTAGCTCTTAGGCTGGCGCGTGGCGTCTAGAATCAACGTAGGCACGCTCCCTGGCTATTTCTAGTTGTGTTTGTCAGGAGTAGGGCAGCGGTCAGCCCAGGTTCCATCACCCTAGAGCTCGTCCGTTATTTTAGTTATTTTTGCTTGTCCAGTGCGATCCCCTAGCCATTGGGATCCATAACAGTATAGCCGGCCAACAAAGTGTTAATTGTTTGGGCTGAAGCAGGAGAAAAAGAAGTGTTGAAGGGAATTTTTTTTTTTGTTTTTTCCCCTCAGAGTTTTACTGCCTAGCCTTTAATTGCTGTCTAGCTGCTTCTTACCTCCTCTTAACCCTTGAATGGCTCTGACCTTAGCTGTGTAACATGGATGTCCAGAGTTTGGCTTCCAGCCTGAATAATCTCGCTGCAAAAGTTCAAAACATACAGGATTTTGTTGTTCACACTCTTATGTCTGAACCTAGAATTCCTATTCCAGAGTTTTTTTTCTGGAGATAGATCTGCCTTCCTGAATTTCAGGAACAATTGCAAATTGTTTCTTTCTTTGAAATCTCGCTCCTCTGGAGACCCCGCTCAGCAGGTCAAGATTGTAATATGTTTCCTGCGGGGCGACCCTCAGAATTGGGCATTTGCATTGGCACCAGGGGATCCTGCATTGCTCAGTGTGGATGCGTTTTTTCTGGCACTGGGATTGCTCTATGAGGAACCTAACCTGGAGATTCAGGCTGAAAAGGCTTTATTAGCCCTCTCTCAGGGGCATGATGAAGCGGAAGTATATTGTCAAAAATTTCGGAAATGGTCGGTACTTACTCAGTGGAATGAGTGCGCACTGGCTGCAAACTTCAGAGATGGTCTTTCTGAGGCCATTAAGGATATTATGGTGGGGTTCCCTGCGCCTACAGGTCTGAATGAGTCTATGACTATGGCCATTCAGATTGATCGGCGTTTGCGGGAGCGCAAACCTGTGCACCAGTTGGCGGTGTCTTCTGAACAGGCACCTGAGACTATGCAATGTGATAGAATTCAGTCCAGAAGTGAACGGCAAAATTATAGGCGGAAAAATGGATTGTGCTTTTATTGTGGTGATTCAGCTCATGTTATATCAGCATGCTCTAAACGCACAAAAAAGGTTGATAAATCTTTTGCCATTAGTACTCTGCAGTCTAAGTTCATTTTGTCTGTAACTCTGATTTGTTCACTGTCATCTATTTCCGTCGATGCCTATGTGGATTCGGGCGCTGCCCTGAGTCTTATGGATTGGTCATTTGCCAAACGCTGCGGTTTTAGTCTGGAGCCTCTGGAAGTTCCTATTCCTTTGAAGGGAATTGACTCTACACCATTGGCTATGAATAAACCGCAGTACTGGACACAAGTGACCATGCGCATGACTCCCGTTCATCAGGAGGTGATTCGCTTCCTTGTACTGTATAATTTACATGATGTACTAGTGCTTGGTCTGCCATGGTTACAAACTCATAATCCAGTCCTGGATTGGAAAACAATGTCTGTGTTAAGCTGGGGATGTCAGGGGGTTCATGATGATGCACCTCTGATTTCAATCGCTTCATCTACTCCTTCTGAGGTCCCTGCGTTTTTGTCTGACTATCGGGATGTTTTTGAGGAGCCTAAGCTCAATTCGCTCCCTCCTCATAGGGATTGTGACTGTGCTATAGAATTAATTCCTGGCAGTAAGTTCCCTAAGGGTCGTTTATTTAATCTGTCAGTGCCAGAGCATACTGCTATGCGGAATTATATTAAGGAGTCCTTGGAAAAGGGACATATTCGTCCATCTTTGTCCCCTCTGGGAGCAGGTTTTTTTTCCTGGCTAAAAAAGATGGTTCCCTGAGGCCTTGTATAGATTATCGCCTTCTGAATAAGATTACAGTCAAATATCAGTATCCATTGCCATTATTGACTGATTTGTTTGCTCGCATTAAGGGGGCTAGGTGGTTCACTAAGATAGATCTTCGCGGTGCGTATAATCTTGTGCGGATAAAGCAGGGTGATGAGTGGAAAACCGCATTTAATACGCCTGAGGGCCATTTTGAGTATTTGGTAATGCCTTTTGGACTTTCTAATGCTCCTTCAGTCTTTCAGTCCTTTATGCACAATATTTTCCGTGAATATCTGGATAAGTTTATGATTGTGTATTTGGATGATATTTTGGTGTTTTCTGATGACTGGGAGTCTCATGTTCTACAGGTCAGGAAGGTGTTTCAAGTCCTGCGGGCCAATTCTCTGTTTGTGAAGGGCTCGAAATGTCTCTTCGGAGTCCAGAAGATTTCTTTTTTGGGGTACATTTTTTCTCCTTCTACTATTGAGATGGATCCCGTCAAGGTTCAGGCGATTTGTGACTGGACACAACCTACATCTGTTAAGAGTCTTCAGAGGTTCCTGGGTTTTGCTAATTTTTATCGTCGGTTCATTGCTAATTTTTCCAGTGTTGTTAAACCTTTGACTGATTTGACTAAAAAGGGTGCTGATGTTGCTGATTGGTCTCCTACGGCTGTGGAGGCCTTTCAGGAACTTAATCGCCGGTTTTCTTCTGCTCCTGTGTTATGTCAACCAGATGTTTCACTTCCTTTTCAGGTTGAGGTTGATGCTTCCGAGATTGGAGCGGGGGCGGTTTTGTCACAGAGAAGTTCCGATGGCTCGGTGATGAAGCCATGTGCGTTCTTTTCTAGAAAATTCTCGCCCGCCGAGCGCAATTATGATGTGGGTAATCGGGAGCTTTTGGCCATGAAGTGGGCATTTGAGGAGTGGCGTCATTGGCTTGAGGGTGCTGGACATCGTGTCGTGGTCTTGACTGATCACAAAAATCTGATTTACCTTGAGTCTGCCAGGCGTCTGAATCCTAGACAGGCTCGTTGGTCGTTGTTTTTTTCTCGTTTCAATTTTGTGGTTTCATACCTGCCATTTTCAAAGAATGTGAAGGCAGATGCTCTTTCCAGGAGTTTTGTGCCTGACTCTCCTGGAGACTCTGGGCCTACTGGTATCCTTAGGGATGGGGTAATATTGTCCGCCGTCTCCCCAGACTTGCGACGTGCATTGCAGGAGTTTCAGGCGGATAAACCTGATCGTTGTCCACCAGAAAGACTGTTTGTTCCGGATGATTGGACCAGTAGAGTCATCTCCGAGGTCCATTCTTCTGTGTTGGCTGGTCATCCGGGAATATTTGGTACTAGAGACTTGGTGGCCAGGTCTTTTTGGTGGCCTTCCTTGTCAAGGGATGTGCGTATCTTTGTGCAGTCTTGTGAAGTGTGTGCTCGGGCTAAGCCTTGCTGTTCTCGGGCCAGTGGGTTGTTGTTATCCTTGCCTATCCCGAAGAGGCCTTGGACGCACATTTCCATGGATTTTATTTCAGATCTCCCTGTCTCACAGAAAATGTCCGTTATCTGGGTTGTGTGTGACCGCTTTTCTAAGATGGTTCATTTGGTACCCTTGCCTAAGTTGCCTTCCTCCTCTGAGTTGGTCCCTTTATTTTTTCAGAACGTGGTTCGTTTGCATGGGATTCCGGAGAATATCGTTTCTGACAGGGGATCCCAGTTTGTGTCTAGATTTTGGCGGACGTTTTGTGCTAAGATGGGCATTAATTTGTCTTTCTCGTCTGCATTCCATCCTCAGACGAATGGCCAGACGGAGCGAACTAATCAGACCTTGGAAACTTATTTAAGGTGTTTTGTTTCTGCTGATCAAGATGACTGGGTTGCCTTTTTGCCACTGGCCGAATTTGCCCTTAATAATCGGGCTAGTTCTGCTACTTTGGTTTCTCCTTTCTTTTGTAATTCGGGGTTTCATCCTCATTTTTCCTCTGGTCAGGTGGAGCCTTCGGAGTGTCCTGGAGTGGACGTGGTGGTGGACAGGCTACATCAGATTTGGAATCAGGTGGTGGACAATTTGAAGTTGTCTCAGGAGAAGGCTCAGCAGTTTGCTAATCGCCGTCGCCGCGTGGGTCCCCGACTTCGTGTTGGGGACTTGGTGTGGTTGTCTTCTCGTTTTGTCCCTATGAAGGTCTCTTCTCCCAAGTTCAAGCCTCGGTTCATCGGTCCTTATAAGATCTTGGAGATTCTTAACCCTGTATCTTTTCGTTTGGATCTCCCAGCATCGTTTGCTATTCATAACGTGTTCCATCGGTCGTTATTGCGGAGGTATGAGGTGCCCGTTGTTCCTTCGGTTGAGCCTCCTGCTCCGGTGCTGGTGGAGGGAGAATTGGAGTATGTTGTTGAGAAGATCTTGGATTCTCGTGTTTCCAGACGTAAACTCCAGTATTTGGTTAAGTGGAAGGGTTATGGTCAGGAGGATAATTCCTGGGTGGTCGCCTCTGATGTTCATGCGACTGATTTGGACCGCGCCTTCCATAGAGCTCATCCTGATCGCCCTGGGGGTTCTCGTGAGGGTTCGGTGACCCCTCCTCAAGGGGGGGGTACTGTTGTGGATTCTGTTTTTGGGCTCCCTCTGGTGGTTACAACTGGTACTGGGTGACTTTGGTGGGTTGCGGTTTCTGGTTTCCACCTGTCCATCAGAGGCTGGGTGTTTCCTATTTAACCTGGCTTCCCTGTCATTCCCTTGCCGGCTATCAATGTTCTCAGATGTTCTCAGTTTGGTTCTGACTACCTGCTTCCAGATCTCTCAGGATAAGCTAAGTTATGCTTTTCAGTTGTTTTGTTTTTTGTCCAGCTTGCTAAATATTATTCTATGCTAGTTGGAAGCTCTAGTGGGCTGAGGTGCTCCCCATGTGCCATGAGTTGGCACATGGGTGCTTGTAATCTCAGGATGGTTTTTGATTAGGGTTTTTTGCTGACCGCTCAGACCCCTTTTGTATCCTTCTGCTTTCTAGTTATAGCGGGCCTCGTTTTGCTAACTCTATTTTCATCTCTATGTGCGTGCCTTCCTCTCATTTTCACCGTCAATACATGTGGGGGGCAACTATACCTTTGGGGTTTATTTCTCTGGAGGCAAGTTAGGTCTTTATTTTCTCTGCAGTGCTAGTTAGCTCTTAGGCTGGCGCGTGGCGTCTAGAATCAACGTAGGCACGCTCCCTGGCTATTTCTAGTTGTGTTTGTCAGGAGTAGGGCAGCGGTCAGCCCAGGTTCCATCACCCTAGAGCTCGTCCGTTATTTTAGTTATTTTTGCTTGTCCAGTGCGATCCCCTAGCCATTGGGATCCATAACAGTCATCACAGTAGATATATCAACCATAGAACAAAGGATTAATCATTGATCTCTTATGTTAACGCTGATCAATTATTATTATGGTTGCTCAAAAATGTGAAGCATGATGACAATTGGTGAGTGTAAATGGGTTTTCATAGGGGCATATTAGGCTTAAGGTTCTAAATACGATTCTGCATAGAATCTTTATAAACATTCTACAAGTGTATGAAAATCAGTGCCCTCAAACGAACCGTCATCAGGAGGCAGCACTAGTGTCACTCACTTTTATCGCCACCCCCTCATGACCTTTCATTTCACAATAAGCCACTGAACACCGCCAACACCGGACCGGACTTATCTTGAGGAAGGGACCATGCCTCCTGTGACCCTGCTGTACCACCGCCAGCCCTCAGGTAAGATATCTTAAATTCGGACAATAAGACCGACCCCCATCTTATAAAAATCTTTTTTTTTCTGCTATTTTCACCCAAAATTTGGGGTGCATCTTATGGTCTGGTGCATCTTATAGTCTGAAAAATATGGTACATAATAGGAAGCATGCGAACTACATTTCTCAGAGCACAGAGAACTAGTACTAGCCCTGGGCAGAATGATCCAGTTTCGGCTCATCAGTTACCTCAGGAATGTGTGAGGAGTCAGTAATCGGCTCTTACTCACAGATATTGACTAGGAATGACTGAGAAGTGTACCAGTGCTATCAGCCCAGAGTTATCAGCCTTCTTCACTGGATTGGATTGTTCTACCACTGTTCAACAGTGTTTAAGACTAAAAGGGGTATTCCTATTTCCAAGATCCTATCCCAATATATATTAAGTGTAATAATAATATTAGCAGATACCTCTAATTAGAAATATAGCATAGTTCTTCTGATTCTCTGTCATTTCCCCCATGTTGTCACGCACAGTGTAGGACAGACTAAGTGCAACACAAAGGGATAAGTGGAAAGGGGGCCCAACACTAGGGGAAGCGGGGAGTGGAGAACCCTAAGCAGAACTAACATCACCCTGTCTGCCCTGAGACCCTAAATACTTTCTGCACCTATCGCCAAGCAGGATACCTAATCCCTGCCAGACCCTAGTGGCAGGGCCGCCATCAGGGAATTACTGCCCTTACTACTGTATGGGGACCGGTAATTAGAAGCAGAAAGGGGGGCCCAAACACGCTTGATGACAGCCTCAAAATCTTAAGAAGAAGCCAGCGGCGAAACGTGCGTCGGGGTGTGGGGAATCTACGATTCTCACATATGAGGTACTGTATTATGGCATGATTTGTTTGAGATGATTATGACCCTTCTATGATTGAGTTTATAGTGGTGATTGTTGAAATAGGCATTTATGTATATACCTAATGGCAGTGATATGACTAAGTTTATTATACTTTATGGTCTTTATTTTGAGTTACTTATTGTGAGGATTTTTCGGACTTGTTCCATTTTTTCCTCTCCTTTGTGAATTTATATTTTTTGAATTTCATTGACAGCTCTTTTTATGGTCCTCTGCATTTTGCCTTATTCATAGGTACTTATGGTTCCCTAATAAGCTCTATATATTTGTTTATTACTGTGGTCTTCCCCTGTGAGGCACTCTGCTGTATTATAATATAACTTTAATTTATTATTAATAAAGTTTCATCATTTTAATATTTCCTATGGATCTCTTCATGCATTTTGGTATTATTTGGTACCAAGAGGTGTGAGTGATTTAGAGATGATCTGCAAAGAGAAGTGGACCAAAATTCCTTCTGACACGTGAGCAAACCTCATCATCAACTACAAAAAACGTCTGACTGCTGTGCTTGCCAATAAGGATTTTGCCACCAAGTATTAAGTCTTGTTTGCCAGAGGGATCAAATACTTATTTCTCACTGCAAAATGTAAATAAATTTGTAGAATTTATACAATGTGATTTTCTGGATTTTATTTTTGATATTCTATCTCTCAATGTTAAAATTAACCTACCCTTAAAATTATAGACTGTTCATGTCTTTTTCAGTGGGCAAGCTTACAAAATCAGCAAAGGGATCAAATACTTATTTCCCCCACTGTAGGTGAAGTGGGTTCATTGGCTTTGAAGTCACAGGACCTGTCTGATGGCACTGCGAGCAGAAGAACTTTCTGACACTCGCTGTGCTGTCAGACAGCGAATAGGAGTTCACAGGGAGACACTCGCTTAGACGCTGCTTAGTGTCTCTGTTGGATGACAGGCTGTATAGTCACATCATGCAGCCATGCAGCCTGCCATCTAGATGTAGCAGAGCTAGACCCCTCGTGGGACAAATGGATTATCATCTTCATTACTTACCCCATAGTCATATTGTGTAAAAACACAGACACCCAGGATAAAGTCATGTAATTGAAAGAAAGACACACTCCTTTAATAATCTTAATTAAACCATACTCACGACCTATCTCAATCCCCTGATGTCCTCGTCAGCTGCAAAAAATTAAAAAAACGAACAACAATATTCCTCACATTTCTGCAGAGATGCTGCTAATCCATTTCTCCCACGATGGGTCTAGCTCTGCTACATCTAGATGGCAGGCTGCATGGTTGCATGATGCGACCATGTCGTCAGACAGGTCCTGCATGATGCATTGCTGTCAGACAGGTCCTGCGAGTTCACTGCCAATGAACTCACTTAACCTTTCCCACGGTGCTCACTCTGAGGTCAGCGCATGGCAATGAGACAGGAGGTTTTTGATGTTCCCACAGTGAAGAGGTGACAGGGTGCTCATCTTTTGGTATTTTCACAGAGTCTGCCTGCTGTCTCTTTATCTGAGGCACAGCCTGATTTATTGCAGCAGCTTGAACCTCCATATGTGGTGGGTCACTGGGGAGGTTGAAGAAGGGCCAACTGGGGCATGTAGTCCCACTGGCAGCAGATAATGATGTCACAGTAGCTGAAGTGGGTCACTGGACCCCTCAACACTTCCTCGTGTCCATAACAATTGTCAATAGTGTGAGGGTGCACTCGTGGATGATATAGGACCCCCCTGTAGTGGTGGTGTCTGGGTGCAGGTTTTAGAGCTCCTGTGGTGTTTGTGCAATCTCAAGCACCCAGACACGCAGGTGAGGTTGTAAACATAACAATTTTACTGAAAGAGGTAGCAAGGTAAAGTTTCTCTCCTAATGGCAAAATTCACAGTATATTGTGCATATGAAAGTAATTGTTCTCTCCTCATGAGACAAGCAAGGTTATGGCCTCTCAGGGTGGCTGGATCAGAGTTCTCTTCACTTGCTACTAGAAGAAGTGCTGTGTGCAGTTCAAGAAAATTTACACTGATGAAGGGACCGTCACAGATTGGCTCTCCGTGCAAACACACTAAAGTGTGGAAGTACTCACAGTTTTGAGCCTACCGCTCCCTATCACAGGGGGTAGGTTAAACAAAGTCGGTGGCGTGGCAGCCACATGGATTTGGCAGCAAAGCACATATATGAGTCATTGGTATACAGTGTGTGGTGCAGTAAAAGGTGTAGTGCTGGACGGAAGATATATTTCTCCCAGCAGCATAAGTTTTGGCCTGTTATTTTCCTAAGGTTGAGGACCTGCAGTGATGTCATGATCACGTGATCAGCCCATGTGATGGGTACCTCACCTGTGGGTGTGGCTATAGACTATGTAATGGAGTTTCTTTTGTTTGGCACATGTTATTCTGGGTGTGGAGCTGGGCTGGAATGAGCCTGAACTGTTTTTCTCTGCCACATATGCCACAAAGGACGGTGACATGACTGTTAGCAACCCTGGGAATGGCACCTGGCGGAAGCTGCTGACTTGGCAGCCGCTTAGTTAAGCCCGTCCCGTGTAAGGGTGAGTCTGAGTCCAGTGGTTCTCCAAGCTGGAGTATGTTTGTTTTTTTCTCTTACTTTCTGTCATGGACTGTTTAAAGTGCCAATAAACCACTGAAGTTTGGACTGCAAGCCTGTGTGTTGCCTCATTACTGCGGCCCTACCTCTGCTCACCCAAGCCAATCCCTACAAGTGCAATGTATTACATCTTCTGACTCACAGTGCCCAAAATAATTCTGAAACACTGGAACAAATCAACTGCCACACGACAACTGTCTCATTCAGCGGCAGTAGAACAGGTACTGGAATACCACACATACAGAGAAGGTTGCACTGTCAGTGGTAGAGTTGAGTGACTTTTACTTTTTTTCGGATCGAGTCGGGTTTCGTGAAACCCGACATTGTCAAAAGTCGGGTCGGGTGAAATCGGCCAATTATTACGTAAAGTCGGGGGCCGACTGAAACACGAAACCCTGACAAAGTGAGTAGGCCCAAATAAGTAAGTAGGCTAAATGCAGTTCAAAATTGGTAACAGGACTAAACTGGTGGCATTGCTTTGTTCAGCGGAGGACAACTGTAAGGAGTGGCTGACACAGTGAGTAGGCCCAAATAATTAAGTAGGCTAAATGCAGTTCAAAATTGGTAACAGGACTAACCAGTCTGCATTGCTTTGTTCAGTGGAGGACAACTGTAATGAGAGGCTGACACAGTGAGTAGGCCCAAATAAGTAAGTAGGCTAAATGCAGTTCAAAATTGGTAACAGGACTAAACTGGCGGCATTGCTTTGTTCAGCGGAGGACAACTGTAAGGAGTGGCTGACACAGTGAGTAGGCCCAAATAAGTAAGTAGGCTAAATGCAGTTCAAATATGGTAACAGGACTAAACAGGCGGCATTGCTTTGTTCAGTGGAGGAAAACTGTAATGAGTGGCAGACACAGTTAGTAGGCTCAAATAATAAAGTGGGCTAAATGTCTTGCAAAAAATTGTTCATAAATAAACAGGCGACATTGCTTTGCTCAGTGTCGGAAAATTATAATGAGTAGCAGACTAAGTTAGTAGGCCCAAATAATTAAGTGGGCTAAATATCTGCCAAAAAATTGTTCATAAATAAACAGGTGGCATAGCTAGGTACAGGGGTGGGCTCCTCTGCTGAGTAGCAGACAGTGGTAGTAGGCGCAAAGTATTAACTGGTCTAAATGAAGGCCAGGGCACCTGTATATTTTAACTATCATCTATCATTTCAACAAATTTGTATTGGCAGTGCCATTGAAGGATTTAACAGCACAGACTACACAGTGGTGGAGCTGGGAGAGGTAAGTATTGCAAGTGGTAGAACACTGTTCGAGCTGTGGGGAAACACTCTCTCGTGGGCGGCGGTACTGGCACAGGGCCCCTCATATTATGACGGTGTGTCTGACGTTGGTTGTGCACCACCACCGTCAGAGACACTTCATTGTATCATTGTACTATGAGGGACCCTGTGTCAGTGCCATCGCCCAAGAGTGGGTACACCCACCTGTCCAGGCAAATTGGCACTCGAACGGGTGCTTGCGCCAGGTGGTGACCACGGCCCTGTGGGGGGAGTCAGCCCATTTAGGGAGGTATAAAAATGTCCTATGGTGGACATTCAGCAGCTGCAAATGGAGGAATTGGAGAAGTCAGTAAGAGGAGGCCAAAAGCAAGACATTTTTCTGGCAAGCTACATGTCAGCAGGGAAAGGTGGGGCCAAATAATTTGAAATCCATGATTTTTTCATTTTAATGAAGGTTAGATCATCAACATTTCGAGTAGCCAGACGTGTCCTTTTTTTGGTCAGTATTGAACCAGCAGCACTGAATAGTCTTTCTGATAGCACACTAGCAGCAGGGCATGCGAGCTCCTGTAATGCATATTCTGCCAATTCAGGCCAGGTGTCTATTTTAGATGCCCAGTAATCAAAGGGGAATGACCTGTGAGGGAGAACATCGATAAGGGCGGAAAAGTAATTCGTAACCATAGTGGACAAATGCTGTCTCCTGTCACTTTGAATCGATGCAGCAGTACCTGTTGTGTCAGCAGTCGTTGCGAAATCACTCCACAACCTGGTCATAAAACCCCTCTGTCCAACGCCACTTCAGATTTGTGCACCTCTAACACCTCTGCCATGTTGCCCACTATGGCTCATGTGAGAACCATCACCGCCGCTGTGTGCTGGGAATGCCTGAACCAAACGGTCTACAAGAGTTGCTTGTTTGGTAGCCAATATTTGCTCAAGGTTCTCATGTGGCATGATATTTTGTAATTTTCCATTATATCGTGGATCCAGGAGGCAGGCCAACCAGTAATCGTCATCGGTCATCATTTTGATAATGCGGGGGTCCCTTTTTAGGATACGCAAGGCATACTCAGCCATGTGGGCCAATGTTCCAGGTGTCAATTCACTGCTTGTGCTGGGTTGAGGAGCACTTTCTTGCAAATCAACATCACTTGTGTCCCGCAAAAACCGTGTACCTGACCTTGCAACGCCACCAGTTTCTATTGCCCCCTGAGAAGCATCCTCCTCCCATAAATATTTATCCCCATCATCCTCCTCCTCCTCTTCGTCCACCACCTAGTCCAGGAGAGTTCCCTGATCTGACAATGGCTGACTGTCATCAAGGCTTCCCTCCTCTTCGGCTGCAGACGCCTGCTCCTTAATGTGCATCAAACTTTGCATCAGCAGATGCATTAGTGGGATGCTCATGCTTATGATGGCGTCGTCTGCACTTACCAGCCGTGTGCATTCCTCAAAACACTGAAGGACTTGACAGAGGTCTTGTAGCTTCGACCACTGCACACCAGACAACTCCATGTCTGCCATCCAAGTGCCTGCCCGTGTATGTGTATCCTCTCACAAATAAATTACAGCACGCCTCTGTTCGCACAGCCTCTTAACCATGTGCAGTGTGGAGTTCCACCTTGTTGCAACGTCGATTATTAGGCGGTGCTGGGGAAGATTCAGCGATCGCTGATGGTTCAGCATACGGCTGGAGTGTACGGGCGACCGGCAGGTGTGCGAGCAAAGTCTTCTCACCTTCAGGAGCAGAGCTGGTAACCCTGGAAAATTTTTCAGAAAGCACTGCACCACCAGGTTCAAGGTGTGAGCCAGGCAAGGTATGTGTTTCAGTTCTGAATGGGCTATGGCAGCCATAAAATTCCTTCCGTTTCACTGACTACCTTGCCTGCCTCAAGATGTACACTGCCCAGCCATGACTGAGTTTCTTGCTGCAAGTACTCGGCCAGTACTTCCGCGGTGTGTCTGTTGTCGCCCAAACACTTCATTTGTAACACAGCCTGCTGACGCTTACCACTAGCTGTTCGATAATGGGACACCTCATGTGCAACACTGGCAGCTGCGGATGGAGTGGTCATGCGACTGTGCTCTGTGGACGAGCTTTCACTTCTGAAGGAGGAGGGGGTGGAAAACGCCTACAGCCAACTGTTTCCTAGACCGTGGGCTAGGCAGAACTGTCCCACTATGGCTGTCCGCTGTGTACCCTGCATCCACCACATTAACCCAGTGCGCCGTGATGGACACATAACATCTCTGGCCATGCCTACTGGTCCATGCATCTGTTGTAAGGTGCGCCTTTCCACTGACTGATTGCCTCAGTGCATGGACAATGCGGTCTTTGACATGCTGGTGGAGGGCTGGGATGGCTTTTCTCGCAAAGAAGTGCTGACTGGGTAGGTCATAGCATGGTACTGCATAGGCCATCAGGTCTTTGAAAGCTTCACTTTCAACCAACTGGTAGGGCATCATCTCTAACGAGATTTGTCTAGCAATGTGGGCGTTCAAACCCTGTGTACGCGGATGAGAGGATGAGTACTTTCTTTTCCTAACGAGAGTCTCTTGTAGGGTGAGCTGGACTGGAGAGCAGCATATGGTGGAACTAGCGGTGGTGGTGGTGGACATGGCGGATTGAGAGAGGATTGGTGATGGTATTCTTGATGTTGGCCTACATACAGTGTTTCCTACCAAAAACCTTGTGATTCCCTGACTGCTTTGGCCTTGCGACGATACCTTCACATTTGCTGCTGGTGGTGTCCTAACCGGTGGGCTTACAGTGAGGGAAGCAATGTAGCGTTGCTGACTACCTTCATTCTCACCAGGTGCACCAACGGTACGGGACGTTTGGTATTTAGTCCAGGCTTGCAAGTGCATGCTGGTTAAATGTCTAAGCATGCACGTTGTATTTAAATTTTGGAGAGTCTTCCCTCTGCTAAAGGTCTTTGAGCATTTCTTACAGATAACTTTGCACTGATCATTCGGATCTTGGTTTAAAAAATGCCACACTTCACTCTTCCTATTATGGAATACCTTTTCAGGCATTGCACGCTGTGCTACTTTCACTGGATGGCCACGCTGTCCTAAAACTGTTTTTGTTTTTGACAAACGTTTTTGGCCAGATACGGGCCTGCCAGATGAAAGCTGTAGCGATGTAGATGGCTGCTGCGGATCATCCTCCTCCGCTTCTGAGCTACTGGCAGCGGCACCCTCTTCCCCCAATGGCTACCAATCTGGGTTAACAACTGGGTCATCTATCACCTCTTCAATGTCATGTGCACCTTCCTCTGTGTCACCGTGTAAGGTGCTATAGCGTTCGGGACGGAGCACCATAGTCTCATCAGGGTCAGATTCTGGCTCAGTACACTGCGAGGGCAATATAGTGATCTGAGTCAATGGAACAGCATAATAATCTAGCTGTGGCTGTGCACCAGTGCACTCCATGTCCGATTCATCTTGTAATGGGCTGTTAACAATTTCCCTTTCTAACCCAGGCACGGTATGTGTAAAGAGCTCCATGGAGTAACCTGTAGTGTCGCCTGACGCATCCTTCACTTTTGGTTTGGGTGAAGGACACAAGGAAGCGACTTGTTCCTGACTGGGAGCATCCACTGACGACTCGCTGCTTTTATATTTGGAACTTTCTGAAGAGCAGGCGAAAGAGCTAGAGGCTGAGTCAGCAAGGAAAGCCAAAACTTTTTCCTGCTGCTCCGCCTTTAAAAGCTGTTTTCCTAATCCCAGATAAGGGAGCCTTCAAGGCCTTGTGTAGCCAGACGATGACGCTGGCTCAACACCTCCAGCCTTAGGTGCTATTTTGCTTTTCCCACTACCACCAGATGCTCCACCACCACCACCACCATCAGTACCTGCTGGCAACGACCGCCCACGGCCTCTTCCACCAGACTTCCTCATTTTTGGGAAAATCTAACCAAAATAACAACCATTATATGGTACTGTAAAACAAGGTAGAAGGTGTATATAAAATTGTTGAGAATTTAAATCTCCCTTATTTTGGTGGAGACTGAACCAAAACTCAGGCCCAGTGTATAACACAGCACAATGTAAGTGGCAGAGCGTGGCTGACTGATATACGACAAACTAACAGAACTGACATACATCCACTTTGTGACAAATTGAATCTCCCTTTTTTTGGGGGGAGACTGCACCAAAACTCAGGCCCAGTGTATAACACAGCACAATGTAAGTGGCAGAGCGTGGCTGACTGATATACGACAAACTAACAGAACTGACATACATCCACTTTGTGACAAATTGAATCTCCCTTTTTTGGGGGGGAGACTGCACCAAAACTCAGGCCCAGTGTATAACACAGCACAATGTAAGTGGCAGAGCGTGGCTGACTGATATACGACAAACTAACAGAACTGCTGTACATCCACTTTGTGACGATTTGAATCTCCCTTTTTTGGGGGGAGACTGAACCAAAACTCAGGCCCGGTGTATAACACCACACAATGTAAGTGGCAGAACGTGGCAGGCTGATATACGGCTAACTAACAGAACTGACATACATCCACTTTGTGACAATTTGAATCTCCCTTTTTTGGGGGGAGACTGCACCAAAACTCAGGCCCGGTGTATAACACAGCACAATGTAAGTGGCAGAACGTGGCTGGCTGATATACGACAAACTAACAGAACTGACGTACATCCACTTTGTGACAATTTGAATCTCCCTTTTTTGGGGGGGAGACTGAACCAAAACTCAGGCCCAGTGTATAACACAGCACAATGTAAGTGGCAGAACGTGGCTGGCTGATATACGACAAACTAACAGAACTGCTGTACATCCACTTTGTGACGATTTGAATCTCCCTTTTTTGGGGGGGAGACTGAACCAAAACTCAGGCCTGGTGTATAACACAACACAATGTAAGTGGCAGAACGTGGCAGGCTGATATACGACAAACTAACAGAACGGACTTATCTCAACTTTGTGACAATTTGAATCGTCCTTTTTTTGGGGGAGACTGAACCAAAACTCAGGCCCGGTGTATAACACAACACAATGTAAGTGGCAGAACGTGGCAGGCTGATATACGGCTAACAGAACTGACGTACATCCACTTTGTGACAATTTGAATCTCCCTTTTTTGGGGGGGAGACTGCACCAAAACTCAGGCCCAGTGTATAACACAGCACAATGTAAGTGGCAGAACGTGGCTGGCTGATATACGACAAACTAACAGAACTGACGTACATCCACTTTGTGACAATTTGAATCCCCCTTTTTTTGGGGGGAGACAGCACCAAAACTCAGGCCCAGTGTATAACACAGCACAATGTAAGTGGCAGAACGTGGCTGGCTGATATACGACAAACTAACAGAACTGTTGTACATCCAGTTTGTGACGATTTGAATCTCCCTTTTTTGGGGGGGAGACTGAACCAAAACTCAGGCCCAGTGTATAACACTACACAATGTAAGTGGCAGAACGTGGCAGGCTGATATACGACAAACTAACAGAACGGACGTACATCCACTTTGTGAGAATTTGAATCCCCCTTTTTTGGGGGGAGACTGAACCAAAACTCAGGCCCAGTGTATAACACAACACAATGTAAGTGGCAGAATGTGGCTGGCTGATATACGGCTAACTAACAGAACTGACGTACATCCACTTTGTGACAATTTGAATCCCCCTTTTTTGGGGGGAGACTGAACCAAAACTCAGGCCCAGTGTATAACACAACAAAATGTAAGTGGCAGAATGTGGCTGGCTGATATTTGACAAACTAACAGAACTGACGTACATCCACTTTGTGACAATTTGAATCTCCCTTTTTTGGGGGGGAGACTGAACCAAAACTCAGGCCCGGTGTATAACACAACACAATGTATGTGGCAGAATGTGGCTGGCTGATATACGACAAACTAACAGAACTGACGTACATCCACTTTGTGACAATTTGAATCTCCCTTTTTTGGGGGGGAGACTGAGCCAAAACTCAGGCCCAGTGTATAAGACAACACAATGTAAGTGGCAGAACGTGGCTGGAAGATATATGAAAAAATACAAGGACTGTAGTACAATTTCAATCTCCCTACAATGATCTCAGTACAAGTATGGCAGCAATAAAAAGGACTGCTGCACACAAAAGTGTGGACAAATAAACAAGATAACTGTGCAGAAAGGAGCAATAGGATTTTTTCTTTTAAAAAAGCAGTTGGTTTGCACAGCAGCGGTGCAAACAGCAATGCAGCTACCAGGGAGCCTTATAAGGCAGCCTAATAAGCTACAGAGCTGATGCACACAGATATAGCCTCCACTGTCCCTGCAAAAAAAGGTGGTGTTGGACAGTGGAAATCGCTACAGCACAAGCGGTTTGGGGGTTAATCTTCCCTGCCTAACTATAGCCCTTCTTCTGATGAAGCTGCAGCAACCTCTCCCTATGCTAAGATCGGCAGAAGTAAGATGGCGGTCGGCGTGCATGCCCATTTATAGTCCCTGTGACGCCGCAGAAAGCAAGCCAATCACTGTCATGCCCTTCTCTAAGATAGTGGGGACCGAGAGCTATGTCATCACGCTGCCCACACTCTGCGTCCTCCTTCATTGGCTGAGAAATGGCGCTGAACGCGTCATATGAAACGCGACTTTGGCGCGAAGATCGCCGACCTCATGGCCGATTCCACACTAGGATCGGGTCGGGTTTCATGAAACCCGACTTTGCCGAAAGTCGGCGATTTTTGAATTTGTCCGATCCATTTCGCTCAACCCTAGTCAGTGGGAGTCATCAGCTCCAGCGTCACCCGATCTGTATGGAAGTTCAGTCTGAAGCAATAACTTTGGTGAGTGTCACAAAGAAAAACTGCAGGCAGGAGTATACAGCACCTAGCACTGACTGATCCTTAGCGGACAGGACATATATAGAGCTATATATTTTAACATGTGAGGTCCTGTAAGCAGGTGGAGGATCAGTCAGTGTAAACAAGGCTGTAAATTTGTGCCCAGTATAGCCCATTCAGTGTACCATCTGATGTCTGTAGCCACAGTATATTATACTAATCTGAATATGTGCTGTGCTGTGCTGTACTGTGTGCATAGACAGGAGATGATCAGTGAAGTAATCACCAGCTTGTTAGTCAGATCAGATGGTATCCACTAATAATGTCCTCTGTTATAGACATAATTGCAAAATCTTTAGAGTTCTCATAGATCATAGTGAATATTGAAGCAAGGCTATGACCCCCACCCACCCAGATGATCCTTAACTGCAGTTGAGAAACATTTAACTGCCCCCTCCTGCAGTTGTGATCTGATAGATAACAGACAAGAATTCCATCCTCGACTAGCAGAGGAATGTGTAAGGCGACAGATTCATGGTCTTAACCTCAGCATGATCAGAATTGGCATTCAAACTACATTAAGCTGCTTTGTTCTATTCCAGTTATCAATATTGAGGTTTTTTTTAATGTACACCTAGGGTCCTACAATTATGAAAGTCATATTTTCAAAGTTGTGACAAAGTGGCTAACGTAACACATTGTCTTATGTCACAGATAGATAATACTATCCAGCCATGTTTCCTATCTATATAAAGGTAAAATTGTGATAGGAACTGGATCGCCCCCCAAGGGCCGTGGGGTACTCGGTGCCGGGTCCTGCGGTTCACAGGGGGATGTCACGGTGGCTGACCCGGTCCGTGGCCCTGGGATGTCCATGTAAAAGGGAAAGGTCTTTAAGGCGAATGTTCGTGACGCCACCTGTGGTATTCGGTCAGGGTGACCGACGCTGCTTTAAAGGGTCCGCTGGGGTGATGTTATGGCAGCTAGATGGTATACCTTCCCACAGGTGAAGTATGTCCCCAGGGCTTCCCGGTGTATAGATGGTGGTATGATGCGAGGCGCAGAGAAGAACGAGGACACAAGGTTGCAGTCTCTTTACCTTTACTGAAGACTTCAGCATCCACAGTCCAGAGCACCAGATCACAGGGCAGGCAGAGTCCGGCCGGTTTGGAGGCAAGTTCAGAGTCCCCTTGACCAGGTGGAAATCAATAGCCTTCCCTTGCGCTGTGGTGGTGTAGTCCCTTACTTCATAAGCTTCAAATAAAGGTCTCACAAATGTGGTGTCTCTCTCTCTGTCCCCCGTAGTTGGATAGGACAAAACTCGTATGACAGGTGGCTTGAGGCTGTTTATAGGAACTCTAGCACGCCTCGGCCTCTGAGGGGTGCCACCGTGCCTCCTGGGTGTAGGTGCGAACAGGTAGCCTGCAATTAGCTGTCCTGCCGGTCTCTGAAGTAAGGCATAAAGGTCCTTACTACTCGGTGTCCCGGCTACTAGTGTTCTGCACCTCAGAAGGAAGCAGCCTGTTCGGGGCTGTTCCCCTTCTGGTATCCTCTCCTTTGCTTCGACTTCCTTCACGCTCGCTGCAATACAGTTCTGCCTTTCAATGTGTCTTTCTGGGAGCTGCAGCTCTGAGGTCATGCACAGCTCCTTTACCCTTCCATCCTCCTCAGACTCTGGTCTGGAACTGAACTGAGCTGAGCTCAGCCCAGCAACTGACTTCGTCCTGAACTAACTAGCTTTCCCTACAGACTACCAGTTATATATATATGGGGAGTGACCTAATAAATAGGAGCAGAAGCTCCCCCTGGTGGCCTGGAGTGTGAAATGTGTTGCATGTTTGTGATACCTGGATGCAGTTATCCTTCTTTACCTCCTAAAGTAGCATCTCTCTCCCCGAGAGGAAAGCAATACCACTGTGATGACCAGGACCCTGGGGCACCGCACTCCCCCCATTAAATCCAGTACTCCCGGACTGGGAAAAGAAAACAACAGTTACAGGTTAGCAAAAGACATACAAATTTTGAAATGCTAGAAAACAAATTAATACTATATCTAGGCTTCCCTTTATGGGAGGTAAGGACACTTGAACGTTGCATTAACTATTTACATGTATGCATACTTTCACGGGTAGAAAACTTTAATAAAACAATATAATTATTAACTAACTATTAAGTGCCATAACCCCTACGGGTATACTATCTCTTAAGTTCAAAGTCTTTATTCAAGTGCAAAGATATTTCGTCTAACCCTCGTGGGTTACTTTATTCTCTTTATTTTATCAAAAGTGCATCAGGATATCAGTACTCACTATCAGCTATATTGAAACATCATTCTAACTAAATTCAATTTTCTGCTTTCATTACTATTTACCACATTAACATTTTTAACATTTTCTAGCACAGTGCAACGATTAAACATCCCCTTTAAGGGTTCCAAAAATATTCCAGTCTCTTTTAATGAGGTAGTGCAAATAATACTCAAGTCAATTAAAACTTTAGAACAGCAGCAACGATGCGAGGGACCTGTCATTAACCTCAACGTTGGGCTTCGGCGGGCTACAAGGTGTGTATCCAGACCTGGAATCCTGCCGCGCCAAACGGGGTTTTCTTCAGGTCTCGGTAAAACAAAGCAACTTTCTAGCAACATTAGAAACAGTCTCTTTAGAAGCATTCTCTTTAAAAGCTTCTTTTGTAAAACCAGTAGGAAGCACCTTTAAAAAGGTGCAAACTATTTACAAGCAAAGTTCTGATCATGCACAGTTCATGATTATCAGTTCCTTAAGGCAACTTGTGCAAACATGTGCAAAACTTAGGATCCTATTATAACTGAGGAGGACCCCTTGAAGGATTAACCCTGGCCGGGTTCAATAAACTTTAGCAGCAAAAAGGCAACAATGAACTATTTACAGTCAGTGTTCGAGTTTTTCTGTGGTTTAGTGGGGTAGCACGGGTAATGGCAGTCCCTTAGGGTACAGGTGGCTACCAGGTGCTACGTATGGGGCGCCTTCACTTCTGATGGGGGTCTGGGTGCCCACTGATCTCTGTTCCACAACGGCTTGAGTGCAGGTGATGGTTGGTCCTGTGGCTACTGCAGTCTCTGTAGTGGTAATAGTACACACCATAGTCTTTGTAGTAGTGCAGGCAGGGGTGACAGTAGGAGTGGTGGTAGTTGCAGCTGCTTTAGCACAAGGGGGCGCTGTCACTGCTTGAGGAGGCATGGCTGGTATCTTGGGGCTAGACAGTTTTGAGATGGGGTCTCTGTATTTATGGACATTGAGAGCGAACCACCCTTTGGCGCCAAAGTGCCTGGTGTAGGTGATGTGATCCCCTGGGTACAGATCCCTATTCGGGTGTCCTTCCCAAAGGTGGGACTCCACGTCCCTCCTGTTAACAAAGACTTTGGCATACAGTCTCTGCTCTTTTATGAAACCCCAGCCTCCTTTTAGCTTGAAGGTTACCACGATGCCCTGCTTAAGCGGGGCCTGGTTCACATGGCGGCCCTTGCGGGCCTGGGCCTTGACTTGCAGATCCCTTTTGTCAAAGGCTCTGCACTGGGCCTGGTGTTCCTACTCCTTTTCCTCCCATCTGCGGGCGAGTTGTTGCTGGTACTTGTCCCAGCTCAGGACCTCTAGGGTTTCTCCCTCCTGTTTAGCGGTCCCAGGGAACCCCATAAGGTTTGACCCAGGGTTCACCCAGCAGTAGATGGTCTTCTCCGCATACACCTCCCCAGGTAGGCTGGCGGGTTGGATTGGGGCCTTTTAGAACTGCTCCATCCCCATGGCCTGGTCCCACTCCCCTAGGATCTGGAGTCGGGTGGACCCATAACAGGGTGGTGCAGTTAGGGGGTCCACTAGGAGGTCTTCGGCTACCGGGGCAGGATTATCGTCCCTAACTTCTGCAGCATCTCTGGTGCCGGGCTCCTCCGATGTTAGGGGCTGCTGGATGGGACACTGCTCCTGCACGTCCTCCACGGGTGCTGGCTCGTGAGTGATTCCAGCGTTTAGCTGCATCTGCAGGAGCTGGTCGATGAGCTCCTCCACTCTGGCCTGCAGGAATTCAGGGCCGACTGGTGATGCCTGGCCACGGTGTCTTTCCAGGTGGCTGAGGGAGTCCTCCGCTTCCACCCCACAATCCGGTTCCGGGCTGCTGGCCATGGCGTCCTCCACATGGCTCTCTCTCTCCATCCTGGTCTCTTTCCCGCTATCCTCCATGGGCGGTTCCTTCTTCTTCGTCTCCTCCCTCCATTTAGGATCAGGAGGCGGATCTCGGCTGCTGACGGACAGGTCCTCTGAGTATAGAGATATTTGGACTGGGCGGCCATTATTTTTCATGCTTCTCAGTTAGTTCCCACCCATGATGGCATGCCCTTCTTCTCCAGCGCTCCTCATGGTGCTGTAATGGCGGCAGTTTTTGCTACAATTTTGGAGGTCTTTTGCGATACACCGTCTTTCAATAAATCACAGTTCAAGCACAGTTCTGGCACAGTCCTTAGGCGCACATGACCCGATTTACGGGGTTTAGTAGGTCCTGCTCATGACGCCAAGTTGGATCGCCCCCCAAAGGCCGTGGGGTACTCAGTACCGGGTCCTGCGGTTCACAGGGGGATGTCACGGTGGCTGACCCGGTCCGTGGTCCTGGGACGTCAATGTAAAAGGGAAAGGTCTTTAACGGGAATGTTCGTGACGCCACCTGTGGTATTCGGTCAGGGTGACCGACGCTGCTTTAAGGGGTCCGCTGGGGTGATGTTATGGCAGCTAGTGTCATGATTCCCAATGGCAGGGAATTTGTCAACATAACACGGGCAAAAACAGGACGAGCTCTAGGGTGATGGAACCTGAGCTGACCGCGATCCTGAACCTCAACACTCAACTAACAGTAGCCGGGGGACATTCCTGGGGGGCCCCTAGACGTCTCGCGCCAGCCGGAGATCTAGCTTCCCCTATCAGAAGAATAACAGACCTCACTTGCCTCTAGAGAAATATTCCCACAGAGATAGCAGCCTCCCACATATAATGACGGTGAAATGAGAGGAAGGCACAAACGTAGTTATGAAAACAGATTCAGCAAAATGAGGCCCGCTTAAGCTAGATAGCAGAGGATACAAAAGGTGAACTGCGCGGTCAGCTGAAAAACCCTTCAAAATACCATCCTGAAATTACTTGAACTCATGTGCCAACTCATGGTACATGAGTGGTAATTTCAGCCCACTAGAGCAACCAGCAGCAGAGAATTACATATCTGCAAGCTGGACTAAAAAACATGAAAGCAATCATGAAACAGGGAAATACAGACTTAGCTTGTCTTGAAGGCCTAGGAGCAGGTAACAGAGACACACACTGATACATTGATAGCCGGCAAGGAAATGACAGGAAAGCCAGGTTAAATAGGAAACACCCAGCCACTGATGGACAGGTGGAAACCAGAGACCGCAACCCACCAAAGTCACCCAGTACCAGTTGTAACCACCAGAGGGAGCCCAAAAACAGAATCCACAACAAGCTAGATAAAATACCTTCCCACAGGTGAAGTATGTCCCTAGGGCTTCCCGGTGGATAGATGGTGGTATGATGCGAGGCGCAGAGAAGAACGAGGACACAAGGTTGCAGTCTCTTTACCTTTACTGAAGACTTCAGCATCCACAGTCCAGAGCACCAGATCACAGGGCAGGCACAGTCCGGCCGGTTTGGAGGCAAGTCCAGAGTCCCCTTGACCAGGTGGAAATCCTCTCCTTTGCTTCGACTTCCTTCATGCTCGCTGCAATACAGTTCTGCCTTTCAATGTGTCTTTCTGGGAGCTGCAGCTCTGAGGGCATGCACAGCTCCTTTAACCTTTCATCCTCCTCAGACTCTGGTCTGGAACTGAACTGAGCTGAGCTCAGCCAGCAACTGACTTCGTCCGGAACTAACTAACTTTCCCTACAGACTACCAGTTATATATATATATATGGGGAGTGACCTAATAAATAGGAACAGAAGCTCCCCCTGGCGGCCTGGAGTGTGAAATGTGTTGCATGTTTGTGATACCTGAATGCAGTTATCCTTCTTTGCCTCCAAACGTAGCATCACTCTCCCCAAGAGGAAAGCAAAAAGCAATACCACTGCGACGACCAGGACCCTGGGGCGCCACAGAAACATGACAGTAATATCTCCCACCTGGGACCTCCAGGGGCGAAGATTTAATAAAATTTTGGAATGCAATAATTTTCTAAGACTGAGCCACATCCTAGGGTTTTCTGAAGACTAGCCCTGTTGCGAGTCACAGGAAGTGAGGTATGTGGTCATAACTTGTGTTAATAAAAGCAAATACCAAATTATAATCTTTGTTAGTCCTGGGAGATGCAGTTTACTGTAGTTGTGTCCGTTTACTCCCTTAAAACAAAGAGCTTCCCTTCATAAAACTCAGAGCCAACTCTGCGACATCAGGTTTAGTACATTTCTTCTGTTTATCCTTTCAATTTTATGTAATTGCCTATACTGTATTGCTTTGTCCGTTTTATAACATCTTTGTATATTTTTTAGAAACACTGACGACTTTTTTGGATTAAATATCTAAAATGTAATAGCGCCGTTTCATTTGCTCTATAAATCGCACCACTAAAGCCATACGCTACTTGTCGGGTGTATAATCGGCCTGCATAAACGATTGGTAGTGGCAGCTATTTTTTTTGTGGATTATTGGGAAGCTTGTTAATGACCGTACTGGAGTATACAGAGGTAGAAATAAGTATTGAACACATCACCAATTTTCTAAGTACCATTATTTTGGATTATAAGATGCATTTTCCCCCAAAATTTGGGAGGAAAATGGGGGTGCATCTTATAATCCAAATGTGGCTTACCAGGGGAGCAGGGTCACATGAGGCAGTGTCGTTTCAGGAAGCCGGCAGCGGCAGGAGTGGGGCGATGTTACAACCCCGGGCTGGGAGGAAGGGGTGTTCTAGCGGTGCTAGGCTACGAAACCTGGGCTTTCAGAAAATGTCGGCGGTGATTAGAGTCTCCACTCTAATCATTGATTTCCCATGGTGGGCTTCGGGAAAATGGCCTCCTAAGGCAGCGCACGTGCAACTTGAGATCTCGGCCATACTATGTCAAGAGACAACCTATGGTACAGGTGCATCTCACAAAATTAGAATATCATCAAAAAGTTAATTTATTTCAGTTCTTCATTACAAAAAGTGAAACTCATATATTAGATAGAGTCATTACAAACAGAGTGATATATTTCAAGTGTTTATTTCTGTTAATGCTGATGATTATGGCTTACAGCCAATGAAAACCCAAAAGTAATTATCTCAGTAAATTAAAATACTTTATAACACCAGCTTGAAAACATGATTTTCAAATCAGGAATGTTGGCTTACTGAAATGTATGTTTAGTAAATGCACTCAATACTTGTTCGGGCTCCTTTTGCATCAATTACTGTATCAATCCGGCGTGGCATGGAGGCGATCAGCCTGTGACACTGCTGAGGTGTTATGGAAGCCCAGGTTGCTTTGATAGCAGCATTCAGCTCGTCTATATTGTGGAGCCTGGTGTCTCTCATCTACCTCATAGATTCTCTATGGGGTTAAGGTCAGACGAGTTTGCTCGCCAATGAAGATTTAGAGGTAAAAAAACTTAATGGGAGGCTGCTTTAACGTGGATTGTTTTGTCTAGTTTACAATGGATAATGCCTCTCTTAGGAGAGGAAGAGGACTAGAACTCTAGTGCCACACAATTCTAAAAGTCAATATCCACCCTCTAATGATCCTTGCCACATGATTAGGATAAGAGCCAAAGCCAAAATCTAAAATTGCAGACACTGTGTGTCGGGGTGCTGCCCCTTATCAGTGCAAAGTGTGAGATCTGGCTTGGCTTGGTGAGAGGCATCTGAACGGGATCCAAGAGGTAATGTTTCTCCTTGTGGAGACTGACATGTCAAGCCTGACATGCGAAGGTGAGGAGACTTTTAAGCCTTACAATGCTCCTCTGTGAAATACGCAAATTGTCTCCTCACCTTGTCATGTCAGGTATGACATGTCAGTCTCCACAAGGATACCAGTCGGGCACCTCTCACCCAACCAAACCAGATATCACACTGTATAGGCTCGTTTTCTTTACAGTACTAGACTGTAGTTTTTTTTTCCTTTTTTTTAGACAAAAATAAATGTCAAGAATGTAAATCATAGATATGTCTGCATTAACAAATCAGTACATAAAATAGGATATAAATAATTTATTTTTATTAGCAATAATATTGCTTAAACAAAACATTGCTTATTAAGTAAGTAATATTCCTAAGAGACACACAAAAACATTTTTCAGACATGTTCACATTTCCGTTTACCTTTTTAATTTGTATGTTCAGTTTAGAACAAAAAAACAGATAAACGAAATTAGCATTGTGTGCTGTCCTGCGTAATATTCAAGTAGATTTTTATGGGGTGCATCTGCTAGAAAGTGTGGTGTATTTAAAAAAACAAGAAGAAAAAAGTCCTGCATACAGAATTTTTTTTGGGTCAAAAGCATAAATAAAAAACAGAAAGGAGATGGAACCCATATAAATCAGTGGGTCCCCTCGTCTTCTGTATGATGCAAGACTGCACAGGATGCTGCTAATATTTTTCTGTTCTACTTGTCTGCTCTTAAATGGAACACACAAACATTTCTTTTTTATACTAGAGTCCACGCTTATACCACGGGAACAGTTTAAGGTCATCTAAATTTTACAGCTATGACATAAATTAAATGCAGTGTTCGAACTGAGTTTTGTGTCAAAAGGCAGAAAGAACTTGTGATGTCAGTCACTTTGGACTCTAAGTTTTCCCAGAGGCAAAAAAGTAAGTTCCTAGACAAGCAGTTTAATAAATTGTGTCACTATCTCATATTTCTTTTTAATCTTTCCAGACAATTGAAAAAGAACAAACATTTAGTGTCCTTTGCCTACTTTAACTGTAGTGCTACAACTATTCCACTAGATGGTGGAAGTAGACTGTGTGAAATTAAGTTGTGTGTCAAGCAGCACAACTTAGGACTACTGATACTGATGTATAATACTGAAAAGTGGGGATAAACAAAATGACTAAATTGCTCTATTTATACCACAGCAGAATCGCAAAAAGGCTCAGAAGAGAATTATGGCAGATACAGTACTACCCAGATACAAACTAATAACACCAGCAAAGCGCAAAAAACGTATAAGTGTTTGCAAAGGTTGTCATGTAGGGTACATTGACAATTGTGACTTGTAAAATGTTTTAAAGCTACTAGAATAAAGAGCATTTAAGAGACCAGTCAGTAATTGCGACTAAAGACTAAATTTTCTTAAGCCTAAACAAAAGTTATACACTGAAGTATCTAATCTAGAATTTGGAGGCTTTGAAGCTCTACAACACCCTGATCTCACCCTGTGTAGGATATTATGCACACTGAAAATGAATGCAAGCATATACTAAAGAATCTCATCTGGAAAATGTTTTTTCTACCTTTAATATCTGCAGCAAAAATTACATGTAAAATACTGTACATGAAATGGACAGTTATCCCGAGCATCTCACTTGGAGGGGCCCACTCAAAGCAACCACTGCCCTTAACTCTATTGATGTGCACTGCAAACCAATACACTTCCGCTCTGCAATTAGGCCTGCAGAAAAGCAGAATGATGCTCTAGACGATTCTTGGGTGGAGTGACATGATGACATAGTCATCGGGATGCTGACTTCCTGTGGGTGCCTCAGTGCGCTCATACCACCAGGTTGGTCCTCCATCCACACTTTGTATACAGTAGCTTTGGGGACATCACACTTTGTATAGAGGAGCTGTGGGCCCATGACACTGTGTATAGGGGGGCTGTGGATCCATCATACTGTGTTCAGAGTGGACTGAAGGTCATACAATTTTGCCCTTTTTGACAATATTCCTTCTTTCTTACCTGCCCTGCGCAGGGGCCATGCACACGTGTGTTGACTTTGCAAGGAATGGAAAGAGTTCTTCTTGTCAGACATACTTTTGGCAACCCTTCACTGTGCAAAAGCTTCACTGATTAGGGAACACAGATTTTCCTTGTAAAATTTCTGCACAATTTGAAAAAATTGATAACACTGGTCTACAAAAAAAAACAAAACATTTTTCTGGCATGGACTTTAAGAACAGTTTTAGACTAATTTGAGGGTGCTGAATTCAAATCTGATCTTATAATTTCTCTATCACATCACGTTTTTGCGCAATAGGTATATAGCCCATTTTCAAGAATTCCATGATAAATATAAGTAGTGTATGAAAAGTGCCGGTTTATATGGTTCACTAAGGTAAATTTAGTTTTCATTTAGTCTCCCAATAAATGTGAGAATATCTTTGTTTTCTTTGAACATGCATAATTCCCATTTGTTATGATAATGGATCGCCCCCAGGCGCAGGGCAGTGGGGTACTCGGTACCGGGTCCCTTCTGTCTCGGTTCTGGGGATGTCATGGTGGCCCTACCCAGTCCGTGGCCCTGCTAAGGGGCGTCCAATTAAAGGGGTGAAGAAGTTTGTCAAGTGTTCGTGATGCCACCTGTGGTGTTCGGTCAGGGTTCTGCTTAGGAGTCCGCTGGGGTGATGTTATGGCAGCTAGATGGAATACCTTCCCACAGGTGAAGTATGTCCCCAGGGCTTCCCAGTAAGGTAGATGATGATGGTGTAGGTCGCAGTAAATAACGAGGACACAGGGTTGCAGTCTCTTTACCTTTTACTGTAGACTTCAGCGTCCACAATCCAGAGCACTGCTAACAGGGCTGGCTGAATCCGGCAAGTCCGAAGGCACATCCAGAGTTCCCTTTGCAGGTGGAAATCAGTAGCCTTCCTACTTGCGCCTATGTGTTGTAGTACCTCCCTGCTGAGCACCACAGGTTAGTCCTCACAACTGTTGTGTATGTTTCTGATATTCTCTCTCTACGTCCCCCAGATGATATGGATAGGACGACCCATATGGCGGTGTAGGCCTGGAGCTATTTTATAGGGACCCTAGAGATGCTCCTCTCCCACAATTTGCCTCCGTTGTCTTCATTAGGTTAAAGGTTGGACAGCCAACTTGGAATTAACTGCCCTGCCATAGTTTGAAGTAATGCGTAGAGCCTATTACTCCCTCGGTGTTCCGGCCACCGGCTACGCACTTCAGAAGGATGTTGCCGATCTTAAGGCAGAACTCCTCCCGGTATTGTCTCCTTGTGCTGTGATCTCGTTTCTCACTTCTCCACAATATACTTCACTTCTTGTCCTTTCTTAGGATGCTGCCGCAATGAGGTGCAGGCGCAGCTCCGTAACGTTCTATCTCTTGCTAAGTCTCTGCCAGGATCCCACCCCTGACAGGGACCTCTGTCTGCAGCTCAGATGTTCCTCCTTCTCTCCCTGTCTGCCTGACAGGTCTTTCCTGGGTCTCACCGAGTAGCGTTCTCATCTAACTTCCTATCCAACCCCCAGTTTTACCCGAGTGTGAGGAGTGACCTAATGTATAGGACCCTTTGCTCCCCCTGGTGGTTGGAGTGTGAAGTGTAGTGTGTGACTGTGATACCTGGTCAGGTGAACTCCTTTAGTGCCATCAGATGTACCATCACTCCCCCTGGTGGAAGAGCGACAATACTGCAACGACCAGGACTCTGGGGCGCTGCAATAACACCCTCGTTTTCTGTGCTACTAGGACAGTAGAGCTACAGCAGAGCATTGGGTGAAAACTGAATGGCCTCAGCGACAGAGTTTGGCATCTGGAGATAAGAATGTCATCCATGATCCTCTAGTGGATGGGAAGGACATTGTCTTTCCTCCCTTGCACATAAAACTTGGATTGATGAAGCAGTTCATCAAAGCTCTCAATCACAGTGGAGAATGCTTTAACTATACAGTATATGTTCAACTTTTCCTGGTCTTAGTGAAGAGAAGAAAAAGGCTGGAATATTTGATGGACCTCAAATAAGAACACTTATGAGAGACCCAAATTTTATCACATCAATGAATGAGACAGAAGAAAGAGCTTGGAATGCATTTTGTAATGTGGTGCAGAATTTTCTAGGGAATAAGAAAGCAGACAACTATGAAGAGATTGTGGAAGAGCTACTAATGAGTCTGCAAAATCTTGGATGTAGAATGAGTATCAAGATTCACTATTTACACAGCCATTTGGCCTTTTTTCCAGAGAACCTTGGGGAGGAACAAGGGGAGCGTTTTCATCAGGACATTAAAACAATGGAAGAACGGTATCAAGGCCGGTGGGACTCACATACAGTCATATGAAAAAGTTTGGGCACCCCTATTAATCTTAAGCTTAATGTTTTATAAAAATTGTTTTTTTGCAACAGCTATTTCAGTTTCATATATCTAATAACTGTTGGACACAGTAATGTTTCTGCCTTGAAATGAGGTTTATTGTACTAACAGAAAATGTGCAATCTGCATTCAAACAAAAGTTGACAGGTGCGTAAGTATGGGCACCCTTATCATTTTCTTGTTTTAAATACTCCTACCTACTTTTTACTGACTTACTAAAGCACTTTTTTTGGTTTTGTAACCTCATTGAGCTTTGAACTTCATAGCTAGGTGTATGCAATCATGAGAAAAGCTACTTAAAGTGGCCACTTGCAAGTTGTTCTCCTGTTTGAATCTCCTCCGAAGAGTGGCATCATGGGCTCCTCAAAACAACTGTCAAATGATATGAAAACAAAGATTATTCAACATAGTTGTTCAGGGGAAGGATACAAAAAGCTGTCTCAGAGATTTAACCTGTCAATTTCCACTGTGAGGAACATAGTAAGGAAATGGAAGAACACAGGTACAGTTCTTGTTAAGGCCAGAAGTGGCAGGCCAAGAAAAACATCAGAAAGGCAGAGAAGAAGAATGGTGAGATCAGTCAAGGACAATCCTCAGACCATCTCCAGAGAGCTGCAGCATCAACTTGCTGCAGATGGTGTCACTGTGCATCAGTCAACTATACAACGCACTGTGTTTTTTTGCCGCCATGCATAACGCCTTTTTGTATTACCAAACAACTCAATCTTGGTTTCATGAGTCCACAAGACCTTCTTCCAAAAAGAAATCGGCTTCTCCAAATGTGCTTTTGCATACCTGAGCCGACTCTGTTTGTGGCGTGCTTACAGAAACGGCTTCTTTCGCATCACTCTCCCATACAGCTTCTCTTTGTGCAAAGTGCGTTTTATAGTTGACCGATGCACAGTGACACCATCTGCAGCAAGTTGATGCTGCAGCTCCCTGGAGGTGGTCTGAGGATTGTCCTTGACTGATCTCACCATTCTTCTCTGCCTTTCTGATGTTTTTCTTGGCCTGCCACTTCTGGCCTTAACAAGAACTGTACCTGTGTTCTTTCATTTCCTTACTATGTTCCTCACAGTGGAAATTGGCAGGTTAAACCTCTGAGATAGCTTTTTGTATCCTTCCCCTGAACAACTATGTTGAATAATCTTTGTTTTCAGATCATTTGACAGTTGTTTTGAAGAGCCCATGATGCCACTCTTCGGAGGAGATTCAACCAGGAGAACAACTTGCAAGTGGCCACTTTAAGTAGCTTTTCTCATGATTGCATACACCTAGCTATGAAGTTCAAAGCTCAATGAGGTTACAAAACCAAAAAAAGTGCTTTAGTAAGTCAGTAAAAAGTAGGTAGGAGTATTTAAAACAAGAAAATGATAAGGGTGCCCATACTTATGCACCTGTCAACTTTTGTTTGAATGCAGATTGCACATTTTCTGTTAGTACAATAAACCTCATTTCAAGGCAGAAACATTACTGTGTCCAACAGTTATTAGATATATGAAACTGAAATAGCTGTTGCAAAAAAAAAACAATTTTTATAAAACATTAAGCTTAAGATTAATAGGGGTGCCCAAACTTTTTCATATGACTGTATTATGGCTGACTATTGATAGAAGCTGTACATCACAGATCAGCCAAGAAAAGAAAGTTCAAATAACTGCCATTTGTCATTCATCTGTGTGCCATATATGTGTTTTTATATTTTGTAGTTTAATTCTGTAAATATATTTCATTTGCTGCACATAGGCTTTGTAATCTTTGTTATTCCTTGATTAAAAATATACAATGTAGTATCGAAAATCATGTGTTTTTATCATGAAACATTAGATAGGAGTAATTTTCATCAAAAATTGAAAATATCTCGAAATCCTGATGTGATAGCCAAAAACGGAGTTCATATTCGTAATCAGCAGCCAAAATTGACTTAAAATATGTTTTAAAACCTTTTGCCAGAAAAACTGCGTTGACCAGTGTAATTTAATTAATAAAATTAATTTATGCAGTTCACAGAATTTTGGTTGGATCATTTTCAACAAGTTTGCCCTTTCTCACAGTCATGATCAAGGTGCTACCAGGAAAATATAACTCAAATGAATCAAAGAGTTACTTTTTTTCTCCACTGCGGTGCGCTTGGATTGCCATGGATATGGCTGGCCATAAGCGTCTCTCCATCTCTAGGCTGCACACTGGTCCCGGTGTCCAGGGGGAGCAGTCACGTGATGTGGTAGAATCGTTTACTATGATATATTTGGGACACAGGATCGGATTGGACTATGATCTTCATGATGACTATGATGTTCAGCTGAGATTGGTCTGAAGACACAGAGATATGGGTTGTGCGTTTGTTCTATTTTTTAATTATTGATTTTATTCTTTGCCTAGTTTGTCACATAGTGTATTTATTGTATATATATTGATTATACACATTGTATGAGATATTGTAGATGTATTGTATAAAACATGCAAGTGAGCAGTACCTTGTTTGTGATTGGAGTGTATGTGTCTCCACACTATATAGGGCTGCCATATCCTTTGTTGTGTATGCTTGAAAAAGAACAGTAGTCGAAACGTTAAATTATGGTGGAAAAAAGATCAAGTTTTGATTTTTCACCTGGATTGGATGCTGCTCCTTTCTTTTTTTTACATCCCCACTGAGGCCTGTCACGTTGGTCCCAGTGGTGTATCTGGAGCACGTCTGCCCCACTTTCTTCCTTGGTGCCAAATCTCCTTGCGGATTAGCGCGCAGGGCTTTTGTATCATGGAAGTACTTACAGAGGGCCACCTGATGTGATCCAGCACACAAAGTCCTTCCCCCTGCAAATCTTCCAGCACACATTGGTTCGGTTGAAGCGCTCACAGGCCCCATTCCCCTGTGGATTACATGGCATAGTTCAGGATTTGTCGATACCATAGATACAATACAGTTCATCCATCACGCGTCCTTGGAAGCAGGCCACTTAGAGTGAATTCGCTTTGGTCTGATCCCTGGTGGGAGTCACCACCGCGAACTGGTTGAAGCGATATGTCATCACTAGTGTTGAGCGATACTTTCCGATATCGGAAAGTATCGGTATCGGAAAGTATCGGCCGATACCGTCACAGTATCGGAATCCAATCCGATACCGATACCCGATCCCAATGCAAGTCAATGGGACGAAAATATCGGAATTAAAATAAACCCTTTCTTTCCTTGTAGGTTAATTCTACATGAAGGAAAACAACTAAGAATAATGTAGGATGTATTGGGGGAGGTGGCGGAGACATTAAAGGCACAGGGGTTTATCCCAATCAAATAGAATAGCAGTATTTTTAATTTTTTTATGACGTTCGGCGTTAGAAAGAATTTGACTATGTTAATTTTTTATTTATTTTGTCAGATATTGATGTTTCACTACTTCCACGCCCTTCACCCTATTTTTTACTTCTCCCACACTTCTTCATTATCCTCATCATCAGCTTCTGTGACATCAACTTCTTCACCTTATTCATCTTCTTCTTTTCTACGTATATATATATTTTTTTTTTTACATTGTTCATATTCTTTTTATTTAACTATTATCTTTTTTATATTCAACTTCTTCATCATATTCTTATTTGTGACAGGCATTCCCGTAGTTGTTATCTATAAAAGTTTGAAGATTACACCTTCCGTTCTGCCTGTCACAAAACAGTTACATTTGTCCGCGTTCAGTTTGGCCTGCAGCATCAGGCTTTATCCAGGGGCACCACGAGGAGGAACGGACTCACCCCCATACACTGCTTAGTCTTCTTCTGCTTATAATTTAGATAATATCTTTTGCTCTGATATTTAGTCTTATGCTTAATGTTCTTCTGCTCTTTGTTCTGCAGCCTCTTGTTCTTCTGCTTCTCGGTCTTCCAGGTTGTCGTCGTCATCTCCAGGGTCGTCATCTCCAGGGTCGTCGTCATCGGGGTCGTCGTCATCGGGGTCGTCGTCATCGGGGTCGTCTTCAGGGTCATCGTCTCCAGGGTCGTCGTCATCTCGGTGGTTGTCGTCTCTGGTGTCGTCATCATCTTAGGGGTGGTCTTCCGGGTCATCGTCTTTCGGGTCTTGAACTTGGAAATGTAGCAGAAGGTACAAGAAGGCTGAGAAAATGCCGAGAAACAGCTGATGGAACTGGAACTCGGATGGCTACCCGAAGGTCCAAGAGCCAATGGAACTACCGAGGACCAGCTGACGTTACTGGAACCCGGTTACTAAGCAGGAGGTACCCGTGCCTGAAAGCACTACCAAGGACCACCTGACGTTGGTGGAACTCGGATACCCAGAGGGAGGCACCTAAGCCAAAGGCTCTGCCCGGAACCAGCTGACGGTACTGGAACCAGGATGGGGAGCAGAAGGTACAAGAGCAAAAGACACTGCCGAGAACCAGCTGACGGTACTGGAACCCGGATGGGTAGCCGAAGGTCCAAGAGCCAATGGAACTACCGAGGACCAGCTGACGTTACTGGAACCCGGTTACTAAGCAGGAGGTACCCGTGCCTGAAAGCACTACCAAGGACCACCTGACGTTGGTGGAACTCGGATACCCAGAGGGAGGCACCTAAGCCAAAGGCTCTGCCCGGAACCAGCTGACGGTACTGGAACCAGGATGGGGAGCAGAAGGTACAAGAGCAAAAGACACTGCCGAGAACCAGCTGACGGTACTGGAACCCGGATGGGGACCTATTCAAGCTTGTCTTCCTAGGGCCCCAACTGGCGGTGTGTTAGAGCCCAGGGACAGCAGGAGGAGGAGCAGGGGGAGGGGAGTGTAGGCCGAAGCCTGCACAGGCGGCAGCTTTGGGTGTGTTGTGTCTGCGTGGCTTTTGCAGGACACGTTGCCGGCTACACAGCAGGGGAACAGCTGGCGGTGCTGGACCCCACTGACACATTGGCGAGGTGTTTGGCTCTGTGCAGCCAGCACTTCCGGACAGCAACTAGCGTTGTTGGAGCCCGGGCTCTGCAGGTGGAGCAGAGTGTAGGCCGAAGCCTAATTGAACCGATTTCAAAAGTCACCTTTAACCCCCCCTCAGGGGTTACAAAGTAGAAGAGCCACAGCTTATGCAGCAGCAGTGCTGCGCAAGTCAAAGGTTGCTCTTGTAATTTTTCTCCTTGCACACGCTGAATGGAACACGTATAACATTTAGCCCTTTATACAGTCAAACTGTGTAATGGAGGCGAGAGTTCCCTTTGTAATGAGACGCAGCACAGGTGTCAAGAATCCCACCTTGGTGCTGGGTGCAGCCTCCCGAGCGTTGTTATTTGCTGTACAGGAGTCTGCGCTGTCGTGTTATCCCCTGGCCTAGCGCCGTTAGCGCTGCCCATCTTCTGGCATCATGTAATGTCGGCCGGTGCGGTTCGCGATGCCCCTGAATCCCAGCCCCGCAGTGTCTTAACATTGTTAAAACACTGCGGGGCTGGGATTCAGGGCCTGGCGCAGCACATATGTTCGCCTCTCACACTCGGGTCCTTACACCCGCTTCAGACTGTGCGGCGTCATCTGATCCCTTATCGCATGCCACGGCCATGAAGCCGCACAGTCCGAAGAAGGCGGAAGGAGAGGAGGGACAGGCGAACTGATGCACTGATCCTGCCCATGAATCGCACCCTCGCAGTCCCAATAAATAAGACACCGAGGGGCGTTGTGTGGGTCAGGGCGGCCGCAGAGGCGCAGCCAGCCAAACAATGATGCCAGAAGACGGGCAGCGCTACCAAGGGGGTTGCAGCGTGTCATTACAAAGGAAAGTCACACCACCGGGACGGTTAAATGGTCACACAGAGGACACATTTCAGACGTGTTTTCAGTTCCACATGTGCGAGGAGAATACGTTTCTGAGCCACCTTGCACACATGCAGCATTACCGCTGTACAAGGTGGCTGGATAACGTAAAAACGCCTGGGGGAGGGGGGACAGGTTCCCTTCAATTTCAGTTCTTGTGTCTGCGTGGCTTTTGCAGGACACGTTGCCGGCTGCACAGCAGGGGAACAGCTGGCGGTGCTGGACCCCACTGACACATTGGCTGGTGTTTTTCTCTGTGCAGCTAGGACATCTGGGCCCCAACTGGCGGTGTGTTAGAGCCCAGGGACAGCAGGAGGAGGAGCAGGAGGAGGAGGAGCAGGGGGAGGGGAGTGTAGGCCGAAGCCTGCACAGGCGGCAGCTTTGGGTGTGTTGTGTCTGCGTGGCTTTTGCAGGACACGTTGCCGGCTACACAGCAGGGGAACAGCTGGCGGTGCTGGACCCCACTGACACATTGGCGAGGTGTTTGGCTCTGTGCAGCCAGCACTTCCGGACAGCAACTAGCGTTGTTGGAGCCCGGGCTCTGCAGGTGGAGCAGAGTGTAGGCCGAAGCCTAATTGAACCGATTTCAAAAGTCACCTTTAACCCCCCCTCAGGGGTTACAAAGTAGAAGAGCCACAGCTTATGCAGCAGCAGTGCTGCGCAAGTCAAAGGTTGCTCTTGTAATTTTTCTCCTTGCACACGCTGAATGGAACACGTATAACATTTAGCCCTTTATACAGTCAAACTGTGTAATGGAGGCGAGAGTTCCCTTTGTAATGAGACGCAGCACAGGTGTCAAGAATCCCACCTTGGTGCTGGGTGCAGCCTCCCGAGCGTTGTTATTTGCTGTACAGGAGTCTGCGCTGTCGTGTTATCCCCTGGCCTAGCGCCGTTAGCGCTGCCCATCTTCTGGCATCATGTAATGTCGGCCGGTGCGGTTCGCGATGCCCCTGAATCCCAGCCCCGCAGTGTCTTAACATTGTTAAAACACTGCGGGGCTTTGATTCAGGGCCTGGCGCAGCACATATGTTCGCCTCTCACACTCGGGTCCTTACACCCGCTTCAGACTGTGCGGCGTCATCTGATCCCTTATCGCATGCCACGGCCATGAAGCCGCACAGTCCGAAGAAGGCGGAAGGAGAGGAGGGACAGGCGAACTGATGCACTGATCCTGCCCATGAATCGCACCCTCGCAGTCCCAATAAATAAGACACCGAGGGGCGTTGTGTGGGTCAGGGCGGCCGCAGAGGCGCAGCCAGCCAAACAATGATGCCAGAAGACGGGCAGCGCTACCAAGGGGGTTGCAGCGTGTCATTACAAAGGAAAGTCACACCACCGGGACGGTTAAATGGTCACACAGAGGACACATTTCAGACGTGTTTTCAGTTCCACATGTGCGAGGAGAATACGTTTCTGAGCCACCTTGCACACATGCAGCATTACCGCTGTACAAGGTGGCTGGATAACGTAAAAACGCCTGGGGGAGGGGGGACAGGTTCCCTTCAATTTCAGTTCTTGTGTCTGCGTGGCTTTTGCAGGACACGTTGCCGGCTGCACAGCAGGGGAACAGCTGGCGGTGCTGGACCCCACTGACACATTGGCTGGTGTTTTTCTCTGTGCAGCTAGCACATCTGGGCCCCAACTGGCGGTGTGTTAGAGCCCAGGGACAGCAGGAGGAGGAGCAGGAGGAGGAGGAGCAGGGGGAGGGGAGTGTAGGCCGAAGCCTGCACAGGCGGCAGCTTTGGGTGTGTTGTGTCTGCGTGGCTTTTGCAGGACACGTTGCCGGCTACACAGCAGGGGAACAGCTGGCGGTGCTGGACCCCACTGACACATTGGCGAGGTGTTTGGCTCTGTGCAGCCAGCACTTCCGGACAGCAACTAGCGTTGTTGGAGCCCGGGCTCTGCAGGTGGAGCAGAGTGTAGGCCGAAGCCTAATTGAACCGATTTCAAAAGTCACCTTTAACCCCCCCTCAGGGGTTACAAAGTAGAAGAGCCACAGCTTATGCAGCAGCAGTGCTGCGCAAGTCAAAGGTTGCTCTTGTAATTTTTCTCCTTGCACACGCTGAATGGAACACGTATAACATTTAGCCCTTTATACAGTCAAACTGTGTAATGGAGGCGAGAGTTCCCTTTGTAATGAGACGCAGCACAGGTGTCAAGAATCCCACCTTGGTGCTGGGTGCAGCCTCCCGAGCGTTGTTATTTGCTGTACAGGAGTCTGCGCTGTCGTGTTATCCCCTGGCCTAGCGCCGTTAGCGCTGCCCATCTTCTGGCATCATGTAATGTCGGCCGGTGCGGTTCGCGATGCCCCTGAATCCCAGCCCCGCAGTGTCTTAACATTGTTAAAACACTGCGGGGCTTGGATTCAGGGCCTGGCGCAGCACATATGTTCGCCTCTCACACTCGGGTCCTTACACCCGCTTCAGACTGTGCGGCGTCATCTGATCCCTTATCGCATGCCACGGCCATGAAGCCGCACAGTCCGAAGAAGGCGGAAGGAGAGGAGGGACAGGCGAACTGATGCACTGATCCTGCCCATGAATCGCACCCTCGCAGTCCCAATAAATAAGACACCGAGGGGCGTTGTGTGGGTCAGGGCGGCCGCAGAGGCGCAGCCAGCCAAACAATGATGCCAGAAGACGGGCAGCGCTACCAAGGGGGTTGCAGCGTGTCATTACAAAGGAAAGTCACACCACCGGGACGGTTAAATGGTCACACAGAGGACACATTTCAGACGTGTTTTCAGTTCCACATGTGCGAGGAGAATACGTTTCTGAGCCACCTTGCACACATGCAGCATTACCGCTGTACAAGGTGGCTGGATAACGTAAAAACGCCTGGGGGAGGGGGGACAGGTTCCCTTCAATTTCAGTTCTTGTGTCTGCGTGGCTTTTGCAGGACACGTTGCCGGCTGCACAGCAGGGGAACAGCTGGCGGTGCTGGACCCCACTGACACATTGGCTGGTGTTTTTCTCTGTGCAGCTAGCACATCTGGGCCCCAACTGGCGGTGTGTTAGAGCCCAGGGACAGCAGGAGGAGGAGCAGGAGGAGCAGGGGGAGGGGAGTGTAGGCCGAAGCCTGCACAGGCGGCAGCTTTGGGTGTGTTGTGTCTGCGTGGCTTTTGCAGGACACGTTGCCGGCTACACAGCAGGGGAACAGCTGGCGGTGCTGGACCCCACTGACACATTGGCGAGGTGTTTGGCTCTGTGCAGCCAGCACTTCCGGACAGCAACTAGCGTTGTTGGAGCCCGGGCTCTGCAGGTGGAGCAGAGTGTAGGCCGAAGCCTAATTGAACCGATTTCAAAAGTCACCTTTAACCCCCCCTCAGGGGTTACAAAGTAGAAGAGCCACAGCTTATGCAGCAGCAGTGCTGCGCAAGTCAAAGGTTGCTCTTGTAATTTTTCTCCTTGCACACGCTGAATGGAACACGTATAACATTTAGCCCTTTATACAGTCAAACTGTGTAATGGAGGCGAGAGTTCCCTTTGTAATGAGACGCAGCACAGGTGTCAAGAATCCCACCTTGGTGCTGGGTGCAGCCTCCCGAGCGTTGTTATTTGCTGTACAGGAGTCTGCGCTGTCGTGTTATCCCCTGGCCTAGCGCCGTTAGCGCTGCCCATCTTCTGGCATCATGTAATGTCGGCCGGTGCGGTTCGCGATGCCCCTGAATCCCAGCCCCGCAGTGTCTTAACATTGTTAAAACACTGCGGGGCTTGGATTCAGGGCCTGGCGCAGCACATATGTTCGCCTCTCACACTCGGGTCCTTACACCCGCTTCAGACTGTGCGGCGTCATCTGATCCCTTATCGCATGCCACGGCCATGAAGCCGCACAGTCCGAAGAAGGCGGAAGGAGAGGAGGGACAGGCGAACTGATGCACTGATCCTGCCCATGAATCGCACCCTCGCAGTCCCAATAAATAAGACACCGAGGGGCGTTGTGTGGGTCAGGGCGGCCGCAGAGGCGCAGCCAGCCAAACAATGATGCCAGAAGACGGGCAGCGCTACCAAGGGGGTTGCAGCGTGTCATTACAAAGGAAAGTCACACCACCGGGACGGTTAAATGGTCACACAGAGGACACATTTCAGACGTGTTTTCAGTTCCACATGTGCGAGGAGAATACGTTTCTGAGCCACCTTGCACACATGCAGCATTACCGCTGTACAAGGTGGCTGGATAACGTAAAAACGCCTGGGGGAGGGGGGACAGGTTCCCTTCAATTTCAGTTCTTGTGTCTGCGTGGCTTTTGCAGGACACGTTGCCGGCTGCACAGCAGGGGAACAGCTGGCGGTGCTGGACCCCACTGACACATTGGCTGGTGTTTTTCTCTGTGCAGCTAGCACATCTGGGCCCCAACTGGCGGTGTGTTAGAGCCCAGGGACAGCAGGAGGAGGAGCAGGAGGAGCAGGGGGAGGGGAGTGTAGGCCGAAGCCTGCACAGGCGGCAGCTTTGGGTGTGTTGTGTCTGCGTGGCTTTTGCAGGACACGTTGCCGGCTACACAGCAGGGGAACAGCTGGCGGTGCTGGACCCCACTGACACATTGGCGAGGTGTTTGGCTCTGTGCAGCCAGCACTTCCGGACAGCAACTAGCGTTGTTGGAGCCCGGGCTCTGCAGGTGGAGCAGAGTGTAGGCCGAAGCCTAATTGAACCGATTTCAAAAGTCACCTTTAACCCCCCCTCAGGGGTTACAAAGTAGAAGAGCCACAGCTTATGCAGCAGCAGTGCTGCGCAAGTCAAAGGTTGCTCTTGTAATTTTTCTCCTTGCACACGCTGAATGGAACACGTATAACATTTAGCCCTTTATACAGTCAAACTGTGTAATGGAGGCGAGAGTTCCCTTTGTAATGAGACGCAGCACAGGTGTCAAGAATCCCACCTTGGTGCTGGGTGCAGCCTCCCGAGCGTTGTTATTTGCTGTACAGGAGTCTGCGCTGTCGTGTTATCCCCTGGCCTAGCGCCGTTAGCGCTGCCCATCTTCTGGCATCATGTAATGTCGGCCGGTGCGGTTCGCGATGCCCCTGAATCCCAGCCCCGCAGTGTCTTAACATTGTTAAAACACTGCGGGGCTGGGATTCAGGGCCTGGCGCAGCACATATGTTCGCCTCTCACACTCGGGTCCTTACACCCGCTTCAGACTGTGCGGCGTCATCTGATCCCTTATCGCATGCCACGGCCATGAAGCCGCACAGTCCGAAGAAGGCGGAAGGAGAGGAGGGACAGGCGAACTGATGCACTGATCCTGCCCATGAATCGCACCCTCGCAGTCCCAATAAATAAGACACCGAGGGGCGTTGTGTGGGTCAGGGCGGCCGCAGAGGCGCAGCCAGCCAAACAATGATGCCAGAAGACGGGCAGCGCTACCAAGGGGGTTGCAGCGTGTCATTACAAAGGAAAGTCACACCACCGGGACGGTTAAATGGTCACACAGAGGACACATTTCAGACGTGTTTTCAGTTCCACATGTGCGAGGAGAATACGTTTCTGAGCCACCTTGCACACATGCAGCATTACCGCTGTACAAGGTGGCTGGATAACGTAAAAACGCCTGGGGGAGGGGGGACAGGTTCCCTTCAATTTCAGTTCTTGTGTCTGCGTGGCGGTCGCAGGACACGTTGCCGTCTACACAGCAGGGGAACAGCTGGCGGTGCTGAACCCCACTGACACATTGGCTGGTGTTTTTCTCTGTGCAGCTAGCACATCTGGGCAAAAACTGGCGGTGTTAGAGCCCAGGGTCAGCAGGAGGAGCAGGGGGAGCGGAGTGTAGGCCGAAGCCTGCACTCGAGCAAGTTGAAAGGAAACCTTTAACCCCCCCCCCTCCCCCCAGGCGTTTGTAGCTGAAAGAGCCATTGTGTACAGCACTAATGCTGGAAAAGGTAAACTTAGCTCTTTTAATTATGGTCCTTGTACATGCGGAACCTAACATTTATGAAATGTGTCTCCTCACAGCGTTAAACCGTCCGGTAGGTGGAACTTTCCTTTGTCGTGTGACGCAGCACAGCCATCATTTTTACCCCCTTGGCGCCGTGCGCCGCCTCCTCAGCGTTGTTTGAATCTGTCCCGGAGCCTGCGCTGTTAGGTTAGCCCTTGGCCATGCACACATGTTGCGCTGCCCGTCTTCTGACCTCATTTGGTGTCAGGCTGGCTGCGCCTGTGCGGGTGCGCTGGCCGAGATCCCGCCTCGCAGTGTCGTCTAATGTAATCCCACCGCGGGCCTGTGATCCGTGCCCGTGCGCAGTGCATATCCTCTCCTCTCACTCCCCTCCCTACGGCTTTTTCAGACTGTGCGGTGTCACGGCCGTGGCATGCTATTAGGGACCAGCTGACATCGCACAGTCTGAAGAAGCCGTAGGGAGGGGAGTGAGAGGAGAGGATATGCACTGCGCACGGGCACGGATCACAGGCCCGCGGTGGGATTACATTAGACGACACTGCGAGGCGGGATCTCGGCCAGCGCACCCGCACAGGCGCAGCCAGCCTGACACCAAATGAGGTCAGAAGACGGGCAGCGCAACATGTGTGCATGGCCAAGGGCTAACCTAACAGCGCAGGCTCCGGGACAGATTCAAACAACGCTGAGGAGGGGGCGCACGGCGCCAAGGGGGTAAAAATGATGGCTGTGCTGCGTCACACGACAAAGGAAAGTTCCACCTACCGGACGGTTTAACGCTGTGTGGGGACACATTTCATAAGTGTTTGGTTCAGCATGTGCAAGGAGCATCACGAAAAGAGGCACTTTTTCCCTTTGCATCATTACTGCTGCACAAGGTGGCTCCTTCAGTAACAAACGCCTGGGGGGGGGGGTCAGGTTCCCTTACATTTAACTTGTTGTGTCTGCGTGGCGGTCGCAGTACACGTTGCCGTATACACAGCAGGGGAACAGCTGGCGGTGCTGAACCCCACTAACACATTGGCGAGGTGTTTGGCTCTGTGCGTACAGCACTTCTGGATGGCAACTAGCGGTGTTGGAGCCCAGGGACAGGTGGAGGAGGAGGAGGTTGGAGGAGGTTGGAGGAGGTAGGAGGGATTGCCACACACACAGCAGGGGAACAGCTGACGTTACTGAACCCCAATAACAGAGGAGGGACTGTTGACTGTGCGTACAGCACTTCTGGACGGCAACTGGCGGTGTTGGAGCCCAGGGACAGGTGGAGGAGGAGGAGGTTGGAGGAGGTAGGAGGGATTGCCACACACACAGCAGGGGAACAGCTGACGTTACTGAACCCCAATAACAGAGGAGCGACTGTTGACTGTGCGTACAGCACTTCTGGACGGCAACTGGCGGTGTTGGAGCCCAGGGACAGGTGGAGGAGGAGGAGGTTGGAGGAGGTAGGAGGAGGTAGGAGGGATTGCCACACACACAGCAGGGGAACAGCTGACGTTACTGAACCCCAATAACAGAGGAGGGACTGTTGACTGTGCGTACAGCACTTCTGGACGGCAACTGGCGGTGTTGGAGCCCAGGGACAGGTGGAGGAGGAGGAGGTTGGAGGAGGTAGGAGGGATTGCCACACACACAGCAGGGGAACAGCTGACGTTACTGAACCCCAATAACAGAGGAGCGACTGTTGACTGTGCGTACAGCACTTCTGGACGGCAACTGGCGGTGTTGGAGCCCAGGGACAGGTGGAGGAGGAGGAGGTTGGAGGAGGTAGGAGGAGGTAGGAGGGATTGCCACACACACAGCAGGGGAACAGCTGACGTTACTGAACCCCAATAACAGAGGAGGGACTGTTGACTGTGCGTACAGCACTTCTGGACGGCAACTGGCGGTGTTGGAGCCCAGGGACAGGTGGAGGAGGAGGAGGTTGGAGGAGGTAGGAGGGATTGCCACACACACAGCAGGGGAACAGCTGACGTTACTGAACCCTAATAACAGAGGAGCGACTGTTGACTGTGCGTACAGCACTTCTGGACGGCAACTGGCGGTGTTGGAGCCCAGGGACAGGTGGAGGAGGAGGAGGTTGGAGGAGGTAGGAGGAGGTAGGAGGGATTGCCACACACACAGCAGGGGAACAGCTGACGTTACTGAACCCCAATAACAGAGGAGGGACTGTTGACTGTGCGTACAGCACTTCTGGACGGCAACTGGCGGTGTTGGAGCCCAGGGACAGGTGGAGGAGGAGGAGGTTGGAGGAGGTAGGAGGAGGTAGGAGGGATTGCCACACACACAGCAGGGGAACAGCTGACGTTACTGAACCCCAATAACAGAGGAGGGACTGTTGACTGTGCGTACAGCACTTCTGGACGGCAACTGGCGGTGTTGGAGCCCAGGGACAGGTGGAGGAGGAGGAGGTTGGAGGAGGTAGGAGGGATTGCCACACACACAGCAGGGGAACAGCTGACGTTACTGAACCCCAATAACAGAGGAGCGACTGTTGACTGTGCGTACAGCACTTCTGGACGGCAACTGGCGGTGTTGGAGCCCAGGGACAGGTGGAGGAGGAGGAGGTTGGAGGAGGTAGGAGGAGGTAGGAGGGATTGCCACACACACAGCAGGGGAACAGCTGACGTTACTGAACCCCAATAACAGAGGAGGGACTGTTGACTGTGCGTACAGCACTTCTGGACGGCAACTGGCGGTGTTGGAGCCCAGGGACAGGTGGAGGAGGAGGAGGTTGGAGGAGGTAGGAGGAGGTAGGAGGGATTGCCACACACACAGCAGGGGAACAGCTGACGTTACTGAACCCCAATAACAGAGGAGCGACTGTTGACTGTGCGTACAGCTCTTCTGGACGGCAACTGGCGGTGTTGGAGCCCAGGGACAGGTGGAGGAGGAGGAGGTAGGAGGAGGTAGGAGGGATTGCCACACACACAGCAGGGGAACAGCTGACGTTACTGAACCCCAATAACAGAGGAGCGACTGTTGACTGTGCGTACAGCACTTCTGGACGGCAACTGGCGGTGTTGGAGCCCAGGGACAGGTGGAGGAGGAGGAGGTAGGAGGAGGTAGGAGGGATTGCCACACACACAGCAGGGGAACAGCTGACGTTACTGAACCCCAATAACAGAGGAGGGACTGTTGACTGTGCGTACAGCACTTCTGGACGGCAACTAGCGGTGTTGGAGCCCAGGGACAGGTGGAGGAGGAGGAGGTTGGAGGAGGTTGGAGGAGGTAGGAGGGATTGCCACACACACAGCAGGGGAACAGCTGACGTTACTGAACCCCAATAACAGAGGAGGGACTGTTGACTGTGCGTACAGCACTTCTGGACGGCAACTGGCGGTGTTGGAGCCCAGGGACAGGTGGAGGAGGAGGAGGTTGGAGGAGGTAGGAGGGATTGCCACACACACAGCAGGGGAACAGCTGACGTTACTGAACCCCAATAACAGAGGAGGGACTGTTGACTGTGCGTACAGCACTTCTGGACGGCAACTGGCGGTGTTGGAGCCCAGGGACAGGTGGAGGAGGAGGAGGTTGGAGGAGGTAGGAGGAGGTAGGAGGGATTGCCACACACACAGCAGGGGAACAGCTGACGTTACTGAACCCCAATAACAGAGGAGGGACTGTTGACTGTGCGTACAGCACTTCTGGACGGCAACTGGCGGTGTTGGAGCCCAGGGACAGGTGGAGGAGGAGGAGGTTGGAGGAGGTAGGAGGAGGTAGGAGGGATTGCCACACACACAGCAGGGGAACAGCTGACGTTACTGAACCCCAATAACAGAGGAGGGACTGTTGACTGTGCGTACAGCACTTCTGGACGGCAACTGGCGGTGTTGGAGCCCAGGGACAGGTGGAGGAGGAGGAGGTTGGAGGAGGTAGGAGGGATTGCCACACACACAGCAGGGGAACAGCTGACGTTACTGAACCCCAATAACAGAGGAGCGACTGTTGACTGTGCGTACAGCACTTCTGGACGGCAACTGGCGGTGTTGGAGCCCAGGGACAGGTGGAGGAGGAGGAGGTTGGAGGAGGTAGGAGGGATTGCCACACACACAGCAGGGGAACAGCTGACGTTACTGAACCCCAATAACAGAGGAGGGACTGTTGACTGTGCGTACAGCACTTCTGGACGGCAACTGGCGGTGTTGGAGCCCAGGGACAGGTGGAGGAGGAGGAGGTTGGAGGAGGTAGGAGGAGGTAGGAGGGATTGCCACACACACAGCAGGGGAACAGCTGACGTTACTGAACCCCAATAACAGAGGAGGGACTGTTGACTGTGCGTACAGCACTTCTGGACGGCAACTGGCGGTGTTGGAGCCCAGGGACAGGTGGAGGAGGAGGAGGTTGGAGGAGGTAGGAGGAGGTAGGAGGGATTGCCACACACACAGCAGGGGAACAGCTGACGTTACTGAACCCCAATAACAGAGGAGGGACTGTTGACTGTGCGTACAGCACTTCTGGACGGCAACTGGCGGTGTTGGAGCCCAGGGACAGGTGGAGGAGGAGGAGGTAGGAGGAGGTAGGAGGGATTGCCACACACACAGCAGGGGAACAGCTGACGTTACTGAACCCCAATAACAGAGGAGCGACTGTTGACTGTGCGTACAGCACTTCTGGACGGCAACTGGCGGTGTTGGAGCCCAGGGACAGGTGGAGGAGGAGGAGGTAGGAGGAGGTAGGAGGGATTGCCACACACACAGCAGGGGAACAGCTGACGTTACTGAACCCCAATAACAGAGGAGGGACTGTTGACTGTGCGTACAGCACTTCTGGACGGCAACTGGCGGTGTTGGAGCCCAGGGACAGGTGGAGGAGGAGGAGGTTGGAGGAGGTTGGAGGAGGTAGGAGGGATTGCCACACACACAGCAGGGGAACAGCTGACATTACTGAACCCCAATAACAGAGGAGCGACTGTTGACTGTGCGTACAGCACTTCTGGACGGCAACTAGCGGTGTTGGAGCCCAGGGGCAGGTGGAAAAGCAGAGGAACACAATGTAGGCCGAAGCCTGAGAAAGTCGAAAGGGAACCTTTAACCCCCCCCCCAAGGCGTTTGTAGCTGAAAGAGCCAGCTTGTGCAGCACAAAAGATGCAAAAGGAAAAGGTGGCTCTTTTCATCATGCTCCTTGCAAACACAGAACTAAACACTTTTAAAATGTGTCCCCTGAAGCCGTGAAACCGTCCCGGAGGTGGGACTTTCCTTCGTAATATGACGCAGCACAGCCATCATTACTACCCCCCCGCCGCCGTGCCTCCGGCTCCTCAGCGTTGTTTGATTCCGTCCCGGAGCCTGCGCTGTTATGTTATCCCGTGGCCAGGCACACTTAGCGCTGCCCATCTTCTGACATCATTTGGTGTCAGGCTGGCTGCGCCTGTGCGGCCGCGCTGGCCGAGAGCCCGACTCGCAGTGTCTTCTGATGTAATCCCACTGGGGGCCTGGGATCCATGGCCATGCGCAGTGCATATCCTCGCCTCTCACTCCCCTCCCTACGGCTTCTTTTTCAGACTGTGCGGTGTCACGGCCGTGGCATGCTATTAGGGACCAGCTGACACCGAACAGTCTGAAGAAGCCATAGGGAGATGAGTGAGAGGTGGAGGTTCAGATATGCACTGCGCATGTCCATAGATCCCAGGCCCCCAGTGGGATTAAATCAGAAGACACTGCGAGGCGGGCTCTCGGCCAGCGTGGCCGCACAGGCGCAGCCAGCCTGACACCAAATGATGCCAGAAGACGGGCAGCGCTAAGTGTGCCTGGCCACGGGATAACATAACAGCGCAGGCTCCGGGACGGAATCAAACAACGCTGAGGAGCCGGGGCGCGGCGCCGGGGGGGTAGGAATGACGGCTGTGCTGCGTCATATTACGAAGGAAAGTCCCACCTCCGGGACGGTTTTACGGTATCAGTGGACACATTTTATAAGTGTTAAGTTTTGCGTGTGCAAGGAGCAAAACCAAAATAGCTACCTTTTTCCTTGTGCAGCATTACTGCTGCACAAGGTGGCTCTTTCAGTAACAAACGCCTTGGGGGGGGGGGACAGTTTCCCTTACATTTCAGTTGTTGTGTCAGCGTGGCGGTCGCATGACACATTGCCGGCTACACAGCTGGGGATCAGCTGACGTTACTGAAACCCAATAACACTGGGTCGTATGTTTTGACTGTGCAGACGGCACATCTGAGCCTCAACTGGCGGTGTTGGAGCCCAGGAATTTAAGTTCAGGTGGTAGAAAGATGAACACAACAGGAGACCTGGATAACGTATACAGTGACCTAATTATTTAATCAGGAGGAGGAGTGGCAAATTCCTGCGAGATCCAGGCCTTGTTCATTTTCAGGAAAGTAAGCCGGTCAACGTTATCGGAGGATAGTCGCATGCGACGGTCAGTTAGTACACCACCTGCAGCACTAAAGACACGTTCCGATAATACACTGGCCGCAGGGCAAGACAGCACCTCCAATGCATACTGGCTTAGCTCTGGCCATGTATCCAGCTTTGAGACCCAAAACTTGAAAGGGGAAGAGCCGTCTGGGAGTACAGCAAGAGGGCAAGACATGTAGTCTGTCACCATCTGACGGAACCGTTGCCTCCTGCTGACTGGAGCCGTCTGTGATGGTGTAGACTTTTGTGGCGGGCACAGAAAACTGTGCCACAGTTCGGCCATACTGGTCTTGCCTTGGGCAGAGGCACTGCTTCTGCTCCCTCTTTGTGCAGAGCCTCCACCACTGCCTGGACGCACTGAGCTGCTTTGGAATGCACTAGCAGCACTTCTCTCAGTTGGAATGGAGAAGATGATGGAACTGACCAGTGTGTCTTGGTACTCCCGCATTTTTCGCTCCCGGTTCAACGGTGTGATGAGGCTTTCTACGTTGTCCCGGTAGCGAGGATCGAGGAGGGTGAACACCCAATAATCAGACATGTTGAGAATGTGGTCGATGCGGCGGTCGTTTCTCAGGCACTGCAGCATGTAATCCACCATGTGCTGCAGACTGCCAACTGCCCAAGAAACGCTGTCCCCAGCTGGAGGCGTGATCTCTGCCCGCTCGTCATCACCCCACCCTCGCTGTACACACTGAGTACTGGACAATTCGGGAACTCCCTCCTCTGGACGGATGTCTTCCTCCTCCATTGACTCCTCCTCATCCTCCTCACAAACTGTCCCCTGCCTACGCGTTTGTGAGGAACCACGTGGCGCTGACTGTCCAGAAGATGATGGAAGTGGTGAATCCTCATCCTCCACCTCTTCCACAACATCATCCCTTAGCGCTTGCAGTGATTTTTCAAGCAGGCAGATAAGGGGGACAGTCATGCTGACTAGTGCATCATCTGCACTCGCCATCCGCGTGGAATAATCAAAGGGACGCAAAACCTGGCAGACATCCTTCATAGTGGCCCACTCTGTGGTTGTGAAGTCTGTACGGCGCTGACTGCGACTTTTTTGCGCCTGATACAGCTGGTACTCCATTACAGCTTGCTGCTGCTCACACAACCGCTCCAACATATGTAACGTGGAATTCCACCTGGTAGGTAGGTCACATATGATGCGATGTTCCGGCAGGCGGTGTCGGCGCTGCAGAGCCGCAATGCGCGCTTTTGCCGTGCTGGAACGCCGCAAGTGAGCACACTCTAGGCGGACCTTGTGCAGCAGTGCATCAAGATCCGGATAGTCCCTCAAAAAACTCTGCACGACCAAATTGAGCACATGTGCCAGACATGGGATGTGAGTGAGGTTGCCGAGGCCCAGGGCTGCCACCAGATTTCGGCCATTATCACACACTACCATGCCTGGCTGGAGATTCGCTGGCTCAAACCACACATCGCTCTCCTGCTTGATGGCATTCCAGAGCTCCTGCGCTGTGTGGCTACGATTCCCCAAAAAAATTAATTTCAAGACGGCCTGTTGACGTTTGGCCACGGCTGTGCTCATGTCAGTCGTAACAGGTACACGTTCATCATGGGTCCATGTGGAGGTGGACTGTGACGGCTCCTGCAGCGATGATTCTGAGGAACTGGTGTAAGAGGAGGAGTCAATGCGTACAGAATGGATTCCTGCAATCCTTGGAGTGGGCAGGACACGTCCTGCGCCACTCGCACGGTCTGTACCCGGCTCAACGACATTAACCCAATGGGCAGTGAGGGAAAGGTATCGCCCCTGTCCATGTTGACTGGTCCACGCATCGGTGGTGAGGTGGACCTTGCTACTGACGGCGTTCAGTAGCGCGTGTTTTATGTGTCCCTCCACATGCTTGTGCAGGGCAGGGACGGCTTGCCTGCTGAAGTAAAAGCGGCTGGGCACACTGTACTGTGGGACTGCCAATGACATCAAGTCACGGAAGCTGTCAGTCTCCACCAGCCTGAATGACAGCATTTCCAGTGACAGAAGTTTGGCAATGCCTGCAGTCAGAGCCTGTGCTCGTGGGTGGTTTGACGAGAAAGGCCGCCTTTTCTCCCATGCCTGTACTACCGATGGCTGTAGACTGGGCTGGGAGTGTGTGGTTGACTGGGAAAGTGGTGCTGCGGGTGGAATGACAGCGGGTCTCTGGACAACAGGGCCAGAGGTTCTTCCACGGCGATCCTGGGAGGAAGCCGAACCAGCTGCGTGTGAGCTAGAGGAAGAGGCAACACGAGCTGAAGAGGTGGTAGCTGCCGCTGTTGGTTGGCCTAGCTCTTCAGTGTGTTTGTCTAACTCCGCCGGGTGCCTGTTGCGCACATGTTTCCACATGTTGGAGGTATTGAGGTTGGCGACTTTTTGACCTCTTTTGATTTTTTGATGACACACCTTGCATCTGACATAGCAAATGTCATCTGCAACTGTGTCAAAAAAGGACCAGGCACTGCAAGTCTTGGGAGCCCCCCTTTTGACTTTTGGAAGAGACATGCTCCTTACGGGTGCCAAAGCGGAGGCTGCAGGATCCGCAGTCTTCCCCCTCCCTCTCCCTCTTTGGGCCGTACGGGGAATCTCTTCCTCAGAGCTGCTCCCACCACCTTCCTGTCCCTGACGCCAAGATGGGTCAAGGACCTCATCATCTACACTACCCTCTGCCCCCAACTGCTCCTCCTGGGTAGTCTCAGCAGCAGAGCACGCACCAGTAAGTGGCACCTGAGTGTCATCATCAGCTGATGCGGCCTGCGAGGTGGTGACCGGAGCCACTGGCCCACCCGCCTCTTCAGAGGAAGACAGAAAAAGCTGTTGGGCATCACTGCACCCTGCCTCTTCTTCCATTTCTCCAATGCTGCTTGGCTGGCCCCCTGTTTCCAAGCCAAGAGATGATTCAGAGAACAGAAGTAGAGACTGCTCCTGTCCTGGGATCTCTGTCTGCCTGGGCAATTTTGCAGGTGGTGAAGAGACAGATGGCTGCTCTCCAGTGCTCTGTGTCTGAGAGGATGTGGCACTAATGGAAGTTGATGCATTAGCTGCCATCCATCCCACAACGGCTTCAATTTGGTCTTCACGCAGCAGCGGTGTACGGCGCTCGGCGACAAAGCTGCGCATGAACGACTGTTCCCTTGTGAAAGTGGGTGCTGATGACTCACCGGTGCCCGCAGCAGGCACAGAATCCCCACGTCCCCTCCCTGCTCCGCGCCCACGCCCACGCCCACGTGCCTTACTCACTGCCTTCTTCATCTTGGTTGACTGATAAAGATAAGCAGAAAAGTACTAACGGCTTTGTGTGCTTATTCCTGAGCAACTCCTCCTAACAGGTATAAGACACACTAATTTTCTAAAGTGTGGACTAGACTTGAATATGAGCTAATGTGGCCTACACAAATGTAAAGTGGTGTGTAACTGGTGTGTTTGGTGAACTTTATTATTTATTTATTTTTTGGGGGCTGAACTGACAACGGATAGAGCTGCAATCACACGGAGACCGTGCAGACAGCCGTAAACGGCGCTGCAAGGCCCAAAAACCCTCCTCTACTTTATCCTATGTAGTGTTTTTCCACAAATTAGCTGGAGACGGGTGGAAAGACACTAATAGGATTTTTTAAAATAAATTAGCAGCAGACTACACTACTTTGAAAAAAAAGAAAATTGATTTGGCGGTATGACGCAGTGAAAAACCCTGAGCTGCAGACAACCAGGCTACGGCTGCTCACAGACTACAGGGCGAGCTGCAGTCACACGGAGACCGTGCAGACAGCCGTAAACGGCGCTGCAAGGCCCAAAAACACTCCTCTACTTTATCCTATGTAGTGTTTTTCCACAAATTAGCTGGAGACGGGTGGAAAGACACTAATAGGATTTTTTAAAATAAATTAGCAGCAGACTACACTACTTTGAAAAAAAAGAAAATTGATTTGGCGGTATGACGCAGTGAAAAACCCTGAGCTGGAGACAACCTGGCTATAGCTGCTCACAGATTACAGGGCGAGCTGCAGTCACACGGAGACCGTGCAGACAGCCGTAAACGGCGCTGCAAGGCCCAAAAACCCTCCTCTACTTTATCCTATGTAGTGTTTTTCCACAAATTAGCTGGAGACGGGTGGAAAGACACTAATAGGAATTTTTGGAAAAAATGTGCAGCAGCCTGCACTACTTCAAAAAAAAAAAAAAAAAGGACAGTATGAGGCAATGAACCACCCTCCCTGAACTGAATACAACCAGCTATGGATGGCCTATGTGGCTGCACTCAGACTAGAGAGTGGGCTGCACTCACACACACACACACAGAGAGACCTTGCAGATCGCTGTGAAAACAGCGCTACAAGGCAAAAGGAAGGTGAATAGTAGGTGAACACAGCGGTTGCTAAATTAGCCTTTGGAAAGCACAAAGAAGCAAATCGCTATCTCTAAACTGTCCCTCAGTCAGCAAACAGCGTCCTGTCACTAACTGAATTCACAGCAGAGTGATCGCAAAATGGCGCCAGCGACTTTTAAACTGCATCATGACATCATTTCAGCAGCCAATCACAGCCTTGCCAGTAGTTTCATGCCCTCCATGCTAAACAGGATGTGCCCACACTTGGAATCTTTCTCATTGGCTGAATTTCTGAATTTTGAATCATTGAACTTCCGATTCCGGTATCCGATACGCGCCAAGTATCGGAATCCCGGTATCGGAATTCCGATACCGCTAGTATCGGCCGATACCCGATACTTGCGGTATCGGAATGCTCAACACTAGTCATCACCGAGCAATACCCATAGCCATTATATGAAGTGCCGATCATCAGATAGTCATCATCAGGACCTCTAAAGGTGCAGAGGTTTGCATAGCCTGAATAGAAGCCCTCTGTTCCAGGGGTTTGTTCAGCTCACACCAGCGATATCTTCGGCAAACTCCTTCGACTTACTGCCGCAGTTGAGGCTAGTACACCAGTCATTGCAGCCCCCAAAAGGTCTTCTCTACACCGAAGTGGGCACCCCTCTCATGAGCTTCTTTGGCTAGCTGCACTATCAGCACCTCTGGAGCCACATCGAACTTCCTGAGGGAGTTGAATCCTTTGGCACAGCACGCCATCTTTGAGGAAGAGTCTTTCCCACTTGGGGGCAAAGTGGCCCTAGCTTCCTGATCAGGCCTTTACCACAGAGTGACACACTTTCTCAGCCTCCCCATCCAACTGTTGTAGGTGTATCCACTCATACCTTGATCGGCCAAGAATCTGGGTGGGTCTGGGCTCTTCTCTAGACTCCTGAGTGGTTACTACAACCATGGCAAACTGCCTAAAATCTGGGACCTCATCACTGTGAAGATCTTCATCTACACCAGTCTTTGATCTGGCTTGGGTGACTTGGGACAAGGCATCTGCATGCGTATTCTGGGACTTAGACCGATAGGCGATCTTGTACTGGTATTCCTTGTGACCCACCACTGTTCTGGCACTCCAGCTTTGCATTTTCTAGGTGGGCCAGAGAGTTGTTATCCATCCACAGGTGTTTTTCTGACCCCAACAAATACTCCACAAATTTCTCAGTCATGGCCCATACCAGCGCCAGCAACTCCAGTTTGAACGAACTGTAATTGTCCGGATTCTTCTCTGTGGCTCTCAGTGACCTACTGGCATACGCGATCACCCACTCTCTTTCTTCTTGTACTTGAGCCATTACTGCCCCCAGTCTGTATAGGGTTCCATCAGTGTACAGCACAAAGGGCTGTGAGAAGTCAGCATAGGCCTGCGTAGGGCATCCATCTATGTCGTCTTCAATGCCTGAAATGCCTCTTCTTGCCGTGGGCTCAATTGAATGGGTTGATGTTTGGCTCCCCCATCCATGCCCCACAACAACTCGTTGAGTGGTACCACAATCTTGGCTAAGTCCTCTGTGGCACCCCAGGAGTTTGGGTACCACTGTGGTACTGCCTGCCTCTCAGGGAGGGTGATGCCATGCCTGGAAACGAGGAGGATCCCTTTGATAGGTAACCTATACATGCAACATGTTCTGACTCCAGGCCAGAAGGGGGAGCTCTAAACCCGGTTTTGGGGGAGCTTCCCTAGATAAATATATATATTCTGGCTTGGAGGAGGAGATACTTGAGTCTGTAGAAACAGTGAAGGAGCAGAGGAGAAGTGAGGAACTGGAGGGGAGCTGCGACTGGGCTCCCTCCACGCTGAAGTGCAGATACCGGACACCGGGAGTCCGAGGCTGTTTGGGACTTCATGGCCCACAGCACAAACCGGAGGCAGGAGATTGAAAGTAACTTGCCCACTTCTACACCCTGAGGTACAGCAACATACAGAGCCTGGAGTCACCGTGGATAAGGACCCCTATAAAATGGCTCGCATTGCCTACCATGCAGAAACGGTCTCAGGAGAATGAGAGAGGACCTTGAGAGAAGCCATAGGCAGCAAGGGACAATTATACAGCACGTAGTGGAAGGCTCCCAATCTGACCTGACAAGAGGAATTCAACTCGTTACCAGGCTACCTCGACAACACATCACCATTTGCTGGTAGCCTGTACTGTGGCCGTAAACCACTAGTAAAACAGGTAGAGACTGCAACCTTGTGTCCTCTGATTATTTCTGGCACCACACTATCTTTGCCAAATATACCAGGAGTCCTGGGGACCCAGCTTCACCTGTGGGGGGAAACCATACCATCCTTGCTGCAGTGCCAGCACTCCCCAGAGGACCCCTTTAAGCAGCGTCAGTCACCCCTGAACGAAAACAACAGGTGGCATCATGAATATTTTTATTTCAATAACCCTTTTAAAGACCGCCCCTCTAATTTGGACTCCCAGGGCCATGGACCAGGTTGCTGCTACCGTGACCACCCCATTAATGACGACCAAACCCGGTACTGAGTACTCCTAGGCCCCGGCGGGCGCTCCAACTTGGCGTCGCGAACAGGATTCATGCCCTGGCATTGCTGGGTATTGTGTGCCATAGACTGCGTTAAACTGTGTGGAAGCCACCATTGCCGCACCACGTGGAGCACGAGGGCAAGAAGGATGCGCGGAAAGGAAGCGCGCTCCATGCAGAGAAGTCCATGAGTGAAGAAGCTGGAAGCTCCGGACGGAGAACTAGGAGGAGCACCATACCAAGCACAGGTGAAACCGCTGCAGACTCCGGTGGTGAGACGTCAGGCCTGGTTGAGGTTAGCATGGGAAAGGGATATGTCTGACTCAGGAGGAGATCTGTTGCAGCCCTCACAATGCCACCAGGCCCCACGGGGGTCGCAGCCGCAGGCCCCATGATGTCACCAGGCCCTGCGGTGGCCGCAGCCCCTATGAACTGGCCAGAACCAGCCACAACTACAGATCCCATAATGCCGCTATCCATGCCCTAGCACACGGGATATGCCCTTAATCTCCAGTAGGCACTACAGGCCATTAAACAGGTTGACCCAAAAAGCGTGCAGGATGAGACAAATTACTAAAGGAGCAGTTTATTGAGGGACTCCTGTCCAGTACCCACAGGACACAGCTGCGCATCCTGGCCTTGCAAAACCCTGATCTGGACCTTGCACACTTCAAAGACAGGGCCATCTGGGTGTTTCATGAACCACATCCCAGCCACGCAGTGCCCCCTAGGCATCCAGCGATTACATACCACCAGGAGGTGGCATCCTTTCATCAGGCCCCCGTTGAGGCCGACGCGCAGACCCTGGACAAAGACCCCTCTGCAGGACTGCACCTCCAGGTCCAGGAACTGACCAAAAGCGTAGCTGCACTTGCCAGAACTAGCCATCCCCTGGCAATGACAGAAGAGGATCCCACCTATCAGAGGAAGAGACAACGACCGCTATCATCAGGACGGACGACCCATTTGTTGCTGCTGCAACCAGGCGGGACACATCGCAAGGTTCTGCAATTTAAACGAGCAACCCCTGGGGCAGAGGGCCAACCCCCATGAGTAAGACGACCAGGAGACCCACAAAGCTGGAGAGCCAAGTACGTCGGAGGACGACCGGTCTTCCCCATTGTGATTGACGGCATCCCAATCTACGCTTCACTGGACACCGGCTCTCAGGTGACGACTATGCCTTACATTCTTTACAAACGGTACTTGGCTGACTCTGAATTTATCCGTGGCCCAGATAATGACCTGACAATAGTAGCCAGTAATGGTCAGCCTTTGCAGCAAGTGGGGTACAAGGAGGTGACCATTAAGGTGGGGCGGGTAGAATTGAAAACCCAAGGCCTGGTGGTTGTAGATATTGACCAACGAGAATGTAACCACATGATGACCTTAGGGACTAATGTCATAGAAAACTGTCTTGCTGAGGTTATTGTCTTGCTACAACAGGTAGCCAAAACTGCTGGTTCCAGTGAGCAGCGTCTCCTGCAAAAAGAGATCAGAACCTTGATGCAGAGACAACAGGTAGAGCTGTCTGGTGGAGAAGTTGGCAGCGTCACAGTGAGTGATCCGATCCCCATTGCAGTACCCCCCAGGACTGAAATGTTAATCTGGTGTCAGGCATCAATAGGCCTAGAGGTAAAGACTACCAGGCCCTGGTAGAACCTGTGTATTCAGATAGAAGGCCCTCCATCCTGACAGCTAGAGGGGTGGTTGATGTCCAAAAGGGGAGGGTACCAGTACGCGTCCTTAATTGTGGAGAGAAAGAGGTCCATTTACCCAGATATGCCACCCTTGCTAAACTGTTCACTGTTAATGATAATGCATTACAAGCAACAGGACCCTTGGTCCCGTCCGACCAGGCATAGGACAATGGCTCTGCAAGACAGTTGGAGGATTGGTGCCAGAAGTTACACGTGTATCAGTATTCTATCCCTTCACACAATAAAAGTGGGGCTTACTGGGTGGTCCATGAGTATGAGCAGGTATTCAGCAAACACCCAATAGAATTCATCATATCCCCACTGGAGGTCATCCGCCCCTTAAAGAGAGGTACCGGCCTGTACCTCCAGCTCACTACCAATGTGCCAAGAGTATCTTACAAGAGATCAAGGAGGCTGGGGTAATCAGAGACAGTTGTAGCCCCTGGGCAGCTCCACTAGTCCTCGTTAGAAATAAAGATGGTACAATGAGGATGTGTGTTGACTACAGGCAGATTAACCGCATTACACACAAGGATGCCTACCCGTTACCCAGAATTGAAGAGTCATTAGCTGCCTTAAAATCTGCTATTTCTCCACCTTAGATCTCACAAGTGGGTATTGGCAGGTTCCCATGGCAGAGGCGGATAAAGAGAAGACCGCCTTCACAACACCAATGGGCTTTTCCGAATTCAACTACATGCCGTTCGGACTTTGCAATGCGCCAGGGATATTCCAGAGAATGATGGAGTGCTGCCTCGGGCACAAGAACTTTGAAACTGTTTTGTTGTACCTGGATGATATCATCGTCTTCTCCGAGACCTATGAAGACCATTTGAAGCACCTGGCTGAGGTGTTTGAAGCCCTGTCCAATTATTATCCTGAAAGTGAAGCCATCCAAGTGCCTCCTGTTGAAACCAAAGTGCAGTAATTTGTCCATGTGGTAAGCGCCGAAGGTGTGGCACCAAACCCTGACAAAGTCACCGTGATCAGGGACTGCCCAAAACCCAGCAACATGCATGAAGTACGGCAGTTCTTCGGGTTGGTAGGCTACTATCGAAGGTTCATTAAGGACTTCACTAAGATAGCCGCACCTGCAAGACCTGTTAGTGGGCCAATCCAAAAAGGCCAAGAACAAGAGTCCTCCGTTTGAGTGGAACGACAGGCTGGAAGGATCCTTCACTCGGTTAAAGTTGGCTCTCATGGGAGATTAAGTACTGGCCTACCCTGACTATGACCAACCATTTGTACTCTACACAGACGCCAGCAATGTGGTATTGGGAGCAGTATTGTCCCAGGTACAGAGAGGCAGAGAGAGTAATTGCCTACGCCAGCGGGAAGCTTCGTCTCACCGAAAGGAACCCCGACAACTACAGTTCCTTTAAGTTGGAATTCCTCGCCATAGTCTGGGCGGTAACAGAGCAGTTCAAGCACTACCTGGCTTCAGCAAAATTCACTGTTTTCATGGACAACAATCCACTGACCCACCTGGAAACGGCAAAACTAGGTGCATTGGAGCAGCAATGGATTGCCCGGTTGTCCAACTACGAGTTTACAATCAAGTACCGTGCATGGCACACAAATGCAAATGCAGATGCACTGTCCAGAATGCCCCATTTACCAGAAGTGGGAGAAGATCTGTAAGCACTCGAAGAGATTGAGTTACCAGCCTTCCATGACCCTGAGTCGACCGAGTACTCCCATTATATGAAGAACAAGCACAATGACAGGCAAAAAGCCATGCTGAACCCATTGCCCCACCATGAAGGAGCAGAGACACAGGATAGCGACCGAGCAGTCCATCTGGTAAAAGAGCGTCTGACACAAACCAATTCACACCCTGGTCCAGATTCTCCACAAAAGACTCAACAGTTGTGGAAGGAGAAGGGCAAATTGTTTATCTACGATGGTAAGCTGTTTCGGAGGAAAATCGACTCATGCACTCACGAGCTGGTCTGGTAGGTGGTAGTCCCGACCACCTGCCTTCATTGCCATCATCTTCATGCTCTGCAAACACCCCTTGATATCACTGTAATAACTGTTCAACCTGCCCAACTTGCCTCAAGGAAAATTCTGTGAGGTTGGCCTCCATATTTTCCAAGATGTTCAGTCAGTGGTCCGCTTCGATTTTCCTGACTATCGAATGACACTGCTAAGGTTCATGGGTCTCCTCCCACAGGTGTCAGTCCTATAGCATCAGCTCTGGAGAGATCTTCCGGAATTATGCAAACTCGCGACACTTCTTGTCAAAGCATCAACTGTAGACTTGCTCCACTTCAGTTTATATAGCGCATAGGTACTTGTCCCTGTCACACGGTGGCCAGGGTGCGGGCAACCAATAATCCGGAGATCACTTCTTTTGCTTTTATAGGCTCAAGCTAGACATCCACACTCTCTAAGGATACATTTGCCAGTAGCAGCATAGTAAGTACACTCTGCACCACCGGCAGTGTCACTGTGACTTTGGGAGGTATAAATACTTTGCCAAGATACTGAGTGGCAGTGGGTAACTTCTGAATTTGGCTGAGTCGCACTAGTCACTGGAATACTTTCTTACTGGCTGGGTCACTGGTGGCATAATGGGATGGGATGCATTAAAAGAGGCATAGATGATCATGAGGAGAACATAATTTTACCTTTATAAAAGTCACTAGTGCGACCACACTTAGAATACTGTGTACAGTTCTGGTCTCCGGTGTATAAGAAAGACATAGCTGAACTAGAGCGAGTGCAGAGAAGATCGACCAAGGTTATTAGGGTATTGGGGGTCTGCAATACCAGGACAGGTTATTACACTTGGGTCTATTTAGTTTGGAAAAATGAAGGCTAAGGGGTGATCTTATTACAATGTATAAATATATGAGGTGTAAATATATGAGGGGACAGTACAGAGACCTTTCTAATGATCTTTTTACTTGTAGACCTGTGACGGGGACAAGGGGGCATCCTCTTCGTCTGGAGGAAAGAAGGTTTAATCATAATTACAGACGCAGATTCTTTATTGTAAGAGCAGTGAGACTATGGAACTCTCTGCTGTATGATGTTGTAATGAGTGATTCATTACTAAAATTTAAGAAGGGACTGGAATCCTTTCTTGAAAAGTATAATGTTACAGGTTATGTGCAATAGATTCCATGATAGGGTGTTGATCCAGGGAACTAGTCTGATTGCCATATATGGAGTCAGGAAGGAATTTTTTTCCCCAATGTGGAGATTAGTGTTTGCCGAATGTTTTTTTTTTTACTTCCTCTGGATCAACATGTTAGGGCATGTTAGGTTAGGATATGAGTTGAACTAGATGGACTTAAGTCTTCCTTCAACCTTAAAAAAACAAAACTGTTACTTGGTCTCATCTCCATTCTTACCCTTTTTTTTTTATAAATACTGAATGAGGAACCCTTGTTAAGTCTAATCATAGGTTACATGCCTTTGTACCTGTATAAAGAGACTGAGAGAGAAAGAAACAGCCAGAGAGATTCTGCCAAGACATCCATACATCCAATGGACCAGAGACAGGACAGCAGCCATTTTACATCATGACTCCATCACGAGGGATACGGATATATCATTCCACTGGAAACAACCTATGGGTTTTCAGCACCGGTTGGAAGAATACAGATCTGCTCCATTGACCATAGCTGAACCATGGATACATTTGTAGAAGCCAGGTTGTGATCCTCGGATCAACTAGCTTTGTACTTTGTATGGACTCAATGGATTGTCATCTTCCTACGCTTGTCATTACCTCCTCTGTGTGTGTATGCCACAGGTGGAGTAACTGACCCTTGAAGATGAAGCCAGGCTGTGATTCTCGGATTAGCTGGCATTGTAAGGACTGAATGGACTGTCATCTTCCTATGTTTGTGGTTACCTCCTCTCTGTGTGTGTGCCACAGGTGGGATAGCGACCCTAGAAAATCTGAAGTCGCAGCTGCTATCATCCCGGTGAGTCAGCGGAAGGGTGAGACTCTGTAATGTGCGCCATCTTGGGTACTGTGCTGGGACCGTTCTATGCGTTATCTTCCTGTTTTGTGGTTCAATAAAGCATTGACACACTGTTTTCCACTCACCATGTGTTGTCTGAGTAGTGCTATGCCCACGTTAAAGGGAGAGCAGGCATTCGGAGGGACGATGCCTGGTCCATGCGGTTCTGGCTAGTGGACACGGGGTGCCTGCCGACCTCCCATTTCTCCACAAGCCCGTTGAGCCTCCCAAGCACCAACCTGCTTCCTCCCAACCTGTAATCCTAGTCCCAGCTGACCCCGGAACCATAGGTGATAGCTGGAAGTGACGGCTCTGCTCACTTGCACTGTTCCACCTCTCTCACAGGTGTGCCTCTCCTGTCACCGCACAACTCTTCTCGACTTGACCGTCGGCCAAAGTCTCTCAGGCTGGGGGCAGAGACGAGTGGGCCTTAGCTCTTGAAAGGCGTAGTCAGACCTTGGAGGCTTGAACAGAAACAAGGGCGAAGATTCTGGCACTGACCAGTGTAAGCAGTGCTCAGGAATATCTTCCAGAGGATCAGGACCTTGCCACGTGGTGACCGACATCTGCGTAGCACAGACTCCCTGCTGAGGCCTGTCACATTGGTCCCAGTGGTGTCTCTGGAGCATGTCTGCCCTGCTTTCTTCTTTGGTGCCAAATCGTCTCGTGGCTTGGCACGCAGGGCTTCTATATCAGGGAAGTCATTACAAAGGATCACCTGATCTGATTCAGCACTTAGTGTCCTTCCCCCTGCAAATCTTCCAGCACACTTTAGTTCTGCTTTATTTTTGGCCATCAGATGGCAGTCTCTCCTCATTAATGGCACATTCTGCATATCCTGCCCTAATTTTCCAGAGGGCTCATGGCTTTTTGTTACACAGGCAACTGTGCTTTGCATGTGCCCTGTTCGATAAATATATAAGAATACATTTAGTCACACTTCATATTGTGATTCAGCTACTGTATAACATTGGTCACTGACCACAAAAACATATTTTATGAATGTTTTGTTTATGTGGTTTATGGTGTTGCTTTTCACTTTTCTTTGACCAAGGCAACTATGTCTCAACCATCATGACCTGCAACAAGTTAAAAATGGAAACTGATTTTTGTAATTTATTTGTTTAGATTTAAAGAGAACCTGTCAGCATGATTTTGTAAAGTAAAGACATGGCTGAAATGCACTGTGACCAGGGCTGGACTGGGACTGGGAAATTCAGCCCTGGCATTTGAAGTTACACAGGCCCACTTGTCACATGGTGACTGTATAATATCTTTGTACACTTGTAGGTTACAAGAAGTGAGGGGAGTGTAACACAACTATATAACATATAATCACAGCTGTATCCAGCATTACAGCTCAGTCCTATTTATTGCTTTTAGTTGCAGTACCAAGAAAAGCCGCTACTTTACCTACATAACTGGATCTTGTAGATGATGAAGGGATTGAGACGACCAAAGGCTAAGGCATTCTGATGCTCCATATACTTTGCCTACAGCCACTTTTGGTTCCTCTGTGCAGCACGAGACCCGGTGATTCAGAAGGGCGGTGACATCAGTAACGTCACCGCTCTTCAGATATTCCAGATCTTGCGCTGAGCTCGGCGACTGTGAAGAGCGGTATTGTTACTACCGTTACCGCTCTTCAGAGCTGCTGGGTCTCGCCAGGTCTGGGCTAGTACTGGGGGTGTCTGATAGACACCTCTCCATTACTTACACCAGGAATTGATAGCAGCTGACATTACACAGCTGACATCAACCCTAAAAATCATTACACATACCAGAATGAAATGCTCTGGTGGCTGGGAAAAGCAGTAGAGTTAGCACAATTCCCAGGCGCTGGGTGATAACTACAACTGTTTTCATCCTTGCCTGGTCTCCCTGCGAAGCCCTTCTGTTGTATTTACATGCGCTGAGTTCAGGCCACTAAACGAGTGTGATCGACAATAGTGAAGTCGTTCGCTTGTTTCCCGGCCTCTTTACACCAACTGAGAAAGAATGATGGGGACAGAATAATCACAATTAGATCAATCTGTCCCCATACAGTATCATGTTATCAGCAGCACAACTGCAGTTAACACCGGCGATGTGCTGCTGAGAACAAGGATTTCTGTTCCCACAAAAACAATCCAATCACTCGATGAATAGGCAGCATTTTATTGTTTAGTATAATACACCCCATAGTCCTCCATATATTATAATGTGCACCTCAGTCCTCCATATAGTATAATACACTTCTCCATATAGTATAATATACTCCTCATAGTCCTTCATGTAGTATAATACACTCCTCAGTCCTCCATATAGTATAATACACTCCTCATAGTCCTCCATATATTAAAATACACTGCAATTCCCTCCATATAGTATAATACACTCCTCAGTCCTCCATATATTATAATGTACTGCCACAGTCCTTCAAATAGTATAATACATTCCTCATAGTGCTCCATATAGTATTATGCCCCGCCATTCTCATCCATGTAGTACAATTCACTTCCCATAGTATAATGCACCCCATAGTTCTTCATATAGTATAATGCATTCCCCATAGTCCTCGATACAGTATAATGCAGCCCACATATAGTATAATGATGCCACCCCAGAGTATAATACAGCCACCCCACAGAATATATTGTAACCCCCCAGAGAATATAATGCAGTCCCTCATATAGTATAATGCAGCCCCTGCATATATATGGTAGCCCCCTCATAGAGCATAATGCAGCCCCCATAGAATATAATGTAGCTCCTCCATAGAATACAATGCAGCGCTCCTCATATAGTATAGTGCAGCTCCCTGTAGAATATAATGTAGCACCCCAGAGAATAAAATACAGCCCCCATAGAATATAATACAGCCATCATAGAATATAATACAGCACCCCATAGAATGTAATACAGCCCTCCATAGAATGTAATACAGCCAACCTCCCCATAGAATATAATACATCTCCCTATAGAATAAAATGCAGCCCCCAGAGAATGTAATACAGCCCCCCATAGAATGTAATACAGCCCCCCATAGAATGTAATACAGCACATCCCTCATAGAATGTAAAACAGCCCCCCATAGAATGTAATGCAGCCAGCCCCCGTAGAATGTAATGCAGCAAGCCCCCATAGAATGTAATCCAGCCAGCCCCTGAAGAATGTAATCCAGCCAGCCCCCGTAGAATGTAATGCAGCCAGCCACCATAGAATGTAATGCAGCCAGCCCCCATAGAATGTAATGCAGCCAGCCCCCATAGAATGTAATGCAGCCAGCCCCCATAGAATGTAATACAGCATAGCTCCATAGAATGTAATGCAGCCAGCCCCCCCATAGAATGTAATGCAGCCAGCCCCCCATAGAATGTAATGCAGCCAGCTCCAATAGAATGTAATAAATCCCCCCCTAGAATGTAATACAGCACAGCCCCCCATAGAATGTAATACAGCCCCCCCAATAGCCCCACAATCCAGTTATCACTCATTGATATATTTAAAAAAACAACAACACTCTCCTCACCTCTCCTCGTGCCCTGCGCTGCTCCCGACTCCGGTCTCAGCAGCTGCAGTCTGCCCGCCCGACACACAGCAGGTGTATTTTCCAATATGACATCATCGCGCACCCGCAGTGTCAGAGGCAGAGAAGGAATGATGGGAGAGGGAGTGTCAGCAGACGCTCTCTCCTCCATCATTGCATTCAACTGTACCGACGTCATATTCGCCGGTATAGTTGAATGCGGCGGCGCTGGCGGGGGGGTGAGTCGGGGCTGGGGGGGTGGAGTCGGCGCTGGAGAGCGGCCCACTACTGCCACCGGCCCTTCTGGCATTTGACAGAAGTGCCCAATGGCCAGTCCTGCCCTGACTGTGACACAGATTAAATTGATACCTTTGGTGAAGACATCCACTTTGTTCTTCTTTAATCACCAATTGAAATTTTATGCTAATTAAATTTCGATGCACAGGGGCTGGATCGTGCACTGAGTCTTCTCCTCCCTGTCTGTAATTCCTCTGCCCCTCTGCAGCCTCTGGTCTTAAATGACATGTTGCTGCTGAGATTTCAAAAAGAAGAAGCAAGTTATTCACAGACCGGATGCAGGCAGAGGGACCGGGAAATCACAGAAAGGGAGGAGAAAACCCAGTGTACAGTCCGGCGCCTGAGTACCAAAATCTAATGAGTAGAAAAGTTCAAATAGAGAATAAAAAACAACAACAGAATGTACTTCTTCACTGAAGGTATCAATTAAATCTGTCTTACAGCGCCATTACAGCCATGTCTTTACTTTACATTACAAAATAGTGCTGACTGCTGACAGGTTCACTTTAATGTAGTCATGTGTAGTAAATTATAACTCACAGTATATGTGAAACAATATGGAACAAATGACAAGTTATTTTCTTGAAGAAGGTTTCCATGTGGAAAAAAATGGTTTAATCTCTAAATAATATTTACATATGATATAGTGCTACAGAAACCACTGAAAAGCAAAATATGCCTGTGGACAACAACTCGTTTCTCAAACTTTACCTGCAAAGTTACTCTTCATTTCCGTTATGTATGTGAACATTAATTTACCATGCAAAACAAAAAAAAGCAACAATGAAGATTTTACTGATACCCAAAACTATTTATGTACACATTACTTTATTATGTTCCAACAGTCTAATTTTTAAAACTGTTTTGTAATTTCATTAAACAATGTATATCTTTATAATATATCTTAAAAGCGTTATTATGCATTTTTTTAAATTCTTTATTGATCAGTCTTTGCAAGTTTATGAAATCTTTACCAATGGCGCATATGGTGGGGGCACATGAGGCATTTGCCCTGAGCACAGCCTGTATGGTGGTGCTATTGGACCGACTGCTGCAGTAATCCAAGCTGTCTCCCAGGTGGGTACATTTTTAACGCCCCCCAGAGAGATATTCGTCTGTTGTCTGAACCAGTTGTCAAGTGTGAGTACAAGTGAAGCCTGGAGCCCTGACTTCCAGCACTTCCGGGTCAGGGTGACATCAGCAGCATAATCAGGTCAGCTGATCACGATGCTGACATTACTCCTGTACTGCAGAAGATGTGTTTGGTGGCAAGGTAGTATCACAAGAGGCAGGATTGGGATGGTGAATTGAGTGAAAAGACAGAATAAGCAGGGGGAATGGGAATGCATGCTGTAGTGCAGCGGTAGCACATTTATGCAGTGAGGAGGCAGTGACCCACAAAGTTCAAACACAAAACTCCTTTAATGTGCTGCTTCACAGCATTAAATGTCCCAATTCACACAAGTGCATATATATTCTCAGTGCATAGTATTAGTGTCCATTTCACCGCACTACATACTACACAGCATCCTTCCGTTTACAGTCACTAAACACTCTGGCCTTCCCTTTGACCGGTAGATGCGGGCGACTGCACCGCCGTGTCAATGTCTCTTACTCACAGCTGTACACAGTCCTTGATATCCTCCTGTTTGCAGTCGTTACACATGCCAGTCCTCCTTTGGCAACAGGATGGTCTACCTCCGGTTCAACTCCGGGCACAAGACAGTCCACCTCCGAGACCAGTTACCGTGGATGGCTGTGGGTGCCAGGCCTATTGGCTACGCTCTGTCCTGTGTCTCTTCGCACAGGCAAAGCTCTGCAGAGCTTCTGCTCTGCACTCTCACTTACACCAAAACTGAAACTGGCCCTGACACACCTAAATCCTTTACTGCAGGGCTTTTAACAAAGAAACCTGTTGCCTTCAGCCACATGGAAAACCTGGGCCTGGAATGAAATGGATTGCACAACTACCATCCTGCAGTCTGTTTCACAACACAACATCCCAGAGCAGGTTTCCCCTACATCTGCCTTGGAAACTAGCATGTCCAAGACTAACACTTACTTTTACTATTTCTAGTCTGCAATGCAGCCACCGCTACGCCCGTGACACACAGTGATCCCTACCTGTGACATCGGTCACTGCTTCACCATTGCAATCACAGCTTCCAATTACCTAATTGCTTTATTGCTTCCTTCATTGCCAACGCCAGACCTGTTTGGATACGTAGCCTTATCGATCCAAAATGAATGCAGGTCAAACAGCGAGTTGTCTTGCCCAATGTAACCCAGTGAAGACATGAAAACTGCCTTGAATTGATCATTTGTCAAGTAATTACGCGATTCATGCACTAAAAACTGTGATGCCACCGGACGAGTGGCAATGTACTCCTTGACCAATAAAACGGGGCAACATGGGACACCCAGTGCTTTTATAGTTAGCCAACAACCCAAACCATGTTGATCTGTTTTTAACCTTCACATGCTGATTTTTAAACCCTCATCAAAGGCTATGACATCATTGGCCTGTAAACGACCTTCTGATTTATCAGTAGGAGTAACTAGTTTGCCCACGCACAAAGCTGTAAATAATGCTAATGAAAAAGCCGCTACAAAAAGTTGTTCCTTAAACACAGTATTGGTAACAGACAATAGTGCGCCCAAATCCAAGTCAAAATTGCAAAGGATACTGGATGCCTACTGCCTCCCCCCTCTTCTTTCTCCAGCCCATAATGATCTGTTTCACGACAAACATCTTAGTGAAATTGCGGACCTCCTATAGCTTCACCATAAAAGCAATACTCAAAAGCGCTTTCTGAACACTGGTGCTGGAAAGTCACTTTTTTCTCCAAAAATCCAGTGTTAACAATGTCAATTCTAAATGCTGCTCGGACGTAGACGGAAATTTACCACTGGCAATACCAAACCAAGTATCCCAGGCTGCACTACGACTCTGCCTAGTAGACTGTGCCACTGATGATTGAACTAGATTTAACAATTCAGCTCTACCAGGGCCCAGAAGTGATACAGGCATTGGAAACAGACCTGTGATGCCAGGGGATGCAGTGTCCTGAAATGATCCATCTGTAAACGAGACAGAGTGTCCACTGTTACATTATCTAGGCCTGACACATGGTGAGCCCTGAATCATATATTCAAATGAAGACATTGTAACATCAAATACCGTAATAATGCTAAAATACCAATACAAGTCAATGGGACTCAAGTATCGGAAGGTATCCCTGATGGTTCCCAGGGTCTGAAGGAGAGGAAACTCTCCTTCAGGCCCTGGGATCCATATGAATGTGTAAAATAAAGAATTGAAATAAAAAATATTGATATACTCACCTCTCCGACGCAGCCTGGACCTTACCGCTGTGAACCGGCAGCCTTCTTTGCTTAAAATGAGCGCGTTCAGTACTTTCCATGACGTCACGGCTTCTGATTGGTCGCGTGCCACTCATGTGACCGCCATGCGACCAATCAGAAGCCGTGACGTCATCCCTCAGGTCCTAAATTCCTAGAAGGGAATTTAGGACCTGAGGGATGACGTCGCGGCTTGTGATTGGTCGCGTGGCGGTCACATGAGCGGCACGCGACCAATCAGAAGCCGTGACGTCATGGAAGGTGCTGAACGCGCTCATTTTAAGCAAAGCTGGCTGCCGGTTACTACCAGGGCGCGTCAGAGGGTGAGTATATCCCTATTTTTTATTTTAATTCTTTATTTTTTACATGGATATGGATCCCAGGGCCTGAAGGAGAGTTTCCTCTCCTTCAGAGCCTGGGAACCATACACTGGGAACTTCCGATTCCGATTCCCGATACCACAAAAGTATCGGATCTCGGTATCGGAATTCCGATACCGCAAGTATCGGCCGATACCCGATACTTGCGGTATCGGAATGCTCAACACTACTCGAGAAGCATCAAGTTAGTAATTAAACTGGAATTACACCATACTGGTGGCCATGTCTCCTGACATCATGCAGCACCCATGATGGCCTTAAAACCAACACTGCCAGCCGCATCCGTCAACCTTAAATACCTCATCCTCCTGACAAATTACGCTCCCATTAACGATTGTAAGAATTTCTGCCAGACTAACAAGTCTTTTCTGTATGGCTCTTGTAACTCTAATAAAGTGCTCCGGTTTTTGAATGCCACACGTAGCCAGTGACAGACATCTGGAAAAAACACGCCCCTTAGGAATTACACGACACGCAAAAAACAATAGGCGTAATAGCGACTGTACCAGCCTAAGTTTTACGTTACTGTCGGCAACCACTTGATCAATAAGGGATGACAGTCTCTGCAATTTTTCATCCTGGAGGCGAAAAACCATAGATTTCGTGTCAAAACTCAACACCCAAAAACGAGAGCTTTTTGTCGTTGGTCCTTCAGTTTCATCCACTGTGATAGGTACGCTGATGTTTCCCATCAGGCACCTGAATACATGCAGCAAATAAGTGCACATGTTGTCATTACTATGGTTGATAAAAAGGAAATCGTACAAGTAATGAACGACAGCTGGCAAATTTGACTCAAACCTCACCATCCATTCCAAAAATGATACAAAGACTTCGAAATAGTAGCATGAAATTGATCAACCCATCGGCAGGCACATGTTTACAAAACAGAAACTGTGTAATCTGCAACCCAACAAGTGGTAACACGAAGGATTAATGGGTAACACTTTCAACAATTTTTCACAGGGTACTCCCAGCCTGACTACTGCAAATCTCACGAAGACTGGAAAGGTATCCAAAATCCAAAAGAAAAACCTTCAACTAGAAGGTTTGCCTCCTCTGTCCTGGGATACCAGCTTAGCCAATGCCACATTTTCTCGTGCTGTCTATTGTGCATGAAACAATGGAAGGCTGTGTAAGCCCTGCCACAAATTGCACATTCAAGGTGGAACTTATAGGCAGTGAGAAATCTACAGTAACCATTGGTAGAGCTCGTAGGCTTCTTTGGCTCGCTGAGCCGCTGCGGAGGCTGTTGATGCAACCAAGGTGGCTCCTCCCTGAAGGAGGTTTTTGTGACAACATCAATTGAATCCATACATCGGTTGCCTTGGCCACCCATCCAAACAAGGAAGACTAAGCCAAAGGGCAACAAAACTCCTCATCATAATGCCACCAAGCTGAACCCCCGTGCAGCTTGTGGGAGTTATAAATTGTATCCATATATACAAAATTCTCAGAACCTTTCTCAAGAAAACACTGGCAAAGTATTAATGCCAAGGAAGAAAAAAACTGAATCCAAATCCCAAACATTATAGCTACTTTTGCCTTCCTTTCTGAATTATGCTCAAAAACCCTTTCTTTATCAATGGTCGCATTGATACCGGAACAAGAGACTAAATATCCACAAACTCGTGTTGGATAATTTTTTCCCTCATTTCCATAGAGATGTTAGTCCTGATTGGCGCAACGCTGAAAAACATGGAATCTCCTAAAAGCTAAATTGGCAAACAATTCAGCCCAACCAGGCGAAGCGGAAGGCTCCCCTGTAGGATCTGATGTCCTCAGATTACTGTCCTTTTGCTTCAATTTTGCTAAGAACACTTTTAATATTTAATAGAGTCATTATTTGCATTAAAAACATTGTCACAGGCTGACATGAGCCAAGCACCATTGTAGATCAACTCACCCCAGCAGGTGTTGCAGCTGTGTCGATGAAAACCTTGGGCTATGATGGTGATGCTGGCATCGCAGATTGTCATGCAACAAAAGACTAACTGGGATGGGACTCTCAGGATATCCGTCTATCCCCTGGGCCTCTGAGGTGGATATCCCGATGGCTCTTACTCCTCCGGTGCCTTTTTGTGTTGATGATGGGGAGATGATTCTTCGGATGATGAATGAGCGGTTTCAGGCAAAAATCTTCTGCAAATGCTGTTGGAGCACCCTCTTTGAGTAGACCTCCTGGGACTTGCCTGGCGACTGTAACCTTGGTAACAGTGACAATTCCTCTGCTGATATTGAGGAGACTCGCCTATCATGCCATCTGAAACAAAAAATTAAGAGAGCGACTAGCCCAGAGCAATCACTTCCAATGCCCTGTCTCCTGTCAGTATCCTGCTGCTTATCCCCACCAAACGTGGAACCTGGGGATATAAGGGTATCCAATAATACGTTACTTGTCTGTACATGTAGTAAACCATGCACACTCTCGGATGCCTGTCCTGTAACAGGGCACCTTTTAACCCTTTCGGCCAGAAGGGTTGTATCATAGATCCTATTATATGGTTGTAATGCCAACCACCCACTACTCTCCCTGCAAATATGTAGTTGTTTTGTGTGCCTACTCTGCACTGCCACTCTCTCACCTTTGAAGCATTGGCTTCATTTCACCGGCGGCATCTAAACCTGGGTTCATCTTCCTTGTATACACCTGCATGCTGCTCTCTTCCTGTAGCACCGACCTCTCGTGTCACTTCTGCATTGCACTGTCTCCCTCGTGTGAAGAAGGGAGGAGCGTCACCATGCTACCTGGTGCTGGCTGGACCGGATTTTGTTGGCTGTGCTGGGAGACCTGGAGACAGATGGTTCGGTGGGTAGGTTCTGTGCTGGGGCCATGCCAGGCTGGTGACATCTGGTGGGAATCTTCAAGAGGGACTGGCACCTCATGAAAGTATGCCTTAGGACTTTGACAATGGTGAACAGGTTATCCTGTTTTCATTGGTGATGTAAGTTAAATGTTTTTGCAATAGTGATTAGTGATGGGCGAACGTGCTTAGACAGCGTCTTATCCGAGCATGCTCGGGTGTTATTCGAGTATCTTGGGAGTGCTTGTATATTATGTTCCTGTCCTCGTGGCCGCATGATTTGTGGCTGTTAAGGAATCCCCACATACTGTATGTTCAGGATTTCTATCAAACTGGCAATTCCTGCATGTGTTCATGCTGTCTGACAGCCACAAATCATGAAGCCATGAGGACATGAACATAATATATGAGCACTACAAGATAGTCGGATAACATTCGAGCATGCTTGGATAAGACGATATCCGAGCATGTTCACTCATGACTATTAGTGATGTCTTTTACAGATGTATAGCAACAGGCTTGGGCTGGTCCACAGGGTAACAGGGGAATCCCCTGATGGGCCCCTGTGTAGATCTGGGCCCCCAACACCACTGTATGGGCAGTACTTGGCATAATTCACTTGATTCACTCTGTACAGAAAAAAGCAGCATCTAATCATTCATTAACCACGCTACCCAGTTTATTATAAAGAGATATAGGTAAATTTGTGAGTGAAGGTAGTATAATATTTGCATGCAGGTGAAAAGTGGGCCCCCCAAAGTCAATGCTATTCGTTGGTTCTTGTCACCCCAGTCCGACACTGTATAGCTATATGGAGGAAGACACATGTGGTGTCGAAACATGTCGTCCATAAGGGATTGAATGTATGCAATATTGTAACTGAAGAAATCTGGAACTTTTTAATGGATAAATAAAAGGTATATTTTACTTTACCATTGGACTGATCACTAGAGAAGCAAAAAGTTTTTTCTTTACATGTGTGGATTTGTCCCAATCCGTTTTCCGTGCGAACTGTAACCACAGGTTGGATGTATTCCGGTTTCTTCAAAGCGGTAAGCTGGCTTTGCCAAAAACTCTTTATATATATATATATATATATATATATATATATATATATATATATACAGTGGGGCAAAAAAGTATTTAGTCAGTCAGCAAGAGTGCAAGTTCCACCACTTAAAAAGATGAGAGGCGTCTGTAATTTACATCATAGGTAGACCTCAACTATGGGAGACAAACTATGAAAAAAAAATCCAGAAAATCACATTGTCTGTTTTTTATCATTTTATTTGCATATTATGGTGGAAAATAAGTATTTGGTCAGAAACAAAATTTCATCTCAATACTTTGTAATATATCCTTTGTTGGCAATGACAGAGGTCAAACGTTTTCTGTAAGTCTTCACAAGGTTGCCACACACTGTTGTTGGTATGTTGGCCCATTCTTCCATGCAGATCTCCTCTAGAGCAGTAATGTTTTTGGCTTTTCGCTTGGCAACACGGACTTTCAACTCCCTCCAAAGGTTTTCTATAGGGTTGAGATCTGGAGACTGGCTAGGCCACTCCAGGACCTTGAAATGCTTCTTACGAAGCCACTCCTTCGTTGCCCTGGCGGTGTGCTTTGGATCATTGTCATGTTGAAAGACCCAGCCACGTTTCATCTTCAATGCCCTTGCTGATGGAAGGAGGTTTGCACTCAAAATCTCACGATACATGGCCCCATTCATTCTTTCATGTACCCAGATCAGTCGTCCTGGCCCCTTTGCAGAGAAACAGCCCCAAAGCATGATGTTTCCACCACCATGCTTTACAGTAGGTATGGTGTTTGATGGATGCAACTCAGTATTCTTTTTCCTCCAAACACGACAAGTTGTGTTTCTACCAAACAGTTCCAGTTTGGTTTCATCAGACCATAGGACATTCTCCCAAAACTCCTCTGGATCATCCAAATGCTCTCTAGCAAACTTCAGACGGGCCCGGACATGTACTGGCTTAAGCAGTGGGACACGTCTGGCACTGCAGGATCTGAGTCCATGGTGGCGTAGTGTGTTACTTATGGTAGGCCTTGTTACATTGGTCCCAGCTCTCTGCAGTTCATTCACTAGGTCCCCCCGCGTGGTTCTGGGTTTTTTGCTCACCGTTCTTGTGATCATTCTGACCCCACGGGGTGGGATTTTGCGTGGAGCCCCAGATCGAGGGAGATTATCAGTGGTCTTGAATGTCTTCCATTTTCTAATTATTGCTCCCACTGTTGATTTCTTCACTCCAAGCTGGTTGGCTATTGCAGATTCAGTCTTCCCAGCCTGGTGCAGGGCTACAATTTTGTTTCTGCTGTCCTTTGACAGCTCTTTGGTCTTCACCATAGTGGAGTTTGGAGTCAGACTGTTTGAGGGTGTGCACAGGTGTGTTTTTATACTGATAACAAGTTTAAACAGGTGCCATTACTACAGGTAATGAGTGGAGGAAAGAGGAGACTCTTAAAGAAGAAGTTACAGGTCTGTGAGAGCCAGAAATCTTGATTGTTTGTTTCTGACCAAATACTTATTTTCCACCATAATATGCAAATAAAATGATAAAAAAACAGACAATGTGATTTTCTGGATTTTTTTGTCTCAGTTTGTCTCCCATAGTTGAGGTCTACCTATGATGTAAATTACAGACGCCTCTCATCTTTTTAAGTGGTGGAACTTGCACTATTGCTGACTGACTAAATACTTTTTTGCCCCACTGTATATATTACGTCTGTTTTTTCTTACATAAACTACAAGTGTTATTTGCTTAAATCTTCTTGTCTGGCACTTTGATATGAACAAAACTCCATTCCTCTTCTTCAGTGCAGCTTGTATTATGTATTGTATTTGACTTTATTTTGTTTTTATGTTTTGTTTGTTTGATGATTAGATGGCTATCATGGCAACTGGAATGGGCTTTAAGGAGGAGGAAGAGGGGGAGCCCATCTTCTCTGATGTACAAAAAGCCTAAACTGTTTCATTTGCTCCTTTTGGCTGAATTTTTATCATTTGTATTTCTGGCTTGATAAAGGCCTATTAGGGCCGAAACGTCACATTGTCTACCTCATTTTTGTACCCTGGCTATGTGATTTTAACGATGGAATAAAAGCTATGTTTTAACCCTAAATATACTCTCTGATGCTTTGGAATTTTTGAAATCTTTACTCGTCGGAACTATACTCTTTCCTAGGCAACTAATAGATGTTGCTCTGCCTCTGCAGCATGGGAGAAAATAGGGGGATTAAAGCTAGCTGGATCCAGCAATCTGACCAGCTTGAGAATGGCACAAGAAGACTGTAAAACATAGAGCCTGTCTGTTCTGCACGCTCCTTTTTTAGTTAACTGGACAGGCTGGGACTGCAGGGCTGTCAGCAAACTAGGCAATAAGCTGTACACCATGACATTAACAATCCCTTTGTTATTGAAAATGGAGAGGATTTTAATCATTTATGAACTTGAGACAACCCCTTTAAGCATTGCAACTTTCCTAGAGTGATTTTAACAAATTTTCCCCTTGATAGACACATCTTAAAATAAAAAATAATGATGCTTTTTTTTTATTTGCTGATATAATTGAGTATCTTAACATTGCACACATTATGACTGGGAATACAATTTTATAGCTTTCGTTAGAGTTTTTATTCTTTTATTAAATATAGTGACACTTCCCTGCAGTGATATTGGAAAATGAGGCATCACTCAAAGTAAACGAAACTTCCAATACATTAGAGCTTTGTTAAAAGAACTCTTTTGTCATTGTGAGAAAAAACTGGTATAGCTTGCTGCCAAACTGTCAGGTGCTTCCTGTTCGTGTACCACAAGATAAGTGATAGCAAGAAGTTTAACACATACTCATTACAGCAAATTAAAATGAATAGATAATATAAATGAATAATATTACTACTTGACATTGGGAAAGTTACGCAACTTAAAAACTGATAAACATAATATGTATTGTACTATGCACAAATTTTAGGCTGAGGTGGAAAAACAGTTAATAGTTTACTTTATTGGTTAACAAAATGCAATGTGAGTAAATAAATGAGAAATCTAAATCAAATCAATATTTTTTGCGACCACCCTTTATCTTCAGAATAGCATCAAAGTATTAATTCCTCCAGATACACTTGCACACGTTTATCGAAGAAGGGGAGGTTAGTCAAAACATCTTGGAGAACTCACCACAGATCCCCTGTGTATGGTGGTTTGTGCAAATCCTTCTGTCTCCTCATGGAATCCCAGACAGACTGGTATTCCTAATGATTAAATATCTGCCTATATTTCTCAGCATTGAGGACACCATTAAGTCTGAACAAATCCTTAACTCCATTTGCTGAATAGTAGCCCCAGACTTGCAAGAACCATCTACTACAGTGGGGAAAAAGTATTTAGTCAGCCACCAATTGTTCAAGTTTTCCCACTTAAATAGATGAGAGAGGCCTGTAATTGACATAATTATAGACCACAACTATGAGATTCAAAATGAGAAAACAAATCCAGAAAATTTGCAAAATAGATCTTGACAAATCAGACAAGGTGATTTTCAAGATTTGTTTTCTCATTTTGACTCTCATAGTTGTGGCCTCTCTCATCTTTTTAAATGGGAGAACTTGCACAATTGGTGGCTGACTAAATATTTTTTCTCCGACTGTGTGTTTCGCAGTAGTCTATAGACATTCATTGTTGTACCACTGTCCAGCCATTCACTGCATAAACTGTCTTCTCTTACAGCCAAATATTTCAAATTAAAACTCATGACAGCAAAGGACCTATTGCCATTTTTCTGCATCTTAGTTTCTATGTTTTTGTGCATAGTTGAGTCACTTGGCTTTGGTCGCATGTCAAAGTTATTTTTTTTGGCCTCAATTCTTCCATGAAGACTACTTCTGGCTGGATTTTTCTGAACACTAGATGAGTGTTGCTGGATTCCACTGGTTGTTGCTGATTCTGTGTTGATGGTACTCCTGGACAGCTCCCGGTTTTAAAGGGAAGCAAGTGCATGAAGTGTCTTTCATCTGCTGCATTAATTTCCCCTGACCGACCAATGCGTCTTACAATCTTCTGTATTGAACATTTCTTGATGCTTCTTCAAAAGAGCTTAAACAGCACATCTTGAAACCACAATCTGCTTTGAATTCTTGGCCGGAGAGAAACTTTGGTATATAACTTGTGGTTTGTTCACAAAAGTTTATGCAAATGTACATGTTTTTTAAAAACATGCAACCGTTTGCTCTAAAAAGTCATAAAATTGTTAAAGGCAATTTTGACTTTGAGAAAAAAAATCATGAAAGTTGAGAACCGTTTTGATGAAGTTGGCATAAAAATAATCTGCAATTATCATGAAATAAAAACTTGACTTAAAAAAAGCAAGCAAATGAGAAATCGGGTCAAATAAAAGTATTTCTTTGTCCATGAATATTTACTTCTAAACGATTTGTCTTTTGTCATGGTATTCTTTTCAATAGTGGAAAATTTATATACCAGAGTTTCTATTTTTCTAGTTTCTTTTATTGTTTTATTTTTTCTTTAAAAGATTTAACAAGGAATAATGAAGAACTCTATGTTAAACACAAAAACCATATTCCATCAAAGTTTATTGCTCAAAAAATATGCTTTCCATTTTGTTAGTCAAATACTGCATAAGTGACAATAAATAAAAACAATTTTATAGATCTCTCATACATATCATGAAAATTTAATGATACACTCATATATTCTTATTATCACTGTCCAGGTAAGATCTGATTGCTTTTGAGACTTAAGCCCCCTAAGCATTATGGCGGTCTTCTAGTGACTTTCTGGCTACTTGCTATTTATAGAAAAACTGATTCATATCTTGTGTCAAATGAATGAAAATATTGATTTGTGGTCCATTCCAGTGCAGTGAAAAAAGTAATGTTATTTTATAAATCTTGTGTTTGAGTCAAATATTGTGATATATAGGTAGACTTTCCTTTGCAGATGTTATATCAATGTTTTTCACTCTGCTTTTCATCACTGCTTTTCAATTTGGTAATGTTTTGATATTGATTATATTTCTTGACACAGATATATTTTCTGTTGGGAATGAAAGGAAAAACAGTATCAAGAGAAGAAGAAAATAGAATTTCAAAATGATACACTTTGTCTTTGAGTTTACACTTAACTATACCTATTGAAATCTGTCCGTATGATAGCACACTTCCATTGAGGAGCTTAACATGTACCTAAAATGATACTTAAGATAAAGTTTTATTTTTATGCTTCAAACTATTTAGAAATGTGCACACTAAGTTTTTTGACGTGGGTTTCAAAGTGGAATTTTGAAGTGCACTCACCATCAACACGTACATAAAAAACCTCTGTGTGAACATACCCTTACCAACATATCACTAGCCTATATGCTATCCTCTTTGATCCTGAGCTGATAAGGCCTCTACAACAAATCCTAAATTGATCCTGAAGCAGGGCATACCAGTTGCAGGAAATACAACCACATCCGGGCAATTACAGAAGGCGGTCCGATTGGTGGCCATTGATGGTTTCAACTGGAGGTACTTCTGAGCATACACATCCATTTGAAAAGTATTTCAGAGGAGAGTGCCACTAACAATTATTCAAGATTCAGGCTATCACAGATCTATGGCAGCAATGTATGATGTCAGTTTCCGAATGCAGCTGGAGCAATGAGGTTATTGCATTGCTCCACCTGCTCTTAGAAAAGTTTGAAGAGGACTAAACTGCTTGTTGTCGGAACAAGGAAAGATGAAGGGCGTGGGAGTTTTTATATAATTGCCTTTAGTGTAAATATTCAATGGTAAAATATTGTCATGATGTGGCAGCATTATTTTGCTTGTTATAGCGGTATTATTCAGTCACTCATGCACTCTGTATGCTGGTAATCTCTGGTTATCGCAGGGTGGTACTGACATAGTAATATTATTGGTAAAACTGGTCTTGCTATAGTGGATTTTGTTTAATAACAGACTTGATATAAATTCATTTTAATGTATAATTTTGGCATTGCAGCCATCAAAGAAATTGTCAATTGTATTGAAGGCTTGTCTGGGACTTTATCATTGATGGCCTATTTTTAGGATAGATCATTAACCCCCTTAACCCCCAAGGGTGGTTTGCACGTTATCGACCAGGCCAATTTTTACAATTCTGACCATTGTCCCTTTATGAGGTAATAACCCTGGAACATTTCCATGGATCCTGGTGATACTGTCACTGTTTTCTCATGACATATTTTACTTCACGTTAGTGGTAAAATTTCTTTGCTACGACTTGCGTTTGTTTGTGAAAAAATGGAAATTTGGCAAAAATTTTGCAATTTTACAACTTTGAATCTTCATGCCCTTAAATAACAAGAGATATGTCACACAAGATACTTAATAAGTAACATTTCCCATATTTCTGCTTTACATCAGCACAATTTTGGAACCCAAATTTTTTTTGTTAGGAAGTTATAAGGGTTAAAAGTTGACCAGCAATTTATCATTTTTGCAACACCATTTTTCTTTTAGGGACCACATCACATTTGAAGTCACTTTAGGGGGTCTATATGATAGAAAATTACCAAAAGTGACACCATTCTAAAAACTGCACCCCTCAAGGTGCTTAAAACAACATTCAAGAAGTTTATTAACCCTTCAGGTGCTACATAGGAATTTGTGGAATGCTTAAAAAAAATGTACATTTAACTTTTTTCACAAAAAATGTACTTCAGATCCAATTTTTTTTAACCAAGAGTAAAAGGTGAAATTGGACTCCAAATGTTGTTGTCCAATTTGTTCTGAGTACGCTGATACCCCATAAGTGGGCGGGAACCACTGTTTGGGCGCAAAACAGAGCTTGGAAGGGAAGGAGGGCCGTTTGAGTTTTTCAAACTAAATTGGCTGGAATTGAGATCAGATGCCATGTCGCGTTTGGAGAGCCCCTGATGTGCCTAAACAGTGGAAACCCCTCAGAAGTGACACAATTTTGACAAAATTTTGGAAACTAGACCTTCTATGGAACTTATCTAGATGTGTGGTGAGCACTCTGAACCCCCAAGTGCTTCACAGAAGATTATAACGTAGAGCCGTAAAAATGATATTTTTGCCCTCAATTTTTTATTTTCACAAGGGTAATAGGAGAACTAGGACCCCAAAAGTTGTTGTCCAATTTGTCCCGAGTACGCTGATACCCTATATGTTGGGTTAAATTACTGTTTGGGTGCACAGCAGAGCTCGGAAGGGATGGAGCACTGTTTGAATTTAGCAACGCAGAATTGGCTGGAATTGAGATCGGATGCCATGTCACGCTTGGAGAGCCCCTGATGTCCCTAAACAGTGGAAACCCCCTAACCCCTCCTGTCTTGCCTGTCAGCATCTGCGATTCTCTGTCTATTTGCATTGGCGATTCCCTGTTTGTCCGCACTTGCGGCCCAGTACCCCCCTGCCAGAGACCAAGTTGCCCCTGAAGCCGCTCCTTCTGTCCTGTTTGAACTGGGTCCTACACAAACCTGCCTGTGTAGCAGTCATTTCCACCAGCACCTTCATATCTCATTAAGGGCTCAGCAGCCGTATAAACCTTAGTAACGCCGCTCCATGCTCTCTTCGGTCCATAGCACAGTGGGACTACAATCCATGCTCGCGCTAAGCAGTCTGGATGCAAGCATAACAGAATGCCACTGTTGGGTATAATAATAATAATAATCTTTATTTTTATATAGCGCTAACATATTACGCAGCGCTTTACAGTTTGTACACATTATCATCGCTGTACCCGATGGGGCTCACAATCTAAATTCCCTATCAGTATGTCTTTGGAATGTGGGAGGAAACCGGAGTGCCCGGAGGAAACCCATGCAAACACGGAGAGAACATACAAACTCTTTGCAGATGTTGTCCAAGGTGGGGTATAGTGCTGATGCACTTGAAGTTGCTGTAGTCTAGAGTCAACCTTGAGAACTTTTGGCATCACTGAATAGTGGGGAACTTGTTAACTGGAATAGTGTATGAACAAAATTTTCAGATGCCCTTTTCTCGAAGGGAATCTGTCATCAAATTTTTACTCTCCGATAGAATACATTGCCATGTACCTGTAGATGACACAAAATGAAAACCTGTATGGCTCCAAAACAGTGTTCCAGTGCTGATAAATCCAGTTCTCGATGTAAATTCTAATGAGGCTGGAAGTGCATTGGGAGCATTGCATCATTATCTTATTCATTACTCCTGCCCAGCACCACCCTCCTTTTATTTATGTAGAGCTCTACTTCTTGCCGGCCAAACACCTAACCCATCAGGAGAGCAGCAGGGAGTAATAAAGAGTACTGATGCACTTACCATCGATGCCCCACCAAGGACAGCATTTCTCAGTGCTGGAGCAGCAATTTGCGGGCAGATACAGGTATTAATTACCTTGCATTTTAAAGACCTACATGGCCATGTGCACTGCTCAAAAAAATAAACGGAACATTAAAATCCCACATCCTAGATATCACTGAATGAAATATTCCAGTTGTAAATATTTATTCATTACATAATGGAATATTTTGAGAACAATAAAATATAAAAATTATCAACGTAAATCACAACTAATATCCCACAAAGGTCTGGAGTTGGAATGATGCTCAAAATCAAAGTGGAAAATGAATTTACAGGCTATTATTTGTCGTTTGCACATCTATGACCCTAATAATTTCCATTAATGATTCAGATAATTGAATTGTGTTAGGGAATACTCAAAAAGATTCCAACATAATCATAAACTAATTGTAAATCTAAAATGTTGCTTTTTATCCAGTACTAAATGGATATTCGTGTCCCAGAAAGGTTTAAGGTGTGTGTAAAATAAGGGCATGTCACGCAATGGAATTTGTGCAGTTTCATCATCAACAGATGTTTGAATACAGCATCCGAGCATTATCCTGTTCTCCATTTGTTCTACACTTCGTAAACTCATATATTTCAAGGTTATAATCATAATGGGTTTGCAGTTGAATGAAGTTCTACCTTAAATCTGAACTCAGTTTTAATGTCAATTTTGTGTGAATGCACAATAAGTTCTTCATAGATGTATTATATCTGCTGCAGGATAGGAAGATGTACTCTTAGAACAAATATATATAGTACATTTCCCTGCAGTCAAGGTCATCATTAATAAGCCAGCAAACAGAGATAGGGAAATTGGATTTGTAAATAATTCTTTAAAAAAGTTAATATTTGGATACAAGGTGATTACGTGTACAAAGTCTGATTTACTGTCAACAGTATGCGGGAAAGCAACAAATTTTCAAATCAGATCTCCGTGATCCAGGCCTTAGAAGGCGACAAACACAGCGTATTAGTTACATGTCTCATCGATCATGACCATATTCCATGAGATGATTATGCTATTGTTTCTGTGGCCAGAAGTGGCATTAGGCAGTGCCAGTCCTGACGTGTTCAGTAACGATGAGCACTATCCACCCATGTGGGAACTTGTTCCTGAGAACCTGACTGATATTAGCTATCACAATGGCAAAGTTGTTATCGATCCCTGGGATTATCTCCAAAGGATGGCACTGTATAAAATAATGTTATCTGCCACTGCACCATACTTGGATATGAAAGAGACAGGTAACAAAAGGAACCTACTTTGGGGATTGGCTCTGCAACATGGATGGCAGTATCATACAGGTAATGTAATCCATATCACAGGGCTATTGAGATTCTAAAATTCTACATACGCGTTGGGATATGAAGGTGTTGTCATTTGGTGTACCTTTATAGCATTGTGTGACTTTATATAATACTTTACGTGGAATGAATTCAAACTCTTCAATTAATTATCTTATAAAATTCAGATTTAACCTAGAAATATGACTATTATCTATATAACAATGTGAGGCACATTTTTATTTTGGTTTAAATATGAAGTTTAAATGATTTTAAATGAATTTCAGATTTTATAGAACTTACTCTAATATGTTGCAGTTTCTAGAATGTCTCATCCAGATTTTGTGTGCTTGGTAAGTATCCAGTAGATTAAAGAGAGCCTAAAAGTGGAATCATGCTTCCCGAGCCATGTGCAGCATGAATAAAATGCTTTATGTTTTACTCCGAAACACTGCAGCTTTTCAGAGAATCCATACTTTTAAAAGTAGGCTGAGGGACAGGCTAGACTGATTCATGCCGCCTGTCGTTTGGACAGTTCCAATCTCCTCTCAGGTTCCCTATAAAAGAGTACTTCAGGGTGATAAAAAAAAGTTGTACTGTGCCTGCCCTTCTAAACTATAAGGGTATGTGCACACGTTCAGGTTTTTTTCGCGTTTTTTTCGTGATAAAAACGCTATAAAAACTAATTAAAAACGCATATATTATGCATCCGCACAGCAGTGTGAAGCTGTATGGGCATTTTTCATTGTGTGTAAACATAATGACCTGTAACAACCAGTCCAAAAAGATGGGAGATGGTGGGGGCGTGGCCTGCTTCATGCTAGTAGCCGCCAACCTCCTAATAATGTCTCCTTGTCTGCAGTCCGAGGTGAGGGGGGTGTTAGGGATGTGGCTTTCCCCCAGCTTCAAGTAGCAGCCAGGGGTTATTGTCTACGTCTCTGCAGGGCTACAAGCACAGTGCAGGCCATGCCCCCTCACTTTGGACTGCAGACATGAAGACATTATCAGGGGACTGTCAGGTAACAGCTAGGGACAGGCCACGCCCCTTCATTTCAGGCTGCAGGCTGGGAGACATTATTAGAGGGCTAACTGCTAGTAGCAGGGAGCAGTCCACATTCCCTACACCCATCTCTTTCTGGACCCTCTGTTACTAAGAGTGAGGTGCTTCATACTGCTGTGTGATTTAATGTCCCAGATGGGAGGGGGAAGCAGTGAAGAGCAGCTCCTGTCACACTGAAATACAAGCATTATAAAGATAATAGAACTACATTGGGTAGCTCATCTTTTTAGTTTATGAGGGCAGAGACAGTACAATTTTTTTATCTCCCCAGAGTACCCCTTTAACCCTTAAATGTTGCATGACGGCATAGTACGTCATGAGTACGTATCAGTTCCCGCATCATGACATGCTATACCCATCATGTATTTAAACTACCACTGTGTGAAAACACACAGTAAACACACAGTGACAGCTCTGTACTGGCAGCGGTCACTGCCATTGGTCAGCAGGGAAGAGATGCAGGGACCCATTTGACTAGTCCCCGCTCTCTGATCGCAGTAGTCAGTCAGTCAATCTGACTGACTGATCACAGTATGTGATCTGCAAGAGGTGCTGAAATATTAGCACTACCCTGCAGGATCACCGTGGGGAGCTTGGGTCAGCTGACAGCCATGCTTCTGCAGTTACAGCCAGTGCCAGTGCCCACATCACCCCTGGCTGATTATACCTCCAGATGCCACGATAAATAGCAATCACAGCATTTAAAAGTTTGTGAGAGGGAGTGGGCTTCCTCTTCTACCCCATTGGAACCGCTGTGATGAAATCATGGGAAGCACATTGTTGCCATGGCACCTGGAGGTCAAACAATGACATCCTGATGTGCTAGGTACAGGGGCCTGTGAGATCCAGTGTAATCTGACAGGTCTCATTGCATTGATCAGACTAATGAAAGTTAAGGTCCCATAGAGGGTCTATGTAAAAAAGCAGAAAAAATTATGGAAAAAAATCAAAATTAAAAACAGAAAACAAAAACACAATAAAGATCTAAAAATACACATATTTATGTAAAAACAAAAAATAAACTAATAAAGTATGCATGTTTGGTAATGCTGTATCTGGAACGATCTGATGTCACACAACTTAACCCCTTCAGTGAACACTGTAAATATCATGGCAAAAGACCATGCTTTTTCATCATACCCATGAAACAAAGTGGAATAAAAAGAGAACAAATGTTAAGAAAAATGTTATAGCTGAAATTGTTATCTTGTCCTGCAAAATCAGCCATACAGGTTTATCAACGGAAAAAGGAAAAGATAAAGCTCTCAGAATACAGCTATGAAAAATACATTTTTTTCTATAAAATAGTTTTTATTGTGTAAAAGCAGCAAAACATAAAAAAAATATAAATGTGGTATCTCTGTAATCGTACTTACCAGAAGAATAAAGCTGTCTTATCACTTTCACCACACAGTGAGCAGCAAAGAAATAACCCCCAAAACAATTCATGAATTTCTGTCTTTTGTTAATTCTGCAACCCAAAAATCGCCATAGAAAGTGATTAAAAAATTGCATATGACCGAAAATGGTACCAATAAAAACGTAAACTCGTCCCGCAAAACACAAGCCCTCACATGACTGTTGGCAGAAATATGGAAAAATTATAGCCATCAAAATATGGCGATGCAAAATCTTTTTTGTGTTTGATTGCAGCCAAACGTAATAAAATATATATAAATGTAGTATCGCTGTAATTGAACCAACCCAAAGAATAAAATTGTCTAATCACTTATACTGAATGAAAAATGGTATAAAAAATAAATAAAACCTATTTTTGACCTGCTGTTGATTTGTTTATTGTGCCTCCCAAAAGATTGCAGTAAGGCTCGACACGCATTTATCTGGCGATCTATGCTGAGTGCTTACTAGGGGGTTTCCATGTAAATCTATGAAATATGTGATTCAGACTAAAGATTCAATATAATGAAGCAGATGAAAATACTTTGGACTCTGTCTTGCCTATCCTCTGACAATGCCCTTCTTTTTAGGCATGCTTTAAAGTGCGGTCATCCAAAGTTTCCAGATATCACAGAACAGAAGCCACACAGATTCCAGAGTAACTCTATTGATTCACTAGTGAATGGATCCCTCATCTAAATCATGTATTTTGCCAAATTAGATAGAAACACTGATGTAAGTGCTCAGTGTAGAGCACAGGATAAATGTGAAGTCATCCAAGATGTTTTGTAACCATAAAATGCCACTAATAAAAGCTTCTACTTAACCCATAAAAAACAAGTTCCCACTTAGGTCCATCATTTGTTTATAGAAATATAGGGGTTTCCACATAGCACAAAGCCTCTGGAAAAGTGACATGGTTCCCACCAAAAGAAATAGAGCAAATTCTGCGGTCCCAAATCCGCCCTCCCTTCTGAGCCCAACAATGTGCCTAACCCACAGTTACTGTCCACATTTTTGGAATTACTATAGCGAGGAGAGCCCACATAAATTATTGGTTGTGTGTCTCCAGAAGCATGAGCTGGACACAATGTGTGGGCACTATAATTTAATGGTCACTACAATATACAGGCACTAAAATGGGATATTTGCATTTTCACTTTGCAACATTCCTTCCTGCTTGTTTCTTGAAAATATCCAAGGAGTCAAAATCATCACTAGACCTGTAGATGAATTCCCAGAGAGGAGTAATTTCCAAAGTGGGGTCAAATGAGGGAGGTTTTTGCTCCTCTGGTAAGTAAGGGCTTTGTATATGGAGTCTGCAAACTATTCTAAGAAAATCTGCACTCCAAAAGTCAAATAGTGTGCATTCTCTCCCGAGTCTCGCTACGTAGCCAAACAGTACTGTAATAGCCACAATCATGAGAAATTGTGTAACAAATTATGCTTTAATTTTTACCTTTTTACCTTGTGAAAATGTAAAATCTGAGGCTAAAACAACATTTTAGTAGTAAAAACCTAAATAATTTTTTCTTTACCGCTCAATTGTATAAAATTCTTTGAGGCACATGTGTGCTCAACATGCTCACTGCACCCCTAGATCAATTAATTGAGAATTGTGATTTGTAAAACTGTGCCACTTATAGGGGATTCTGCTGTTCTGACACTTCAAAGGCTCTGCCAATGTTATATGGCACCCACTAAATATTCTAGGCAAATCTGCACTTCAATATAGCGCTCCTTCTCTTCTGAGCTCTTCACTTTGCCTGAAAAGTAATTTCTGATCACATATGGGGTAATGTCATACTCAGAAGAAATTGCGTAACTAGTGTTGATCGAATAGCTACAGATAAGAGCTTATCCGAATAGCTATAGCATGTACCGAATAGCTGCCTCGGTAACCTGGATATCTGGAGCGCTCCGGATAATCAGCTGTTCAGCGCCGCAGCTGCATGTGTCGCGGCTGTGTGACAGTCACAACACATGCATGGAGAGCCTGTTTGTTGCGGTGCCAAACAGCTGATTATCGGGAGCGCTCCAGGTATCCAGGTTCCCGAGGCAGCTATTCGGTAAGCACTATAGCTATTGGGATAAGTGCTTATCCGAAGCTATTTGATCAACATTATGCATAACATATTTTCCCCTATTAGCACCTTTGAAAATTAAAAGCCTTGGGTTTAAAAAAACATTTTTGTGGGAAAAATTTAATTTTTCATTTTCACAGCCTAATGTTATACAATTCTATGAAATACCTGTGTTTTTAAAATGCTCACTATACTCTTAGAGGAATCCTTTGAGAGGTTTAGTTTCAAAAATTAGGACACTTGTTGGGGTTCCTACTGTTTTGGCATGTCAGGGGCATAATGATAAATTAATTTTAAAACTAAAATGTTGCTTTTTTCCAGTACTAAATGCTTATTCGTGTCCCAGAAAGGTTTAAGGTGTGTGTAAAATAAGGGCATGCCACGCAATAGAATTTGTGCAGTTTCTTCATAATAGATGTTTGAATACAGCATCCGAACATTATCTTGTTCTCCATTTGCTCTACAATTCGTAAACTCATATAATTCAAGGTCATAATCATAATGGGTTTGCAGTTGAATGAAGTTCTACATTAAAATCTGAACTCAGTTTTAAAGTCAATTTTGTGTGAATGCACAATACGTTCTTCATAGATGTGTGAGGGGGGGTTGAAGATTCCCACTCCACAACCCTTCTAAAGCTGTTTTAGTAGATGTCATTGCCTGTGTAATCATAAAAGATGTTATTGGTGTTTTAGCCAATAGATGGCAGTGGTTTGCAGATTCATACGATTGTCACCTGTATGTCAGTTGGCACAAAGGGAGATAACCAGTTTGAGCCGCCCCCAGCGACAATTGGAAAACCTGAAGGATGACAGAGAGTTGCTGGGGGCCATCTTGGAGTGCAGTTAGTAAGAAACAGATGTGACAGTAACCCAGGAGAGAAGAATAACGTTGGGGAGACTTGTCGTTGGATATGTAGGCATATATGCAACAGATACAGACTTATTTTGTGTGCTGGAGGAGTTTACACTTTCCTGACAGTAGATAGCGATGTTGTTACTGTTATATGCTTAGTTGAATGTAATGCATATACTTGTTGCACTTTGGTTTCACTTTCTCTCTGGTAAAGGGTCCTTTAGACTTCCTGTTATGCCGTATTAAGAAGCTGATGCATGTACCTCATGTTCTGTGTAGATAAAAGTTGAATCACCCCATATAATCTACTCTCACAAGTTTCTTCTTCAACCAAACTATGCAACAGGTTATGGGCCCAGTATAAAAGACAATAAGGACTTGGGGAATGCAAAAGAATACTTCAGAGCAATTATCTCCAAACAAGTAAGACTAAGGGTATGTGCACACGTTCAGGATTTCTTGCAGAAATTTCCTGAAGAAAACCGGAAATTTTCTGCAAGAAATCCGCATTTTTTTTTTTGTGTTTTTTTTCCGTTTTTTTCGCGTTTTTTTAGCATTCTGCAAGCGTAATTAGCTTGCAGAATGCTAAAGTTTTCCAAGCGATCTGTAGCATCGCTTGGAAAACTGACTGACAAGTTGGTCACACTTGTCAAACATACTGTTTGACAAGTGTGACCAACTTTTTACTATAGATGCAGCTTATGCAGCATCTATAGTAAAAGATAGAATGTTTAAAAATAATAAAAAAAATAAAAAAATGCTTATACTCACCCAGACATCTCATCAGCGGCATCCGTTCGTCTTCCTATAGCTGGTCTGTGCGCACAGGACCTAGCGTGACGTCACGGTCACGTGAGCGGTCACATGACCGCTCACGACCAATCACAGGACAGTGACGTCATCGGCGAGGTCCTTCGCCGCACATCAGCTACAGGAACCGAACGGCAGCGTGCAGTGGAGGCGGGAACACTACGCGGGACATCGAGGGTGAGTATAGGCCTATTTTTTATTTTAATTCTTATTTTTTGACCACTTATATGGTGCCCAGTGCGTGGAGGAGATTCTCCTCTCCTCCACCCTGGGTACCAACCGCACATAATCTGCTTACTTCCCGCATGGTGTGCACAGCCCCGTGCGGGAAGTAAGCAGATCAATGGACCCCTAGGTGTGCGGAATCCCTGCAATTCCGCATTTTTAATGAACATGTTGCTTTTTTTTCCGCTATGCAATTTTTTCGCGGAAAAAATCGCAACATTTGCACAAAAAATGTGGAATACACTGTAAATAATAGGAGGCATAGGTTAGCGTTTTTTTCGCGTTTTTATCACGTTTTTATAGCGAAAAAACGCGAAAAAAACGCTAAAAATCCTGAACGTGTGCACATGGCCTAATATGTTAAAGATGAGCAGCAGTTCAGACCTGAGACTCACAGTAGCTAAGCTGAACAATGAGAACTATCACTTATGGAAGTTCAAAGTGGAGATGTTATTGTCTACAGATGATTTATGGGGGGTAATCACTACAGACAGACCCAATGATAGTAATCAGACATGGGATAAGAAAATCAGACAAGCAAGAGATACTATCAGCTTATTAGTGTAGGATCATCAGTTAATCCACATAAGGAATGAGAATACAGCAAAGGGAATGTGGGAAGCATTGACAAAACTACATGAAAGATCCAGTTTAAATCACAAACTATTCCTGCTAAGAAAACTTCACAAGATTAGCTTAAGTACAAAGAAAGACATGCAGCTGCATATAAACTCCTTGATGGAGGTGGTAACACAGCTGAGATCAGTGGGTGAAGACATTAAGGAAAGCCATATAGCAACAATATTTGTGTGCAGTTTACCAGATTCATATACTGCTCTGATAAATGCACTAGAGACAAGACCTGAAGCAGACATTACACTAGAGTTTGCAAAGACCAGACTTATAGATAAATATCATAGGGTGGTTTCACATTTGCGTCTCTGTGCGCAGTGTATCATCCGCACAGATCCACATGAGTCATGCGTACCTATCTTTAACATGGCGTACGCAGGGACATGCATTTGCATCAGTTCACATGCATCTGCGTACGCATGCATTGTTTCTCGTGTACGGCGAGGTCCAGCGAACACAACATATTTCATTTTTTGAAGTGTCAAAAATCCTTCAAATATGCGCAGGCATGTGTTAGGGCTACGCACCGAGTAAATAGATGAAGTTATTGGTGCGTTCGCAGCCTGGGGTCCACCGTGCAGGAGGAACCTGCTACTTGTAAATGGCACTATATGACAGCATAAGCGAACCCTGTTACTTCACTGAGTCGCTGATAAAAGAAAGCACTGTGCCCTGTTAGGCTACTTTCACACTAGCGTTAACTGCAATCCGCCACAATGCGTCGTTTTGCCGAAAAAACGCATCCTGCAAAAGTGCTTGCAGGATGCGTTTTTTCCCCATAGACTTACATTAAGCGATGTATTGCGACGGATTGACACACGTCGCAACCGTCGTGCGACGGTTGTGCCGTGTTGTGGCGGACCGTCAGGACCAAAAAACGCTACATGTAACGTTTTTTGCTCACGATGGTTCGCTTTTTCCAACCGCGCATGCGCGGCCGGAACTTCCGCTGGAAAAATGCATCCGCTGCCCCCGTTGTGCGGCGGAGACAACACTAGCGTCGGGAACCTCGGCCCGACGCACCGCGACGGGCCGAGCCCGATGATAGTTTGAAAGTAGCCTTAGACTCACAGGAGTACACAGCTAACTGCAGAGCTGATAGCAGTCAGTGGTCTTGCACACACACAAACTCCTCACCGGAGGTGCCGGGATTCTAGGGCTTATTTCAGCCGGGACCCTGAATACATACACACAAAACTCCTCACCAGAGGTCCTGGTATTCTAGGGGCTTATTTCAGCTGGGGCCCTAAATACATAAACAAGACCACGCTGGCGCAAAGCACATAGCATAGATTGATACTAGCGCATGGCCGTGCGGTCATGCGAACCTTTTATAGCTGCAGCAACTACAGGACCTTCCCAGAAGGACCAAAAGGAGGCTGCCACAGAACTTGAGCAACTTCAGGACCTTCCTAGAGGACCAATGGGAGTTGCTGCAGTGTTATGGACCTGGTGGTTAGGAGCACCCGGAATGACCTGATGAGTAAACTAGTAATCGGAACAAGCTCTGGGAAAGTGGGAACTCTGCTGACCGCAAACTCTACTCCTATCACACACACTAAAAATAGCCGTGGAGCGTACCTAACTCTCCCTAGACGCCTCTTCACAGCCTAAGAGCTAACTACCCCTAAAGATAGAAATAGAAGCCTAACCTTGCCTCAGAGAAATTCCCCAAAGGTAAAGGCAGCCCCCCACATATATTGACTGTGAGTTAAGAGGAAAGTCACAAACACAGGAATGAAACAGGTTTTAGCAAAGGAGGCCAGACTTCACTAAATAGTCAAAGGATAGAAAAGGAAAATATGCGGTCAGCACAAAAGACTACAAAAACCACGCAGAGTGTTATGGTTCTCAATGGCAAGAGAACATAGCCCAGCATACATAGGAACTAGCTCTTGGAAGGATGGAAACTTAAACTGACCATGAACTAAACCTGCCGCACAACTAACAGTAGCCGGGTAGCGTAGCCTGCGTTTTATCCCTAGACGCCCAGCGCCGGCCGGAGGACTAACTAATCCTGGCAGAGGAAAATATAGTCCTGGCTCACCTCTAGAGAAATTTCCCCGAAAGGCAGACAGAGGCCCCCACATATATTGGCGGTGATTTAAGATGAAAATGACAAACGTAGTATGAAAATAGGTTTAGCAAAATCGAGGTCCGCTTACTAGATAGCAGGAAGACAGAAAGAGTACTTTCATGGTCAGCTAAAAACCCTATCAATACACCATCCTGAAATTACTTTAAGACTCTAGTATTAACTCATAACATCAGAGTGGCAATTTCAGATCACAAGAGCTTTCCAGACACAGAAACGAAACTGCAGCTGTGAACTGGAACAAAATGCAAAAAACAAACAAGGACAAAAGTCCGACTTAGCTGGAAGTTGTCTGGTAGCAGGAACATGCACAGAAAGGCTTCTGATTACAATGTTGACCGGCATGGAAGTGACAGAGGAGCAAGGTTAAATAGCGACTCCCACATCCTGATGGGAACAGGTGAACAGAGGGGATGATGCACACAAGTTCAATTCCACCAGTGGCCACCGGGGGAGCCCAAAATCCAATTTCACAACAGTACCCCCCCCTCAAGGAGGGGGCACCGAACCCTCACCAGAACCACCAGGGCGATCAGGATGAGCCCTATGAAAGGCACGGACCAGATCGGAGGCATGAACATCAGACGCAGTCACCCAAGAATTATCCTCCTGACCGTATCCCTTCCATTTGACCAGATACTGGAGTTTCCGTCTGGAAACACGGGAGTCCAAGATTTTTTCCACAACGTACTCCAACTCGCCCTCAACCAACACCGGAGCAGGAGGCTCAACGGAAGGCACAACCGGTACCTCATACCTGCGCAACAATGACCGATGAAAAACATTATGAATAGAAAAAGATGCAGGGAGGTCCAAACGGAAGGACACAGGGTTAAGAATCTCCAATATCTTGTACGGGCCGATGAACCGAGGCTTAAACTTAGGAGAAGAAACCCTCATAGGGACAAAACGAGAAGACAACCACACCAAGTCCCCGACACAAAGCCGAGGACCAACCCGACGCCGGCGGTTGGCAAAAAGCTGAGTCTTCTCCTGGGACAACTTCAAATTGTCCACCACCTGCCCCCAAATCTGATGCAACCTCTCCACCACAGCATCCACTCCAGGACAATCCGAAGATTCCACCTGACCGGAGGAAAATCGAGGATGAAACCCCGAATTACAGAAAAAAGGAGACACCAAGGTGGCAGAGCTGGCCCGATTATTGAGGGCAAACTCCGCTAAAGGCAAAAAAGCAACCCAATCATCCTGATCTGCAGACACAAAACACCTCAAATATGTCTCCAAAGTCTGATTCGTCCGCTCGGTCTGGCCATTAGTCTGAGGATGGAAAGCAGACGAGAAAGACAAATCTATGCCCATCCTAGCACAGAATGCCCGCCAAAATCTAGACACGAATTGGGTTCCTCTGTCAGAAACGATATTCTCCGGAATACCATGCAAACGAACCACATTTTGAAAAAACAGAGGAACCAACTCGGAAGAAGAAGGCAACTTAGGCAGGGGAACCAAATGGACCATCTTAGAGAAACGGTCACACACCACCCAGATGACAGACATCTTCTGAGAAACAGGAAGATCCGAAATAAAATCCATCGAGATGTGCGTCCAAGGCCTCTTCGGGATAGGCAAGGGCAACAACAATCCACTAGCCCGAGAACAACAAGGCTTGGCCCGAGCACAAACGTCACAAGACTGCACAAAGCCTCGTACATCTCGTGACAGGGAAGGCCACCAGAAGGACCTTGCCACCAAATCCCTGGTACCAAAGATTCCAGGACGACCTGCCAACGCAGAAGAATGAACCTCAGAAATGACTTTACTGGTCCAATCATCAGGAACAAACAGTCTACCAGGTGGGCAACGATCAGGTCTATCCGCCTGAAAATCCTGCAAGGCCCGCCGCAGGTCTGGAGAAACGGCAGACAATATCACTCCATCCTTAAGGATACCTGTAGGTTCAGAATTACCAGGGGAGTCAGGCTCAAAACTCCTAGAAAGGGCATCAGCCTTAACATTCTTAGAACCCGGTAGGTATAACACCACAAAATTAAACCGAGAGAAAAACAACGACCAGCGCGCCTGTCTAGGATTCAGGCGTCTGGCGGACTCAAGATAAATTAAATTTTTGTGGTCGGTCAATACCACCACCTGATGTCTAGCCCCCTCAAGCCAATGACGCCACTCCTCAAAAGCCCACTTCATGGCCAAAAGCTCCCGATTCCCAATATCATAATTCCGCTCGGCGGGCGAAAATTTACGAGAAAAAAAAGCACAAGGTTTCATCACGGAGCAGTCGGAACTTCTTTGCGACAAAACCGCCCCAGCTCCGATTTCAGAAGCGTCGACCTCAACCTGAAAAGGAAGAGCAACATCAGGCTGACGCAACACAGGGGCGGAAGAAAAGCGGCGCTTAAGCTCCCGAAAGGCCTCCACAGCAGCAGGGGACCAATCAGCAACATCAGCACCCTTCTTAGTCAAATCAGTCAATGGTTTAACAACATCAGAAAAACCAGCAATAAATCGACGATAAAAGTTAGCAAAGCCCAAAAATTTCTGAAGACTCTTAAGAGAAGAGGGTTGCGTCCAATCACAAATAGCCCGAACCTTGACAGGATCCATCTCGATGGAAGAAGGGGAAAAAATGTATCCCAAGAAGGAAATCTTTTGAACCCCAAAAACGCACTTAGAACCCTTCACACACAAGGAATTAGACCGCAAAACCTGAAAAACCCTCCTGACCTGCTGGACATGAGAGTCCCAGTCATCCGAAAAAATCAGAATATCATCCAGATACACGATCATAAATTTATCCAAATAATCACGGAAAATGTCATGCATAAAGGACTGAAAGACTGAAGGGGCATTTGAAAGGCCAAAAGGCATCACCAAATACTCAAAGTGGCCCTCGGGCGTATTAAATGCGGTTTTCCACTCATCCCCCTGCTTAATTCGCACCAAATTATACGCCCCACGGAGATCTATCTTAGAGAACCACTTGGCCCCCTTTATGCGAGCAAACAAATCAGTCAGCAGTGGCAACGGATATTGATATTTAACAGTGATTTTATTCAAAAGCCGATAATCAATACACGGCCTCAAAGAGCCATCTTTCTTAGACACAAAGAAAAAACCGGCTCCTAAGGGAGATGACGAAGGACGAATATGTCCCTTTTCCAAGGACTCCTTTATATATTCTCGCATAGCAGCATGTTCAGGCACAGACAGATTAAATAAACGACCCTTAGGGTATTTACTACCCGGAATCAAATCTATGGCACAATCGCACTCCCGGTGCGGAGGTAATGAACCAAGCTTAGGTTCTTCAAAAACGTCACGATAGTCAGACAAGAATTCAGGAATCTCAGAGGGAATAGATGACGAAATGGAAACCAAAGGTACGTCCCCATGCATCCCCTTACATCCCCAGCTTAACACAGACATAGCGTTCCAGTCGAGGACTGGGTTATGAGATTGCAGCCATGGCAATCCAAGCACCAACACATCATGTAGATTATACAGCACAAGAAAGCGAATAATCTCCTGATGATCCGGATTAATTCGCATAGTTACTTGTGTCCAGTATTGTGGTTTATTACTAGCCAATGGGGTGGAGTCAATCCCCTTCAGAGGTATAGGAGTTTCAAGAGGCTCTAAATCATACCCACAGCGTTTGGCAAAGGACCAATCCATAAGACTCAAAGCGGTGCCAGAGTCGACATAGGCATCCGCGGTAATAGATGATAAAGAACAAATCAGGGTCACAGATAGAATAAACTTAGACTGAAAAGTGCCAATTGAAACTGACTTATCAAGCTTCTTAGTACGCTTAGAGCATGCTGATATAACATGAGTTGAATCACCACAATAAAAGCACAACCCATTTTTTCGTCTAAAATTCTGCCGTTCGCTTCTGGACAGAATTCTATCACATTGCATATTCTCTGGCGTCTTCTCAGTAGACACCGCCAAATGGTGCACAGGTTTGCGCTCCCGCAGACGTCTATCGATCTGGATAGCCATTGTCATGGACTCATTCAGACCCGCAGGCACAGGGAACCCCACCATAACATCCTTAACGGCATCAGAGAGACCCTCTCTGAAATTCGCCGCCAGGGCGCACTCATTCCACTGAGTAAGCACAGACCATTTACGGAATTTTTGGCAGTATATTTCAACTTCATCTTGCCCCTGAGATAGGGACATCAAGGCTTTTTCCGCCTGAAGCTCTAAATGAGGTTCCTCATAAAGCAACCCCAAGGCCAGAAAAAACGCATCCACATTGAGCAACGCAGGATCCCCTGGAGCCAATGCAAAAGCCCAATCTTGAGGGTCGCCCCGGAGCAAGGAAATCACAATCCTGACCTGCTGAGCAGGATCTCCAGCAGAGCGAGATTTCAGGGACAAAAACAACTTGCAATTATTTTTGAAATTTTGAAAGCAAGATCTATTCCCCGAGAAAAATTCAGGCAAAGGAATTCTAGGTTCAGATATAGGAACATGAACAACAAAATCTTGTAAATTTTGAACTTTCGTGGTGAGATTATTCAAACCTGCAGCTAAACTCTGAATATCCATTTTAAACAGGTGAACACAGAGCCATTCCAGGATTAGAAGGAGAGAGAGAGAGGAAGGCTGCAATATAGGCAGACTTGCAAGTGATTCAATTGAAAGCACACTCAGAACTGAAGGAAAAAAAAAAAAAAATTTTCAGCAGACTTCTTTTTTCTCTCCTTTCTCTGCCAATTAATTTAACCCTTTGCGGGCCGGTCAAACTGTTATGGTTCTCAATGGCAAGAGAACATAGCCCAGCATACATAGGAACTAGCTCTTGGAAGGATGGAAACTTAAACTGACCATGAACTAAACCTGCCGCACAACTAACAGTAGCCGGGTAGCGTAGCCTGCGTTTTATCCCTAGACGCCCAGCGCCGGCCGGAGGACTAACTAATCCTGGCAGAGGAAAATATAGTCCTGGCTCACCTCTAGAGAAATTTCCCCGAAAGGCAGACAGAGGCCCCCACATATATTGGCGGTGATTTAAGATGAAAATGACAAACGTAGTATGAAAATAGGTTTAGCAAAATCGAGGTCCGCTTACTAGATAGCAGGAAGACAGAAAGAGTACTTTCATGGTCAGCTAAAAACCCTATCAATACACCATCCTGAAATTACTTTAAGACTCTAGTATTAACTCATAACATCAGAGTGGCAATTTCAGATCACAAGAGCTTTCCAGACACAGAAACGAAACTGCAGCTGTGAACTGGAACAAAATGCAAAAAACAAACAAGGACAAAAGTCCGACTTAGCTGGAAGTTGTCTGGTAGCAGGAACATGCACAGAAAGGCTTCTGATTACAATGTTGACCGGCATGGAAGTGACAGAGGAGCAAGGTTAAATAGCGACTCCCACATCCTGATGGGAACAGGTGAACAGAGGGGATGATGCACACAAGTTCAATTCCACCAGTGGCCACCGGGGGAGCCCAAAATCCAATTTCACAACAGCAGAGTAAGCAAAAAGACTCCCCACACCAACTCACGGTGTGGAGGTGCCACTCTGCACCCCAGAGCTTCCAGCTAGCAAGGGAATATCATGATAGCAGGCTGGACTAGAAATTAGCAGTACTTAGAAATATATTCAGGAAGCAGTAACAACAAATGAACTAGCAAAGACTTAGCTTCTGCTGAAGTAGACAGGTCCTCAGAGAAGTCCAAGAGAGATCTGAACCAATACTGAACATTGGCAGCTGGCATGAAGTAACGATCTGAGTGGAGTTAAATAGGGAAGCCAGCATAGCAATAAACGAGAGCAGCTGACAAAACCAACCTCAGTGACCAGCAGTTCCGCTCAAGGCCACCAGAGGGAGTCCAAGAGCAGAACTAACCAAAGTACCATTCATGACCACAGGAGGGAGTCCGAGAACGGAATTCACAACACTGCAGCACCTGAGCATGTGACCCTTGATCTCCAATGAGAGATATTACCCTGGGTATACTCAGAAGGGGAAAAGTAGGACTTAGTCCCAAAGACATCTGCTCACCGTTGACCAGTACTGGCTACAATGGCAGAAGCTGGAAAGGCAGCAGTAACTTTTTGCACAGTGTCAGACTGAGCGAGACGCTAGGACCGACGCCTCCGCTGAGCAGGCTCCACTGCGGCAGGAGAAGAATGGGAGACCGCAGCGGAGATGCCTCAAGATTCCCCCTGTGCAGAGGCGGGAACTCAACCCCTAACTTTACCCCCCCTCCCAGCGTCCCCCCCTCCTTGGACCTCGCTACGCTCGAAGGCAGCAATGAGCTGCGGAGCCTGAATGTGCTCAGCAGGCTCTCAGGACCATAACCCTTCCAGTCCACCAAATAAAATTTTTTGCCATGTACCACCTTGCACCCCAAAATAGCGTTCACTTCGTAATCGTCCGTAGACGAACTCGATGTCCTGGCAGATGACTCGGAAAACCGGGACATGTATACGGGCTTCAAGAGGGACACATGAAAGGTGTCGTGATACCCAGGCGTGGTGGAAGGGCCAGATGGTAGACCACAGGGTTAACCTGTTCAAGGACCTTGAAGGCACCCAAGTAGCGAGGTGCAAACTTAGTGGACTCAACTTTCAGCCTGATGTTACAGGCGGAGAGGCACACTAAGTCGCCAGGAGCAAAGGTCAGAGCGGGGCGCCGATGTGCATCTGCAGAGGACCTCATTCATTCCTTGGAGGCCCGAATGGCATCCTGAGTGCAGTCCCAAACGTCCCGTGCCTCCACAGCCCAGTCTGCCACCCTGGAGTCGGCGGAAGACACGGGCATAGGCACAGGAACCCGCGGATGCTGACCATAGTTAAGGAGGAATGGGGTCTGTCCAGTGGAGTCAGCTACGGCGTTGTTCAGCGCAAACTCCGCCCACGATAGCAAGGATGCCCAGTCATCCTGCCTGGCTGAGACAAAATGTCGCAGATATGTGACCAAAGTCTGGTTGGCCCTGTCGTGTCGGGATGATATGCAGAAGATAGATTCAACTCAATGCTGAGAAGACGAAAATGCTCTCTCCAGAACCGAGACACAAACTGGGGACCCCGGTCATTGACAATTTTGTCTGGCATACCATGTAGGCGGAAGATGTGTTTTATAAACAACGCTGCCAAGGCCCATGCAGAAGGTAGCTGTGGAAGCGGCACCAAGTGCACCATTTTAGAAAAATGGTCGGTGATAACCCAAATGATGGTGCAGCCACGAGACTTGGGTAAGCCCACCACAAAGTCCATCCCGACCATCTCCCAGGGCCTGTCTGCCACCGGCAAGGGATGAAGTAACCCAGCTGGCCATTGTTGAGGAGACTTATTTTTGGCGCAGGAGACACATGCCCGAATATAATCTCCAACGTCACAGACCATATGGGCCACCAGTATGTCCTCGCCAGCAGCTCAGATGTCCTCTTTGTCCCAAAATGTCCACCCACCCTGGACGAATGAGCCCAAGAGAGAACCTCCAGTCGCAAATTAGTAGGTACAAAAGTCTTGCCTGGAGGCACTAACTCTAGCGAAACCGGAGCTACGGTTCTCAGGCTCTCAGAAGGGACAATAAGCCGAGGCTCCCCTTCCTTTTCCTCAGAAGACACAACGGAGTGAGAGAGAGCATCAGCATGAATGTTCTTCTCCCCAGAGAGATAATGGAGGGTGAAGTGGAACCGGAAGAAGAACAAGGACCATCTGGCCTGACGAGAATTTAGCCGCTGGGCTGTTTGTAAGTACACCAAATTTTTGTGGTCAGTGAAGACTTGGAAGGGAAAGCGAGCCCCCTCCGAAAGATGTCTCCACTCCGAGAAGGCCAACTTCATTGCTAGCAACTCCTTGTCCCCGATGGAATAATTCCTCTCCGCTGGTGTGAAGGTCTTGGAGAAGAAGAAGCAAGGATGCTTCCGACCTTGAGCATCCTTTTGGAAGAGGACTACTCCAGCACCAACGGATGAGGCATCCACCTCCAATATAAATGGCTTATCAACATCGGGATGATGTAGGATGGGAGTGCTAGCAAAATTAGACTTAATAGAAGTGAAAGCCTTGGAGACCTCTTCAGAACACAATTTGGGATTTGCACCCTTCTTGGTGAGGGCTACCAAGGGAGCTACCAAAGTTGAGAAGTGGGGAATGAACTGGCGATAGTAATTAATGAACCCCATAAAGCGCTGCACCGCTTTAAGAGAATGGGGTTCTTGCCAGTCCATCACAGCCTGTAGTTTGGCAGGATCCATAGCCAATCCCTGGGTGGAGATGATATAGCCCAGGAAAGGTAAAGACTTCTGCTCAAACATACATTTCTCCAACCTTGCATAGAGGGAATTTGCCCGAAAGAGGTCGAAGACTCTGCAAACATCTCTCCGGTGGGAGTCAATATCTGGAGAGAAGATAACAATATCATCCAGATAGACTACGACCGAGGTGGAGAGCGTATCCCGGAAGATATAGTTAACAAAGTCTTGGAAAACGGCTGGGGCATTACAGAGCCCGAAGGGCAACACCAGATATTCATAGTGCCCATCCCTGTGTTAAAAGCCGTCTTCCATTCGTCCCCCTCACGGATGCGAATCAGGTTATAAGCACCCGCAGATCTAATTTGGTAAATACTAGTGTTGAGCATTCCGATACTGCAAGTATCGGGTATCGGCCGATATTTGCGGTATCGGAATTCCGATACCGAGATCCGATACTTGCCGCATATCGGATACCGGAATCGGAAGTTCTCAATTCAAACAGCACGAATTCAGCCAATGAGGACTGATTACAAGTGTGGGCACATCCTGTTCAGCATGGTGGGCATGAAACTACTGGCAAGGCTGTGATTGGCTGCTGAAATGATGTCATGCTGCAGTTTAAAAGTCGCTGGCGCCATTTTGGGCTCACTCTGCTGTGAGTTCAGTTAGGCATAGGACGCTGTGTTCTGACTGAGGGCCAGTTGAGATAGCGATTTGCTTCTTTGTGCTTTTCCCAGGCTAATTTAGCAACCGCTGTGTGTTCACCTTGCTTTTGCCTTGCAGCGCTGTTTTCACAGCGATCTGCAAGGTCTCTGTGTGTGTGTGTGTGAGTGAGTGCAGCCCACTCTGTAGTCTGTGTGCAGCCATAGCTGGTTGTATCCAGCTCAGGGTGGTTCACTGACTCATACAGTTCTATCCATTCCATTGTCCTTTTTTGCAAATAGTGCAGGCTGCTGCACATTTTTTCAAATAATTCCTATTAGTGGCTTTCCACCCGTATCCAGCTAAATTGTGGAAAAACACTACATAGGATAACGTATAGGAGGTTTTTGGGGCCTTGCAGCGCCGTTTACGGCTGTCTGCACAGTCTCCGTGTGAGTGCAGCTCGCCCTGTAGTCTGTGTGCAGCCACAGCTGGTTGTATCCAGCTCAGGGTGGTTCACTGACTCATACAGTTCTATCCATTCCATTGTCCTTTTTTGCAAATAGTGCAGCCCGCTGCACATTTTTTCAAATAATTCCTATTAGTGGCTTTCCACCCGTATCCAGCTAAATTGTGGAAAAACACTACATAGGATAACGTAGAGGAGGTTTTTGGGGCCTTGCAGCGCCGTTTACGGCTGTCTGCACAGTCTCCGTGTGAGTGCAGCTCGCCCTGTAGTCTGTGTGCAGCCACAGCCGGTTGTATCCAGCTCAGGGTGGTTCACTGACTCATACAGTTCTATCCATTCCATTGTCCTTTTTTGCAAATAGTGCAGCCCGCTGCACATTTTTTTCAAATAATTCCTATTAGTGGCTTTCCACCCGTATCCAGCTAAATTGTGGAAAAACACTACATAGGATAACGTAGAGGAGGTTTTTGGGGCCTTGCAGCGCCGTTTACGGCTGTCTGCACGGTCTCCGTGTGAGTGCAGCTCGCCCTGTAGTCTGTGTGCAGCCACAGCTGGTTGTATCCAGCTCAGGGTGGTTCACTGACTCATACAGTTCTATCCATTCTATTGTCCTTTTTTGCAAATAGTGCAGCCCGCTGCACATTTTTTGAAATAATTCCTATTAGTGGCTTTCCACCCGTATCCAGCTAAATTGTGGAAAAACACTACATAGGATAACGTAGAGGAGGTTTTTGGGGCCTTGCAGCGCCGTTTACGGCTGTCTGCATGGTCTCCGTGTGAGTGCAGCTCGCCCTGTAGTCTGTGTGCAGCCACAGCCGGTTGTATCCAGCTCAGGGTGGTTCACTGACTCATACAGTTCTATCCATTCCATTGTCCTTTTTTGCAAATAGTGCAGCCCACTGCACATTTTTTCAAATAATTCCTATTAGTGGCTTTCCACCCGTATCCAGCTAAATTGTGGAAAAACACTACATAGGATAACGTAGAGGAGGTTTTTGGGGCCTTGCAGCGCCGTTTACGGCTGTCTGGTCTGCACGGTCTCCGTGTGAGTGCAGCTCGCCCTGTAGTCTGTGTGCAGCCACAGCCAGTTGCATCCAGCTCAGGGTGGTTCACTGACTCATACAGTTCTATCCATTCCATTGTCCTTTTTTGCAAATAGTGCAGCTCGCTGCACATTTTTTGAAATAATTCCTATTAGTGGCTTTCCACCCGTATCCAGCTAAATTGTGGAAAAACACTACATAGGATAACGTAGAGGAGGTTTTTGGGGCCTTGCAGCGCCGTTTACGGCTGTCTGCACGGTCTCCGTGTGAGTGCAGCTCGCCCTGCAGTCTGTGTGCAGCCACAGCCGGTTGTATCCAGCTCAGGGTGGTTCACTGACTCATACAGTTCTATCCATTCCATTGTCCTTTTTTGCAAATAGTGCAGCCCACTGCACATTTTTTCAAATAATTCCTATTAGTGGCTTTCCACCCGTATCCAGCTAAATTGTGGAAAAACACTACATAGGATAACGTAGAGGAGGTTTTTGGGGCCTTGCAGCGCCGTTTACGGCTGTCTGCATGGTCTCTGTGTGAGTGCAGCTCGCCCTGTAGTCTGTGTGCAGCCACAGCTGGTTGTATCCAGCTCAGGGTGGTTCACTGACTCCTACAGTTCTATCCATTCTATTGTCCTTTTTTGCAAATAGTGCAGCCCGCTGCACATTTTTTCAAATAATTCCTATTAGTGGCTTTCCACCCGTATCCAGCTAAATTGTGGAAAAACACTACATAGGATAACGTAGAGGAGGTTTTTGGGGCCTTGCAGCGCCGTTTACGGCTGTCTGGTCTGCACGGTCTCCGTGTGAGTGCAGCTCGCCCTGTAGTCTGTGTGCAGCCACAGCCAGTTGCATCCAGCTCAGGGTGGTTCACTGACTCATACAGTTCTATCCATTCCATTGTCCTTTTTTGCAAATAGTGCAGCTCGCTGCACATTTTTTGAAATAATTCCTATTAGTGGCTTTCCACCCGTATCCAGCTAAATTGTGGAAAAACACTACATAGGATAACGTAGAGGAGGTTTTTGGGGCCTTGCAGCGCCGTTTACGGCTGTCTGCACGGTCTCTGTGTGAGTGCAGCTCGCCCTGTAGTCTGTGTGCAGCCACAGCTGGTTGTATCCAGCTCAGGGTGGTTCACTGACTCCTACAGTTCTATCCATTCTATTGTCCTTTTTTGCAAATAGTGCAGCCCGCTGCACATTTTTTCAAATAATTCCTATTAGTGGCTTTCCACCCGTATCCAGCTAAATTGTGGAAAAACACTACATAGGATAACGTAGAGGAGGTTTTTGGGGCCTTGCAGCGCCGTTTACGGCTGTCTGGTCTGCACGGTCTCCGTGTGAGTGCAGCTCGCCCTGTAGTCTGTGTGCAGCCACAGCCAGTTGTATCCAGCTCAGGGTGGTTCACTGACTCATACAGTTCTATCCATTCCATTGTCCTTTTTTGCAAATAGTGCAGCCCGCTGCACATTTTTTGAAATAATTCCTATTAGTGGCTTTCCACCCGTATCCAGCTAAATTGTGGAAAAACACTACATAGGATAACGTAGAGGAGGTTTTTGGGGCCTTGCAGCGCCGTTTACGGCTGTCTGCACGGTCTCCGTGTGAGTGCAGCTCGCCCTGTAGTCTGTGTGCAGCCACAGCCGGTTGTATCCAGCTCAGGGTGGTTCACTGACTCATACAGTTCTATCCATTCCATTGTCCTTTTTTGCAAATAGTGCAGCCCGCTGCACATTTTTTCAAATAATTCCTATTAGTGGCTTTCCACCCGTATCCAGCTAAATTGTGGAAAAACACTACATAGGATAACGTAGAGGAGGTTTTTGGGGCCTTGCAGCGCCGTTTACGGCTGTCTGCACGGTCTCTGTGTGAGTGCAGCTCGCCCTGTAGTCTGTGTGCAGCCACAGCTGGTTGTATCCAGCTCAGGGTGGTTCACTGACTCCTACAGTTCTATCCATTCTATTGTCCTTTTTTGCAAATAGTGCAGCCCGCTGCACATTTTTTCAAATAATTCCTATTAGTGGCTTTCCACCCGTATCCAGCTAAATTGTGGAAAAACACTACATAGGATAACGTAGAGGAGGTTTTTGGGGCCTTGCAGCGCCGTTTACGGCTGTCTGGTCTGCACGGTCTCCGTGTGAGTGCAGCTCGCCCTGTAGTCTGTGTGCAGCCACAGCCAGTTGCATCCAGCTCAGGGTGGTTCACTGACTCATACAGTTCTATCCATTCCATTGTCCTTTTTTGCAAATAGTGCAGCCCGCTGCACATTTTTTGAAATAATTCCTATTAGTGGCTTTCCACCCGTATCCAGCTAAATTGTGGAAAAACACTACATAGGATAACGTAGAGGAGGTTTTTGGGGCCTTGCAGCGCCGTTTACGGCTGTCTGCACGGTCTCTGTGTGAGTGCAGCTCGCCCTGTAGTCTGTGTGCAGCCACAGCTGGTTGTATCCAGCTCAGGGTGGTTCACTGACTCCTACAGTTCTATCCATTCTATTGTCCTTTTTTGCAAATAGTGCAGCCCGCTGCACATTTTTTCAAATAATTCCTATTAGTGGCTTTCCACCCGTATCCAGCTAAATTGTGGAAAAACACTACATAGGATAACGTAGAGGAGGTTTTTGGGGCCTTGCAGCGCCGTTTACGGCTGTCTGGTCTGCACGGTCTCCGTGTGAGTGCAGCTCGCCCTGTAGTCTGTGTGCAGCCACAGCCAGTTGTATCCAGCTCAGGGTGGTTCACTGACTCATACAGTTCTATCCATTCCATTGTCCTTTTTTGCAAATAGTGCAGCCCGCTGCACATTTTTTGAAATAATTCCTATTAGTGGCTTTCCACCCGTATCCAGCTAAATTGTGGAAAAACACTACATAGGATAACGTAGAGGAGGTTTTTGGGGCCTTGCAGCGCCGTTTACGGCTGTCTGCACGGTCTCCGTGTGAGTGCAGCTCGCCCTGTTGTCAGTTCAGCCCCCAAAAAATAAATAAATAATAAAGTTCACCAAACACACCACTTTACAGTTGTGTAGGCCACATTAGCTCATATTAAAGTCTAGTCTACACTTTAGAAAATTAGTGTTTCTTATACCTGTTAGGAGCTGTTCAGGAATAAGCATACTAAGCCGTTAGTACTTTTCTGCTTATCTTTATCAGTCAACCAAGATGAAGAAGGCAGGGAGTAAGGCACGTGGGCGTGGGCACGGAGCAGGGAGAGGACGTGGGGATTCTGTGCCTGCTGCGGGCACCGGTGACTCATCATCACCCAGTTTCAGCAGGGAACAGTCCTTAATGCGCAGCTTTGTCGGAGAGCGCCGTACACTGCTGCTGCGTGAAGACCAAATTGAAGCCGTTGTCGGATGGATGGCAGCTAACGCATCAACTTCAATTAGTGCCACATCCTCTCAGACACAGAGCACTGGAGAGCACCCATCTGTCTCCTCGCCACCTTCCAAATTGCCCAGGCAGACAGAGAGCCCAGGACAGGAGCCGTCTCTACTTCTGTTCTCTGAATCTCTTGGCTTGGAAACAGGGGGCCAGCCAAGCAGCATTGGAGAAATGGAAGAAGAGGCAGTGTGCAGTGATGCCCAACAGCTTTTTCTCTCTGAGTCTGAAGAGGCGGGTGGGCCAGTGCCTCCGGTCACCACACCGCAGAACGCATCCGCTGATGACACTCAAGTGCCACTTTCTGGTGCGTGCTGTGCTGCTGAGACTACCCATGAGGAGCAGTTGGTGGCAGAGGGTAGTGTAGATGATGAGGTCCTTGACCCATTGTGGCATGAGGGACAGGAAGGTGGTGGGAGCAGCTCTGAGGAAGAGATTCCCCGAACGGGCCAAAGAGGGAGAGGGAGGGGGAAGACTGCGGATCCTGTAGCCTCCACTTTGGCACCCGTTAGGAGCATGTCTCTTCCAAAAGCCAAAAAGGGCGCTCCCAAGACTTGCAGTGCCTGGTCCTTTTTTGACACAGTTGCAGATGACATTTGCTATGTCAAATGCAAGGTGTGTCATCATAAAATCAAAAGAGGGAAAAATGTCAGCAACCTCAATACCTCCAACATGTGGAAACATGTGCGGACCAGGCACGCGGTGGAGTTACAAAAACACACTGAAGACCTAGGCCAACCAACAGCGGCAGCTACTACCTCTTCAGCTCGTGTTGCCTCTTCCTCCAGCTCACACACAGCTGGTTCAGCTTCCTCCCAGGATCGCCATGGAAGAACCTCTGGCACTGTTGTCCAGAGACCCACTGTAATTCCACCTGCAGCACCACATTCCCAGTTATCCTCACACTCCCAGCCCAGTCTATAGCCATCGGTAGTACAGGCATGGGAGAAAAGGCGGCCTTTCTCAGCAAACCATGCCCGAGCACAGGCTCTGACTGCAGGCATTGCCAAACTTCTGTCACTGGAAATGCTGTCATTCAGGCTGGTGGAGACTGACAGCTTCCGTGACTTGATGTCATTGGCAGTCCCACAGTACAATGTGCCCAGCCGCTTTTATTTCAGCAGGCAAGCCGTCCCTGCCCTGCACAAGTATGTGGAGGGACACTGTAGTGAATTCTGCTCTTGGGCTCCCTCCGGTGGTTGTAAGTGGTAGCGCTGCTGTCTCTGAATCGCAGCATTTATCAGGTGTGTTCACTTTTTGCAAATCTGACTGGGCTATTTAGTCTTGCTTCACCCTTTAGTCAGTGCCAGTTGTCCATTGTTTCTGGAGGATTCACATCTCTGCCTGGTCTCTCCTGCTTATCAGTTCTTTTCATCAAAGATAAGTTCTGTCCTTGATTTTTTGCTGTCCACATGCTGTGGCCTTATTGTTCAGTTCTTTCCCATGTTTTTTGTCTTGTCCAGCTTGGTCTGTATAAGGATTTGTTAGCCAAGCTGGTATCTCTGGAGATGCAGATATACCCTCCATATCTTTAGTTAGCTGTGGAGTTTTGTATTTTCTGTGGTGGATATTTTCTAGTGTTTTAATACTGACCGCATAGTACTCTGTCCTATCCTTTCTATTTAGCTAGAAGTGGCCTCCTTTGCTAAATTCTGATTTCAGTCTGTGTATGTTTTTTCCCTCTCCTCTCACAGTCAATATTTGTGGGGGGGCTGCCTATCCTTTGGGAATTTTCTCTGAGGCAAGATAGTTTTCCCTTTTCTATCTCTAGGGGTAATTAGTCCTCCGGCTGTGTCGAGATGTCCAGGGAGTGCTAGGTACATTCCACGGCTACTTCTAGTTGCGGTGTTAAGTTCACCACCTTCTCCAGAGTACGTCTCATGCTGCTCTTAGGCCACCAGATCATAACAGGACACATAAAACACGCGCTACTGAATGCCGTCAGTAGCAAGGTCCACCTCACCACCGATGCGTGGACCAGTCACCATGGACAGGGGCGATACCTTTCCCTCACTGCCCATTGGGTTAATGTTGTTGAGCCGGGTACAGATCGTGCGAGTGGCACAGGACGTGTCCTGCCCACTCCAAGGATTGCAGGAATCCAGTCTGTATGCATTGACTCCTCCTCTTACACAAGTTCCTCAGAATCATCGCTGCAGGAGCCGTCACAGTCCACCTCCACATGAACCCGTGAACGTTTACCTGTTATGACATGAGCACAGCCGTGGCCAAACGTCAACAGGCCGTCTTGAAATTAATTTCTTTGGGGAATCAAAGCCACACAGCGCAGGAGCTCTGGAATGCCATGAAGCAGGAGAGCGATGTGTGGTTTGTGGCAGCGAATCTCCAGCCAGGCATGGTAGTGTGTGATAATGGCTGAAATCTGGTGGCAGCTCTGGGCCTCGGCAACCTCACTCACATCCCATGTCTGGCACATGTGCTCAACTTGGTCGTGCAGAGTTTTTTGAGGGACTATCCGGATCTTGATGCACTGCTGCACAAGGTCCGCCTAGAGTGTGCTCACTTGCAGAGTTCCAGCACGGCAAAATCGCGCATTGCGGCTCTGCAGCACCGATTCCGCCTTCCGGAACATCGCATCATATGTGACCTACCTACCAGGTGAAATTCCACGTTACATATGTTGGAGCGGTTGTGTGAGCAGCAGCAAGCAGTAATGGAGTACCAGCTGCATCAGGCGCAAAGAAGTCGCACTCCGCGCCGTTCAGACTTCACAACCACAGAGTGGGCCACTATGAAGGACGTCTGCCAGGTTTTGCGTCCCTTCGATTATTCCAAGTGGATGGCGAGTGCAGATGATGCACTAGTCAGCATGACTGTCCCCCTTATCTGCCTGCTTGAAAAATCACTGCAAGCGCTAAGGGATGATGTTGTGGAAGAGGTGGAGGATGAGGATTCACCATTTCCATCATCTTCTGGACAGTCAGCGCCACGTGGTTCCTCACAAACGCGTAGGCAGGGGACACTTTGTGAGGAGGATGAGGAGGAGTCAATGGAGGAGGAAGACATCGTTCCAGAGGAGGGAGCTACACAATTGTCCAGTAGTCAGTGTGTACAGCGAGGGTGGGGTGATGACGAGCGGGCAGAGATCACGCCTCAAGCAGGGGACAGCGTTTCTTGGCCAGTTGGCAGTCTGCAGCACATGGTTGATTACATGTTGCAGTGCCTGAGAAACGACCGCCGCATCGCCCACATTCTCAACATGTCTGATTATTGGGTGTTCACCCTCCTCGATCCTCGCTACCGGGACAACGTACAAAGCCTCATCACACCGTTGAACCGGGAGCGTAAAATGCGGGAGTACCAAGACACACTGGTGAATTCCATCATCTTCTCCAGTCCAACTGAGAGAAGTGCTGCTAGTGCTTTACAAAGCAGCTCAGTGCGTCCAGGCAGTGGAGGAGGCTCTGCTGTTATGGACCTGGTGGTTAGGAGCACCAGAAATGACCTGATGGTTAAAACAGAAAACCTGGGACAAGCTCTGAGGAGGTGATAACTCTACTGACCGCAATCCCTAATCCTATCACACACACTAGAAATAGCCGTGGAGCGTGCCTAACTCTCCCTAGACGCCTCTTCACAGCCTAAGAGCTAACTACCCCTAAAGATAGAAATAGCAGCTTACCTTGCCTCAGAGAAATTCCCCAAAGTAAAGGTAGCCCCCCACAAATATTGACTGTGAGCTAAGAGGGAAGTGACAAACACAAGGAATGAAACAGGTTTTAGCAAAGGAGGCCGAATCTTCTCTAGATAGACAGAGGATAGGAAAGGGAACTATGCGGTCAGTATTAAAAACTGCAAAAACCACGCAGAGTGTGCAAAAAGACCCCCACACCGACTCACGGTGTGGAGGTGCAGCTCTGCACCCCCAGAGCTTCCAGCTAGCAAGGAAATATCATAATAGCAGGCTGGACTAGAAACACAGCATGTACTGAGAAATATATTCAAAACCAATGAACAGCAAATGAACTAGCAGGGACTTAGCTTCTGCTGGAGTAGACAGGTCATCTGAGAAATCCAAGAGAGATCTGAACCAGTACTGAGACATTGACAGCTGGCATGAACTAACGACCTGAGCAGAGTTAAATAGGGAAGCCAGCAGAAGCAATAAGCAAGGGCAGCTGAGAAGGCCAACCTCAAAGATCAGCAATTCCACTCAAAGCCACCAGAGGGTGTCCAAGGACCGAACTCACCAAAATACCATTCGCGACCACAGGAGGGAGCCCGAGAACGGAATTCACAACAGTACCCCCCCCTTGAGGAGGGGTCACCGAACCCTCACCAGAGCCCTCAGGCCGATCTGGACGAGCCAAATGAAAGGCACGAACCAAATTGGCAGCGTGGACATCGGAGGCAACAACCCAGGATTTATCCTCCTGACCATAACCCTTCCATTTAACCAGGTACTGAAGCTTCCGTCTCGAAATACGAGAATCCAAAATCTTCTCCACCACATACTCCAACTCCCCCTCAACCAACACCGGAGCAGGAGGATCAACGGAAGGAACCATAGGCGCCACATATCTCCGCAACAACGACCTATGGAACACATTATGGATGGCAAAAGAAGCTGGAAGGGCCAAACGAAACGACACAGGATTGATAATTTCAGAAATTTTATAAGGACCAATGAAACGAGGCTTAAACTTAGGAGAAGAAACCTTCATAGGGACATAACGAGAAGACAACCAAACTAAATCCCCAACACGAAGTCGGGGACCAACACAGCGACGGCGGTTAGCAAAACGTTGCGCCTTCTCCTGAGACAACGTCAAATTGTCCAGCACGTGAGTCCAAATTTGCTGTAACCTGTCCTCCACAGAATCCACACCAGGACAGTCAGAAGGCTCAACCTGCCCTGAAGAAAAACGAGGATGAAAACCAGAATTACAAAAAAAAGGCAAAACCAAAGTGGCCGAACTAGCCCGATTATTAAGAGCGAACTCGGCCAATGGCAAGAAGTTCACCCAATCATCCTGATCAGCAGAAACAAAGCATCTCAGATAGGTTTCCAAGGTCTGATTGGTTCGTTCGGTTTGGCCATTTGTCTGAGGATGGAACGCTGAAGAAAAAGACAAATCAATGCCCATCTTAGCACAAAAGGACCGCCAAAACCTAGAAACCAACTGGGAACCCCTGTCAGACACAATGTTCTCCGGAATGCCATGCAAACGAACCACATGCTGAAAAAATAATGGAACCAAATCAGAGGAGGAAGGCAATTTAGGCAAGGGTACCAAATGGACCATCTTAGAAAACCGATCACAAATCACCCAGATGACGGACATCCTTTGAGAGACAGGAAGATCAGAAATAAAATCCATGGAAATATGCGTCCAGGGCCTCTTCGGGACAGGCAAAGGCAAAAGCAACCCACTGGTACGAGAACAGCAAGGCTTGGCCCGAGCACAAGTCCCACAGGACTGCACAAAAGAACGCACATCCCGTGACAAGGAAGGCCACCAAAAGGACCTAGCAACCAAATCTCTGGTACGAAAAATCCCAGGATGACCAGCCAATACTGAACAATGAACCTCAGAAATAACTTTACTAGTCCATCTATCAGGGACAAACAGTTTGTCCACTGGACAGCGGTCAGGTCTATCAGCCTGAAACTCCCGCAGCACCCGCCGCAAATCAGGGGAAATGGCAGACAGAATCACCCCCTCTTTGAGAATACCAGCTGGCTCAGGGACTCCCGGAGAATCAGGTAAAAAACTCCTAGAAAGGGCATCAGCCTTCACATTCTTAGATCCCGGAAGGTACGAGACCACAAAATCGAACCGGGAGAAAAACAGCGACCAACGAGCCTGTCTAGGATTCAACAGCTTGGCAGACTCGAGGTAAGTCAGATTCTTGTGATCAGCCAAGACCACCACGCGGTGTTTGGCTCCCTCAAGCCAATGTCGCCACTCCTCGAATGCCCACTTCATAGCCAACAACTCCCGATTGCCGACATCATTATTATGCTCAGCAGGCGAAAACTTTCTAGAAAAGAAAGCACATGGCTTCATCAAAGAGCCATCAGAACTTCTCTGAGACAAAACAGCCCCTGCCCCAATCTCAGAAGCATCAACCTCGACCTGAAAAGGAAGCGAAACATCTGGCTGACGCAACACAGGGGCCGAAGTAAAGCGACGTTTAAGCTCCTGAAAAGCCTCAATGGCTGCAGGGGACCAATTCACCACATCAGCGCCTTTCTTCGTCAAATCAGTCAAAGGCTTAACCACACTAGAAAAATTAGCGATGAAGCGACGGTAAAAATTAGCAAAGCCCAGAAACTTCTGAAGACTCTTCACAGATGTAGGTTGAGTCCAATCATAAATGGCCTGAACTTTAACAGGGTCCATCTCAATAGTAGAAGGGGAAAAAATGAAGCCCAAAAAGGAAACCTTCTTAACTCCAAAGAGGCACTTAGACCCCTTCACAAACAACGCATTAGTACGAAGGACCTGGAATACCATCCTGACCTGCCTCACATGAGACTCCCAATCATCCGAAAAGACCAAAATATCATCCAAATATACAATCATGAACCTATCCAGATACTTCTGGAAGATGTCGTGCATAAAGGACTGAAACACAGATGGAGCATTAGAAAGCCCGAATGGCATCACCAGGTACTCAAAATGGCCCTCGGGCGTATTAAATGCTGTTTTCCATTCATCGCCCTTTTTAATACGCACAAGATTATACGCCCCTCGAAGGTCAATCTTGGTAAACTAACTAGCCCCCTTAATCCGAGCAAACAAATCAGACAGCAGAGGCAAAGGGTACTGAAATTTGACCGTGATTTTATTGAGAAGGCGGTAATCTATACAGGGTCTCAGAGAGCCATCCTTCTTGGCCACAAAAAAGAACCCTGCTCCCAATGGTGATGAAGACGGGCGAATATGCCCCTTCTCCAAGGACTCCTTTACATAACTCCGCATAGCGGCATGTTCTGGCACAGATAAATTGAACAGTCGGCCCTTAGGGAACTTACTACCAGGAATCAGATTAATAGCGCAATCACAGTCCCTATGAGGAGGAAGGGCACTGGACTTGGGCTCATCAAATACATCCTGGTAATCCGACAAAAACTCAGGGACTTCAGAAGGAGTGGAAGAAGAAATTTACATCAAAGGAACATCACTATGTATCCCTTGACAACCCCAACTAGACACAGACATTGATTTCCAATCCAGTACTGGATTATGAACCTGTAACCATGGCAAACCCAACACGACAACATCATGCAAATTATGCAACACCAAAAAGCGAATATTTTCCTGATGTGCGGGAGCCATGTACATGGTCAGCTGAGTCCAGTACTGAGGTTTATTCTTGGCCAATGGCGTAGCATCAATCCCCCTTAAGGGAATAGGATTCTGCAAAGGCTCCAAGGAAAAACCACAGCGCCTGGCAAACTCCAAGTCCATCAAGTTCAGGGCAGCGCCCGAATACACAAATGCCATAACAGAGTAGGACGACAATGAGCAAATCATAGTAACAGATAAGAGAAATTTAGGCTGCACAGTACTAATGGTGACAGACCTAGCGAACCTCTTAGTGTGCTTAGGACAATCAGAGATAGCATGAGAGGAGTCACCACAGTAAAAACACAGCCCATTCTGACGTCTGTGTTCTTGTCATTCAGCTCTGGTCAAAGTCCTATCGCAATGCATAGGCTCAGGCCTCCGCTCAGAGGACACCGCCAAATGGTGCACAACTTTGCGCTCGTGCAAACGCCGATCAATCTGAATGGCCAAAGACATTGACTCACTCAGACCAGCAGGCGTGGGGAACCCCACCATAACATCTTTAAGGGCTTCAGAAAGACCCTTTCTGAAAATTGCTGCCAGGGCACACTCATTCCATTGTGTAAGCACAGACCACTTTCTAAACTTCTGGCAATATACTTCTGCTTCATCCTGACCCTGACATAGAGTCAGCAAGATCTTTTCTGCCTGATCCACTGAATTTGGTTCGTCATAAAGCAATCCAAGCGCCAGAAAAAATGCATCTACATTTAGCAATGCAGGATTTCCTGGCTCAAGGGAGAGTGCCCAGTCTTGCGGGTCACCACGCAACAAAGAAATAATAATCTTTACTTGCTGAATGGGGTCACCAGAGGAGTGGGGTTTCAGAGCAAGAAACAGTCTGCAATTATTTTTGAAATTCAAAAATTTAGATCTATCCCCAGAAAACAAATCAGGAATTGGAATTCTAGGCTCTAACAACGGATTCTGAACTACATAATCATGAATACTTTGTACCCTTGCAGTGAGTTGATCCACACAAGAGGACAGACCTTGAATATCCATATCTACACCTGAGTCCTGAACCACCCAGAAGTTAAGGGGAAAAGAAAGACAAAGCAAGCTTCAAAGAAAAAAAAATTGACTCAGAACTTCTCTTTTCCCTCTTTTGAGATGCATTAACACTTTGTGGGCCAGCTGTACACTTATGGACCTGGTGGTTAGGAGCACCAGAAATGACCTGATGGTTAAAACAGAAAACCTGGGACAAGCTCTGAGGTGGTGGTAACTCTACTGACCGCAATCCCTAATCCTATCACACACACTAGAAATAGCCGTGGAGCGTGCCTAACTCTCCCTAGACGCCTCTTCACAGCCTAAGAGCTAACTACCCCTAAAGATAGAAATAGCAGCTTACCTTGCCTCAGAGAAATTCCCCAAAGTAAGGGTAGCCCCCCACAAATATTGACTGTGAGCTAAGAGGGAAGTGACAAACACAGGAATGAAACAGATTTTAGCAAAGGAGGCCGAATCTTCTCTAGATAGACAGAGGATAGGAAAGGGAACTATGCGGTCAGTATTAAAAACTGTAAAAACCACGCAGAGTGTGCAAAAAGACCCCCACACCGACTCACGGTGTGGAGGTGCAGCTCTGCACCCCCAGAGCTTCCAGCTAGCAAGGAAATATCATAATAGCAGGCTGGACAAGAAACACAGCATGTACTGAGAAATATATTCAAAACCAATGAACAGCAAATGAACTAGCAGGGACTTACCTTCTGCTGGAGTAGACAGGTCATCTGAGAAATCCAAGAGAGATCTGAACCAGTACTGAGACATTGACAGCTGGCATGAACTAACGACCTGAGCAGAGTTAAATAGGGAAGCCAGCAGAAGCAATAAGCAAGGGCAGCTGAGAAAGCCAACCTCAAAGATCAGCAATTCCACTCAAAGCCACCAGAGGGTGTCCAAGGACCGAACTCACCAAAATACCATTCGCAACCACAGGAGGGAGCCCGAGAGCAGAATTCACAACACTCTGCACAAAGAGGGAGCAGAAGCAGTGCCTCTGCCCAAGGCAAGACCAGTATGGCCCAACTGTGGCACAGTTTTTTGTGCCCGCCACAAATGTCTACACCATCACAGATGGCTCCAGTCAGCAGGAGGCAACGGTTCCGTCAGATGGTGACAGACTACATGTCTTGCCCTCTTGCTGTACTCCCAGACGGCTCTTCCCCTTTCAAGTTTTGGGTCTCTAAGCTGGATACATTGCCAGAGCTAAGCCAGTATTCATTGGAGGTTCTGGCTTGCCCTGCGGCTAGTGTATTATCGGAACGCGTCTTTAGTGCTGCAGGTGGTGTACTAACAGACCGTCGCATGCGACTATCCTCCGATAACGTTGACGGGCTTACTTTCCTGAAAATGAACCAGGCCTGGATCTCGCAGGAATTTGCCACTCCTCTTCCTGATTAAATAATTGGGTGACTGTCTACAGTATCCAGGTCTCCTGTTGTGTTCATCTTTCTACCACCTGAACTGTAATTCCTGGGCTCCAACACCGCCAGTTGAGGCTCAGAAGTGCCGTCTGCACAGTCAAAACATACGACCCAGTGTTATTGGGTGTCAGTAACGTCAGCTGATCCCCAGCTGTGTAGCCGGCAATGTGTCCTGCGACCGCCACGCTGACACAACAACTGAAATGTAAGGGAACCTGTCCCCCCCCCAGGCGTTTGTTACTGAAATAGCCACCTTGTGCAGCAGTAATGCTGCACAAGGAAAAGGTAACTATTTTTGTTTAGCTCCTTGCACACGCAGAACTTAACACTTTTAAAGTGTGTCCACTGATACCGTAAAACCATCACGGAGGTGGGACTTTCCTTTGTAATGTGACGCAGCACACCCGTCATTCCTACCCCCTTAGCGCCATGCGCCGCCTCCTCCGCGTTGTTTGATTTTGTCCCGGAGACAGCGCTGTTATGTTATCCCTTGGCCAGGCACACTTCGCGGTGCCTGTCTTCTGACATCATTTGGTGTCAGGCTGGCTGCGCCTGTGCGACCGCGCTGGCCGAGATCCCGCCTCGCAGTGTCTTCTGATTTAATCACACTGCGGGTCTGGGATCCATGGGCATGCGCAGTGCATATCTTCACCTCAGGCTATCACTCATCTCCCTACGCCTTCTTCAGATTGTGCGCCGTCAGCTGATCCCTAATAGCATGCCACGGTCGTGACACCGCACAGTCTGAAGAAGCCGGAGGGAGGGGAGTGAGAGGCGAGGATATGCACTGCGCATGGCCACGGATCCCAGGCCCGCGGTGGTATTACATTAGACGACACTGCGAGGTGGGATCTAGGCCAGCGTGGCCGCACAGGCGCAGCCAGCCTGACACCAAATGATGTCAGAAGATGGGCAGCGCTAAGTGTGCCTGGCCAAGGGATAACATAACAGCGCAGGCTCCGGGACAGAATCAAACAACGCTGAGGAGTCGGCGCACGGCGCCAAGGGGGTAGGAATGACGGCTGTGCTGCGTCAGATTACAAAGGAAAGTCCCACCTCCGGGATGGTTTAACGGTGTGAGGGGACACATTTCATAAGTGTGTAGTTCAGCCTTTGAATGGAGCATAATTAAAAGAGCCACCTTTTCCTTTTGCATCATTAGTGCTGTACAAGATGGCTCTTTCAGCAACAAACGCCTGGGGTGGGGGTTAAAGGGTCCCTTTCAACTTTCTTCAGTGCAGGCTTCGGCCTACACTCTGCTCCTCCTGCTGACCCCGGGCTCTAACACCGCCAGTTGGCACCCGGAAGTGCTGGCTGCATAGAGCCAAACACCTCGCCAATGTGTCAGTGGGGTTCAGCAACGCCAGCTGTTCCCCTGCTGTGTAGCCGGCATCGTGTCCTGCAAACGCCACGCAGACACAACAGACCTAAAACTGCCTCCAGTGCAGGCTTTGGCCTACACTCTGCTCCCTCTGCTCCTCCTGCTGACCCTGGGCTCTAACACCGCCAGTTGGCGCCCGGAAGTGCTGGCTGCACAGAGCCAAACACCTCGCCAATGTGTCAGTGGGGTTCAGCAACGCCAGCTGTTCCCCTGCTGTGTAGCCGGCATCGTGTCCTGCAAACGCCACGCAGACACAAAGCTGCCGCCAGTGCAGGCTTCGGCCTACACTCTGCTCCCTCTCCTCCTGCTGTCCCTGGGCTCTAACACCGTCAGTTGGTGCTCGGAAGTGCTGGCTGCACAGAGAAAAACACCAGCCAATGTGTCAGTGGGGTTCAGTAACGCCAGCTGTTCCCCTGCTGTGTAGCCGGCATCGTGTCCTGCAAACGCCATGCAGATACAAAGTTGCCGCCAGTGCAGGCTTCGGCCTACACTCTGCTCCCTCTCCTCCTGCTGTCCCTGGGCTCTAACACCGTCAGTTGGTGCTCGGAAGTGCTGGCTGCACAGAGAAAAACACCAGCCAATGTGTCAGTGGAGTTCTGCAATGCCAGCTGTTCCCCTGCTGTGTAGCCGGCATCGTGTCCTGCAAACGCCACGCAGACACAAGAACTGAAATTGAAGGGAACCTGTCCCCCCCCCAGGTGTTTGTATATATAACAGCCACCTTGTACAGCAGTAATGCTGCATTTGTACAAGGTGGCTCATTAAGTTACTCTCCTTGTACACGCCGAACGCAACACGTCTAAAATGTGTCTCCTGAGACCATTAAACCGTCCCTGAGGTGTGACTTTCCTTTGTAATGACACGCTGCAACCCCCTTGGTAGCGCTGCCCGTCTTCTGACTTCATTGTTTGGCTGGCTGCGCCTCTGTGGCCGTCCTGCCCGACACAACGCCCCTCGGTGTCTTATTTATTTTGACTGCGAGGGTGTGATTGACGGGCATGAGCAGTGCATATCTTCGCCTGTTGTCACTCATCTCCTTCCGCCTTCTTCAGACTGTACGGCTTCATGGCCGTGGCATGCGATAAGGGATCAGCTGACACCGCACAGTCTGTAGCAGGTGTAAGGACACGAGCGAGAGGCAAACATATTTACTGCGCAAGGCCATGAATCCCAGCCCCACAGTGTGAATTAAGGAAAAGACACTGCAGGGCTGGGATTCATGGTCAATGTGAACCGCACCGGCCGACATGAAATGATGTCAGAAGATGGACAGCGCTAACAGCGCAGGGCCAAGGGATAACACAACAGCGCAGACTCCTGGACAGCAAAATGCGACGCTCAGGAGGCCGCGCCAAGCACCAAGGTGGTTTTTTTGACAGCTGTGCTGCGTCTCATTAAGAAGGGAACTCACGCCTCCAAGACAGTTTTGACTATATAAGGGGCTAAATGTTATACGTGTTTCATTCAGCGTCTGCAAGATTCAAAACTTAAAGAGCAACCTTTGACTTGTGCAGCATTACAGGTGCACAAGGTGTGGCTCTTCTAGTTTGTAACACCTGAGGGGGGTTAAAGGTTACCTTTAAAATTGGTTCAATTAGGCTTCGGCCTACACTCTGCTCCCTCTCCTCCTGCTGACCCTTGGCTCTAACACCACCAGTTGGCGCCCGAAGTGCTAGCTGCACAGAGAAAAAGACCCGCCAATGTGTCAGTGGGGTTCAGCAACGCCAGCTGTTCCCCTGCTGTGTAGCCGGCATCGTGTCCTGCAAATGCCACGCAGACACAACAGACCTCCAAATGCCTCCAGTGCAGGCTTTGGCCTACACTCTGCTCCCCCTGCTGACCTTTTGCTCCAACCCCACTAGTTGGGGCTCTAAGAAGACAAGCTTGAATAGGTCCCCATCCTGGTTCCAGTACCGTCAGCTGGTTCCGGGCAGAGCCTTTGGCTTAGGTGCCTCCCTCTGGGTATCCGAGTTCCACCAATGTCAGGTGGTCCTTGGTAGTGCTTTCAGGCACGGGTACCTCCTGCTTAGTAACCGGGTTCCAGTAACGTCAGCTGGTCCTCGGTAGTTCCATTGGCTCTTGGACCTTCGGCTACCCATCCGGGTTCCAGTACCGTCAGCTGGTTCTCGGCAGTGTCTTTTGCTCTTGTACCTTCTGCTCGCCATCCTGGTTCCAGTACCGTCAGCTGGTTCCGGGCAGAGCCTTTGGCTTAGGTGCCTCCCTCTGGGTATCCAAGTTCCACCAACGTCAGGTGGTCCTTGGTAGTGCTTTCAGGCACAGGTACCTCCTGCTTAGTAACCAGGTTCCAGTAATGTCAGCTGGTCCTCGGTAGTTCCATTGGCTCTTGGACCTTCGGGTAGCCATCCGAGTTCCAGTTCCATCAGCTGTTTCTCTGCATTTTCTCAGCCTTCTTGTACCTTCTGCTACATTTCCAAGTTCAAGACACAAAAGACGATGACCCGGAAGACCACCCCTAAGATGACGACGACACCAGAGACGACAACCACTGAGATGACGACGACCCTGGAGACGACGACGACATGGGAGTCCGAGAAGCAGAAGAACAAGAGGCTGCAGAACAAAGAGCAGAAGAACATTAAGCATAACACTAAATATCAGAGCAAAAGATATTATCTAAATTATAAGCAGAAGAAGACTAAGCAGTGTATGGGGGTGAGTCAGTTCCTCCTCGTGGTGCCCCTGGATAAAGCCTGATGCTGCAGGCCAAACTGAACGTGGACAAATCTAACTGTTTTGTGACAGGCAGAACGGAAGGTGTAATCTTCAAACTTTTATAGATAACAACTACGGGAATGCCTGTCACAAATAAGAATATGATGAAGAACTTGAATATGAAGAAGAATAATAGTTAAATAAAAAGAATATGAACAATGTAACAAAAAAAAAATTATAGGTAGAAGATGAAGAAGAAGATGAATAAGGTGAAGAAGAACTTGATGTCAAAGATGCTGATGATGATGAAGAAGAAAGTGTGGGAGAAGTAAAAAAGAGGGTGAAGGGCATGGAAGTAGTGAAACATCAATATCTGACAAAATAAAAAAAATCTTAACATAGTCAATATCTTTGTAACTCCGAACGTCTTAAAAAAAAATTAAAATTCCTGCTATTCTATTTGATTGGGCTAAACCTCTATGCCTTTAATGTCTCCGCCACCTCTCCCAATACATCCTACATTATTCTTAGTTGTTTTCCTTCATGTAGAATGAACCTACAAGGAAAGAAAGGGTTTATTTTAATTCCGATATTTTTGTCCCATTGACTTGCATTGGTATCTGGTATCGGCGAGATCCGATATTTTGCCGGTATCGGCCGATACTTTCCGATACCGATACTTTCTGATATCGGAAGGTATCGCTCAACACTAGTAAATACCCTTGCTCCCCGTAGCCTATCAAAGAGCTCAGAAATCAGGGGCAATGGGTTCTTATGCTTAGTGGTGATGGTGTTAAGACTCCTGTAATCTATGCATGGACATAATTCTCCGTTCTTCTTCTGCATGAAGAAAAACCCCGCCCCTGCAGGTGACACTGACTTCCTAATGAACCCTCTTGCCAAATTCTCCTGGATGTATTGGGACATAGCCTCCATTTCCGGGAGAGATAGGGGATAGACCCGTCCCAGAGGAGGTTCTGCTCCAGGCATGAGATCAATAGGATAGTCATAGGGGCGGTGAGGTGGAAGGGTCTCCGCAGCCTTTTTGGAGAACACGTCTGCATAGGACCAATAGCCTACCGCCTACTGATTGGCCTACCGCCTCAACGCATTAACCTAACTATCCCTGTGTGGCCTATTAACCCCTTCATGACCCAGCCTATTTTGGCATTAATGACCTTGCCGTTTTTTGCAATTCTGACCAGTGTCCCTTTATGAGGTAATAACTCCGGAACGCTTCAACGGATCCTAGCGATTCTGAGATTGTTTTTTCGTGACATATTGGGCTTCATGTTAGTGGTAAATTTAGGTCAATAATTTCTGAGTTTATTTGTGAAAAAAATGGAAATTTGGCAAAAAATTTGAAAATTTCGCAATTTTCACATTTTGAATTTTTATTCTGTTAAACCAGAGAGTTATGTGACACAAAATAGTTAATAAATAACGTTTCCCACATGTCTACTTTACCTCAGCACAATTTTGGAAACAATTTTTTTTTTTGCTAGGAAGTTATAAGGGTTAAAATTTGACCAGTGATTTCTCATTTTTACAACAAAATTTACAAAACCATTTTTTTAGGGACCACCTCACATTTGAAGTCATTTTGAGGGTTCTATATGGCTGAAAATACCCCAAAGTGACACCATTCTAAAAACTGCACCCCTCAAGGTGCTCAAAACCACATTCAAGAAGTTTATTAACCCTTCAGGTGTTTCACAGCAGCAGAAGCAACATGGAAGTAAAAAATGAACATTTAACTTTTTAGTCACAAAAATGATTTTTAGCAACAATTTTTTTATTTTCCCAGCGGTAAAAGGAGAAACTGGACCACGGACATTGTTGTCCAATTTGTCCTTAGTACGCTGATACCTCATATGTGGGGGTAAACCACTGTCTGGGCGCACGGCAGGGCTCGGAAGGGAAGGAGCGCCATTTGACTTTTTGAATGAAAAATTGGCTCCAATCTTTAGCGGACACCATGTCACGTTTGGAGAGCCCCCGTGTGCCTAAACATTGGAGCTCCCCCACAAGTGACCCCATTTTGGAAACTAGACCCCCCAAGGAACTTATCTAGAAGCATAGTGAGCACTTTAAACCCCAAGGTGCTTCACAAATTGATCCGTAAAAATGAAAAAGTACTTTTTTTTCACAAAAAAATTATTTTAGCCTCAATTTTTTCATTTTCACATGGGCAACAGGATAAAATGGATCCTAAATTTTGTTGGGCAATTTCTCCTGAGTACACCAATACCTCACATGTGGGGGTAAACCACTGTTTGGGCACATGGTAAGGCTCGGAAGGGAAGGAGCGCCATTTGACTTTTTGAATGAAAAATTATCTCCATCGTTAGCGGACACCATGTCGCGTTTGGAAAGCCCCTGTGTGCCTAAACATTGGAGCTCCTCCACAAGTGACCCATTTTGGAAACTAGACCCCCCAAGGAACTCATCTAGAGGCATAGTGAGCACTTTAAACCCCCAGGTGCTTCACAAATTGATCCGCAAAAATGAAAAAGTACTTTTTTTTCACACAAAATTTATTTTAGCCTCAATTCTTTCATTTTAACATGGGCAACTCGATAAAATGGATCCTAAAATTTGTTGGGCAATTTCTCCTGAGTATGCCGATACCTCATATGTGGGGGTAAACCACTGTTTGGGTGCACGGCAAGGCTCGGAAGGGGAGGCGTGCCATTTGACTTTTTGAATGGAAAATTAGCTCCAATCGTTAGCGGACACCATGTCGCGTTTGGAGAGCCCCTGTGTGCCTAAACATTGGAGCGCCCCTACAAGTGACCCCATTTTGGAAACTAGACCCCCCAAGGAACTTATCTAGATGCATAGTGAGCACTTACAACCCCCAGGTGCTTCACAGAAGTTTATAACGCAGAGCCGTGAAAATAAAAAAAAAATTTTTCTTTCCTCAAAAATTATTTTTAGCCCAGAATTTTTTATTTTCCCAAGGATAACAGGAGAAATTGGACCCCAAATGTTGTTGCCAGTTTGTCCTGAGTACGATGATACCCCATATGTGGGGGTAAACCACTGTTTGGGCGCACGGCAGGGCTCGGAAGGGAAGGCACGCCATTTGGCTTTTTGAATGGAAAATTAGCTCCAATCATTAGCGGACACCATGTCGCGTTTGGAGAGCCCCTGTGTGCCTAAACATTGGAGCTCCAGCACAAGTGACCCCATTTTGGAAACTAGACCTCCCAAGGAACTAATCTAGATGTGTGGTGAGCACTTTGAACCCCCAAGTGCTTCACAGAAGTTTATAACGCAGAGCCATGAAAAAAAAAAAAAATTTCTTTTCTCAAAAATGATTTTTTAGCCCACAATTTTTTATTTTCCCAAGGGTAACAGGAGAAATTGGACCCCAAAAGTTATTGTCCAGTTTCTCCTGAGTACGCTGATACCCCATATGTGGGGGTAAACCATTGTTTTGGCACACGTCGGGGTTCGGAAGGGAAGTAGTGACGTTTTGAAATGCAGACTTTGATGGAATGCTCTGCGGGCGTCAGGTTGCGTTTGCAGAGCCCCTGATGTGCCTAAACAGTAGGAACTCCCCACAAGTGACTCTATTTTGGAAACTAGACCCCCAAGGGAACTTATCTAGATGTGTGGTGAGCACTTTGAACCCCCAAGTGCTTCACAGAAGTTTATAACGCAGAGCCGTGATAATAATAAACGTGTTTCCTTTCCTCAAAAATATTTTTTTAGCCCAGAATTTTTTATTTTTGCAAGAGTAACAGGAAAAATTTGACCCCAAAATTGTTGTCCAGTTTCTCCTGAGTACGCTGATACCCCATATGTGGGGGTAAACCACTGTTTGGGCACATGCCGGGGCTCGGAAGGGAAGTAGTGACGTTTTGGAATGCAGACTTTGATGGAATGGTCTGCGGGCATCATGTTACGTTTGCAGAGCCCCTGATATGCCTAAACAGTAGAAACCCCCCACAAGTGACCCCATTTTGGAAACTAGACCCCCCAAGGAACTAATCTAGATGTGTGGTGAGCACTTTCAATCCCCAAGTGCTTCACAGAAGTTTACAACGCAGAGCCGTGAAAATAAAAAATCATTTTTCTTTCCTCAAAAAAGATGTTTTAGCAAGCAATTTTTTATTTTCACAAGGGTAACAGGAGAATTTGGACCCCAAAATTTGTTGCCCAGTTTGTTGTGAGTACGCTGATACCCCATATGTGGGGGTAAACCACTGTTTGGGCACACGTCAGGGCTCGGAAGGGAAGTAGTGACGTTTTGGAATGCAGACTTTGATGGAATGGTCTGCGGGCGTCACATTGCATTTGCAGATCCCCTGATGTGCCTAAACAGTAGAAACACCCCACAAGTGACCCCATTTTGGAAACTAGACCCCCAAGGAACTAATCTAGATGTGTGGTGAGCACTTTCAACCCCCAAGTGCTTCACAGAAGTTTATAACGCAGAGCCGTGAAAATAAAAAATAATTGTTCTTTCCTAAAAAATTATGTTTTAGCAAGTAATTTTTTATTTTTGCAAGGGTAACAGGAGAAATTGGACCCCAACAGTTGTTGCCCAGTTTGTCCTGAGTACGCTGGTACCCCAAATGTGGGGGTAAACCACTGTTTGGGCGCACGTCGGGGCTTGGAAGGGCGGGAGCACCATTTGACTTTTTGAACGCAAGATTGACTGGAATCAATGGTGGCGCCATGTTGCGTTTGGAGACCCCTGATGTGCCTAAACAGTGGAAACCCCTCAATTCTAACTTCAACACTAACCCCAACACACCCCTAATCCTAATCCCAACTGTAGCCATAACCCTAATCACAACCCTAACCCCAACACACCCCTAACCACAACCCTAACCGCAACACACCCGTAACCCTAATTCCAACCCTAATCCTAACCCTAATCCCAACCGTAACCCTAATCCCAACCCTAACCACAACTGTAACCCCAACACACCCCTAACCCTATCCATAACCCTAACCACAAGCCTAATCTTAACCCTATTTCAAACCCTAGCCCTAATTCCAACCCTAACTCTAATTCCAACCCTAACCCTAAGGCTATGTGCCCACGTTGCGGATTCGTGTGAGATTTTTCCGCACGATTTTTGAAAAATCTGCAGGTAAAAGGCACTGCGTTTTACCTGCGGATTTACAGCAGATTTCCAGTGTTTTTTTGTGCGGATTTCACCTGCGGATTCCTATTGAGGAACAGGTGTAAAACGCTGCGGAATCCGCACAAAGAATTGACATGCTGCGGAAAATACAACGCAGCGTTTCTGCACGGAATTTTCCGCACCATGGGCACAGCGGATTTGGTTTTCCTTAGGTGTACATGGTACTGTAAACCTGATGGAAAACTGCTTCGAATTCGCAGCGGCCAATCCGCTGCGGATCCGTGGCCGATCCGCTGTGGATCCGCGGCCGATCCGCTGCCGATCCGCTGCGGATCCACGGCGGATCCGCTGCCGATCCGCTGCCGATCCGCCGCCGATCCGCGGCCGATCCGCCGCCGATCCGCTGCCGATCCGCTGCGGATCCGCGGCCGATCCGCTGCGGATCCGCGGCCGATCCGCTCTGTGTGCACATGCCATAACCCTACCCCTAACCCTACCCGTAACCCTAACCCTACCCCTAACCCTACCCCTAGTTCTAACCCTAGTTCTAACCCTAACCCTATTGGAAAGAGAAAAAAAAAATGTTCTTTATTTTATTATTGTCCCTATGGGGGTGATAAAGGGGGGGGTTATTTATTATTTTTTTTATTTTGATCGCTGTGATAGAACCTACCACAGCGATCAAAATGTACTTGTAAGGAATCTGCCGACTGGCAGATTCGGCGGGCGCACTGAGCATGCGCCCGCCATTTTCCAAGATGGCGGCGCCCAGCGAGGAGACGGCCGGACACCGGGAGGATCGGTAAGTATGAAGGGGTGGTGGGGGGGTGGATCGGAGCACAGGGGGGGGTGATCGGAGCACAGGGGGGGGGATCTGAGCAAGGAGGGAGCGGACAGGAGGACGGGGGAGCCGGCAGGCGGACGGAGGGGACCGGACCCCATAACGGAGGACTGGGGGGGCGATCGGTGGGTGTGGGGGGGGGGCACTTGAGTATTTCCAGCCATGGCCGATGATATTGCAGCATCGGCCATGGCTGGATTGTAATATTTCACCAGTTTTTTAGGTGAAATATTACAAATCGCTCTGATTGGCAGTTTCACTTTCAACAGCCAATCAGAGCGATCGTAGCCACGGGGGGGTGAAGCCACCCCCCCTGGGCTGAAGCACCACTCCCCCTGTCTCTGCAGATCGGGTAAAATCGGAGTTAACCCTTTCACCCGATCTGCAGGGACGCGATCATTCCATGACGCATACGCTGCGTCATAGGTCGCATTGGCACCGACTTTCATGACGCAGCGTATGCGTCAAAGGTCGTGAAGGGGTTAAAAAAAAAAAACATAATCAGGTTCCTCGCATCATGTTCTCATACACTTTATGCAGTTAATAGCACTCTGTGTCTGTACTGCTACACACTTAGGCAGTTAACTGGTTCATGCAGCTTTACATGAACACCTGAGCCTTACACTATGGCTGGTCCAAATAATTAAAGCAATTGTTACCATCCACCTCTCGTGTCTCCCCTTTTACTCATAGTTTGTAAGCTTGCGAGCAGGGCCCTCATTCCTCCCGGTATCTATTTTGAACTGTGATTTCTGTTATGCTGTAATGTCTATTGTCTGTACAAGTCCCCTCTATAATTTGTAAAGCGCTGCGGAATATGTTGGCGCTATATAAATAAAAATTATTATTATTATTATTATTATTATTATTATTAATAGCACTTGGGAAGGGAACTACGATCTGCGGGTATCTCTGTAGTGCTAACCTGAACCCACTCCCTCACACATCTGCCCTTACATAATTCACTCCAATACAATATCCTCCCAGAGGTCCACTCAATATGTGGGGAGTGGAAACGGAGCCAGGGTATTCCCAGCAGAATCTCGTCTATTCCCTCGGGAATGACAAGAAGGGAAATAATCTCCAGATGGGAAGGGGACAAGGATAATGTGAAAGGGATAGTCTGATGTGTGATTTGTGAGGGCAGTGTCGACCCATTCACTACTCGAACAGTCACCGGTTTGGCAAGCATCACCAGAGGTATTGCGTGGCACTGAGCAAAGGCAGAGGACATGAAATTCCCCTCTGCTCCTGAGTCCACACGAAGCTCGACTGTTAGAGTGGATGAGCCTAAAGTGATTGTCCCTTTAAAGGACAGCTTGGAGGAAAATACCGCTGTGTCTAGTGAACCTCCTCCAATGGTTACTAGACGCAATCGTTTTCCTGACTGCTGTGGACATTTATTAACATAATGTCCTAACTGTTGGCAAATATTACAAACCATGGGTACTCGAGCGGCCCGGGACTTAGGTCCCACTCGAAAAACCTCCATGGCCTCATGGGAGTCGGATGCCTGAACGGAAGATTCTAGAGGTCTGGCGAAGGTGGGAACCAGCCGGAACCTCTGCCTACACTGTGTCCGCTCTAACCTCGGCTCGTTAAAATGGAGGTCGATGCGGGTAGATATTGTAATGAGCTCCTCCAGTGTGGTGGGAATCTCCCTGGTGGCCAAGGCATCCTTCACATGGCCTGCCAGTCCTTTCCAGAACACCGGAATAAAGACTTTATCTGGCCACTCCAGTTCTGAGACCAGAGTCCGAAACTGGATGGCGAACTGGCTGACCATGGATGAACCCTGTGTTATTGCCAACAGTTGGAGCACCGTATCGTGGGTGACACGAGGTCCTTGAAAGACCTGTTTCAGAGAGTCCAGGAAGAGAGGAGCACTCTGCACCACATGATCATTGTGCTCCCACAGCGGCATTGCCCACTCCAATGCCCTGCCCGACAAAAGGGATAAGATAAATCCCACTTTCGCCCTTTCCGTAGGAAAGCGTGCAGCCAGAAGCTCTAGATGTATGGAGCACTGACTCACGAATCCCCAACATTGCTTACTGTCACCAGCAAACTTGTCTGTAAGCGGGAGATGGGATAAAGTCGGAGCAGGGGTGGCAGAGGACAAACTGGCTGCAGCCACACTAGCAGCCTGAACAGCGACTGCGGTAACATCCACAGCTGAGATTTTGCGTTCTAGAACCATCAACCTACCCTCCAGCTGCTGGACGTACCGCTGTAGACGCTGATCGCCTAGCCAGACCCTGGCGCTAGTATTCTGTTAGGGCTGAGTAAATAAATAAAGTTATTGGTGCGTTCGCAGTCCGGGGTCCACCGTGCAGGAGGTGAATATAAACGTGAGCACTGCTGACAGAGGTGCACGGGTAGGCTCCCACACCATATACAGTAGTTAATCAATATAAAACCCTGCACTCAACTTCGATTTGGCTGCTGAAGGTTTATTGTGTAGTATCAACACTAAAACGTTTCGGTCCTGTGGACCTTCATCAGTTACTAATAGTGAGGTGAGAGGAGAAAAGATCTCTTGGCCAATAGAGCCCTATTGGTGTAGCTTAATGTCCAGAGTGCCTCCAAGATAGCAGCATTGAGGCTGTGCTGTGTCCGGGTGTAGACGCGGTGTCCACCGCTTGTCCCAACATATGCCGGCATATGTTGGGACAAGCGGTGGACACCGCGTCTACACCCGGACACAGCACAGCCTCAATGCTGCTATCTTAGAGGCACTCTGGACATTAAGCTACACCAATAGGGCTCTATTGGCCAAGAGATCTTTTCTCCTCTCACCTCACTATTAGTAACTGATGAAGGTCCACAGGACCGAAACGTTTTAGTGTTGATACTACACAATAAACCTTCAGCAGCCAAATCGAAGTTGAGTGCCGGGTTTTATATTGATTAACTACACCGTGCAGGAGGAACCTGCTGTTAGTAAATGGCACTATATGACGCTATAAGCGAACTCTGTTACTTCACAGAGTCGCCGACAAAAGAAAGCACTGTGCCCTGTTAGACTCACAGGAGTACACAGCTAACTGCTGATCTGATAGCAGTCAGTGGTCTTGCACACACACAAACTCCTCACCGGAGGTGCCAGTATTCTAGGACTTATTTCAGCCGGGCCCTGAATACATACACACAAAACTCCTCACTGGAGGTGCCGGTATTCTAGGGGCTTATTTCAGCTGGGGCCCTAAATACATACAAACAAGACCACACTGACGCAAAGCACATAACATAGATTGATACTAGCGCATGGCCGTACGGTCATGCGAACCTTTTATAGATGCAGCAACTACAGGACCTTCCCAGAAGGACCAATGGGAGGCTACCACAGAACTTAAGCAACTTCAGGACCTTCCTAGAGGACCAATGGGAGTTGCTGCAGTACCTGAGCTTGTGACCCTTGATCTCCAATGAGAGATCTTACCCTGGGCATACTCAGAAGGGGAAAAGTAGGACTTAGTCCCAAAGATGTCTGCTCGCCACTGACCACTACTGGCTACAATGGCAGAAGCTGGAAAGGCAGCAGTAACTTTTTGCACAGTGTCAGACTGAGCGAGATGCTGAGACCGATGCCTCCGCTGAGCAGGCTCCACTGCGGCAGGAGAAGAATGGGAGACCGCAGCGGAGATGCCTCGAGATTCCTCCTGTGCAGAGGCGAGAACTCGACCCCTAACAGCATGCACGTGCGGATGAGTGCGTTAAAAAACACATTACTGTTTATGGGAACGCATGCGTACGCATGTGTTCGATGTGCTTGCATACTTTGGATTGCGCATGTCCAGGATCTGTTTGAGACACGCCCTCCTGGAACCATCGAACGCATGCGCATAAAAAAAATGCAAACGCAGCGGGTTTTTTTGCCCTCATGCGAAAGCTGATGCGGATAAAAAATGCTGCAAATGTGAACTTACCCATAGAAGGAAATAGCAAACAAACGGTTCCACTGAAAGGGATAGTGAAAATGTTCTTAAAGCGAAAGACAAGTAGCCCCATAATACAGAGACAAGAGAATGTTTCAGATGTAAGAAAAAGGGACATTTAAAGAAAGACTGTACTATATGGAAAGCAGAACAACAAAAATTACACCAAAACGAGAATAAACAGAAAGTAAAAAGCACAATTGCTAACCCACATGTAGATCACTGGAATGGTACATTTAAAGTAACTGATAAAGAGTCATCGTCAGGCTGGTTTATTGACTCAGGAGCAACAAGTCACATGACTAGTGATAAAAGTTTCTTTACTGAAATTGAAGAAAATAATAAGGAAGCAATTTATCTTGCAGATGGGAGTAAAATAACAGCAGAAGGTATTGGACAAGGAATGCTAATCTGTCCTGATAGATTTGGACATAATTCAAAATTACTAAAGGATGTGTTATATGTTTCCGGACTAGAAGGAGGATTGTTATCCGTAAAGCAAAACACAGAAGAAAAAAGACAAGACCAATAATGGTATGCACACCCAAGGAATACAAAAGAATCAAAAAATACTTTAATAACACCTCTAGAAAAGACAAACACAAGATAAAACCATTTAAAAAGGCCTAAATTTAGGACCAGTGGCCCTCACCCCTCTACAAATCATGCAAGATACAATATTAGCAAAGCATGAAAATACACAACACAGTCAATATATGTATAAATAAAGTGCTTGGCTATGCTAATACAAAATATGCAATGTCCCTAGTACTTAGATTTCGTACAACAAAAAGCTGACAAATATACTGCAACAATCAGAATGAAACAGGTGCAATGAAGAAAAACTGACTGATGGTACACAATATACTATAATCACAATTAAATAATATAATAGCTTAATGAGTTAGACATATTAAATTGCAGTAATATGTGCATATATACAATACCAAAGCGATATTAGCCACGATGTGTCCATACCAATGTGAGCGTAAGGTGTAATCATGAACACCAGCCAAATAAGCAGCACGGCACCCCCAGACCACAGGGTTAGCTAGGAATGGGGCATCATACCAGTATAAATGGAGGGCAATGAGCTCATGGGATCAACCAAGATGGAACAGAAGTGCCAAAGATGAAGATAGCAGCATCGGTGCTAAGGAATAAAAAGTATAGAACGCCAGCAAAAACACGGGACCAAGTAAGGGGTGAGGCAAGAGCCCCACGCGTATCGCTGCAACTGCAGCTTCGTCAGGGGAAGTAAGGTCGTAAGTCGTTTAAGAGGTAGATATACAATCAGCACAAATGAAATAAGTATGAACCGGTGTGCAGTGACGAACAGGAACGCCAGTCACAGCCGCCGCATGGAGCGCGTCAGGAAATGGCTATAGCCGGAAGTGTATCTCGTTGTCATGGTGCAAATGCACATGTGCAATGGGTACACTAGAGGGAGTAAAGCGCGCACGCACCGATGAGAACACAGATAACGAGCGCAGCATGATAGAGGATACTTAGTGTGTGCAACACACAGACACCAATGAGTGGCAGACATACAGCAATATGTACAAGCACGAACAGGGCAAGTAAAAGACACAACAACAATGTCTAGCTGGCAAAACAGTTTAGTACCCACAGGAAATACCATGAGAAAGAGGAGAAAAATAACTGCCACAGTGACAAAAAAGTGGCAGAGAATGTAATATGTATATGATAATACTGGTCAGTATTTGCCAAGGGAAATAGAACAATGTGTCCGCAGTAATGATCATGGCCATATGTGGTGACATAACTGCGAGCGGAAATTAAAAAAAAGAGGTTTAACACTAGCCCAGCTGGGCAGAAAAGTGCCAGCACTAATGCATAGTGAAAATGGCACAGTATATATGGACAAGCTGAATCCCTTATTAGGGTTGGTGCCATCTATGTTATGTCTCCTCAAATTGCATTTTTATATTGGGTTCTGTTTACTGGCGGTATTTTTGCATAGATGTATGGTTGCGATTGTGTGGGTGTTTTTTTCCTGCCCTTTTTTCATCTCTTCAAGGGATCTGATCATCCAGCTAGTACATCACAGTTGTGGTGTCTCTTGCTTGTTTCACCTTGTCCATATATACTGTGCCATTTTCACTATGCATTAGTGCTGGCACTTTTCTGCCCAGCTGGGCTAGTGTTAAACCTCTTTTTTTTAATTTCCGCTCGCAGTTATGTCACCACATATGGCCATGATCATTACTGCGGACACATTGTTCTATTTCCCTTGGCAAATACTGACCAGTATTATCAGCTTTTTGTTGTACGAAATCTATGTACTAGGGACATTGCATATTTTGTATTAGCATAGCCAAGCACTTTATTTATACATATATTGACTGTGTTGTGTATTTTCATGCTTTGCTAATATTGTATCTTGCATGATTTGTAGAGGGGTGAGGGCCACTGGTCCTAAATTTAGGCCTTTTTAAATGGTTTTATCTTGTGTTTGTCTTTTCTAGAGGTGTTATTAAAGTATTTTTTGATTCTTTTGTGTTCCTTGGGTGTGCATACCATTTTTGGTCTTGTCTTTTTTCTTCTGTGTTTTGCCTTATTATTCTACAGACCAGGTTTTGCACCCTGCTTTAGTATTGATACAGGGGTGCACCCCTTATATATACATTTATGTTATCCGTAAAGCATCTGACAACCAAAGGACTTAAGGTACCGTCACATTAAGCGACGCTGCAGCGATATCGACAACAATGCCGATCGCTGCAGCGTCGCTGTGTGGTCGCTGGAGAGCTGTCACACAGACAGCTCTCCAGCGACCAACGATGCCGAAGACCCCGGGTAACCAGGGTAAACATCGGGTTACTAAGCGCAGGGCCACGCTTAGTAACCCGATGTTTACCCTGGTTACCATTGTAAAAGTAAAAAAAAAACAGTACATACTCACATTCTGATGTCCGTCAGGTCCCTGGCCGTCTGCTTCCCGCACTGACTGTGAGCGCCGGCCGGCCGTAAAGTAAAAGCAGAGCACAGCGGTGACGTCACCGCTGTGCTGTGCTTTACGGCCGGCCGGCGCTCACAGTCAGTGCGGGAAGCAGACGGCCAGGGACCTGACGGACATCAGAATGTGAGTATGTACTGTTTTTTTTTTACTTTTACAATGGTAACCAGGGTAAATATCGGGTTACTAAGCGCGGCCCTGCACTTAGTAACCCGATATTTACCCTGGTTACCATTGTAAAACATCGCTGGCATTGTTGCTTTTGCTGTCAAACACAACGATACACGCCGATCTGACGACCAAATAAAGTTCTGGACTTTCAGCAACGACCAGCGATATCACAGCAGGATCCAGATCACTGCTGCGTGTCAAACACAACGATATCGCTATCCAGGACGCTGCAACGTCACGGATCGCTGTCGTTATCGTTGTAAAGTCGTTTAGTGTGAAGGTACCTTTACTGTAAAATTCAAAGATGATAATTGTACAATTCTATCGGGAGATAAGGTAATAGTTAATGTCAAAGCAGGTGAACAATTATATTATCTAGACACATTAAAGGAACAGATGAAGTTATGTACACATGATCACAAGAATTGTATTCACATGTGGCATAGACGTCCAGGACACAGACATCCTGAGAGTATAATTAATGACGTTTCAAAAGAAGAATATGACAAAAGACCTATTGATATCTGATTGCTCAATTACTGTAAAATGTGAATGTTGTATAAAATCTAAAGCTACAAGAGTACCTATACCTAAAGAGAGTGAGACAAAAAGCACAAGACCACTTGACTTGGTACACACTGATGTATGTGGACCCATGAAAGTGACCACATCAGGAGGTAATAGATATATGGTGACCTTCATAGATGACTACTCAAGATACACAGTCACTTACTTAATAAAGATCAAAAGTGAAGTTTTTGAAAGATGCTGATGCATGCACCACATGTTCTGTGTAGATAAAAGTTGAATTACCCCATATAATCTACTCTCACAAGTTTCTTCTGCGACCAAACTATGCAACAGGATACAGGGTTAAATTCCACCCAAAGCATCGGCTGTGACGTGAAGGACCTTCTGCTAGCCAATCAGAAAAAGTCTGCGCTCCAGGTGACAAGCTCAAGATCCACTCCATGGTCTCCCAGCTAAACGGCAATACGAATGATTAGACAGCCACTACTGTGTTCAGTTAACAGCCGGTAAGTCCTGAGCTCAGGCCCCACCACAGGGATCCCAGTGGGAGCGTGCACGGAGACTTTAGATAGAGTTTGGCGCCAAACCTAAATTCTAAGGGTACCGTCACACAGTGCCATTTTCATCGCTACGATGGCACGATTCGTGACGTTCTAGCGATATCGTTACGATATCGTTGTGTCTGACACGCTGCTGGGATCCGGATCCCCGCTGAGAATCGTACGTCGTAGCAGATCGTTTAAAACTTTCTTTCGTCGTCTAGTGTCCCGCTGTGGCGGCATGATTGCATCGTGTGACACAGGTTGTATACGATGTGCGCACAGTAACCAACGGCTTCTACATCGCAAATACGTCATGAAATTATCGCTCCAGCGCCGTGTATTGCAACGTGTGACCGCAGTCTACGACGCTGGAGCGATAATCATACGACGCTGCAACGTCACGAATCGTGCCGTCGTAGCGATGAAAATGGCACTGTGTGCCGGTACCCTAAGTTAGAGACATTGTTTGCTAAGAGGGCTGTGTGAACTTTAGCTAGATAATCCCCTCAGTGGGTGAGTTTGTGTATAGATAGCATAACAGAATTGTAATTTTAGAGAATTATTAAGTTTGTGAATCTCTGCGCTGCACCACTGCAGGGGCTGTCTCTTGCACTCATCTAGTTACACCCTGGCTCTGGTTAACTCACGGTTACTGCATTAGACAGAACCACAAGTCAGGAAAATTATAGTGTACCTGATAGATCTTACCGGGCCTATCATTTGTACATCGGAGTGGTCCTAGCTGATCTGAGCTAGGTGTGTGTGATAGTTTACTGTGTTTCTTTCTTGCTGTTTCCAGGGTAACACGGTTTTCGTTGTTAGTAAAAACTAGTTCCTTAACAAATTACTGGGTCATGTTCTTTGTCCTCGGCCCGCTGTATTCTGGGAGAGATGTGATGCCCCAATGTCCTGGTCGTCACAGTGGCATTGCTTTCGTCACTGGGAGAGTGATGTCAAGCTTGGAAGCAGGGGAAGATCTCTTCTATCAGGTAAACACAATGCACACAACATATTCACACTCCAGGCCAGAAGGGGGAGCTCTGAACCTAGATTAAGGGGAACTCCCCTATAAATACATTCTGGTCTGTAGGGAAAGAGAGTGTTTCAGGCAGTTCATGCCAGACAGCAGACCGGAGCAGTCTGAGGCAGAGAGACGTGTTTGGGGCCGTGCAGCCAGGGTTTCTGCAGCTCCAGGATTGAGAGATACCAAAGGAAGAACAGTGTTAATGAGCATGCAGTAGAGTGGAGTACAGGAGAGAGACACCAGGGGAGAATAGCAGCGTTTGGACTACCTCCCTGGCTGAGCGCAGATACCGGTAGCTGGAAGACCGAGGTTGTGTCAGACTGTAAGAGGCACAGCAGAAACCAGCAGGACAGCTGGATTATAAATCACCTGTCTGCCTTAATACCCAGGAGGCACAGTGGCACATAGAGCCCGGGTAGTGATAGAGACCCTGTAAAAAGGCTCGAGCCACCTGTCATACGGGTTTGTGTCCCACCTTGATGGAGGACAGAGAGAACTGTGAGGACCTTGCCAGAAGCCATAGGCAGTAAGAGACTACATCATCACCATGCCATGAGGAAGGCTTTCATCTCCACCTGGTAGAAGGGACTCTGAACTTTCTTCCATGCCGACCAGACCCTACCTGCCCTGTGATCTGGTGCCCTGGACTGCGGTTGCCTGAAGCCTACAATAAACCAGGTAAAGAGACTGCAAACCTGTGTCCTCCATTCTTTACTGCACTACTCACCATCCTCAACTACACACCGGGAGCCCTGGGGACCTACTTCACCTGTGGAAAGTTATACTATCTAGCTGCCATAACATCACCCCAGAGGACCCCTTTAAGAAGCGTTGGTCCCCACTGACTGAATACCACAGGTGGCATCACAAACACAAACTTTATTCAACAATCCCCTTAAAGACCTTTCCCTTTAATAGGGCGCCCAGGGCCATGGCCCGGTCGCAGCCACCATGACATCCCCTTTAAGACCAGACCTGGTACCGAGTACCGCACAGCCCCAGGTGGGCGACTCATGTTCACAAGCAGAAACGGTTGCAGTGGGCCCAGACATACATGAAGACTAATTTTCAAACAGTCTTGTTTACTGATGAGTGTCGAGCAGCCCTGGATGGTCCAGATGGATGGAGTAGTGGATGGTTGGTGGATGGGCATGTCCCAACAAGGCTGCAACGTCAGCAAGGAGGTGGAGGAGTCATGTTTTGGGACAGAATCATTGGGGAAACAGCTGGAAGGGCCTTTTAAGGTTCCTGAAGGTGTGAAAATGACCTCTGCAAAGTATATAGAGTTTCTGACTGACAACTTTCTTCCATGGTATAAAAAGCAGAAACGTGCCTTGAGGAGCAAAATCATCTTCATGCATGACAATGCACCATCTCATGCTGCAAAAAATACCTCTGAGTCTTTGGCTGCTATGGGCATAAAAGGAGATAAACTCATGGTGTGGCCACCATCTTCCCCTGACCTCAACCCTATAGAGAATCTTTGGAGTATCATCAAGCAAAAGATATATGAGGGTGGGAGGCAGTTCACATCAAAACAGCAGCTCTGGGAGGCTATTCTGACTTCATGCAAAGAAATACAAGCAGAAACTCTCCAAAAACTCATAAGTTCAATGGATGCAAGAATTGTGAAGGTGATATCAAAGAAGGGTCCTATGTTAACATGTAAGTTGGCCTGTTGGGATGTTTTGGAGTTAAATAGCTTTTTTTGTTCAGTGAATGTGACCTCCTAATGCTGCAAATTCCACAAATGAGCATTTTCAGTTCTTTAAAACATATCAAATGTTTAGAAATTCTACTGTGCATAATAATTTGGAACAGTGCATTTTGAGTTTTTATTCATTTTGGAGATTATACTGTTATCATTGGGAGTTTTCTTCAATAAAATTTGATGCATACTCTAACGGGTGATGACTTTTATTAGACTGACTGTCATTTGCACCGACCATTAAGGAAAATCCGAGAAAAATGTCATTTGCATAATAATTTGGAACATGGTGTACTTTACATGGAATAAAATCAAACTCTTCAATCAATAATCTTATAAAATTCAGGTTTAACCTTGAAATATGATTGACTATTATTTATATAACAATGTGGAGTACATTTTTATTCTGGTTTAAATATGAAGTTTAATCATAGAATGGTAGAGTTGGAAGGGACCTCCTGGGTCATCTGGTCCAGCCCCCTGCTCAAAGCAGGATTCACTAAATCATCTCAGACAGATGTCTGTCCAGCCTCTGTTTGAAGACTTCCATGGAAGAAGAACTCACCACCTCTCATGGCAGCCTGTTCCAGTCATTGATCACCCTAACTGTCAAAATGTTTTTTCTAATATCTAATCTGTGTCTCCTCCATTCAGTTTCATCCCATTGCCTCTAGTCTTTCCTTGTGCAAATGAGAACAAAGATGATCCTTGTACAATGTGACAGCCCTTGAGATATTTGTAGACCGCTATTAAGGCCTCTTTCACACTTCCGTCTTTTAGCTCCCGTCGAAATCCGTAGATTTTTTAAAAAACAGGATCCAGCAAATTTTTCTGCTGGATCCTGTTTTTTCCCCATAGACTTGTATTAGCGACGAATTGTGACAGATGGCCATCCGTTTCATCCGTCGTGCACTGGATCCGTCGGAAAATCGCTGTCCATCGGGTGGAGAAAATGTTCAGAGGAACGTTTTTTCAGAAAATCGCTCAGTGACAGGTCCTGCGCTGCCTGTCGTTGGCTATAATGGAAGCCTATATCGCAATATTCTCACCTTTCGGCGTCCCGCGCAGCGCCGATGCTCGTGATGCTCCTGGCAGCTAGCGTTCCCATGGATGCATTGCGAAATGACCCGATGACATCGTGGTCTCACGAGTAGTGTTGAGCGATACTTTCCGATATCGGAAAGTATCGGTATCGGAAAGTATCGGCCGATACCGTCACAGTATCGGAATCCAATCCGATACCGATACCCGATCCCAATGCAAGTCAATGGGACGAAAATATCGGAATTAAAATAAACCCTTTATACACTTGTAGGTTCATTCTACATGAAGGAAAACAACTAAAAATATTGTAGGATGTATTGGGGGACGTGGCGGAGATATTAAAGGGACAGAGGTTTAGCCCAATGTAATAGAATAGCAGGATTTTTTTTTTTTTTTTATGAAGTTCGGCGTTAGAAAGAATTTGACTATGTTTTTTTTTTTTTTTTTATGTCAGATATTGATGTTTCACTACTTCCACGCCCTTCACCTTCTTTTTTACTTCTCCCACGCTTTCTTCTTAATTATCCTCATCATCAGCTTCTTTGACATCAACTTCTTCACCTTATTCATCTTCTTCTTCATCTTCTACCTATTATTTTTTGGGTTACATTGTTCATATTCTTTTTATTTTACTATTATCTTCATCATATTCAACTTCTTCATCATATTCTTATTTGTGACAGGCATTCCCGTAGTTGTTATCTATAAAAGTTTGAAGATTACACCTTCCGTTCTGCCTGTCACAAAACAGTTACATTTGTCCGCGTTCAGTTTGGCCTGCAGCATCAGGCTTTATCCAGGGGCACCACGAGGAGGAACGGACTCACCCCCATACACTGCTTAGTCTTCTTCTGCTTATAATTTACATAATATTTTTTGCTCTGATATTTTGTGTTATGCTTAATGTCCTTCTGCTCTTTGTTCTGCAGCCTCTTGTTCTTCTGCTTCTCGGTCTTCCAGGTCGTCGTCGTCTCCAGGGTCGTCGTCTCCGGGGTCGTCGTCATCGGGGTGGTCTTCAGGGTCGTCGTCTCCGGGGTCGTCGTCATCGGGGTGGTCTTCGGGGTCATCGTCTCCAGGGTCGTCGTCATCACGGTGGTTGTCGTCTCTGGTGTCGTCGTCATCTTAGGGGTGGTCTTCTGGGTCATTGTGTTTAGTCTCTTGAACTTGGAAATGTAGCAGAAGGTACAAGAAGGCTGAGAAAATGCCGAGAACCAGCTGATGGAACTGGAACTCGGATGGCTACCCGAAGGTCCAAGAGCCAATGGAACTACCGAGGACCAGCTGACTTTACTGGAACCCGGTTACTAAGCAGGAGGTACCTGTGCTGAAAGCACTACCAAGGACCACCTGACGTTGGTGGAACTCGGATACCCAGAGGGAGGCACCTAAGCCAAAGGCTCTGCCCGGAACCAGCTGACGGTACTGGAACCAGGATGGGGAGCAGAAGGTAAAAGAGCAAAAGACACTGCCGAGAACCAGCTGACGGTGCTGGAACCCGGATGGGTAGCCGAAGGTCCAAGAGCCAATGGAACTACCGAGGACCAGCTGACGTTACTGGAACCCGGTTACTAAGCAGGAGGTACCCGTGCCTGAAAGCACTACCAAGGACCACCTGACGTTGGTGGAACTCGGATACCAAAGGGAGGCACCTAAGCCAAAGGCTCTGCCCGGAACCAGCTGACGGTACTGGAACCAGGATGGGGAGCAGAAGGTACAAGAGCAAGTGTCTGCGTGGCTTTTGCAGGACACGATGCCGGCTGCACAGCAGGGGAACAGCTGGCGGTGCTGGACCCCACTGACACATTGGCGAGGTGTTTTTCTCTGTGCAGCTAGCACATCTGGGCCCCAACTGGCGGTGTGTTAGAGCCCAGGGTCAGCAGGAGGAGGAGCAGGAGGAGGAGGAGCAGGGGGAGGGGAGTGTAGGCCGAAGCCTGCACTGGCGGCAGCTTTGGGTCTGTTGTGTCTGCGTGGCTTTTGCAGGACACGTTGCCGGCTACACAGCAGGGGAACAGCTGGCGGTGCTGGACCCCACTGACACATTGGCGAGGTGTTTGGCTCTGTGCAGCCAGCACTTCCGGACAGCAACTAGCGTTGTTGGAGCCCGGGCTCTGCAGGTGGAGCAGAGTGTAGGCCGAAGCCTAATTGAACCGATTTCAAAAGTCACCTTTAACCCCCCCTCAGGGGTTACAAAGTAGAAGAGCCACAGCTTATGCAGCAGCAGTGCTGCGCAAGTCAAAGGTTGCTCTTGTAATTTTTCTCCTTGCACACGCTGAATGGAACACGTATAACATTCAGCCCTTTATACAGTCAAACTGTGTAATGGAGGCGCGAGTTCCCTTTGTAATGAGACGCAGCACAGGTGTCAAGAATCCCACCTTGGTGCTGGGTGCAGCCTCCCGAGCGTTGTTATTTGCTGTACAGGAGTCTGCGCTGTCGTGTTATCCCCTGGCCTAGCGCCGTTAGCGCTGCCCATCTTCTGGCATCATGTAATGTCGGCCGGTGCGGTTCGCGATGACCATGAATCCCAGCCCCGCAGTGTCTTAACATTGTTAAAACACTGCGGGGCTGGGATTCAGGGCCTGGCGCAGCACATATGTTGGCCTCTCACACTCGGGTCCTTACACCCGCTTCAGACTGTGTGGCGTCATCTGATCCCTTATCGCATGCCACGGCCATGAAGCCGCACAGTCCGAAGAAGGCGGAAGGAGAGGAGGGACAGGCGAACTGATGCACTGATCCTGCCCATGAATCACACCCTCGCAGTCCCAATAAATAAGACACCGAGGGGCGTTGTGTGGGTCAGGGCGGCCGCAGAGGCGCAGCCAGCCAAACAATGATGCCAGAAGACGGGCAGCGCTACCAAGGGGGTTGCAGCGTGTCATTACAAAGGAAAGTCACACCACCGGGACGGTTAACTGGTCACACAGAGGACACATTTCAGACGTGTTTTCAGTTCCACATGTGCGAGGAGAATACGTTTCTGAGCCACCTTGCACACATGCAGCATTACCGCTGTACAAGGTGGCTGGATAACGTAAAAACGCCTGGGGGAGGGGGGACAGGTTCCCTTCAATTTCAGTTCTTGTGTCTGCGTGGCTTTTGCAGGACACGATGCCGGCTGCACAGCAGGGGAACAGCTGGCGGTGCTGGACCCCACTGACACATTGGCGAGGTGTTTTTCTCTGTGCAGCTAGCACATCTGGGCCCCAACTGGCGGTGTGTTAGAGCCCAGGGTCAGCAGGAGGAGGAGCAGGAGGAGGAGGAGCAGGGGGAGGGGAGTGTAGGCCGAAGCCTGCACTGGCGGCAGCTTTGGGTCTGTTGTGTCTGCGTGGCTTTTGCAGGACACGTTGCCGGCTACACAGCAGGGGAACAGCTGGCGGTGCTGGACCCCACTGACACATTGGCGAGGTGTTTGGCTCTGTGCAGCCAGCACTTCCGGACAGCAACTAGCGTTGTTGGAGCCCGGGCTCTGCAGGTGGAGCAGAGTGTAGGCCGAAGCCTAATTGAACCGATTTCAAAAGTCACCTTTAACCCCCCCTCAGGGGTTACAAAGTAGAAGAGCCACAGCTTATGCAGCAGCAGTGCTGCGCAAGTCAAAGGTTGCTCTTGTAATTTTTCTCCTTGCACACGCTGAATGGAACACGTATAACATTCAGCCCTTTATACAGTCAAACTGTGTAATGGAGGCGCGAGTTCCCTTTGTAATGAGACGCAGCACAGGTGTCAAGAATCCCACCTTGGTGCTGGGTGCAGCCTCCCGAGCGTTGTTATTTGCTGTACAGGAGTCTGCGCTGTCGTGTTATCCCCTGGCCTAGCGCCGTTAGCGCTGCCCATCTTCTGGCATCATGTAATGTCGGCCGGTGCGGTTCGCGATGACCATGAATCCCAGCCCCGCAGTGTCTTAACATTGTTAAAACACTGCGGGGCTGGGATTCAGGGCCTGGCGCAGCACATATGTTGGCCTCTCACACTCGGGTCCTTACACCCGCTTCAGACTGTGCGGCGTCATCTGATCCCTTATCGCATGCCACGGCCATGAAGCCGCACAGTCCGAAGAAGGCGGAAGGAGAGGAGGGACAGGCGAACTGATGCACTGATCCTGCCCATGAATCACACCCTCGCAGTCCCAATAAATAAGACACCGAGGGGCGTTGTGTGGGTCAGGGCGGCCGCAGAGGCGCAGCCAGCCAAACAATGATGCCAGAAGACGGGCAGCGCTACCAAGGGGGTTGCAGCGTGTCATTACAAAGGAAAGTCACACCACCGGGACGGTTAACTGGTCACACAGAGGACACATTTCAGACGTGTTTTCAGTTCCACATGTGCGAGGAGAATACGTTTCTGAGCCACCTTGCACACATGCAGCATTACCGCTGTACAAGGTGGCTGGATAACGTAAAAACGCCTGGGGGAGGGGGGACAGGTTCCCTTCAATTTCAGTTCTTGTGTCTGCGTGGCTTTTGCAGGACACGATGCCGGCTGCACAGCAGGGGAACAGCTGGCGGTGCTGGACCCCACTGACACATTGGCGAGGTGTTTTTCTCTGTGCAGCTAGCACATCTGGGCCCCAACTGGCGGTGTGTTAGAGCCCAGGGTCAGCAGGAGGAGGAGCAGGAGGAGGAGGAGCAGGGGGAGGGGAGTGTAGGCCGAAGCCTGCACTGGCGGCAGCTTTGGGTCTGTTGTGTCTGCGTGGCTTTTGCAGGACACGTTGCCGGCTACACAGCAGGGGAACAGCTGGCGGTGCTGGACCCCACTGACACATTGGCGAGGTGTTTTTCTCTGTGCAGCTAGCACATCTGGGCCCCAACTGGCGGTGTGTTAGAGCCCAGGGACAGCAGGAGGAGCAGGGGGAGCGGAGTGTAGGCCGAAGCCTGCACTGGAGCAAGTTGAAAGGAAACCTTTAACCCCCCCCCCCAGGCGTTTGTAGCTGGAAGAGCCATCGTGTACAGCACTAATGCTGGAAAAGGTAAACTTAGCTCTTTTAATTATGGTCCTTGCAGATGCTGAACCTAACACTTATGAAATGTGTCCCCTCACAGCGTTCAACCGTCCGGTCGGTGGAACTTTCCTTTGTCATGTGACGCAGCACAGCCGTCATTTTTACCCCCTTGTCGCCGTGCGCCGCCTCCTCAGCGTTGTTTGAATCTGTCCCGGAGCCTGCGCTGTTAGGTTACCCCTTGGCCATGCACACATTTTGCGCTGCCCGTCTTCTGACATCATTTGCTGTCAGGCTGGCTGCGCCTGTGCGGGTGCGCTGTCCGAGATTCAGCCTCGCGGTGTCGTCTAATGTAATCCCACCGCGGGCCTGGGATCCGTGTCCATGCGCAGTGCATATCCTCGCCTCTCACTCCCCTCCCTACGGCTTCTAAAGACTGTGCGGTGTCACGGCCGTGGCATGCTATTAGGGACCAGCTGACACCGAACAGTCATTAGAAGCCGTAGGGAGGGGAGTGAGAGGCGAGGATATGCACTGCGCATGGACACGGATCCCAGGCCCGCGGTAGGATTACATTAGACGACACCGCGAGGCTGAATCTCGGACAGCGCACCCGCACAGGCGCAGCCAGCCTGACAGCAAATGATGTCAGAAGACGGGCAGCGCAAAATGTGTGCATGGCCAAGGGGTAACCTAACAGCGCAGGCTCCGGGACAGATTCAAACAACGCTGAGGAGGCGGCGCACGGCGACAAGGGGGTAAAAATGACGGCTGTGATGCGTCACATGACAAAGGAAAGTTCCACCTACCGGACGGTTGAACGCTGTGAGGGGACACATTTCATAAGTGTTAGGTTCAGCATATGCAAGGAGCACCACGAAAAGAGGCACTTTTTCCCTTTGCATCATTACTGCTGCACAAGGTGGCTCCTTCAGTAACAAACGCATGGGGGGGGGGGGACAGGTTCCCTTAAATTTAACTTGTTGTGCCTGCGTGGTGGTCGCAGTACACGTTGCCGTATACACAGCAGGGGAACAGCTGGCGGTGCTGAACCCCACTAACACATAGGCGAGGTGTTTGGCTCTGTGCGTACAGCACTTCTGGACGGCAACTGGCGGTGTTGGAGCCCAGGGACAGGTGGAGGAGGAGGAGGTTGGAGGAGGTTGGAGGAGGTAGGAGGGATTGCCACACACACAGCAGGGGAACAGCTGACGTTACTGAACCCCAATAACAGAGGAGGGACTGTTGACTGTGCGTACAGCACTTCTGGACGGCAACTGGCGGTGTTGGAGCCCAGGGACAGGTGGAGGAGGAGGAGGTTGGAGGAGGTTGGAGGGATTGCCACACACACAGCAGGGGAACAGCTGACGTTACTGAACCCCAATAACAGAGGAGGGACTGTTGACTGTGCGTACAGCACTTCTGGACGGCAACTGGCGGTGTTGGAGCCCAGGGACAGGTGGAGGAGGAGGAGGTTGGAGGAGGTTGGAGGAGGTAGGAGGGATTGCCACACACACAGCAGGGGAACAGCTGACGTTACTGAACCCCAATAACAGAGGAGGGACTGTTGACTGTGCGTACAGCACTTCTGGACGGCAACTGGCGGTGTTGGAGCCCAGGGACAGGTGGAGGAGGAGGAGGTTGGAGGAGGTTGGAGGAGGTAGGAGGGATTGCCACACACACAGCAGGGGAACAGCTGACGTTACTGAACCCCAATAACAGAGGAGGGACTGTTGACTGTGCGTACAGCACTTCTGGACGGCAACTGGCGGTGTTGGAGCCCAGGGACAGGTGGAGGAGGAGGAGGTTGGAGGAGGTTGGAGGAGGTAGGAGGGATTGCCACACACACAGCAGGGGAACAGCTGACGTTACTGAACCCCAATAACAGAGGAGGGACTGTTGACTGTGCGTACAGCACTTCTGGACGGCAACTGGCGGTGTTGGAGCCCAGGGACAGGTGGAGGAGGAGGAGGTTGGAGGAGGTAGGAGGGATTGCCACACACACAGCAGGGGAACAGCTGACGTTACTGAACCCCAATAACAGAGGAGGGACTGTTGACTGTGCGTACAGCACTTCTGGACGGCAACTGGTGGTGTTGGAGCCCAGGGACAGGTGGAGGAGGAGGAGGTTGGAGGAGGTTGGAGGGATTGCCACACACACAGCAGGGGAACAGCTGACGTTACTGAACCCCAATAACAGAGGAGGGACTGTTGACTGTGCGTACAGCACTTCTGGACGGCAACTGGCGGTGTTGGAGCCCAGGGACAGGTGGAGGAGGAGGAGGTTGGAGGAGGTTGGAGGAGGTAGGAGGGATTGCCACACACACAGCAGGGGAACAGCTGACGTTACTGAACCCCAATAACAGAGGAGGGACTGTTGACTGTGCGTACAGCACTTCTGGACGGCAACTGGCGGTGTTGGAGCCCAGGGACAGGTGGAGGAGGAGGAGGTTGGAGGAGGTTGGAGGGATTGCCACACACACAGCAGGGGAACAGCTGACGTTACTGAACCCCAATAACAGAGGAGGGACTGTTGACTGTGCGTACAGCACTTCTGGACGGCAACTGGCGGTGTTGGAGCCCAGGGCCAGGTGGAGGAGGAGGAGGTTGGAGGAGGTTGGAGGAGGTAGGAGGGATTGCCACACACACAGCAGGGGAACAGCTGACGTTACTGAACCCCAATAACAGAGGAGGGACTGTTGACTGTGCGTACAGCACTTCTGGACGGCAACTGGCGGTGTTGGAGCCCAGGGACAGGTGGAGGAGGAGGAGGTTGGAGGAGGTTGGAGGAGGTAGGAGGGATTGCCACACACACAGCAGGGGAACAGCTGACGTTACTGAACCCCAATAACAGAGGAGGGACTGTTGACTGTGCGTACAGCACTTCTGGACGGCAACTGGCGGTGTTGGAGCCCAGGGACAGGTGGAGGAGGAGGAGGTTGGAGGAGGTAGGAGGGATTGCCACACACACAGCAGGGGAACAGCTGACGTTACTGAACCCCAATAACAGAGGAGGGACTGTTGACTGTGCGTACAGCACTTCTGGACGGCAACTGGCGGTGTTGGAGCCCAGGGACAGGTGGAGGAGGAGGAGGTTGGAGGAGGTTGGAGGGATTGCCACACACACAGCAGGGGAACAGCTGACGTTACTGAACCCCAATAACAGAGGAGGGACTGTTGACTGTGCGTACAGCACTTCTGGACGGCAACTGGCGGTGTTGGAGCCCAGGGACAGGTGGAGGAGGAGGAGGTTGGAGGAGGTTGGAGGAGGTAGGAGGGATTGCCACACACACAGCAGGGGAACAGCTGACGTTACTGAACCCCAATAACAGAGGAGGGACTGTTGACTGTGCGTACAGCACTTCTGGACGGCAACTGGCGGTGTTGGAGCCCAGGGACAGGTGGAGGAGGAGGAGGTTGGAGGAGGTTGGAGGGATTGCCACACACACAGCAGGGGAACAGCTGACGTTACTGAACCCCAATAACAGAGGAGGGACTGTTGACTGTGCGTACAGCACTTCTGGACGGCAACTGGCGGTGTTGGAGCCCAGGGACAGGTGGAGGAGGAGGAGGTTGGAGGAGGTTGGAGGAGGTAGGAGGGATTGCCACACACACAGCAGGGGAACAGCTGACGTTACTGAACCCCAATAACAGAGGAGGGACTGTTGACTGTGCGTACAGCACTTCTGGACGGCAACTGGCGGTGTTGGAGCCCAGGGACAGGTGGAGGAGGAGGAGGTTGGAGGAGGTTGGAGGGATTGCCACACACACAGCAGGGGAACAGCTGACGTTACTGAACCCCAATAACAGAGGAGGGACTGTTGACTGTGCGTACAGCACTTCTGGACGGCAACTGGCGGTGTTGGAGCCCAGGGACAGGTGGAGGAGGAGGAGGTTGGAGGAGGTTGGAGGAGGTAGGAGGGATTGCCACACACACAGCAGGGGAACAGCTGACGTTACTGAACCCCAATAACAGAGGAGGGACTGTTGACTGTGCGTACAGCACTTCTGGACGGCAACTGGCGGTGTTGGAGCCCAGGGACAGGTGGAGGAGGAGGAGGTTGGAGGAGGTAGGAGGGATTGCCACACACACAGCAGGGGAACAGCTGACGTTACTGAACCCCAATAACAGAGGAGGGACTGTTGACTGTGCGTACAGCACTTCTGGACGGCAACTGGCGGTGTTGGAGCCCAGGGACAGGTGGAGGAGGAGGAGGTTGGAGGAGGTTGGAGGAGGTAGGAGGGATTGCCACACACACAGCAGGGGAACAGCTGACGTTACTGAACCCCAATAACAGAGGAGCGACTGTTGACTGTGCGTACAGCACTTCTGGACGGCAACTAGCGGTGTTGGAGCCCAGGGGCAGGTGGAAAAGCAGAGGAACACAATGTAGGCCGAAGCCTGAGAAAGTCGAAAGGGAACCTTTAACCCCCCCCCCAAGGCGTTTGTAGCTGAAAGAGCCAGCTTGTGCAGCACAAAAGATGCAAAAGGAAAAGGTGGCTCTTTTCATCATGCTCCTTGCAAACACAGAACTAAACACTTATAAAATGTGTCCCCTGAAGCCGTGAAACCGTCCCGGAGGTGGGACTTTCCTTCGTAATATGACGCAGCACAGCCATCATTACTACCCCCCCGCCGCCGTGCCCCGGCTCCTCAGCGTTGTTTGATTCCGTCCCGGAGCCTGCGCTGTTATGTTATCCCGTGGCCAGGCACACTTAGCGCTGCCCATCTTCTGACATCATTTGGTGTCAGGCTGGCTGCGCCTGTGCGGCCGCGCTGGCCGAGAGCCCGCCTCGCAGTGTCTTCTGATGTAATCCCACTGGGGGCCTGGGATCCATGGCCATGCGCAGTGCATATCCTCGCCTCTCACTCCCCTCCCTACGGCTTCTTTTTCAGACTGTGCGGTGTCACGGCCGTGGCATGCTATTAGGGACCAGCTGACACCGAACAGTCTGAAGAAGCCATAGGGAGATGAGTGAGAGGTGGAGGTTCAGATATGCACTGCGCATGTCCATAGATCCCAGGCCCCCAGTGGGATTAAATCAGAAGACACTGCGAGGCGGGCTCTCGGCCAGCGTGGCCGCACAGGCGCAGCCAGCCTGACACCAAATGATGCTAGAAGACGGGCAGCGCTAAGTGTGCCTGGCCACGGGATAACATAACAGCGCAGGCTCCGGGACGGAATCAAACAACGCTGAGGAGCCGGGGCGCGGCGCCGGGGGGGTAGGAATGACGGCTGTGCTGCGTCCTATTACGAAGGAAAGTCCCACCTCCGGGACGGTTTTACGGTATCAGTGGACACATTTTATAAGTGTTAAGTTTTGCGTGTGCAAGGAGCAAAACCAAAATAGCTACCTTTTTCCTTGTGCAGCATTACTGCTGCACAAGGTGGCTCTTTCAGTAACAAACGCCTTGGGGGGGGGGGGGGACAGATTCCCTTACATTTCAGTTGTTGTGTCAGCGTGGCGGTCGCATGACACATTGCCGGCTACACAGCTGGGGATCAGCTGACGTTACTGAAACCCAATAACACTGGGTCGTATGTTTTGACTGTGCAGACGGCACGTCTGAGCCTCAACTGGCGGTGTTGGAGCCCAGGAATTTAAGTTCAGGTGGTAGAAAGATGAACACAACAGGAGACCTGGATAACGTATACAGTGACCTAATTATTTAATCAGGAGGAGGAGTGGCAAATTCCTGCGAGATCCAGGCCTTGTTCATTTTCAGAAAAGTAAGCCGGTCAACGTTATCGGAGGATAGTCGCATGCGACGGTCAGTTAGTACACCACCTGCAGCACTAAAGACACGTTCCGATAATACACTGGCCGCAGGGCAAGACAGCACCTCCAATGCATACTGGCTTAGCTCTGGCCATGTATCCAGCTTTGAGACCCAAAACTTGAAAGGGGAAGAGCCGTCTGGGAGTACAGCAAGAGGGCAAGACATGTAGTCTGTCACCATCTGACGGAACCGTTGCCTCCTGCTGACTGGAGCCGTCTGTGATGGTGTAGACTTTTGTGGGGGGCACACAAAACTGTGCCACAGTTGGGCCATACTGGTCTTGCCTTGGGCAGAGGCACTGCTTCTGCTCCCTCTTTGTGCAGAGCCTCCACCACTGCCTGGACGCACTGAGCTGCTTTGGAATGCAGTAGCAGCACTTCTCTCAGTTGGAATGGAGAAGATGATGGAACTGACCAGTGTGTCTTGGTACTCCCGCATTTTTCGCTCCCGGTTCAACGGTGTGATGAGGCTTTCTACGTTGTCCCGGTAGCGAGGATCGAGGAGGGTGAACACCCAATAATCAGACATGTTGAGAATGTGGGCGATGCGGCGGTCGTTTCTCAGGCACTGCAGCATGTAATCCACCATGTGCTGCAGACTGCCAACTGCCCAAGAAACGCTGTCCCCAGCTGGAGGCGTGATCTCTGCCCGCTCGTCATCACCCCACCCTCGCTGTACACACTGAGTACTGGACAATTGTGTAACTCCCTCCTCTGGACGGATGTCTTCCTCCTCCATTGACTCCTCCTCATCCTCCTCACAAACTGTCCCCTGCCTACGCGTTTGTGAGGAACCACGTGGCGCTGACTGTCCAGAAGATGATGGAAGTGGTGAATCCTCATCCTCCACCTCTTCCACAACATCATCCCTTAGCGCTTGCAGTGATTTTTCAAGCAGGCAGATAAGGGGGACAGTCATGCTGACTAGTGCATCATCTGCACTCGCCATCCGCGTGGAATAATCAAAGGGACGCAAAACCTGGCAGACATCCTTCATAGTGGCCCACTCTGTGGTTGTGAAGTCTGTACGGCGCTGACTGCGACTTTTTTGCGCCTGATACAGCTGGTACTCCATTACAGCTTGCTGCTGCTCACACAACCGCTCCAACATATGTAACGTGGAATTCCACCTGGTAGGTAGGTCACATATGATGCGATGTTCCGGCAGGCGGTGTCGGCGCTGCAGAGCCGCAATGCGCGCTTTTGCCGTGCTGGAACGCCGCAAGTGAGCACACTCTAGGCGGACCTTGTGCAGCAGTGCATCAAGATCCGGATAGTCCCTCAAAAAACTCTGCACGACCAAATTGAGCACATGTGCCAGACATGGGATGTGAGTGAGGTTGCCGAGGCCCAGGGCTGCCACCAGATTTCGGCCATTATCACACACTACCATGCCTGGCTGGAGATTCGCTGGCTCAAACCACACATCGCTCTCCTGCTTGATGGCATTCCAGAGCTCCTGCGCTGTGTGGCTACGATTCCCCAAAAAAATTAATTTCAAGACGGCCTGTTGACGTTTGGCCACGGCTGTGCTCATGTCGGTCGTAACAGGTACACGTTCATCACGGGTCCATGTGGAGGTGGACTGTGACGGCTCCTGCAGCGATGATTCTGAGGAACTGGTGTAAGAGGAGGAGTCAATGCGTACAGAATGGATTCCTGCAATCCTTGGAGTGGGCAGGACACGTCCTGCGCCACTCGCACGGTCTGTACCCGGCTCAACGACATTAACCCAATGGGCAGTGAGGGAAAGGTATCGCCCCTGTCCATGTTGACTGGTCCACGCATCGGTGGTGAGGTGGACCTTGCTACTGACGGCGTTCAGTAGCGCGTGTTTTATGTGTCCCTCCACATGCTTGTGCAGGGCAGGGACGGCTTGCCTGCTGAAGTAAAAGCGGCTGGGCACATTGTACTGTGGGACTGCCAATGACATCAAGTCACGGAAGCTGTCAGTCTCCACCAGCCTGAATGACAGCATTTCCAGTGACAGAAGTTTGGCAATGCCTGCAGTCAGAGCCTGTGCTCGTGGGTGGTTTGACGAGAAAGGCCGCCTTTTCTCCCATGCCTGTACTACCGATGGCTGTAGACTGGGCTGGGAGTGTGTGGATGACTGGGAAAGTGGTGCTGCGGGTGGAATGACAGCGGGTCTCTGGACAACAGGGCCAGAGGTTCTTCCACGGCGATCCTGGGAGGAAGCCGAACCAGCTGCGTGTGAGCTAGAGGAAGAGGCAACACGAGCTGAAGAGGTGGTAGCTGCCGCTGTTGGTTGGCCTAGCTCTTCAGTGTGTTTGTCTAACTCCGCCGGGTGCCTGTTGCGCACATGTTTCCACATGTTGGAGGTATTGAGGTTGGCGACTTTTTGACCTCTTTTGATTTTTTGATGACACACCTTGCATCTGACATAGCAAATGTCATCTGCAACTGGGTCAAAAAAGGACCAGGCACTGCAAGTCTTGGGAGCCCCCCTTTTGACTTTTGGAAGAGACATGCTCCTTACGGGTGCCAAAGCGGAGGCTGCAGGATCCGCAGTCTTCCCCCTCCCTCTTTGGGCCGTACGGGGAATCTCTTCCTCAGAGCTGCTCCCACCACCTTCCTGTCCCTGACGCCAAGATGGGTCAAGGACCTCATCATCTACACTACCCTCTGCCCCCAACTGCTCCTCCTGGGTAGTCTCAGCAGCAGAGCACGCACCAGTAAGTGGCACCTGAGTGTCATCATCAGCTGATGCGGCCTGCGAGGTGGTGACCGGAGCCACTGGCCCACCCGCCTCTTCAGAGGAAGACAGAAAAAGCGGTTGGGCATCACTGCACCCTGCCTCTTCTTCCATTTCTCCAATGCTGCTTGGCTGGCCCCCTGTTTCCAAGCCAAGAGATGATTCAGAGAACAGAAGTAGAGACTGCTCCTGTCCTGGGATCTCTGTCTGCCTGGGCAATTTTGCAGGTGGTGAAGAGACAGATGGCTGCTCTCCAGTGCTCTGTGTCTGAGAGGATGTGGCACTAATGGAAGTTGATGCATTAGCTGCCATCCATCCCACAACGGCTTCAATTTGGTCTTGACGCAGCAGCGGTGTACGGCGCTCGGCGACAAAGCTGCGCATGAACGACTGTTCCCTTGTGAAAGTGGGTGCTGATGACTCACCGGTGCCCGCAGCAGGCACAGAATCCCCACGTCCCCTCCCTGCTCCGCGCCCACGCCCACGCCCACGTGCCTTACTCACTGCCTTCTTCATCTTGGTTGACTGATAAAGATAAGCAGAAAAGTACTAACGGCTTTGTGTGCTTATTCCTGAGCAACTCCTCCTAACAGGTATAAGACACACTAATTTTCTAAAGTGTGGACTAGACTTGAATATGAGCTAATGTGGCCTACACAAATGTAAAGTGGTGTAACTGGTGTGTTTGGTGAACTTTATTATTTATTTTTTTGGGGCTGAACTGACAACGGATAGAGCTGCAGTCACACGGAGACCGTGCAGACAGACGTAAACGGCGCTGCAAGGCCCAAAAACCCTCCTCTACTTTATCCTATGTAGTGTTTTTCCACAAATTAGCTGGAGACGGGTGGAAAGACACTAATAGGATTTTTTTAAATTAATTAGCAGCAGACTACACTACTTGAAAACAAAATGAAAATTGATTTGGCGGTATGACGCAGTGAACAACCCTGAGCTGGAGACAACCAAGCTACGGCTGCTCACAGACTACAGGGCGAGCTGCAGTCACACGGAGACCGTGCAGACAGCCGTAAACGGCGCTGCAAGGCCCAAAAACCCTCCTCTACTTTATCCTATGTAGTGTTTTTCCACAAATTAGCTGGAGACGGGTGGAAAGACACTAATAGGATTTTTTTAAATTAATTAGCAGCAGACTACACTACTTGAAAACAAAATGAAAATTGATTTGGCGGTATGACGCAGTGAACAACCCTGAGCTGGAGACAACCAAGCTACGGCTGCTCACAGACTACAGGGCGAGCTGCAGTCACACGGAGACCGTGCAGACAGCCGTAAACGGCGCTGCAAGGCCCAAAAATCCTCCTCTACTTTATCCTATGTAGTGTTTTTCCACAAATTAGCTGGAGACGGGTGGAAAGACACTAATAGGATTTTTTTGAATAAATTAGCAGCAGACTACACTACTTGGAAAAAAAAAAAAAAAAAAAAGAGAACAGTACTGTATGAGGCAATGAACCACCCTCCCTGAACTGAATACAACCAGCTATGGATGGCCTATGTGGCTGCACTCAGACTAGAGAGTGGGCTGCACTCACACACACACACACAGAGAGACCTTGCAGATCGCTGTGAAAACAGCGCTACAAGGCAAAAGGAAGGTGAATAGTAGGTGAACTCAGCGGTTGCTAAATTAGCCTTTGGAAAGCACAAAGAAGCAAATCGCTATCTCTAAACTGTCCCTCAGTCAGCAAACAGCGTCCTGTCACTAACTGAATTCACAGCAGAGTGATCGCAAAATGGCGCCAGCGACTTTTAAACTGCATCATGACATCATTTCAGCAGCCAATCACAGCCATGCCAGTAGTTTCATGCCCTCCATGCTGAACAGGATGTGCCCACACTTGAAATCATTCTCATTGGCTGAATTTCTGCATTTTGAATCTGGGAACTTCCGATTCCGGTATCCGATACGCGGCAAGTATCGGAATCCCGGTATCGGAATTCCGATACCGCTAGTATCGGCCGATACCCGATACTTGCGGTATCGGAATGCTCAACACTACTCACGAGACCACACGTCATCAGAGGTCATTGCACACAAGGCATTACTGGGAACGCCAGCTGCCGGGAGCATCGCGAGCATCAGTAACACTGCGCAGGATTCCGGAAGGTGACAATATTGCGATTTTTTTTTTTTTTAATTATTATTTTTAACCTGGGATTTGTTGTGGAAAACTGCTGCGAAGATGCGTACACAACAGGTGCACATAGCCTCGATGGGTCCATCAGAAAAACGGGCCCAGTGCACCCGTTTTTTACAATCTGCACAGGATCCGCCATTTCAAAATTTTGATGGATCCTGTGCAGATTGTACAAACGGAAGTGTGAAAGAAGCCTATGTCTCCACTCAGTCTTTTTTTTTGCAAGCTAAACATTCCCAAATCCTGTCTCCATTCCTAATAGGTTTAAATTATTTTAAACGAATTTCAGATTTTACTGAATTTGCTCTAATATGTTGCAGTTTTTATAATGTTTCATTCTGATTTTGTGTACTTGGTACATTTCCAGCACATTAAAGAGAACCTAAAAGTGGAATCATGCTTCCCGAGGAACGTGCAGCATGAATCAGATGCTTTTGTTTCTGTGCTCCCAAATCCACCCTCCTTTCTGAGCCCAACAATGTGCCTAAACCACAGTTAGTGGCCACATATTTGGCATTACTCTAGTGAGGAGAGCCCACTTAAATTATGGGATGCGTGTTTCCTGAAGCATGAGTCCCCCAATAAACCACACTGGTATTTCATACCGAAAATCCATAAATCTGTTACTTCCCTTCCAGGATGTTCAATAATCTCTGGAATAGGATCCTTAATAGAGATGTTTTCCAAATATATTGACTGCCTCTTAAGACCTCTCCTAAGCGATGTCCCATCATATATCAAGGACACAGGTGACTTCTTAAAAGGGATACAGGAGATTGAGTGACAGGAAGATTTTGTCATCACTGCAATATGATCCCCGTATACTTACGATTAGGAATACTGCCGACTACTGGGTTGCCACTCTGTGAGATCCACGTTATAAAACCAAATTTTTCCAGATGCTTCCCACCCTGGAAAGGGACCCACGAATGCTGAAGTATCGAAGCACTCTTTTACACAACCTTAAGAGAGCTTTTCCCCAAGACAGCAGTGAAGCACACAGTTCGCATCGCAGCTCTAGACTTCCAACCTCCGGCATATCAAGTTGTCAATGCCAAAACATTAGCAGCAGCAGCAGCAGTGTAAGTGGAAGAAGCAATTTCTGTGAACCCTTTGACACTTTTTTTAGACCAGCTCGTGCACCAGTCCAAGTCTTACACGTGGTGATCAAATGGAGAGGATAGTGCAGCAGTATCTAGAACCGAATATCAATAACATCAGGGAGGGTTTGGACAGTTTCACATTTTGCATATACAGAAATAATAGTGTGCACTCAGGTCAGGGACAGGGAGGTGCTGGTAAGACAGACCGTGTGGTCCCGTAAATCATACAGGAAGAAATTACCGCACACTCAAAACTGGTATGATGCAAATAGGTATATGCCAGGTTTATTCAAATGAACAAAAAGAGGTTGCCACATAGAGAAATTGTTTAAAGAAACCCTACGTTTCGACCCTCCCGGGTCTTATTCATGGGGTTACTTTGATCCTTTGGTAAATATATATAAGAGTGGCAATAGTAGAGGGTGGGCGAACGATCCCTTTTAAAGCATATCCTGTCACTTGCTGTAGGGCCAGTAAAGGCCTGTGTGTCCCGGGTGGATGAGGCTTGAATGGCCATCACATTTAGGAAGGGCCTGTAGTAGCGTGTTCCAGGAATAGCGGTGCTCCCGCACCCTGCTAGTGATGCTAGTGATTTCACATTTTGGTCTTCCAAAATGGAGGAGTGGCCTGAGTTCACCTCACATGCCTTGGAGGTTTTATCGTGCCCGGCAGCCAGCATTTTCTCAGAACGTGTCTTCAGTGCTGCTAGTGGTGTCCTGACAGATAAGCACAGCCGGCTGTTCCCTGAAAGTGTAGACCACCTAACTTTCATCAAGATAAACAAGTCATGGATCTCCAAGGACTTTTGCACCCCAATCGCAGACTGTACAATTGCACTTTTTAGTGTAATCCATTAATGTCATGTAACTGCACTCTATGTTATCTTTGGTGTAGCTTCTGTGCCTGATGTGGCTACTGCTACTGATGTTAACACAAATTTGTGGAAATGTGAACAGTTATGGTTGGTCTACATCTACTGGGTAGGCTGTAGTGGAAGACGTGTCAGTTCCAATTATACTATTTTTATTCTCATGACAGTTATTCCACTTTGGTGGTGTCAGGCCCTCATTTTTTAAAACGTGAAAACTCCTGATTGGGTTTCCATCTTCTGGATTGGGCGTAGTGGAAGATCTGCTGGTCCCGTGTGTATTATTTCGACGGTCGAGAAATTGATGCCACTTTGGTAATATCTTCCAATAATTTTTGGAAATGTGAACAATCCTGGTTGGGTGTCTATCTTCTGGATTGGGTGTAGTGGAAAACCTGTCGGTCCCCTGTGCTGAAATTGATGCCACTTTTGTGATGTCTGCCAGTAATTTTTGGAAATGTGAACACTCCTGGTAGGGTGTCCATCTGCTGAATTGGGTGAAGTGGAAGACATGTCAGTCCCTATTATACTATTTGAACTGTTGTGAAATTGATGCCACTTCTGTGCTGTAAGTGTTATGACCCCAATGGCAGAGGGTCTCAGAGGTTATTACCAAGTCTGCACACACAAAAAACCAGCTCATAGGGCAGTGGTAACTAGGCTGACCGTATAACTGATTCTAGCACAACAAATAGCAGTAGCCGGGGAACGTACCTACGTTGGTTCTAGACGTCTCGCGCCAGCCGGAGAACTAACTAACCCTAGAAGGGAAACAATAGACCTTTCTTGCCTCCAGAGAAAAGACCCCAAAAGTTGGATACAAGCCCCCAACAAATAATAACGGTGAGGTAAGAAGAAAAGACAAACGTAAGAATGAACTAGGTTTTAGCAAAGAGAGGCCCACTGACTAATAGCAGAATATAGGAAGATGACTTATACGGTCAGCAAAAACCCTATCAAAATTTCCACGCTGAATATTCAAGAACCTCTGAAGTGTCATGTCGCTAGTGACCACAAGAGGGAGCCAAAAAGTTCAATTCACAACAGTACCCCCCCCTTAAGGAGGAGTCACCGAACCCTCACCAAGACCACCAGGGCGATCAGGATGAGCAGCGTGAAAGGCACGAACCAAATCAGCCGCATGAACATCAGAGGCGACCACCCAGGAATTATCCTCCTGACCATAGCCCTTCCACTTGACCAGATACTGAAGCCTCCGTCTGGAGAGACGAGAATCCAAGATCTTCTCCACCACGTACTCCAACTCGCCCTCAACCAACACCGGAGCAGGAGGCTCAACAGAAGGAACCACCGGCACAATGTACCGCCGCAACAAAGACCTATGGAACACGTTGTGAATGGCAAACGACACCGGAAGATCCAAGCGAAAGGACACTGGATTAAGGATTTCCAAAATCTTATAAGGACCGATGAAGCGAGGCTTAAATTTAGGAGAGGAGACCTTCATAGGAACAAACCGAGAAGACAGCCACACCAAATCCCCAACGCGAAGTCGGGGACCCACACCGCGGCGGCGGTTGGCAAAATGCTGAGCCTTCTCCTGTGACAACTTTAAGTTGTCCACCACATGATTCCAAATCCGCTGCAACCTATCCACCACAGAATCTACCCCAGGACAGTCAGAGGGCTCAACATGTCCCGAGGAAAAACGAGGATGAAAACCAGAGTTGCAGGAAAATGGCGAAACCAAAGTAGCGGAACTAGCCCGATTATTAAGGGCAAACTCAGCCAATGGCAAGAAGGTCACCCAATCATCCTGATCTGCAGAAACAAAACACCTCAAATAAGCCTCTAGAGTCTGATTTGTTCGCTCAGTTTGGCAATTAGTCTGAGGATGAAAGGCAGATGAAAACGACAAATCAATGCCCATCTTAGCACAAAAGGATCGCCAGAACCTGGAAACAAACTGGGATCCTCTGTCAGACACGATATTCTCAGGAATGCCGTGCAAACGAACCACATTCTGAAAGAATAAAGGAACCAGATCGGAAGAGGAAGGCAGCTTAGGCAAGGATACCAAATGGACCATCTTGGAAAAACGATCACATACCACCCAGATGACAGACATGCCCTGAGACACAGGAAGATCTGAAATGAAATCCATGGAAATGTGTGTCCAAGGCCTCTTCGGGACAGGCAAGGGCAAGAGCAACCCGCTGGCACGAGAACAGCAAGGCTTAGCTCGAGCACAAATCCCACAGGACTGCACAAACGACCGCACATCCCGTGACAAGGAAGGCCACCAAAAGGACCTAGCCACCAAATCTCTGGTGCCAAAAATCCCCGGATGCCCTGCCAACACCGAGGAATGAACCTCGGAAATGACTCTGCTGGTCCATTTATCAGGAACAAACAGTCTGTCAGGTGGACAAGAGTCAGGTCTACCAGCCTGAAATCTCTGCAACACACGTCGCAAATCCAGAGAAATGGCCGACAAGATAACTCCCTCTTTAAGAATACCAGCTGGCTCTGAGACTCCAGGAGAGTCAGGCACAAAGCTCCTAGAAAGAGCATCAGCCTTCACATTCTTTGAACCAGGCAGGTATGAGACCACAAAGTCAAAACGGGAGAAAAACAATGACCAACGGGCCTGTCTAGGATTCAGGCGTTTAGCAGACTCGAGATACATCAGATTTTTGTGATCAGTCAAGACCACCACACGATGCTTAGCACCCTCGAGCCAATGACGCCACTCCTCAAATGCCCACTTCATGGCCAACAACTCCCGATTGCCAACATCATAGTTCCGCTCAGCAGGCGAAAACTTCCTAGAAAAAAAAGCACATGGTCTCATTATAGAGCAACCAGGGTCTCTCTGCGACAAAATGGCCCCTGCACCGAACTCAGAAGCATCCACTTCAACCTGAAAGGGAAGTGAGACATCAGGCTGACACAAAACAGGCGCCGAAGTAAACCGGCGCTTCAGCTCTTGGAAAGCTTCCACGGCTGCAGGAGCCCAGTTAGCAACATCAGAACCTTTCTTGGTCATATCCGTCAAAGGTTTAACAACGCTAGAAAAGTTAGCGATAAAACGACGGTAGAAGTTAGCAAAACCCAAGAACTTCTGAAGACTCTTAACTGACGTGGGTTGAGTCCAATCATGAATAGCTCGGACCTTGACTGGGTCCATCTCCACCGCAGAAGGGGAGAAAATAAAACCCAAAAAGGGAACCTTCTGCACTCCAAAGAGACACTTTGAGCCCTTGACAAACAAAGCATTCTCACGCAAAACCTGAAACACCATCCTGACCTGCTTTACATGGGAGTCCCAATCATCAGAAAAAACCAGAATATCATCCAGATAAACGATCATAAATTTATCCAGGTACTTCCGGAAAATATCATGCATAAAGGACTGAAACACTGAAGGGGCATTAGAGAGCCCAAAAGGCATCACCAAGTACTCAAAATGACCTTCGGGCGTATCAAATGCAGTTTTCCATTCATCTCCTTGCTTAATGCGCACAAGGTTGTACGCACCATGAAGATCTATCTTGGTGAACCACTTGGCACCCTTAATCCGGGCAAACAAGTCCGACAACAGAGGCAAAGGATACTGAAATTTAACAGTGATTTTATTCAGAAGCCGATAGTCTATACAAGGTCTCAAAGATCCGTCCTTCTTGGCCACAAAAAAGAATCCCGCACCAAGAGGGGAAGAGGATGGACGAATATGCCCCTTCTCCAGAGACTCCTTTATATACAAACGCATTGCGGTATGCTCAGGTACAGACAGATTAAATAATCTTCCCTTAGGAAATTTACTACCCGGAATCAAATCTATAGCGCAGTCACAGTCCCTATGAGGAGGAAGAGCACTGGACCTGGGCTCGCTGAATACATCCTGATAATCAGACAAATACTCAGGAACTTCCGAAGGAGTAGAGGAAGCAATAGACACCGGCGGGGAATCGCCATGAATTCCCTGACAGCCCCAACTTGACACAGACATTGCCTTCCAATCCAAAACTGGATTATGGGTCTGTAACCATGGTAGACCCAAAACGACCAAATCATGCATCTTATGCAGAACCAGAAAACGAATCACCTCCCGATGTTCAGGAGTCATGCACATGGTCACTTGTGTCCAATACTGCGGTTTATTTTCCGCCAATGGCGTAGCATCAATACCTCTAAGAGGGATAGGATTTACCAACGGCTCAAGAACAAAACCACAGCGTTTGGCAAATGAAAAATCCATAAGACTCAGGGCAGCACCTGAATCCACAAACGCCATAACAGGGTAGGAAGACAATGAGCAAATTAAGGTCACAGACAAAATAAATTTAGGTTGCAAATTACCAATGGCGACAGGACTAACCACCTTTGTTAAGCGTTTAGAGCATGCTGATATAACATGTGTAGGATCACCACAGTAAAAACACAACCCATTCTGACGTCTATGATTTTTCCGTTCATTTCTAGTCTGAATTCTACCACATTGCATTAAATCAGGTGTTTGTTCAGACAACACCACCAGAGGATTAGCGGCTTTGCGCTCCCGCAAACGCCGGTCAATTTGAATAGCCAGCGCCATGGAATCATTCAGACTTGTAGGAATGGAGAAACCCACCATCACATTCTTAATGGCTTCAGAAAGGCCATTTCTGAAATTTGCGGCCAGAGCACACTCATTCCACTGAGTAAGCACGGACCATTTCCGAAATTTTTGGCAATACACTTCAGCTTCATCCTGGCCCTGAGAGATAGCCAGCAAAGCTTTTTCTGCCTGAATTTCAAGATTGGGCTCCTCGTAAAGCAACCCGAGCGCCAGAAAAAACGCATCAATATTTGCCAATGCCGGATCTCCTGGCGCTAACGAGAAGGCCCAATCCTGAGGGTCGCCCCGCAAGAAAGAGATAACAATTTTTACTTGCTGAGCTGAGTCTCCAGACGAACGAGTTCTCAGAGATAGAAACAATTTACAATTATTCCTGAAATTCCTAAACTTAAATCGGTCTCCAGAGAACAGTTCAGGAATAGGTATTTTAGGTTCTGACATAGGACTACAAGTAACAAAATCTTGAATGCCCTGCACACGAGCAGCAAGCTGATCCACACTAATAATCAATGTCTGGACATTCATGTCTGCAGCATGCTCAAGCCACTCAGAGATAAAGGGGAGGAAGAAAGAAAAAAAAAAAAAAAAACTCAGAATTTCCTTTCTTATAATCCCACTTCTGCAATGCATTAAGTATTACTTTTGGGCCTGGCATACTGTTATGACCCCAATGGCAGAGGGTCTCAGAGGGTATTACCAAGTCTGCACACACAAAAAACCAGCTCATAGGGCAGTGGTAACTAGGCTGACCGTATAACTGATCCTAGCACAACAAATAGCAGTAGCCGGGGAACGTACCTACGTTGGTTCTAGACGTCTCGCGCCAGCCGGAGAACTAACTAACCCTAGAAGGGAAACAATAGACCTTTCTTGCCTCCAGAGAAAAGACCCCAAAAGTTGGATACAAGCCCCCAACAAATAATAACGGTGAGGTAAGAAGAAAAGACAAACGTAAGAATGAACTAGGTTTTAGCAAAGAGAGGCCCACTGACTAATAGCAGAATATAGGAAGATGACTTATACGGTCAGCAAAAACCCTATCAAAATTTCCACGCTGAATATTCAAGAACCCCCGAACCGTCTAACGGCACGGGGGGAGAATATCAGCCCCCTAGAGCTTCCAGCAATATCAGGAATCACATTTAGTACAAGCTGGACAAAAATAAGAGCAATGCAAATAACCAAAAAATAAGGAAGCAGGACTTAGCTTATTTTGCAAAGAACCAGGACCAGCAGACAGGAGCAAACAGAAAGGAACTGATTACAACGATGCCAGGCACCAGACTGAGAATCCAGGGAGTTTAAATAGCAACACCCCTGGACTAACGAACCAGGTGGGTACCAAGCTGAGGAAAGAAAATCAAAGTGTCATGTCGCTAGTGACCACAAGAGGGAGCCAAAAAGTTCAATTCACAACATGTAAGGCCCTCATTTGTTCAAATGTGAACACTCCTGGTTGAGTGTCCATCTGCTGGATTGGTTGTAATGGAAGACCTGTCAGTCTCTATTGTGCTATCTATACTGTGGTTAAATTGATGCCACTTTTGTGGTGTCTGCCAGTAATTTTTGGAAATGTGAACACTCCTGGTTTGGTGTCCATCTGCTGGATTGGGTGTAGTGGAAGACCTGTCGGTCCCTATTATATTATTTCTACTGTGGTGATATTGATGCCAATATGGTGGTGTCTGCCAATAATTTTTGGAAATGTGAACACTCTTGCTCGGGTGTCCATCTGCTGGATTGGGTGTAGTGGAAAACCTGTCAGTTATACTATTTCTACTGTGGTGAAATTGATGCCACTTTGGTAGTGTCTGCCACTAATTTTTGAAAATGTGTAGACTCCTGGTTGGGTCTCCTTCATGCATGTTGCCTGTAGCATTAGGCCTCTGAGACCGTCAGGCCCCCAGTTCCTTGGACTCAACTACCTGCGTTACTATCCTTATATTTTTCTGACAATGGTAGCCTATGAAACTGATATTTATGCCTCCTGAGTGTGGCTCAGCATGAAAGCAGGTAGAGGTGCTGCATGTGGTATCAGGGCACCTAGCAAAGGGGGTCTACACCGATCCCTCACCCATCTCATCTTACTGTGACATTCAATTGAAAGCTGTAAATGCTGTCCCAGACTACGATAGCTCATGCCTGGCTTATTGCTGCAGTGCTATGCTACAATTTGTAATATGGGTGAATTGAGGCCACTTTCCTGGTGTCTGCCCCTCATTTGATGTATTTTGCCAGCATTTTGGGTGTTATAAGGTGTTGTGCATGTGTTTGTTTTTTCCTCCCATTGACATGAATGGCGTTTGGTTATGTTCAGCGAATATTGCAAATTGGGAGATCGTAATCAGAACCGAACATTGAAATATTGGTGTGACAATAATTTTTGGAAATGTGGAGACACCAAGTTGGGTCTCCATCTAGGGCTTTGCCTGTATTGGAAGGGGTCTCAGAGCACCATTATACTATTTCTACTCTGGGAGATTGATACCACTTTAGTAGTGTGTGACAAAAATTTTTGGAAATGTGGAGACTTAAAGTTGGGTTTCAATCTGGTGAGTTGCCTGTAGTGGAAGGGGTCTCAGAGCACCATTATACTATTTCTACTCTGGGGAAATTGATGCCACTTTACTGGTGTGTGGTGTGAGGGGTCGACACGCTTAGCTGCTTCTTCAGGTAGACACAGGAACACTTTGATTGTGAAAGGGCTGCAGTTTTAATAAAGTCAGCATAGACCAATGCAGGGTTCAGTTAAATAAAAGCAGAACCTTCCTGGCTTAACGGAAAACAAAACAAACACAGTTCATCAGAGTCCTTTCTCTGCAGGTTCCACCTGCAGACATCTGGCAATGTTCTCTGCTTCTCCTGGAGCCACACGGGGTTGCTTCCTCTCACAATACATCACCCAGACTGTCTCTCATGTCCAGGTATTTAAACAGGACCATGTGATCATCACATGATCATGACATCACCACAAGTCCTGCTAGTACACGTGCTGGTGTTGGCTCTGCAAAAGGTGATATGGTGAGCACCCTCCCACCCACTCAATGGGTGCTCACATAAAACTAGCCTATTGTAACTTTAACATTAACCCTCTCAGCACTTAGCGTGCTGGAGGCAAAAACAATCTGATTCCACATTGCTGACTGTAGTATATGCAGTGACACGTATCTCCCTTCACATACTATGCCAGTGACTCTGTCACAGTGGCAATCATTTTTTGAAATGTTTGCACTCCAAGCTGGGTCTCCTTCATGTGTGTTGTTTGTAGCAGTAGGGCTCCTGGACTGGCAGGAATGCACTTACTTTCAGTCAACTACCTGTGTTACTATCCTTAAGTTTTTATAACATGTGTGGTCTACCAAGCTGTTATTTATGCCACCTGAGTGTGGCTGAACAAAAAAGCAGTTTGAGCTGTTGCATTAGGTATCAGGGCTCCCAGCAAAGAAAGTCTACACTGGTCCCTCACCCACCTCATCTTAATTGAAACTTCAAGTCAAACCTGTAAATGCTGACTCAGATCTTGCATGGCACATGGCTTACTGCTGGTGTGCCATTATCAAATCTCTACTGTGGGTCAATTGCTGCCACTTTTCCTGTTGTCTGCCCGTAATTTTTGTAAATGTTTGGACTCCAAATTGGGTCTCCTTCATGTGTGTTACCTGAATTTGACAAGGACTCAGAGCACCAGACCTACACCTATCACTTATCCACCTGTCACTGGATTCTCCAGCGACAAGAGCAAGTGGTCACATAACCGCAAGTATGTGATTTTCATATTTCTGGCTCCATTGCAGCTAGATGTGCTGGGCCTCACTCAATTCACTTTTATTGCACGCAACTAGTTGTCAGATGACTGCTTGTATGCCAAATGCATACTTGTAGTCATGTGACTGCTCTCTCTCACTGCTCACTGCCGCCACTGGAGAATATTGACAGCACACAGTGCGTGCACTGTCAGGATTCAGGAGTCCTCAGCCACCTAGAGTGACTGCAAACTTTCATCATAAGACTGTATAACTCCTATAAAGGAAATCTATCACCAGGTTTTCGCTACCCCATCTGATAGCATAATGTAGGGGCAGAACCATCAATTACAGTGATGCATCACTTACTGGGCTCTTCTCTGTCATTTTCATAAAATCATTGTTTTATTTGCTGTAGATCTTGCAGTTATCTGAATGCTGGGCTCTGCATAACCCCAGTCACACCACTGATTGTTGGCTCTACCCATGTACAATGTATACAGGCAACCAGTCAATAGGTGGGGATGGAGTTATTCAGAGTTCATGAATATGGAGGACTACCTTGCAGCAGGTTTACTAGTCCTCTAGCGATAATATCCTGCTGAAAAAATAGTGATTTTATGAAAACTACAGCAAGCAGCCCAGTAAGTGACACATCGCTTGAATCAGAGTCATTGTATCTACAGTCATGGCCAAAAGTATTCACACCCCTGCAATTCTGTCAGATAATACTCAGTTTCTTCCTGAAAATGATTGCAAACACAAATTCTTTGGTATTATTATCTTCATTTAATTTGTCTTAAATGAAAAAACACAAAAAGAATTGTTCCAAAGCCAAATTTGATATAATTCAACACCAAACATATAAAAGGGGGTGGACAAAAGTATTGGCACTGTTCAAAAAATCATGTGATGCTTCTCTAATTTGTGTAATTAACAGCACCTGTAACTTACCTGTGGCACCTAACAGGTGTTGGCAATAACTAAATCACACTTGCAGCCAATTGACATGGATTAAAGTTGACTTAACCTCTGTCCTGTGTCCTTGTGTGTACCACATTGAGCATGGAGAAAAGAAAGAAGACCAAAGAACTGTCTGAGGACTTGGGAAACCAAATTGTGAGGAAGCATGAGCAATCTCAAGGCTACAAGTCCATCTCCAAAGACCTGAATGTTCCTGTGTCTACCGTGCGCAATGTCATCAAGAAGTTTAAAGCCCATGGCACTGTGGCTAACCTCCCTAGATGTGGACGGAAAAGAAAAATTGACAAGAGATTTCAACGCAAGATTGTGCGGATGTTGGATAAAGAACCTCGACTAACATCCAAACAAGTTCAAGCTGCCCTGCAGTCCGAGGGTACAACAGTGTCAACCCTTACTATCCGACGGCATCTGAATGAAAAGGGACTGTATGGTAGGAGACCCAGGAAGACCCCACTTCTTACCCCGTGACATAAAAAAGCCAGGCTGGAGTTTGCCAAGACTTACCTGAAAAAGCCTAAAACGTTTTGGAAGAATATTCTCTGGTCAGATGAGACCAAAGTAGAGCTTTTTGGGCAAAGGCATCAACATAGAGTTTACAGGAGAAAAAAGAGGCATTCAAAGAAAAGAACATGGTCCCTACAGTCAAACATGGCGGAGGTTCCCTGATGTTTTGGGGTTGCTTTGTTGCCTCTGGCACTGACTGCTTGACCGTGTGCATGGCATTATGAAGTCTGAACACTACCAACAAATTTTGCAACATAATGTAGGGCCCAGTGTGAGAAAGCTGGGTCTCCCTCAGAGGTCATAGGTCTTCCAGCTGGACAGTGACCCAAAACACACTTCAAAAAGCACTAGAAAGTGGTTTGAGAGAAAGCACTGGAGACTTCTAAGGTGGCCAGCAATGAGTCCAGGCCTGAATGCCATAGAACACCTGTGGAGAGATCTAAAAATGGCAGTTTGGAGAAGGCACCCTTCAAATATCAGGGACCTGGAGCAGTTTGCCAAAGAAGAATGGTCTAAAATTCCAGCAGAGCATTGTAAGAAACTCATTGATGGTTACTGGAAGCGGTTGGTCGCAGTTATTTTGGCTAAAGGTTGTGCAACCAAGTATTAGGCTGAGGGTGCCAATACTTTTGTCTGGCCCATTTTTGGAGTTTTGTGTGAAATGATCAGTGTTTTGCTTTTTGCTTCATTCTCTTTTGTGTTTTTTCATTTAAGACAAATTAAATGAAGATAATAATACCAAAGAATTTGTGTTTGCAATCATTTTCAGGAAGAAACTGAGTATTATCTGACAGAATTGCAGGGGTGTGAATACTTTTGGCTATGACTGTACATTACGCTGCTCTAAGATTGGGTGGCAAAAACATAATGACATATTCCTTTTAATGCTATTTCAGGGGAATATGCTTGCCTGCCTGTAGCTCCTTCCTTTTCTTCTCCCCTCCTCTCCATAGAATCTAAAGTACCAAGTGTCATATCCTATCACGGTAAAGGGAAAATCTATCTTCACTTTCACTGAATACAGAGTTTACTGATTTTTTCCTTGAATTGTGAGAGAAAGACCAATCCAAGTGGAGACAGAGGCACACTTTTCTGATAAGGCTACATTCACACTAGCGTTAACTGCAATACGTCGCAAATGCGTCGTTTTGCCGAAAAAACGCATCCTGCAAAAGTGCTTGCAGGATGCGTTTTTTCAGCATTGACTAACATTAGCAACGCATTTGCGACGCATTGCCACACGTCGCAACCATCGTGCGACGGTTGCGACGTGCTGTGGCGGACCGTCGGGACCAAAAAACGTTACATGTAACGTTTTTTGCTCCCGATGGTCCGCTTTTTCCGACCGCGCATGCGCGGCCGGAACTCCGCCCCCACCTCCCCGCACTTCCCCGCACCTCACAATGGGGCAGCGGATGCGCTGGAAAAATGCATCCGCTGCACCCGTTGTGCGGCGGAGACAACGCTAGCGTCGGGGACCTCGGCCCGACGCACCGCGACGGGCCGAGCCCGACGCTAGTGTGAAAGAAGCCTAAGATAAATTGTAAAGTTGCTTATTTTCATGTGTATTATTGATTAGTGGAATAAAAATTAAAAGCATGGGTTACTCCGCTGTTGTGATTCGGTTCGTGGGCTCCCCCGGTGGTCTCTTGTGGTACTGGTGTCCTGCAAGCTTTGCCTTCTCAGTTCACCTGTTCCTATCAGGATGTGGGAGTATCCTATTTAACCTTGCTCCTCAGTCATTCTAATGCTGGCCATCAATGTATCCAGAGTGATTCTGTTGCATGTTCCTGCTCCCAGTTTTCTGCTCAGCTAAGTTGGACACTTTAGTCCTTAAGTCTATTTTTGTATGTTTTGTCCAGTTTGCACTTATGTGAATCTCTGCAGCTGGAAGCTCTTGTTGGGCTGAAATTACCACTCCAGTGGCATGAGTTGTCACATGAGTTAAGGTAATTTCAGGATGGTGTTTTGAAGGGTTTTGCAGCTGACCGCGAAGTCCTCTGTTGTATCTTTCTGCTATTTAGTTAGCGGGCCTCTCTGTGCTAAATCTGCTTTCATACTACGTGTGTCTTTTCATCTGCTCTCACCGTTATTATATGTGGGGGGCTGCTATCTCCTGTGGGGACATTCTCTGGAGGCAAGCCAGGACTGTGTTTTCTTCTACCAGGGGTAGTTAGTTCTCTGGCTGGCGCGCGGCATCTAGAGACAACGCAGGAATGCCCCCTGGCTACTTCTAGTGTGGTGTGAGGTTTAGCATCGCGGTCAGCTCTAGTTTCCATCACCCGAGAGCTTGTCCGTTTATTCTATGCTTCTGATGTTTCCTTGCCATTGGAAACCATAACAGTATGGCCAGCCCAAATGTTTAATCTATAGGCTGAAGCAGGAGAGATAAGGAACTGTGTGAAACCTTTTTTTTTTTTTTTTTCCTTCCTCTGAAGTTGCACTCCAGCTCTAATTGCAGTCTCCTGTTTTCCTCTCCTCTTAACCCCTTAATGGCTCAGACTTTATCTGTTGAAATATGGATCCCCAGAGTCTGGCTACCAATTTGAATAATCTTGCCTCTAAAGTTCAGAATATACAAGATTTTTTGTTACATGCTCCTCGGTCTGAACCTAAAATTCCTATACCGGAGTTTTTTTCTGGAGATCGATCTTGTTTTCTAAATTTTAAATACAATTGTAAATTGTTTCTTTCGCTGAGATCTCGTTCTGCTGGAGATCCTGCCCAGCAAGTAAAAATTGTTATTTCTTTACTGCGGGGTGACCCCCAAAATTGGGCATTTTCATTGGCACCAGGGGATCCTGCGTTGCTCAATGTGGATGCGTTTTTTCTGGCTTTGGGGTTGCTTTATGAGGAACCAAATTTGGAGATTCAGGCTGAGAAAGCCCTAATAGCCCTCTCTCAGGGGCAAGATGAAGCCGAAATATATTGCCAAAAATTTCAAAAATGGTCTGTGCTTACTCAGTGGAATGAGTGCGCTCTGGCGGCGATTTTCAGAGAAGGTCTTTCTGATGCTGTAAAAGACGTCATGGTGGGGTTTCCTGCGCCTACTGGTCTGAATGAGTCCAAGACAATGGCAATTCAGATTGATCGGCGTTTGCGGGAACGCAAACCTGTGCACCAGTTGGCGGTGTCTTCTGAAGAGGCACCACAGAGTATGCAATGTGATAGCTTTCTGTCCAGAAGCGAACGACAGATTTATAGGCGCAAAAATCATTTGTGCTTCTATTGTGGAAATTCTACTCATGTTAAATTAGCATGCTCTAAACGAACAAAGAAAGTTGATAAATCCTCTGCTATTGGCACTTTGCAGTCCAAGTTTATTTTGTCTGTAACTCTAATTTGTTCGTTATCTTCTATTGTTGCGGATGCGTATGTGGATTCTGGCGCCGCTTTGAGTCTTATGGATTGGTCCTTTGCCAGGCGCTGTGGGTTTGATCTAGAGCCTCTGGAAGTTCCTATACCTTTAAAGGGTATTGATTCTACACCATTGGCTAGTAATAAACCACAATACTGGACACAAGTGACTATGCGTATGACTCCAGACCATCAAGAGGTGATTCGCTTCCTTGTACTGTATAATCTACATGATGTGTTGGTGCTGGGATTGCCATGGTTGCAAACTCATAACCCAGTCCTTGACTGGAAAACAATGTCTGTACTAAGCTGGGGATGTCAGGGAAATCATGGGGACACATCTTTGGTCTCCATTGCTTCATCTATTCCCTCTGAAATTCCTGAGTTTTTGTCTGATTATCGTGAGGTTTTTGAGGAATCTACTCTTAATTCTCTTCCTCCTCACAGAGATTGCGATTGCGCCATAGATTTGATCCCTGGCAGTAAATTTCCTAAGGGTCGTCTATTCAATCTGTCTGTACCTGAACATGCTGCCATGCGAGAGTATATTAGGGAGTCCTTGGAAAAGGGACATATTCGTCCTTCTTCGTCTCCTCTTGGAGTGGGGTTCTTTTTCGTAGCTAAAAGCGATGGTTCTTTGAGACCTTGTATTGATTATAGACTCTTGAATAAGATCACAGTCAAGTATCAGTATCCTTTGCCATTGCTGACAGATTTATTTGCTCGCATTGAGGGGGCGAAGTGGTTCTCTAAGATTGATCTTCGCGGTGCGTATAATTTGGTGCGAATTAAGCAGGGGGATGAGTGGAAAACCGCATTTAATACGCCCGAGGGCCATTTTGAGTATTTGGTGATGCCTTTTGGTCTGTCAAATGCCCCTTCGGTCTTTCAGTCTTTTATGCACAATATTTTCCGTGAATATCTGGATAAATTTATGATTGTGTATTTGGACGATATCTTGATTTTTTCGGATGACTGGGAATCTCATGTTCAACAAGTTAGGAGGGTTTTTCAGGTTTTGCGGACCAATTCTCTGTTTGTTAAAGGTTCAAAGTGTGTTTTTGGGGTTCAGAAGATTTCTTTTTTGGGGTACATTTTTTCCCCCTCTTCTATTGAGATGGATCCTGTGAAGGTTCGGGCTATTTGTGACTGGACGCAACCGACTTCTCTTAAGGGCCTTCAGAAATTTTTGGGCTTTGCTAACTTTTATCGTCGATTCATAACTGGTTTTTCTAGCGTTGTCAGGCCTTTGACTGATTTGACTAAAAAGGGTGCTGATGTTGCAGATTGGTCTCCTGCTGCTGTGGAGGCCTTTCGGGAGCTTAAGCGCCGTTTTTCTTCTGCTCCGGTGTTGTGCCAGCCTGATGTTTCTCTTCCTTTTCAGGTGGAAGTTGATGCTTCCGAGATCGGAGCGGGGGCGGTTTTGTCGCAGAAAAGTTCAGATTGTTCAGTGATGAGACCTTGTGCGTTCTTTTCTCGAAAATTTTCGCCCGCCGAGCGAAATTATGACGTCGGTAATCGGGAGCTTTTGGCGATGAAGTGGGCATTCGAGGAGTGGCGTCATTGGCTTGAGGGTGCTAAACATCAGGTGGTGGTCTTGACTGATCACAAAAATTTGATTTATCTTGAGTCGGCCAGACGTCTGAATCCTAGACAGGCGCGCTGGTCGTTGTTTTTCTCCCGGTTTAATTTTGTGGTTTCGTATCTGCCAGGTACTAAGAATGTGAAGGCGGATGCCCTTTCTGGGAGTTTTGAACCTGATTTCCCTGGTGATTCTAAACCTACGGGTATACTTAGGGATGGGGTGATATTGTCTGCTGTCTTCCCAGACCTGCGACGTGCTTTACAAGAGTTTCAGGCGGATCGGCCTGATCGTTGTCCGCCTGGTAGATTGTTTGTGCCGGATGAGTGGACCAATAGAGTCATCTCGGAGGTTCATTCTTCTGCGTTGGCAGGTCATCCGGGAATTTTTGGTACCAGAGATTTGGTGGCTAGGTCCTTCTGGTGGCCTTCCCTGTCTCGGGACGTGCGTACTTTTGTGCAGTCTTGCGATGTTTGTGCTCGGGCCAAGCCTTGTTGTTCTCGGGCTAGTGGGTTGTTGTTGCCCTTGCCTGTTCCTAAGAGGCCTTGGACACACAACTCTATGGATTTTATTTCTGATCTCCCTGTTTATCAGAAGATGTCCGTCATTTGGGTGGTGTGTGACCGCTTTTCTAAGATGGTTCATTTGGTGCCCTTGCCCAAGCTGCCTTCCTCATCTGAGTTGGTGCCCCTGTTTTTTCAGAATGTGGTTCGGCTGCATGGTATTCCGGAGAATATCGTTTCCGACAGGGGATCCCAGTTTGTGTCCAGATTTTGGCGGGCGTTTTGTGCCAGGATGGGCATTGATTTGTCTTTTTCGTCTGCATTTCATCCCCAGACAAATGGCCAGACGGAACGTACTAATCAGACCTTGGAGACTTATTTGAGGTGTTTCGTGTCTGCTGATCAGGATGACTGGGTCTCCTTTTTGCCGTTGGCTGAGTTTGCCCTTAATAATCGGGCCAGTTCTGCCACTTTGGTCTCCCCTTTCTTTTGCAATTCAGGGTTCCATCCTCGTTTTTCATCTGGTCAGGTGGAGTCTTCGGATTGTCCTGGAGTGGATACCATGGTGGATAGGTTGCATCGTATTTGGGGGCAGGTGGTGGACAATTTGGAGTTGTCCCAGGAGAAGACTCAACGTTTTGCTAATCGCCATCGTCGTGTTGGTCCTCGTCTTCGTGTTGGGGACTTGGTGTGGTTGTCCTCCCGTTTTGTCCCTATGAGGGTCTCTTCTCCTAAGTTTAAGCCTCGGTTCATCGGTCCTTATAAGATTTTGGAAATTCTTAACCCTGTGTCTTTTCGTTTGGACCTCCCAGCATCCTTTGCTATCCATAATGTCTTCCATCGGTCATTATTGCGGAGGTATGAGGTACCACTTGTGCCTTCTGTTGAGCCTCCTGCTCCTGTGCTGGTTGAGGGTGAATTGGAGTACGTGGTGGAGAAAATCTTGGACTCCCGTGTTTCCAGACGGAGACTTCAATATCTGGTGAAATGGAAGGGCTACGGTCAAGAGGATAATTCTTGGGTTACAGCTTCTGATGTTCATGCTTCTGATTTGGTCCGTGCCTTTCATAGGGCTCATCCAGATCGCCCTGGTGGTTCTTGTGAGGGTTCGGTGCCCCCTCCTTAAGGGGGGGGGTACTGTTGTGATTCGGTTCGTGGGCTCCCCCGGTGGTCTCTTGTGGTACTGGTGTCCTGCAAGCTTTGCCTTCTCAGTTCACCTGTTCCTATCAGGATGTGGGAGTATCCTATTTAACCTTGCTCCTCAGTCATTCTAATGCTGGCCATCAATGTATCCAGAGTGATTCTGTTGCATGTTCCTGCTCCCAGTTTTCTGCTCAGCTAAGTTGGACACTTTAGTCCTTAAGTCTATTTTTGTATGTTTTGTCCAGTTTGCACTTATGTGAATCTCTGCAGCTGGAAGCTCTTGTTGGGCTGAAATTACCACTCCAGTGGCATGAGTTGTCACATGAGTTAAGGTAATTTCAGGATGGTGTTTTGAAGGGTTTTGCAGCTGACCGCGAAGTCCTCTGTTGTATCTTTCTGCTATTTAGTTAGCGGGCCTCTCTGTGCTAAATCTGCTTTCATACTACGTGTGTCTTTTCATCTGCTCTCACCGTTATTATATGTGGGGGGCTGCTATCTCCTGTGGGGACATTCTCTGGAGGCAAGCCAGGACTGTGTTTTCTTCTACCAGGGGTAGTTAGTTCTCCGGCTGGCGCGCGGCATCTAGAGACAACGCAGGAATGCCCCCTGGCTACTTCTAGTGTGGTGTGAGGTTTAGCATCGCGGTCAGCTCTAGTTTCCATCACCCGAGAGCTTGTCCGTTTATTCTATGCTTCTGATGTTTCCTTGCCATTGGAAACCATAACACTCCGCTTCATGCCGTGGCCAATTTCCATTTTTGCAGTTCAGTTTTTTCCTTCCCTACTTCCTAGAGCCCTAACTCTTATTTTCTGTCCACATTGTCATTTGAAGGCTTGTTTTTTTGCATGGCATCATTCATTTTGCTGCATAGTGTACTGGAAAATGGGAAAAAATTACAAGTGCGGTGAAATTGTAAAAAAACCCCACGATTCCGTCATTGTTTTTTGGAAATTGTTTTTACGGTGTACATCTTCTGGTAAAAATGACCATGCAGTATGACTCTCCTCATCAATATGATAACGGCGATACCCAATATGTCCAGTTTTTTTATTATTTTAGTGGTGGAAAAAAAATTGGAAGTTTGCAAAAAAAACATTTTGAGTTGTGTTACCATTTTCCAAGACTCGAAACATTTTTTTTTATGCTGATGGAGCTGTGTGATAGCTTATTTCTTGCAGGGTAAGACAATGTTTTTATTAGTATCATTTTGAGATAGATGTGACTTTTTGATCGCAGATTTTTTTGTTGAATTGCGGTGACCAAAATAGCGTAATTTTGGTGTACTTAAATTTTATCCATTTATGGTGTTTACTGATTGGGTTAATTGTTTTTATATTTTGTTAGATCTGATGTTTCTGAAAGCGGCAATACCGCATATGTGGTTTTTTTTATATCTTTATTTTCAATGGAGTAAAGGGGCGTGATTTGAACTATCAGTTTTTATTTTTTTCATAGTTTTTAAAACTTTATTTTTACTTTTTATTGTTATTGTTAGCTTCCTTAGGTGACTTCAAGATGTGATTGTCCGATAGCTTGTGCATCTCTGCATATAGCAGAAATCATGGTTTCCTTTCCATCCTGGCCACAGGCACGGTTTCAAAGCAGCTTCATAAAGGCAGTTACAGGGGTCATTAGCCGACCCCCAGCTGTCATGCCAACCCATCGGCGACTAGAAATCACACCACGGGCGTGCCGCTGGGCATAGAAAATGATGTGCATGTTAAATGCCGCAGTAAGAGATTTACAGCAGCATTTAGCAAGTTAACAATTGTGGACAGAGGACTGCTCGACCCACGATTGCTAGCGGCATGTCCTACCTGTAATACACAGTCATCACCTGCCGGTATGAGGCGGACTCGTTTCGGGAGTCAACTCCATACTTTCGCTTCCGACATGCGCCGTACATGTGCGGCGGATTTTGTGAAGATTTAAGTAAAGGATAATAAATGTTTTATGTTTTAAGGTTCCTGGTTTGGCTATTTTGATCTATTGTGAGTTTAAAAAGAAAGTGACAAATGTGGTTAAATTTAAATCCTCAAAGAAATAGGTCAGCATGTAAATGAAGTTATGCAAAATAGTAGAAGTCTTATGGCTTCTCAACTTCAATATGTACACTTTTCAATACATGATAATGTTTTGTTCTGTCCTACATTTTTATTATAAGAAATTTACTTGAACTCACTCAAGAATGGTATCTAGGGCATTCACCCCAGTTTGTCTAAACTGGTTCTAAAAATCACAGCTGATTTACCAAAAAAGTAAAAAAGATTGCTTCCGTCCTGTCCTGCTGCTTATGGCAGATTACAAGTTAAACGGCATTACATACCCCTGAGTTCTAGTGCCCTTTGCAGCACTTTGCTGCCTTCCTATCCATTGATGAGTGAGGATTGGCATACATAAATGGTCTACTCCCTCCAACTTAACATAAAAATTTTCAGTAAAATATTGAATTACACATTTCAATTGTAGCTCAGTATACTTCCCATTAAACCCACAGGCATGTGACTCCCAGGCAATTAACCAAATAAATAAAAAATTTGGTTCAGCAAATCCTAATTTTATAGCTCCCAACTGTTTTGGTAAGGCCAGTTTCACACGTCCTGATATTTCCGGTACTGGAAAAACCGGTACCGGAGGTATCCGTGTCCATGTGTCCGTGTGCCCGTGTATGTACTATGTGTGGCACATGTGTGGCAACCGTGTTCCATTCATGTGCCGCATCAGTACCAAATGGACAGCCACTAGGGAAGAAGTGCTACAGTAAGCGCTGTTCCCCGGTGGCTGGCGCTGAAGCCGGCTTTCATCATTCTCCCTTGCTCTGCCGGCGAGCAGAGTAGATTGATGAGCATTACATTACAGTCTGAACGACAGCAGATGGGGGCTTTTGGGACTGTTATCCCTATCATCCCAAACCTGCTGCCGCTAATTACAGTGACAGTAGGTGCGGATGATCGGGATATTCCTCAGCTGCCGGCTGCGATCGTTCAAAAATAAATGAATGAAAAATTCGATGTGGATTCAACCCCCAGCTGTCAGCTTCTGCAAGGTTGGTTATTAAGAATAGAGGGGTCCCCACACTTTTTTAAAATTATTTAAATAAATAGCTAAAAAAATTGGCGTAGGGACCCCCACATTTTTGACAACCAGCCTTGCTAAAGCTCTCAGCTGGGGGCTGCTATCCTCAGGCTGGTAAAGGCCCCCCAGCCTAAAAACAGCAGCCCGCAGCTGCCCAGAAAAGGCCTGTCTATTAGATGCACTTTTTCTGGTGCTTTGCCCGGCTCTTCCCACTTGCCCTGTGGTAGTGGCAAGTGAGGTAATATATGTGGGGTTGTTGTCACCTTTCTGGTGACATTAAGCCCATGGCTTAGAAATGGAGAGGCGTCTATAAAACATCTATCCATTACTAATCCTATAGTTGTAATGTTAAATAAAGACACGGCCAGAATTTCTTTTTTTACTTGAAAAAATTACACAGACTCCTTTAATGTTCTAAATTAAACCAAACTTAATGCCACATCTAATCACCCGATGCCCTCGATCTCCTGGAATAAAAGTAAACTAGTAAACCAGCAATATACGATTCCTGTCTGTTGTCATGTCCCACGCCATAATCTATATCTCGGGGATATACAGGTTTCAACCAGGACGGTGCCAAGATGCGACCGTCCTGGCTGAAAATGACTGGTGAATGAGATGTTGAGAGTGCAGCATCATTCACCTGAAAGGTGACATCAACCCCACAAATATTACCCCACTTGCCACCGCTACAGGGCAAGTGGGAAGATCCAGGCAAAGCGCAAGAAAAGGCGCATCAAAGGCACCTTTGCTGGGCAGCTGCGGGCTGCTGTTTCTAGGCTGGAGGGCCTATATCAATGACCCCTTACCAGCCTGAGAATTGCAGTCCCCAGCTGTAAGCTTTAGCAAGGCTGATTGTCAAAACTGGGGGGGACCCCACGCCGTTTTTTAAAATTATTTATTTAAATAATTAAAAAAGCAGCATGGGGGTCCCCTCTATTCTTGATAAACAACCTTGCAGAAGCTAACAGCTGGGGGTTGTAAAGTTGTTCAGACTTTAATATAACGCTCATCATTCTACTCTGCTCGTCAGCAGAGCAGGGTAGAGTCATGAAAGCCGGCTTCAGCACCTGCCACCGGGGAACAGCGCTTACTGTAGCGCTTCTTCCCCGGCGGCCGTTTGTGCGGTACTGATGCAGCACATGGGTGGAACACGTTTCCCACAGGTGTGCCACACCTACTACACACACGGGCATGGATATCTCCGGTACTGGTTTTTCCGGTACCGGAAATATCAGGATGTGTGAAACTGGCCTAAGGCTGCCCTAATTTGAAGGAGCTGTTCCACTACCCTGCAGGTCAAAGCTGTGTCTTCATTGCTCCATAGCTCCTCCTACTCAAGGGCGGGGTCAACATCTATCTGCTCTCTACAAACTTTTATTTCATTAAAGGGACTCTGTCACCTGAATTTGGAGGGAACAATTTTCAGCCATAGGGGCAGGGTTTTCGGTGTTTGATTCAACCTTTCCTTACCCGCTGGCTGCATGCTGGCTGCAATATTGGATTGAAGTTCATTCTCTGTCCTCCATAGTACACGCCTGCGTAAGGCAAGATTGCCTTGAATTCAGGCAAGATTGCCACGCGACCAATCACAAGCCGCGATGTCATCTAAGGTCTTTCAAGCGCTCATTCTTAGGAACGGAAGCTGCCGGTTACATCGGTAAGGTCCAGGCTGCGTCGGAGAGGTGAGTATATCAATATTTTTTATTTTTATTCTTTATTTTACACATTAATATGGATCCCAGGGCCTGAAGGAGAGTTTCCTCTCCTTCAGACCCTGGGAACCATACAGGATACCTTCCGATACTTGGTGTCCCATTGACTTGTGTTGTGGATTCTGTTTTTGGGCTCCCTCTGGTGGTTACAACTGGTACTGGGTGACTTTGGTGGGTTGCGGTCTCTGGTTTCCACCTGTCCATCAGTGGCTGGGTGTTTCCTATTTAACCTGGCTTCCCTGTCATTCCCTTGCCGGCTATCAATGTATCAGTGTGTGTCTCTGTTACCTGCTCCTAGGCCTTCAAGACAAGCTAAGTCTGTATTTCCCTGTTTCATGATTGCTTTCATGTTTTTTAGTCCAGCTTGCAGATATGTAATTCTCTGCTGCTGGTTGCTCTAGTGGGCTGAAATTACCACTCATGTACCATGAGTTGGCACATGAGTTCAAGTAATTTCAGGATGGTATTTTGAAGGGTTTTTCAGCTGACCGCGCAGTTCACCTTTTGTATCCTCTGCTATCTAGCTTAAGCGGGCCTCATTTTGCTGAATCTGTTTTCATAACTACGTTTGTGCCTTCCTCTCATTTCACCGTCATTATATGTGGGAGGCTGCTATCTCTGTGGGAATATTTCTCTGGAGGCAAGTGAGGTCTGTTATTCTTCTGATAGGGGAAGCTAGATCTCCGGCTGGCGCGAGACGTCTAGGGTCCCCCCAGGAACGTCCCCCGGCTACTGTTAGTTGAGTGTTGAGGTTCAGGATCGCGGTCAGCTCAGGTTCCATCACCCTAGAGCTCGTCCTGTTTTTGCCCGTGTTATGTTGACAAATTCCCTGCCATTGGGAATCATGACAGTATAGCCGGCCCACAAAGTGTTAATTGTTTGGGCTGAAGCAGGAGAAAAAGAAGTGTTGAAGGGAAATTTTTTTTTTCTTTTTCCCCTCAGAGTTTTGCTGCCTAGCCCTTAATTGCTGTCTAGCTGCTTCTTACCTCCTCTTAACCCTTGAATGGCTCTGACCTTAGCTGTTTAACATGGATGTCCAGAGTTTGGCTTCCAGCCTGAATAATCTTGCTGTAAAAGTTCAAAATATACAGGATTTTGTTGTTCACACTCCTATGTCTGAACCTAGAATTCCTATTCCAGAGTTTTTTTCTGGAGATAGATCTACCTTCCTGAATTTCAGGAACAATTGCAAATTGTTTCTTTCTTTGAAATCTCGCTCCTCTGGAGACCCTGCTCAGCAGGTCAAGATTGTAATATCTTTCCTGCGGGGCGACCCTCAGAATTGGGCATTTGCATTGGCACCAGGGGATCCTGCATTGCTCAGTGTGGATGCGTTTTTTCTGGCACTGGGATTGCTCTATGAGGAACCTAACCTGGAGATTCAGGCTGAAAAGGCTTTATTGGCCTTCTCTCAGGGGCATGATGAAGCGGAAGTATATTGTCAAAAATTTCGGAAATGGTCGGTGCTTACTCAGTGGAATGAGTGCGCCCTGGCTGCAAACTTCAGAGATGGTCTTTCTGAGGCCATTAAGGATATTATGGTGGGGTTCCCTGCGCCTACAGGTCTGAATGAGTCTATGGCTATGGCCATTCAGATTGATCGGCGTTTACGGGAGCGCAAACCTGTGCACCAGTTGGTGGTGTCTTCTGAACAGGCACCTGAGACTATGCAATGTGATAGAATTCAGTCCAGAAGTGAACGGCAAAATTATAGGCGGAAAAATGGATTGTGTTTTTATTGTGGTGATTCAGCTCATGTTATATCAGCATGCTCTAAACGCACAAAAAAGGTTGATAAATCTTTTGCCGTTAGTACTCTGCAGTCTAAGTTCATTTTGTCTGTAACTCTGATTTGTTCACTGTCATCCATTTCCGTCGATGCCTATGTGGATTCGGGCGCTGCCCTGAGTCTTATGGATTGGTCTTTTGCCAAACGCTGCGGTTTTAGTCTGGAGCCTCTGGAAGTTCCTATTCCTTTGAAGGGAATTGACTCTACACCATTGGCTATGAATAAACCGCAGTACTGGACACAAGTGACCATGCGCATGACTCCCGTTCATCAGGAGGTGATTCGCTTCCTTGTACTGTATAATTTACATGATGTACTAGTGCTTGGTCTGCCATGGTTACAAACTCATAATCCAGTCCTGGATTGGAAAACAATGTCTGTGTTAAGCTGGGGATGTCAGGGGGTTCATGATGATGCACCTCTGATTTCAATTGCTTCATTTACTCCTTCTGAGGTCCCTGCGTTTTTGTCTGACTATCGGGATGTTTTTGAGGAGCCTAAGCTCAATTCGCTCCCTCCTCATAGGGATTGTGACTGTGCTATAGAATTAATTCCTGGCAGTAAGTTCCCTAAGGGTCGTTTATTTAATCTGTCAGTGCCAGAGCATACTGCTATGCGGAATTATATTAAGGAGTCCTTGGAAAAGGGACATATTCGTCCATCTTCGTCCCCTCTGGGAGCAGGTTTTTTTTTCGTGGCTAAAAAAGATGGTTCCCTGAGGCCTTGTATAGATTATCGCCTTCTGAATAAGATTACAGTCAAATATCAGTATCCATTGCCATTATTGACTGATTTGTTTGCTCGCATTAAGGGGGCTAGGTGGTTCACTAAGATAGATCTTCGCGGTGCGTATAATCTTGTGCGGATAAAGCAGGGTGATGAGTGGAAAACCGCATTTAATACGCCTGAGGGCCATTTTGAGTATTTGGTAATGCCTTTTGGACTTTCTAATGCTCCTTCAGTCTTTCAGTCCTTTATGCACAATATTTTCCGTGAATATCTGGATAAGTTTATGATTGTGTATTTGGATGATATTTTGGTGTTTTCTGATGACTGGGAGTCTCATGTTCTACAGGTCAGGAAGGTGTTTCAAGTCCTGCGGGCCAATTCTCTGTTTGTGAAGGGCTCAAAATGTCTCTTCGGAGTCCAGAAGATTTCTTTTTTGGGGTACATTTTTTCTCCTTCTACTATTGAGATGGATCCCGTCAAGGTTCAGGCGATTTGTGACTGGACACAACCTACATCTGTTAAGAGTCTTCAGAAGTTCTTGGGTTTTGCTAATTTTTATCGTCGGTTCATTTCTAATTTTTCCAGTGTTGTTAAACCTTTGACTGATTTGACTAAAAAGGGTGCTGATGTTGCTAATTGGTCTCCTGCGGCTGTGGAGGCCTTTCAGGAACTTAAGCGCCGGTTTTCTTCTGCTCCTGTGTTATGTCAACCAGATGTTTCACTTCCTTTTCAAGTTGAGGTTGATGCTTCCGAGATTGGAGCGGGGGCGGTTTTGTCACAGAGAAGTTCCGATGGCTCGGTGATGAAGCCATGTGCGTTCTTTTCTAGAAAATTCTCGCCCGCCGAGCGCAATTATGATGTGGGTAATCGGGAGCTTTTGGCCATGAAGTGGGCATTTGAGGAGTGGCGTCATTGGCTTGAGGGTGCTAGACATCGTGTGGTGGTCTTGACTGATCACAAAAATCTGATTTACCTTGAGTCTGCCAGGCGTTTGAATCCTAGACAGGCTCGTTGGTCATTGTTTTTTTCTCGTTTCAATTTTGTGGTTTCATACTTGCCAGGTTCAAAGAATGTGAAGGCAGATGGTCTTTCTAGGAGTTTTGTGCCTGACTCTCCTGGAGACTCTGGGCCTACTGGCATCCTTAGGGATGGGGTAATATTGTCCGCCGTCTCCCCAGACTTGCGACGTGCATTGCAGGAGTTTCAGGCGGATAAACCTGATCGGTGTCCACCAGAAAGACTGTTTGTTCCGGATGATTGGACCAGTAGAGTCATCTCCGAGGTCCATTCTTCTGTGTTGGCTGGTCATCCTGGAATATTTGGTACTAGAGACTTGGTGGCCAGGTCTTTTTGGTGGCCTTCCTTGTCAAGGGATGTGCGCACCTTTGTGCAGTCTTGTGAAGTGTGTGCTCGGGCTAAGCCTTGCTGTTCTCGGGCCAGTGGGTTGTCGTTATCCTTGCCTATTCCGAAGAGGCCTTGGACGCACATTTCCATGGATTTTATTTCAGATCTCCCTGTCTCACAGAAAATGTCCGTTATCTGGGTTGTGTGTGACCGCTTTTCTAAGATGGTTCATTTGGTACCCTTGCCTAAATTGCCTTCCTCCTCTGAGTTGGTCCCTTTATTTTTTCAGAACGTGGTTCGTTTGCATGGGATTCCGGAGAATATCGTTTCGGACAGGGGATCCTAGTTTGTGTCTAGATTTTGGCGGACGTTTTGTGCTAAGATGGGCATTAATTTGTCTTTCTCGTCTGCATTCCATCCTCAGACGAATGGCCAGACGGAGCGAACTAATCAGACCTTGGAAACTTATTTAAGGTGTTTTGTTTCTGCTGATCAAGATGACTGGGTTGCCTTTTTGCCACTGGCCGAATTTGCCCTTAATAATCGGGCTAGTTCTGCTACTTTGGTTTCTCCTTTCTTTTGTAATTCGGGGTTTCATCCTCGTTTTTCGTCTGGTCAGGTGGAGCCTTCGGATTGTCCTGGAGTGGACGTGGTGGTGGATAGGTTACATCAGATTTGGAATCAGGTGGTGGACAATTTGAAGTTGTCTCAGGAGAAGGCTCAGCAGTTTGCTAATCGTCGTCGCCGCGTGGTTCCCCGACTTCATGTTGGGGACTTGGTGTGGTTGTCTTCTCGTTTTGTCCCTATGAAGGTCTCTTCTCCCAAGTTTAAGCCTCGGTTCATCGGTCCTTATAAGATCTTGGAGATTCTTAACCCTGTATCTTTTTGTTTGGATCTCCCAGCATCGTTTGCTATTCATAATGTGTTCCATCGGTCGTTATTGCGGAGGTATGAGGTGCCCGTTGTTCCTTCGGTTGAGCCTCCTGCTCCGGTGCTGGTGGAGGGAGAATTGGAGTATGTTGTTGAGAAGATCTTGGATTCTCGTGTTTCCAGACGTAAACTCCAGTATTTGGTTAAGTGGAAGGGTTATGGTCAGGAGGATAATTCCTGGGTGGTCGCCTCTGATGTTCATGCGACTGATTTGGTCCGCGCCTTCCATAGAGCTCATCCTGATCGCCCTGGGGGTTCTCATGAGGGTTCGGTGACCCCTCCTCAAGGGGGGGGTACTGTTGTGGATTCTGTGTTTGGGCTCCCTCTGGTGGTTACAACTGGTACTGGGTGACTTTGGTGGGTTGCGGTCTCTGGTTTCCACCTGTCCATCAGTGGCTGGGTGTTTCCTATTTAACCTGGCTTTCCTGTCATTCCCTTGCCGGCTATCAATGTATCAGTGTGTGTCTCTGTTACCTGCTCCTAGGCCTTCAAGACAAGCTAAGTCTGTATTTCCCTGTTTCATGATTGCTTTCATGTTTTTTAGTCCAGCTTGCAGATATGTAATTCTCTGCTGCTGGTTGCTCTAGTGGGCTGAAATTACCACTCATGTACCATGAGTTGGCACATGAGTTCAAGTAATTTCAGGATGGTATTTTGAAGGGTTTTTCAGCTGACCGCGCAGTTCACCTTTTGTATCCTCTGCTATCTAGCTTAAGCGGGCCTCATTTTGCTGAATCTGTTTTCATAACTACGTTTGTGCCTTCCTCTCATTTCACCGTCATTATATGTGGGAGGCTGCTATCTCTGTGGGAATATTTCTCTGGAGGCAAGTGAGGTCTGTTATTCTTCTGATAGGGGAAGCTAGATCTCCGGCTGGCGCGAGACGTCTAGGGTCCCCCCAGGAACGTCCCCCGGCTACTGTTAGTTGAGTGTTGAGGTTCAGGATCGCGGTCAGCTCAGGTTCCATCACCCTAGAGCTCGTCCTGTTTTTGCCCGTGTTATGTTGACAAATTCCCTGCCATTGGGAATCATGACAGACTTGTATTGGTATCGGGTATCGGTATCGGCGATATCCGATACTTTTCGGGTATCGGCCGATACTATCCTATACCAATACTTTCAAGTATCGGACGGTATCGCTTAACACTAATCCTGAGACATAAAAATACACAAAGAAAATGGGAGACGTTTATTAGCACCCTGGATAGGACCTGTGCACAGTATATACCGTATGGGAATAAACATACTGGAAATAGTAGGAAACCAATATGGCTAAATAGAGCTGTAAGGGGCGCAATAAGTGACAAAAAGAAAGCATTTAGAAAATTAAAGGAAGTAGGTGGTGATGAGGCTTTAAATAAATACAGAAAGTTAAATAAATTCTGTAAAAAGCAAATCAAGGCAGCAAAAATTGAGACAGAGAGACTCATTGCCAGAGAGAGTAAAGATAATCCCAAAATATTCTTTAACTACATAAATAGTAAGAAACTAAAAAATGATAGTGTTGGCCCCCTTAAAAATAGTCTGGGTGAAATGGTGGATGAGGATAAGGAAAAAGCCAATATGCTAAATGACTTTTTTTCATCAGTATTTACACAGGAAAATTCCATGGCAGACAATATGATGAGTGATAACAAAAATTCCCCATTAAGTGTCACCTGCTTAACCCAGCAGGAAGTACGGCGGCGTCTAAAAATCACTAAAATTGACAAATCTCCGGGCTCAGATGGGATACACCCCCCGAGTACTGCAGGAATTAAGTACAGTCATTGATAGACCATTATTTTTAATCTTTAAAGGCTCCATAATAACAGGGTCTGTACCACAGGACCGGCGTATAGCAAATGTGGTGCCAACATTCAAAAAGGGGACAAAAACTGAACTCGGAAATTATAGGCCAGTAAGCTTAACCTCTACTGTGGGTACAATCCTGGAGGGTTTTCTAAGAGATGCTATACTGGAGTATCTGAAGAGGAATAACCTCATGACCCAGTATCAGCATGGATTTACTAGGGACCATTCCTGTCAGACTAATTTGATCAATTTCTATGAATAGATAAGTTCCGGACTGGACCAAGGGAACCCGGTGGACGTAGTGTATATGGACTTTTCAAAAGCTTTTGATACGGTGCCACACAAAAGGTTGTTATATAAAATGAGAATAATGGGGATAGGGGAAAATATGTGTAAGTGGGTTAAGAGCTGGCTCAGGGATAGGAAACAAAAGGTGGTTATTAATGGAGCACACTCGGACTGGGTCGCGGTTAGCATTGGGGTACCACAGGTGTCAGTATTGGGCCCTCTTCTTTTTAACATATTTATTAATGACCTTGTAGGGGGCATTCAGAGTAGAATTTCAATATTTGCAGATGACACTAAACTCTGCAGGGTAATCAATACAGAGGAGGACAATTTTATATTACAGGATGATTTATGTAAACTAGAAGCTTGGGCTGATAAGTGGCAAATGAGCTTTAATAAGGATAAATGTAAGGTCATGCACTTGGGTAGAAGTAATAAGATGTATAACTATGTGCTTAATTCTAAAACTCTGGGCAAAACCGTCAATGAAACAGACCTGGGAGTATGGGTGGATGACAAACTCACATTTAGTGGCCAGTGTCAGGCAGCTGCTACAAAGGCAAATAAAATAATGGGATGCATTAAAAGAGGCATAGATGCTCATGAGGAGAACATAATTTTACCTCTATACAAGTCACTAGTTCGACCACACTTAGAATACTGTGTACAGTTCTGGTTTCCGGTGTATAAGAAAGACATAGCTGAACTAGAGCGGGTGCAGAGAAGGGCGACCAAGGTTATTAGAGGACTGGGGGGTCTGCAATACCAAGATAGATTATTACACTTGGGGCTATTTAGTTAGAAAAAACGAAGACTAAGGGGTGATCTTATTTTAATGTATAAATATATGAGGGGACAGTACAAAGACCTTTTTGATGATCTTTTTAATCATAGACCAGAGACAGGGACAAGGGGGCATCCTCTACGTCTAGAGGAAAGAAGGATTAAGCATAATAACACGGATTCTTTACTGTAAGAGCAGTGAGACTATGGAACTCTCTGCCGTATGATGTTGTAATGAGTGATTTATTAGTTAAGTTTAAGAGGGGACTGGATGCCTTTCTTGAAAAGTATAATGTTACAGGGTATATATACTAGATTCCTTGATAGGGTGTTGATCCAGGGAACTAGTCTGATTGCCGTATGTGGAGTCGGAAAGGAATTTTTTTCCCCAATGTGGAGCTTACTCTTTGCCACGTTTTTTTTTTGCCTTCCTCTGGATCAACATGTTAGGGCATGTTAGGTTAGGTTATGGGTTGAACTAGATGGACTTAAAGTCTTCCTTCAACCTTAATAACTATGTTACTATGTTACTATGTCAGAGAAATGTAACATCCCTGACCAAAAGCACGTTTCCACGTGTTGGTCGTTAAAAGAACCTTCCGAGTAACTGTGTAGGTCAGAGCACGGGTGATGTTATGGGACCTGTGCTGGTGTAAGACGGGGACTGCACACTGGGAAAAATAGTGGCAGCTGGGGATCGAGTACACAGAGACTGCTGCTACCATGATGCTGCGGAAAGCCTAAAGCCTAAATAGCAACTTTTCCTGTCTGCAAGCATGCTGGAAATGTGCCTGGTTAGTGTTTGGGCCTGTGGGTGAGTATCTGGGTATTTCCTTTTGCATTCGAAGGCCTGGGGTAGGGATAGCTGAATGTGCGATGACAGGTGCAGGGTAGAAGGCAAGCCTGCGTCCTGAACAGGAGATTGGCAAGCACGTAGCACAGGGGAAAAGGCAGATGGGTAAGGAATTGGCTAAATGACCAGAAACAAAAAGATGTCATAAATAGTACGTTCTCTAAATGGGATATAGTCAGCAGTAGGGTACCACAGGGATCTGTGCTAGGACTGGTTCTTTTTAAACTCTTTATTAATGGCCTTGTGGATGGGATTGAGAGTAAAGTGTCAGTCTTTGCTGATGACACCAAACTATGTAGGATATTAAAATCTGATCTTGACATTACAATATAGCAAAATGATCTGAATAAGATGACTGAATGAACAAACACTTGGCAAATAAGATTCAATGTAGATAAATGTAAAGTAATGCACCTAGGACGGAGTAATTCTATTGCTGCATATACATTAAATGGGAGTATACTTGGGACTACAGAACAGGAAAAGGACTTGGGTATTCTCGTTACAAGTAAGCTTATTGGCAGTACTCAATGTCAAGCAGCAGCTGCAAAATCAAACAAGATTTTAGGATGTATAAAAAGAGAGATAAAATCCTGCGATCCCAACGTATTATTGCCCCTTTATAAATCACTGGTGAGGCCACATCTAGAATATGGGATCCAGTTTTAGGCTCCACATTTTAAAAAGGATATTTAGGAGTTAGAATCAGTTCAACGACGGGCAACTAGATTATTACAAGGGATAGGAGGCCTCTCATATGAGGAGAGGTTGGAAAAGTTGGACTTGTTTAGCTTAAAAAAAGACTCCTCGTTTACATGTATAAATATATGTGCGGCCAGTACAAAACACTGGCACATGACTTATTCCTGCCAAGGACCGTGCTGAGGACTAGGGGGCTCTCATTACCGGTGGAAGAAAGGCGATTCCGACACCTAAACAGTAAAGGGTTCTTTACAGTTAGCACAGTCAGACTGTGGAATGCGCTACCACAGGAGGTAGTAGTGGCAGACACTATAACAGCTTTTAAAAAAGGGCTAGACAATTTCCTTGATACACATAACATTGTGGGTTATAACTAGATTAGTGACGAAATGTACAGTTGGTGGAGAAAGGTTGAACTTTGATGGATCTAGGTCTTTATTCAACCTACGTAACTATGTAACTATGTATCAGCAGACACTGATTTTGGACCCAGGCTGTCGGCCCACCTAGTCAGGTGCTCTGATGACATGTGTCTGAGCATGCTGGTGGTGGTCAGGCTGGTAGTGGTCAGGCATCTGCTATTCTTGGTCTAGCACAGGTTGCAAATGACCATTTTTTTATATTCTGCACTTCCTTTAAAAAAGCTCCAGACTGGGCAACACCTAACCCTTGGCCTGGGAACTTGCTGCATGTGGGTGCTCTATGAAACAGTTGCCTGCCTTCTCCCTCTGGCCACCTCACTGCCTCTTCCTGTCTGTTGAGGATCCATCCCGCTCTGCGCTGCTGTCTTTGCTCTGCTTGGCACCTACCCAGATTGGATTAGTGACTTCATCACCCATCACCTCATCTTCCACTTCCACACTCTGGTACTCCTGAGTTGTTGACTTAACGACATCACCTTGTTGGCAACTGTGTTTCATCATCTTCTACCTCTTGAGACATTAATTGCTGCACCCCATTGTTGTCTTCTTGTGACTGTGGCTGCTCAAGTATTTGGGCATCACTGCACATGATCTTCTCATGTCCCTCTTGAAACATGCAGAGTGAGAGGCCAGAAGTAATAAATGGAAATGCAAAGAGCTCCTCGGAGTGTCCTAGTGTGGGATCATTTGTCTCCTGGGACTTGCCGTGGTGGGAGGAAGGCAGATCATGGTGAGTATCATGTGGTCCAGACTCTTGGCTAGTGAGACTGGACCATTTAGAAGATAGGGTGGTGCTGCAAAACATACTGGACGCATTATTTGCCATTCAACCAACCACCTGTTCGCATTGTTCTGGCTTCAATAGTGGTGTTCCTCGTCCCCCTGCAAAGTGGTACAGGAAGCTTGTTGTTGTGGATGAGCATATTTGTTGCCCTCCTGCAGCAGACACAGTTTCACCTGGCCCACGGCCTCGGCCTCTGCATGCACCAACATGCCTATAGAAGAACTGTAAGGCAATACACCCTGCCTATATGCCGCTAATCAAAAATATACCTCTTCCACTAGCTATCTCCACATTGAATGCTGGTGACAGTGGTTTTACTAGAGAAAGAATAGTATGTAGCCCTGAAAGCAACTCTTGTTTTTAGGTTGCAACAGCACTATACCTAAAGAAGGATTGATAGGCAATAAACCCTGCCTATTTGTCTCTAATAAAAAAATAATAAGCTTTTCCTGCTATAACAACTCTTCCTGAACTGCTTCCAGAGGACAGTGTGCGAACATAGCATAACCAGGTCTTATATAATCCAAATACAATAATGCCAGTAGCCAACATGGCTACGGTATTACCGTGTATGGCAGGCAATCCCCCATGTTTGTTGGCTGTCTAACAGGCGCAAAACATGCAATTGTGTAATGAGTGTACCCCAGCACCCCGATGCTCAATCGAGTATGGAGCAGTACCACTCATGATCATCACTAGCTATTATGGCATCCTGAACTGTATACATAGCTCTCATGCACTGCTGACAGCCTGCACACTACTCCTACAATTGCACATTTCCCATGCAGTCAAGGTAAAAACATATGCAGACCAGCCAGATGTTTAGAGACATCCAGTGGTCTGCAAATAGCTAATAGCAGAAAAAAAATAAAAAATAATAATGATGTAGAGGTAAAAGTCATAGTGAAAATTGTAACATGGAGGTTGGTGGAATTAATATGTATGGGGACTCGACTAACCTACATTGATATCTGGATGCACTCCCATTCTTTAATAATGTTCTTTTGCATCCAACCACTTTGTAACATATGTTTGATTGTTATTATTCAATTGTTTTAATGTGACTTTGATGTGATGTGTGTTGTGATGATTGGTGACTTTATTTTCAATCTTAACTAGGTCGTCTACTAGATACATCTGTGCAGCCTTCTATTGGGCAGAACAAACAATAAACAATGATTTCACCAAAAAGCTGGTGGGCTTGTAAGTATAGCACTACAATTCTGTTAAAGGCTATCACCTAGGAAACAAACATTATTTAGACCCAGTAGATGCAAGATTTCAGTGCAGTATAAAACTTATTTAGTACTTCCAGTAGAAATCAATTACACTTTCCTCACGTTCTCAAAAAACTTTTTGGAGATGTACAATTACATTTTTTCCATGTGTTCACCCAATGATGATTCTTTGAAGCCAGAGACAATACCTGCATGGTTTATGTATTCTTAATTATTATAGTGCCCCCCTCCACACTCCAAAAATAGTAATTAATTTCCAAACAAATTAACTAGTTTGGGTACAGCAATTGGATCGGTAGAAGATTAGAACCGATGTGAGTACAATGTGCTCACAACTTTGCGGAATGTTTTAGTGCAATATTAACATTATACACTCCTCAATTAAATTTCAACTCCAGGAAGGAAAAGTTGTGGAATAATGGAAATCACGGGATTGATAGACATGGTAATGTCATGTAAATGATTAAAAAAGGGAAACATAATTTTCCTAACATCTCGATTTTTTTTTGTATGATTTGGAAGCACTACACACAGAAAGGGTTGATTCACTCGATCATATAAAAAATTCTTTAAAGTTTCATCCAGAAAAAGGATGATTTTTTCTTCACTTGTCATCCGTGTGCAGTCTGTATACAATCATCATTTTTTACAGCAGTAGCTATTAATCGTTTATATAGTTTCCAATGTTACAGAATTGCAATATATCTGTAAAAATTGGATCCTGTGCTGTCCCTCCATATGGTATCCTATTGTTTCATCCAATTTACTGAAGAAATTAGTGCATTCTAAAAAAAAAATTCACACGCAGATTTGGTCCTTGAAAAACAACGTTCATCTGCATTGCCTCATTGCAAAAAATGTGTTCCAAGTTTAATGCACTTTTTTTCAAGGATAGCACTCAAACCAAAAATATTGTTGCGAGTGTGAGGGTGAGCCAGAGCAGTAGTCATGGCTGAGGACCTCTGCACTACTTGCCATGTCCTCCAGTACATTACGGGGTAATATCACCTTTGGCGATAATGCAGCATCCTCCTTGTCCAAACTCACTGTATTTGGGGTTCCCCTCGTCCGTTTCACACCGGAACAAAGGGCATCAGCCCACACAATGACCTGCCACATATTGGACAATCTGCACCCTGTACTCTTCCCGGACCGCTTTCTTCTCTTCCAAACTGCTGCAATACTGATACTTAACACTGCTTTTCAGTCCTAAGAACCCCCTGAATAGCTGGGCTCCACTGCTTTCCCAATGTTACGGGCCTGCTGTGGCGTCCTGGGGCTATAATAACCCATGTGAGCGGTTCGGGCACCCGTGCCCTTCTCCCTCTACTTCTACATCCCTCCTACCTTACCCCTTAGCAGCCCCTCCTATCCTTAACTACTTCCTATACTAAGCTACATCCTAACTGTAATTACGTTTACGCTGATGCTCCCATCTTGTGGCAAATATTATAACTGCACTTACCCTATACATAGCAGCACAAAGAAACATCTTATCAAATACACATTTAGAATGGTTCTGCCATGATAAATGCACTTGGGCACCCAAATCATCAAGATCAGCTGCTGTCAGCTCTCTTAGCAATTGCCGACCAATTACGTCCAAGATGTAATCAATGGAAGACAAGTCTGGATATGCTGCAGGCTGTAGTTGGACCTTTTTTCATCATTTATATATCATTAACATACCCTTTGATCTACATAACTCCATGACATTTTCTTCTTGTTGCAATTTCATTGTTGAGGAGTTTTGAAAACACATAATATATGTTAGGAGTCCTAATTTAGGACAATTCCAAAAATATGTAGGTAAAAATTATCTTAACTGTATAAAATAGAGATTTAATCATGGACAGGCTGATAAATGGTGAGATTTGTTTGTATTGATCATTTTGTACAAAAAAATGTTTAAAGGAATCAGTAAAATTGTAATTTGTGCATATACGGTATTTGCTTGTCTTTTCTGTCTGTTTTGTGAGAAAACATGTACTGTTCATGGAAGATTTTGACTTGATTTAGTTTGTGAATGAAAAGAAATGTTTTCAGGTTAAAATTTGCGATCCTCAAACTAATCTTTTCAACTTCTTTTATGAGCTTTAGATTTATGATGTACAGGAAACCTCTTTACCACATGTTGAAATATTTCAAACTTACAACATATACAAATCTTGGACAATCATTCAGCTATTCAATCATTTTAATTAATATGAACATAGTGCAGATATATGAGACAAACACGTCTATATCAGGAAGGATGTGTCATACAAGTTGTCGGAAGAGTAAATACAAGAGTGTTAACTTCTGGTTTAAACTTTTCCAACTTTGTAGAAATTAATCTACTAAGATTTTAAAAAACTCAAAGTAAAGTATAAAGAAAAGTGTTCATTTTCACTTTCATCAGTCTCAATGGAACACTTACACAGAGACAGAAAATTTGTTGTTAGTAAATCTTTGACATATGGAGCATTTTTGAATTTGAGTGTTTTCTCTTACTCTTCAGTTTATTTTTCCACTAGGTAATGTAAAATATGTGTTGTTACTTGGAAACAACCAACAAGTAGGCTACCCAGTGTTGATTGCTCACTCTTATGTCTTTCTATAATTTTTATCTAAAATAATGACTTTGGTACCTTGCGACTATATGTAGTTCAGGTCGTTAATGAAACTTCCGCCAGGGCCGTGGGGTACTCGGAACCGGGTCCGGTACTTAAAGGGGGATGTCTCGGTGGTGGCGACCCGGTTCGTGGCCCTGGGTACCCATGTTAAAGGAAAAGTCTTTAAAGGGGTTTGTGGAATAAAGTTTGTGTTCGTGACTCCACCCGTGGTATTCGGTCAGTGGGGGCCGACGCTGCTTTAAGGGGTCCTCTGGGGTGATGTTATGGCAGCTAAGGTGGTATAACTTACCACAGGTGAAGTAGGTCCCCAGGGCTCCCGGTGTATAGGTGAAGATGGTGGATGGTGCAGTAAAGAATGGAGGAAACAGGTTTGCAGTCTCTTTACCTGGTTTACTGTAGGTTTCAGGCAACCAAAGTCCAGGGCACCAGATCACAAGTACAGGCAGGGTTCGGCCGGCTTGGAAGCAAGTTCACAGTCCCTTTAACCAGGTGGAGATGAAAGTCTTCCTACTAGCACGGTGGTGTAGTCCTTTGCTGCCTGTGGCTATGATCAGGGTCCTCACTGTTCTTTCTACCCTCCATAAAGGTAGGACACTAACCCGTATGACAGGTGGCTCGAGCCTTTTTACAGGGTCTCTATCACGACCCGGGCTCTATGCACCACTGTGTTTTCTGGGTATTAGGGCGGACAGGTGACTTAAAGTCCAGCCATCCTGCCTGTTTCTGCTGTAAGTCTTGGAGTCCCTCACAACCTTGGTCTTTCGGCTACCGGAATCTGCACTTGGGTAGCCCAATTGCAGCTATCCTCCCCAGTTGTCACTCGCCTGTGCTTCGCTCTCCTGCACGCTCACTACAAATCTGTCCATCTTTCTGTGTTGTCTCTGTCCTTCAGGAGCTGCAGCACCTTCTTGTGGCTGCACAGCCCCTTTGCTTCCTTCCCCTATGTCTCTCTGACAGGAACTAACTGACTTTCCCTCCAGACCAGAATATGTATATAGGGGAACCACCCACAAGCTGGATCAGAGCTCCCCCTTCTGGCCTGAAGTGTGAACATGTTGTATGCTTGTGTTTACCTGATAGAGAAGATCTTGCCTTGTTTCCAAGTGTGACATCACTCTCCCTGTGAGGAAAGCAATGCCACTGCAACAACCAGGACTCTGGGGTGTTACATTAACATAAGAGCATCCAAATAGATGTTTTTGCCTAGAAAGGGAATATAAATATGGCCTCTATTTATGAAGGCAGAGTCTCTCTAGCAACTTACTATGGACTCATAGGCACTCGGTGTGCTTCTATATAGTGTCTCCATTAGTGATGAATGAACTTGCTCGAATGAGGTGTTTTCAGAGCATACTCGTGTGCTAAGTGTCTTCACGTGCTCAAAAAATATGTTCGAATCCCCACATGTCTCGTGTCTGTTAGACCTTTTTGTTAGGCAATCCCTGCATGTGTTGCTGCTCTCGAACAGCCGACATGCAGCCGAAGGGACTCAAATTTCTTTTTCAAGCACGCCGAAGACACTTGGTTAGCACACGAGCATGCCAGGATTACACCTTATCCCAGCACATTTCCTCTTCACTAGTCTCCATTCAAACTAATGGACATAGTGAAGACTAAAAGAAGACTATGGGTGCAATTTCATTCATCTATGCAAATCAATTATAAGATTTTCTTGTGCTTAAGAGTTGAATAACAATAAAACCTGAGCAGCTTAACAATGCTAAGAAAAAGAATAACAGATCTATAAACAGCAAGTTTACTATATAAATTAATTTAAAGTAATCCTAGATATTATATTTTATAACTTGCTGAAGAGCCCGGCGTTGCACTGGCATAGTAACTAACTGTTAGTTATAGCACCTCACTTCTCTCATTTTCCCATCACGCCTCTCATTTTCCCCCTCACATCTCTCATTTTCCCCCTCACGTCTCTCATTTTCCTCTCACTCCTCTCATTTTCCCCCACACCTCATTTTCCCCTCACACCTCATTTTCCCCCTCACACCTCTCATTTTCTCCCCTCACTTCTCTCATTTTTCCCCCAACACCTGTCATTTTGACCTCACACCTGTCTTTTTCCAATCACTCCACTATTTTCCCCTCACTCCTCTCATTTGCACTCACACTTCTTCATTTTCCTGTATGTCATCTGCTCCTGTATATAGTATATACTTGTATGTCATCTCCTCCTGTATATAGTGTTGTGAATTAGACTTTTTTGGCTCCCTCTTGTGGTCACTAGTGATATGACTCTGGGATTGTCTTTCCTCAGTTTGGCACCCACCTGGGTCGTTAGTCCAGGGGTGTTGCTATATAAACTTCCTGGATTCTCAGTCCTGTGCCTGGCATCGTTGTAATCAGTTCCTTTCTGTTTGCTCCTGTCTGCTGGTCCTGGATCTTGCAAAATTAAGCTAAGTCCTGCTTCCTTGTTTTTTGGTTATTTGCATTGCTCTTATTTTTTTGTCCAGCTTGTACTAAATGTGATTCCTGATTTTGCTGGAAGCTCTAGGGGGCTGGTGTTCTCCTCCCGGGCCGTTAGACGGTTCGGGGGTTCTTGAATATCCAGCGTGGAAATTTTGATAGGGTTTTTGCTGACCGTATAAGTCATCTTACTATATTCTGCTATTAGTTAGTGGGCCTCTCTTTGCTAAATATCTAGTTCATTCTTACGTTTGTCTTTTCTCCTTACCTCACCGTTATTATTTGTTGGGGGCTTGTATCCAACTTTTGGGGTCTTTTCTCTGGAGGCAAGAAAGATCTATCTTTTCCCTTCTAGGGTTAGTTAGTTCTCCGGCTGGCGTGAGACGTCTAGAACCAACGTAGGCACGTTCCCCGGCTGCTGCTATTTGTGGTGCTAGGATTAGATATATGGTCAGCCCAGTTACCACTGCCCTAAGAGCTGGTTTTTTGTGTTTGCAGACTTGGTATGTACTTTTGAGACCCTCTGCCATTGGGGTCATAACAATATAGTATATACCTGTATGTCATTTCCCCTGTATAAAGTATATAACTGTATGTCTGTTGTGAATTCCGCTCTTGGGCTCCCTCCGGTGGTTGTAAGTGGCATTTTTGTGAATTCTGTTCTTGGGCTCCCTCCTGTGGTTTTGAGTGGTATGGCTGCTTCTGGGATTTAGCATCAGCAGCTGTTTTCACTGATCGTCTTTCTGGCTCGGCTATATTAGTCTGGCCTGTTTCCTCATTCAATGCCAGTTGTCAATTGTTCCAGCCTGGAGTCACGGCTCTTTGGATTTCCCTGACACTCTGACCAGTTCAGCAAAGCTAAGTCCTTGCTTGTCCTTTTGCAGTTCACTTGTTGTGGACTTTGTTGTTCAGCACTTTCTATGTTTTGCTCATTTGTCCAGCTTATCAGTATGAACCTATTAAGCTAAGCTGGAAGCTCTGGGCAGCAGAGTTTGCCCTCCACACCTTTAGTCAGGTGTGGAGATTTTTGCATTTCTCTGCGGTGGACTTTTTCTAGTTTTTATTACTGACCGCACAGTGTTCTGTCCTGTACTAATTCTATCTAGCTAGAAGTGGCCTCATTTGCTAAATCTTGTTTCATACTACGTATGTCATTTCCTTCTCCTCTCACAGTCATTATTTGTGGGGGGCTGTCCTATTCTTTGGGGATTTTCTCTGAGGCAAGATAGCTTTCCTGTTTCTACCTCTAGGGGTAGCTAGTTCTCCGGCTGTGACGAGGTGTCCAGGGAGTGACAGGAACATCCCACGGCTACTGCTAGTGTCTGTGTTAAGATTAGGAACTGCGGTCTGTATAGTTACCACCTGCTCAGAGCTAGTCGCATGTCGCTCCTACATCACCAGACCATAACAGTACAACTGGCCAAAAATGAGCTGAATGCATGTCAAAAGAAGGAAAAGAAAAAGAGTTCTGAGCCATATTTTTTTTCTTTAGTCTGTTTTGTCTTTTTCCTTCCTCTTAATCTCTGGGTGATTCAGGATTTGGATGCGGGCATGGATGTTCAGGGGTTGTTTTCTCGTGTGGATCAGCTTGCTGCAAGAGTACAGAGTATCCAAGATTATGTTGTTCAGACTCCGGCCTTAGAGCCTAGAATTCCTACTCCGGATTTGTTTTACGGGGATAGATCTAAGTTTTTGAACTTTAAAAATAACTGCAAATTGTTTTTTGCTCTGAAACCCCGTTCCTCTGGTGACCCCATTCAGCAAGTTAAAATAGTTATTTCTCTGCTGCGTGGTGACCCTCAAGACTGGGCATTCTCCCTTCAGTCAGGGGATCCGGCATTGCTTAATGTAGATGCATTTTTTCAATCGCTCGGATTATTGTATGACGAACCTAACTCTGTAGAGCATGCTGAGAAAACACTTTTGCCCTGTGTCAGGGTCAGGAAGCGGCAGAATTATACTGCCAGAAATTTAGAAAATGGTCTGTGCTCACTAAATGGAATGAGGATGCTCTGGCAGCAATTTTCAGAAAGGGTCTTTCTGAAGCCCTTAAGGATGTTATGGTGGGGTTCCCCACGCCTATTGGTTTGAGCGAATCTATGTCTCTGGCCATTCAGATTGATCGGCGCCTGCGCGAACGCAAAGTGGTGCACCATATGGCAGCGTCCTGTGAGCAGAGACCTGAGCCTATGCAATGTGATAGAATTTTGACTAGAGCGGAACAGAGGGGATACAGACGTCAGAATGGGCTGTGTTTTTACTGTGGTGATTCTGCTCTTGCTATTTCTGATTGCCCTAAGCGTATTAAGAGGGTTGCTAGATCTGTTACCATTAGTACTGTACAGCCTAAGTTTCTCCTGTCTGTGACCCTGATTTGCTCATTGTCATCTTTTTCTGTCATGGCATTTGTGGATTCAGGCGCTGCTCTGAATTTAATGGACTTAGAATTCGCCAGGCGCTGTGGCTTTTCTTTGCAGCCTTTGCAGAGTCCTATTCCCTTGAGGGGTATTGATGCTACACCGTTGGCCAAGAATAAACCTCAGTATTGGACTCAGCTGACTATGTGCATGGCTCCAGCACATCAGGAAGATTGCCGTTTTCTGGTGTTGCATAATTTACATGATGTTGTTGTACTGGGTTTTCCATGGTTACAGGTGCACAATCCTGTGCTGGATTGGAAATCAATGTCTGTGACTAGTTGGGGTTGTCAAGGGGTACATAGTGACGTTCCTTTGATGTCAATTTCCTCTTCCCCCTCTTCTGATGTTCCTGAATTTTTGTCAGATTTCCAGGATGTATTTGATGAGCCCAAGTCCAGTTCCCTTCCTCCACATAGGGACTGTGATTGTGCTATTGACTTGATTCCTGGCTGTAAGTTCCCTAAGGGCCGACTTTTCAATCTGTCTGTGCCAGAGCATGCCGCTATGCGGAGCTATGTCAAGGAGTCTTTAGAGAAGGGGCATATTCGTCCGTCTTCGTCACCATTGGGAGCGGGATTCTTTTTTGTTGACAAAGCAATATCTGTGTTTGGGTATAAATCATACAGATAATCCCAATGACAATAAACAATTATACAGCAATAAATGGGATGAATATAAAACGTAACTTTTAATATTATAAAGAACCGTAAAAAACAAGTCACCCACATGAACAAAAACACACAAATTGGGGCAAAGTCTCCACCATAGGATATGATGGTCCCTGGAGACTAATGAGCCCCTCACAGGATTTTAAAAAATCCCGACCGCCAAAATGCTGCCGAGATGTACATTACTGAGGTGTGATAAATACAAAGGCTGTAAGGTTGTTTGCACGATTACAACGAATACAGCACCAAATACATCATCCAAATACACAATCAAGAATTTATCAAGATAATTGCAGAAAATATCATGCATAAAGGACTGAAACACAGATGGAGCATTAGAGAGCCCGAAAGGCATCACAAGATATTCAAAATGGCCTTCGGGCGTATTAAATGCTGTTTTCCATTCATCACCCTGTTTGATGCGGACCAGATTATACACCCCTCGAAGGTCAATCTTGGTAAACCAGCTAACCCCTTTAATCCGAGCAAACAAATCAGAGAGGAAAGGCAAAGGGTAATGGAATTTGACCGTGATCTTATTGAGAAGGCGATAATCTATACAGTGTCATGATTCCCCAATGGCATGGGAACATCAGAAACACAAAAATAACAGACAAGCTCTCGGGTGATGGAAACTCAAGCTGACCGTGACCTAAATCTACCACACAACTAACAGTAGCCAGGAAGCATTCCTACGGCTGCTTAGATGCCATGCGCCAGCCGGAGAACTAACTACGCCTGAAAGAGGAAGGAACAGACCTGGCTTACCTCCAGTGAAATTCCCCAAAGATGATAGTAGCCCCCACATATATTAACGGTGAGTTCAGAGGAAAAGACATACACAGTATGAAGGTAGATTTAGCAAAGCGAGGTCCACTTACTAGATAGAGGAAGGATACAAAAGAGGACTTCACGGTCAGCTGAAAAACCCTTTCAAAAACCCATCCTGAAATTACTTTAAGACTCCTGTGTCAACTCATCACACAGGAGTGGCAATTTCAGTCCACAAGAGCTTCCAGTAACAGGAAATGACAAAACTGTAAACTGGACAAAAAATACAAAACAAAAGGACAAGAGTCCACTTAGCTGATCAGCAGACTAGTAGCAGGAACATGCAACTGAATGACTCAGGTTACAATGATGACCGGCAAGGAAGTGACTGGAGAGCAAGGCTAAATAGGGAACTCCCAAAACTGATGGAAGCAGGTGAGCTGAGGCAGAAAAGCACACACAAGTCTCCAGTACCACCAGCCACCACCAGGGGAGCCCAAAAAGCGGATCACAACAGTACCCCCCCCTTAAGGAGGGGGCACCGAACCCTCACAAGAACCGCCAGGGCGACCTGGATGAGCCCTATGAAAGGCACGAACCAAATCCGAGGCATGAACATCAGAGGCAGTTACCCAAGAATTATCTTCCTGACCATAGCCCTTCCATTTAACCAGATACTGGAGTCTCCGCCTGGAAATACGGGAGTCCAAGATCTTCTCTATAACATACTCCAATTCACCCTCAACCAGCACAGGAGCAGGAGGCTCAGCAGAAGGAACCACCGGCACCTCGTATCTCCGCAACAACGACCGATGGAACACATTATGGATAGCGAAAGATGCCGGAAGGTCCAAACGAAAGGAAACAGGGTTAATAATCTCCAAAATCCTATAGGGACCGATGAACCGAGGCTTAAATTTAGGAGAAGAAACCCTCATTGGGACAAAACGGGAAGACAACCACACCAAGTCCCCAACACGAAGGCGAGGACCAACCCGACGCTGGCGGTTAGCAAACCGCTGAGTCCTCTCCTGGGACAAATTCAAATTGTCCACCACTTGTTCCCAAATCCGATACAACCGATCCACCACAGCATCCACTCCAGGACAATCCGAAGACTCCACCTGACCAGAAGAAAAACGGGGATGAAACCCCGAATTGCAAAAGAAAGGGGAAACCAAAGTGGCAGAACTAGCCCGATTATTAAGAGCAAACTCCGCCAACGGCAAAAAGGCAACCCAATCGTCCTGATCCGCAGACACAAAACACCTCAAATACGTCTCCAAAGTTTGATTAGTTCGCTCCATCTGGCCATTAGTCTGAGGATGGAAGGCAGACGAAAAAGACAAATCAATGCCCAACCTGGCACAGAATGCCCGCCAAAATCTAGAAACGAACTGGGTACCCCTATCAGAAACGATACTTTCAGGAATACCATGCAAGCGAACCACATTTTGAAAAAACAAAGGAACCAACTCAGACGAGGAAGGCAACTTCGGCAATGGCACCAAATGAACCATCTTAGAAAAACGGTCACACACCACCCAGATAACAGACATCCTCTGAGAGACAGGAAGATCAGAAATAAAGTCCATCGAGATGTGCGTCCAAGGCCTCTTCGGAATAGGCAAGGGCAACAACAACCCGCTAGCCCTAGAACAACAAGGCTTGGCCCGAGCACACACATCACAAGACTGCACAAAAACACGCACATCTCGAGACAGAGATGGCCACCAGAAGGATCTAGCCACCAAATCCCTGGTACCAAAAATTCCAGGATGACCCGCCAGCGTAGAAGAATGAACCTCCGAGATGACTCTACTGGTCCAATCATCAGGAACAAACAGTCTACCAGGTGGACAGCGATCAGGTCTATCCGCCTGAAACTCTTGCAAAGCACGTCGCAGATCTGGGGAAATAGCGGATAATATCACCCCATCCTTAAGGATACCTGTAGGTTCCGAATCACCAGGGGAATCAGGCTCAAAACTCCTAGAAAGGGCATCCGCCTTCACATTCTTAGAACCTGGTAGATATGAGACCACAAAATTAAACCGAGAGAAAAACAACGACCAGCGCGCCTGTCTAGGATTCAGGCGCCTGGCAGACTCAAGATAAATCAGATTCTTGTGATCAGTCAAAACCACCACCTGATGTCTAGCACCCTCAAGCCAATGACGCCACTCCTCAAATGCCCACTTCATGGCCAAAAGCTCCCGATTACCGACATCATAATTTCTTTCGGCGGCAGAAAATTTTCGAGAAAAGAACGCACAAGGTCTCATCACTGAGCAATCGGAACTTTTCTGCGACAAAACCGCCCCCGCTCCGATCTCGGAAGCATCGACCTCAACCTGAAAGGGGAGAGAGACATCGGGCTGGCGCAACACAGGGGCAGACGAAAAGCGGCGCTTAAGTTCCCGAAAGGCCTCCACAGCGGTAGAGGACCAATTGGCAACATCAGCACCCTTCTTAGTCAAATCCGTAAGAGGCTTAGCAACACCAGAAAAACCAGTTATAAATCGACGATAAAAATTAGCAAAGCCCAAGAACTTCTGAAGACCCTTTAGAGAAGTAGGCTGCGTCCAGTCACAAATAGCCCGAACCTTGACAGGGTCCATCTCAACAGAAGAAGGGGAAAAAATGTACCCCAAAAAGGAAATCTTTTGAACCCCAAAAACACACTTAGAACCCTTTACACACAGAGAATTCTCCCGCAAGACCTGAAAAACCCTCCTGACCTGCTGAACATGAGACTCCCAGTCCTCAGAAAAAATCAAAATATCGTCCAAATACACAATCATAAATTTATCCAGATATTCACTGAAAATATCATGCATAAAGGACTGAAAAAATGAAGGCGCATTAGAAAGGCCGAAAGGCATTACTAAATACTCAAAGTGGCCCTCAGGCGTATTAAATGCGGTTTTCCACTCATCCCCTTGCTTAATTCGCACCAAATTATACGCCCCACGGAGATCAATCTTGGAGAACCACTTAGCCCCCCTTATGCGAGCAAACAAATCAGTAAGCAGCGGCAACGGATACTGATATTTGACAGTAATTTTATTCAGGAGTCGATAATCAATACAAGGCCTCAGCGAGCCATCCTTTTTAGAGACAAAGAAAAACCCAGCTCCTAAAGGTGATGAAGAAGGACGAATATGTCCCTTTTCCAGGGACTCCTTAACATACTCTCGCATGGCAGCATGCTCAGGTACAGATAGGTTAAACAAACGACCCTTTGGAAATTTACTGCCTGGAATCAGATCTATGGCGCAATCACACTCTCTGTGGGGAGGGAGAGAACCAATTTTAGGCTCTTCAAAAATATCCCCAAAATCCGACAAAAATGCCGGAATCTCAGAGGGAATAGATGACGAGATAGGAACCAAAGGTATGTCCCCATGAGCCCCCCGACATCCCCAGCTTAACACAGACATAGTTTTCCAGTCCAGTACTGGGTTATGAGATTGTAACCATGGTAATCCAAGCACTAAAACATCATGTAAATTATACAACACGAGGAAGCGAATCATCTCCTGATGGTCTGGAGTCATACGCATAGTCACTTGCGTCCAGAACTGTGGTCTATTACAAGCCAGAGGTGTAGAATCAATACCCTTCAGAGGTATAGGAACTTCCAGAGGCTCCAAATCAAACCCACAGCGCCTGGCGAAGGACCAATCCATGAGACTCAGAGCGGCGCCAGAGTCCACATAGGCATCCACGGTAATAACTGATAATGAACAAATCAGAGTTACAGACAGAAGAAATTTAGACTGTAAAGTGCTAATAGAAACAGACTTGTCAACCTTCCTAGTACGTTTAGAGCATGCTGATATAACATGCGCGGAATCACCACAGTAGAAGCACAAGCCATTTTTGCGCCTATAATTCTGCCGCTCGCTTCTTGACAGAATTCTGTCACATTGCATTTTCTCTGGCGTCCCTTCAGAAGATACCGCCAAATGGTGCACGGGTTTGCGCTCCCGCAAACGCCGATCAATCTGAATCGCCATTGTCATGGACTCATTCAGACCTGTGGGTGTAGGAAACCCCACCATGACATCCTTAACGGCATCAGAAAGGCCCTCTCTGAAATTTGCCGCTAGGGCACACTCATTCCACTGAGTAAGCACAGACCATTTACGAAATTTTTGGCAGTATATCTCAGCTTCATCTTGCCCTTGAGACAGGGCTATTAAAGCTTTTTCAGCTTGAATCTCCAAATTAGGTTCCTCATACAGCAACCCTAAAGCCAGAAAAAACGCATCCACATTGAGCAACGCAGGATCCCCTGGTGTCAATGAAAATGCCCAATTTTGAGGGTCACCTCGCAGCAAAGAAATCACAATCTTAACCTGCTGAACAGGTTCTCCAGAGGAGTGAGGTCTGAGAGAAAGGAATAATTTACAATTACATTTGAAATTCAGAAACCGAGATCTATCTCCGGAAAATACCTCTGGTGTAGGAATCTTAGGTTCAGAAATAGGAGTACGTATAACATAATCTTGTAAATTCTGAACCTTCGTAGCAAGATTATTTAAACCTGCAGCCAAACTCTGAGGGTCCATCCTTAAACCGGAAAGATCAGAGCCATTCAAGGATTAGAAGGAGAGAAAGGCAAGGCTGTAAATAGAGCAGAAATACAACTGAGCCAACTAAGTAGCAAACATGAGAGGAAATCTACAGACTTCTTTTACTCTCCTTTCTTCTGCCAATTACTTTAACAGTGGCCGGTCATACTGTCATGATTCCCCAATGGCATGGGAACATCAGAAACACAAAAATAACAGACAAGCTCTCGGGTGATGGAAACTCAAGCTGACCGTGACCTAAATCTACCACACAACTAACAGTAGCCAGGAAGCATTCCTACGGCTGCCTAGATGCCATGCGCCAGCCGGAGAACTAACTACGCCTGAAAGAGGAAGGAACAGACCTGGCTTACCTCCAGTGAAATTCCCCAAAGATGATAGTAGCCCCCACATATATTAACGGTGAGTTCAGAGGAAAAGACATACACAGTATGAAGGTAGATTTAGCAAAGCGAGGTCCACTTACTAGATAGAGGAAGGATACAAAAGAGGACTTCACGGTCAGCTGAAAAACCCTTTCAAAAACCCATCCTGAAATTACTTTAAGACTCCTGTGTCAACTCATCACACAGGAGTGGCAATTTCAGTCCACAAGAGCTTCCAGTAACAGGAAATGACAAAACTGTAAACTGGACAAAAAATACAAAACAAAAGGACAAGAGTCCACTTAGCTGATCAGCAGACTAGTAGCAGGAACATGCAACTGAATGACTCAGGTTACAATGATGACCGGCAAGGAAGTGACTGGAGAGCAAGGCTAAATAGGGAACTCCCAAAACTGATGGAAGCAGGTGAGCTGAGGCAGAAAAGCACACACAAGTCTCCAGTACCACCAGCCACCACCAGGGGAGCCCAAAAAGCGGATCACAACAATACAGGGCCTCAAGGAGCCATCCTTCTTGGCAACAAAAAAGAACCCCGCTCCCAACGGTGACGAAGACGGGTGAATATGCCCCTTCTCCAAGGACTCCTTTACATAAGTCCGCATAGCGGCATGCTCTGGCACTGACAGATTGAAAAGTTGACCCTTAGGGAACTTACAGCCAGGAATCAAATTAATAGCGCAATCACAGTCCCTATGAGGAGGCAGAGGACTGGATTTAGGCTCCTCAAATATATCCTGGAAATCCGACAAAAACTCAGGAACTTCAGAAGAAGGGGACGAGGAAATTGACATCAGAGGAATGTCACTATGTATCCCCTGACAACCCCAACTAGTCACAGACATAGATTTCCAATCCAGCACTGGATTATGTACCTGTAACCATGGAAACCCCAGCACAACCACATCATGCAAATTATGCAACACCAAAAAGCGAATATTTTCCTGATGTGCTGGAGCCATGTTCATGGCTAACTGTGTCCAGTACTGAGGTTTATTCTTGGCCAATGGCGTAGCATCAATCCCCCTCAAGGGAATCGGACTCTGCAAAGGCTCCAAGGAAAAACCACAGCGCTTGGCAAATTCTAAGTCCATTAAGTTCAGGGCAGCGCCAGAATCCACAAATGCCATTACAGAAAAGGACGACAATGAGCAAATCAGGGTAATATACAAGAGAAATTTAGGCTGTACAGTACTGATGGTAACCGACCTAGCAACCCTCTTAGTTCGCTTCGGGCAGTCAGAGATAGCATGAGTAGCGTCACCACAGTAAAAACACAGCCCATTCTGACGTCTGAACTCCTGCCGTTCTGCTCTCGTCAAAATTCTATCACATTGCATAGGCTCAGAACTCTGCCCAGAGGACACCGCCATATGGTGCACTACCTTACGTTCACGTAGGCACTGATCAATCTGAATGGCCAGAGACATTGATTCGTTCAAACCAGCAGGCGTGGGAAACCCCACCATAACATCTTTAAGGGCTTCAGAAAGACCCTTTCTGAAAATAGCCGCCAGGGCATCCTCATTCCATTTCGTAAGCACAGACCACTTTCTAAATTTCTGGCAATATATCTCTGCCGCTTCCTGACCCTGACACAGAGCCAGCAAAATTTTTTCTGCCTGATCCACAGAATTGGGTTCGTCATAAAGCAATCCAAGTGCTTGAAAAAATGAATCTACATTAAGCAATGCAGGATTCCCTGGCTCAAGGGAGAATGCCCAATCCTGCGGGTCACCACGCAGCAGAGAAATAACAATCTTCACCTGCTGAATGGGGTCACCAGAGGAACGGGGTCTCAGAGCAAAAAACAATCTGCAATTATTTTTAAAGTTCAAGAACTTAGACTTATCCCCAGAAAACAAATCAGGGATATGAATTCTAGGCTCAGAAACAGGAGTTTGAACAACATAGTCTTGGATACTCTGTACCCTTGCAGCGAGATGATCAACACGCACAGACAGACCCTGAACCTCCATATCAGCACCAAGCTCCTGCACCATCCAAAAATCAAGGGGAAGAAAAAAGACGAAACAAGCAACAAGAAAAAAAAACAATGACTCAGAACTTTCTCTTCCCTCTTTTGAGATGCATTTAACACATTGTGGGCCAGCTGTACAGTTATGACCTGGTGGTTACGGAGCGGTACTGAGATGACCTGGTGGGTAAAACCAATCATGGACAAGCTCAGAGGAGGAGGCAGCTCCACAGACAGAAATCACTGATATGACCTAGTGATTACGAAGCAGCACTGAAATGACCTGGTGGGTAAAACAAATAATGTACAAGCTCTGAGGAGGTGGTAGCTTTACTGACCGCAATCCCTACTCCTAACACCAACACTAGAAATAGCTGTGGAGCATTCCTATCTCTGCCTAGACGCCTCTTCACAGCCTAAGAACTAGCTACCCCTGAAGATGGAAACGGAAAACTATCTCGCCTCAGAGAAACCCCCAAAGGAAGATAGCCCCCCACAAATATTGATGGTGAGTAGAGAGGGAAATGACAAACTCAGAAATGAAACTAGATTTTAGCAAAGGAGGCCAATACTATCTAAATAGACAGAGATAGAAAAGGCTACTGTGCGGTCAGAATAAAAACTAAATGTCCATGCAGAGTTTACAAAAATAACCTCCACACCGACTCACGGTGTGGAGGGGCAAATCTGCGACCCCAGAGCTTCCAACTAGCCGGAATATTTCATAATGACAAGCTGGACAAAAGAGACATAACTTAAACTGAACAGAAGGTCATAAGCAGGGAAACACCCAAAAACTAGCAGAACTTATCTTAAGCTGAAATGGACTGGCCAACAGAGAACTTCCAGGAAAGAACTGAATCCACAGGAAAAACATTGACAGCTTGCATCAACTACAGCCAAAAGGCCAGTTAAATAACAAGGCCAGGGAACCGATTAGTGAAAGCAGCTGCTAAGTTCCACTCGAAACCACCAGAGGGAGCCCAAGAGCAGAACTCCCAAAAATACCATTCGTAACCACAGGATGGAGCCCAAGAACGGAATTCACAACAGCTGATGTGACGAATTGGTCCTCTGAGGCTGTTGAGGCCTTTCAGGAGCTTAAACGCCTATTTACTTCTGCCTCTGTCTTGCGTCAGCCGGATGTTTCTCTTCCTTTTCAGGTTGAGGTTGACGCTTCTGAGATTGGGGCAGGGGCCGTTTTGTCACAGAGGAATTCTGATGGTTCCTTGATGAAGCCATGTGCCTTCTTTTCCCGATAGTTTTTCGCCTGCGGAACGCAATTATGATGTCGGCAATCGGGAGTTGTTGGCTATGAAGTGGGCATTTGAGGAGTGGCGACATTGGCTTGAGGGAGCCAAGCACCGCATTGTGGTCTTGACCGATCATAAGAATCTGATTTACCTCGAGTCGGCCAAGCGGCTGAACCCTAGACAGGCTCGGTGGTCCCTGTTTTTATCCCGTTTTGACTTTGTGGTCTCATATCTTCCGGGATCTAAGAATGTTAAGGCGGATGCCCTCTCTAGGAGTTTTTTGCCTGATTCTCCTGGAGTCCTTGAACCGATTGGCATTCTTAGGGAAGGGGTGATTCTGTCTGCCATCTCCCCTGATTTGCGGCGGGTGCTTGAGGAATTTCAGGCTGATAAACCTGACCGCTGTCCTGTGGGGAAGCTGTTTGTTCCTGATAGATGGACAAGTAAGGTAATTTCTGAGGTCCATTGTTCTGTGTTGGCCGGTCATCCTGGGATTTTTGGTACCAGAGATTTGGTTGCTAGGTCCTTTTGGTGGCCTTCCTTGTCGCGGGATGTGCGTTCTTTTGTGCAGTCCTGTGGGACTTGTGCCCGGGCTAAGCCTTGCTGTTCCCGCGCTAGTGGGTTGCTTTGTCCTTTGCCTGTCCCGGAGAGGACTTGGACGCATATTTCCATGGATTTTATTTCGGACCTTCCTGTGTCCCAGATGATGTCTGTTATCTGGGTGGTTTGTGACCGGTTCTCTAAAATGGTCCATTTGGTGCCTGTGCCTAAATTGCCTTCCTCCTCTGATTTGGTTCCATTGTTTTTTCAGCATGTGGTTCGTTTGCATGGCATTCCGGAGAATATTGTGTCTGACAGAGGTTCCCAGTTTGTTTCCAGGTTTTGGCGGGCCTTTTGTGCTAAGATGGGCATTAATTTGTCTTTTTCTTCGGCGTTCCATCCTCAGACAAATGGCCAAACTGAGCGAACTAATCAAACCTTGGAAACCTATTTGAGATGCTTTGTGTCTGCTGATTAGGATGATTGGGTGGCTTTCTTGCCGTTGGCTGAGTTTGCCCTTAATAATCAGGCCAGTTCGGCTACTTTGGTTTCGCCTTTCTTTTGTAATTTTGGTTTCCATCCTCGTTTTTCTTCAGGGCAGGTTGAGCCTTCTGATTGTCCTGGTGTAGATTCCGTGATGGACAGGTTACAGCAGATTTGGACTCATGTGGTAGACAATTTGACGTTGTCTCAGGAAAAGGCTCAGCGTTTTGCTAACCGCCGTCGGTGTGTTGGTCCTCGGCTTCGTGTGGGGGATTTGGTCTGGTTATCCTCTCGTCATGTTCCTATGAAGGTTTCTTCCCCTAAGTTCAAGCCTCGGTTTATTGGTCCTTATAAGATTTCTGAGATTATCAATCCAGTGTCTTTTCGTTTGGCCCTTCCAGCCTCTTTTGCCATCCACAATGTTTTCCATAGATCTTTGTTGCGGAGATATGTGGTACCCGTTGTTCCATCTGTTGATCCTCCTGCCCCGGTGTTGGTTGAGGGGGAGTTGGAATATGTGGTTGAGAAAATTTTGGATTCTCGTTTTTCGAGGCGGAGGCTTCAGTATCTTGTCAAGTGGAAGGGTTATGGCCAAGTCATGGTCATGGTTGCCTCCGATGTCCATGCCGCCGATTTGGTTCGTGCTTTTCATTTGGCTCGTCCTGATCGGCCTGGGGGCTCTGGTGAGAGTTCGGTGACCCCTCCTCAAGGGGGGGGTACTGTTGTGAATTCCGCTCTTGGGCTCCCTCCGGTGGTTGTAAGTGGCATTTTTGTGAATTCTGTTCTTGGGCTCCCTCCTGTGGTTTTGAGTGGTATGGCTGCTTCTGGGATTTAGCATCAGCAGCTGTTTTCACTGATCATCTTTCTGGCTCGGCTATATTAGTCTGGCCTGTTTCCTCATTCAATGCCAGTTGTCAATTGTTCCAGCCTGGAGTCACGGCTCTTTGAATTTCCCTGACACTCTGACCAGTTCAGCAAAGCTAAGTCCTTGCTTGTCCTTTTGCAGTTCACTTGTTGTGGACTTTGTTGTTCAGCACTTTCTATGTTTTGCTCATTTGTCCAGCTTATCAGTATGAACCTATTAAGCTAAGCTGGAAGCTCTGGGCAGCAGAGTTTGCCCTCCACACCTTTAGTCAGGTGTGGAGATTTTTGCATTTCTCTGCGGTGGACTTTTTCTAGTTTTTATTACTGACCGCACAGTGTTCTGTCCTGTACAAATTCTATCTAGCTAGAAGTGGCTTCCTTTGCTAAATCTTGTTTCATACTACGTATGTCATTTCCTTCTCCTCTCACAGTCATTATTTGTGGGGGGCTGTCCTATCCTTTGGGGATTTTCTCTGAGGCAAGATAGCTTTCCTGTTTCTACCTCTAGGGGTAGCTAGTTCTCCGGCTGTGATGAGGTGTCCAGGGAGTGACAGGAACATCTAACGGCTACTGCTAGTGTCTGTGTTATGATTAGGAACTGCGGTCTGTATAGTTACCACCTGCTCAGAGCTAGTCGCATGTCGCTCCTACATCACCAGACCATAACAATGTCATCTCCTCCTGTATAGAGTATATACCTGTCCTGTAAGTCATCTCCTCCTGTATATAGTATATACCTGTATGTCATCCCCCTGTATATAGTATATACCTGTATGTCACCTCCTGTATATAGTATATACCTGTATGTCATCTATCCTGTATATAGGATATACCTGTATGTCATCTCCTGTATATACCTGTACGTCATCTCCCCTGTATATAGTATATACCTGTATGCCATCTCCAGTATATAGTATATACCTGTATGTCATCTCCTGTATATAGGATATACCTGTATGTCATCTCCTGTATATACCTGTACGTCATCTCCCCTGTATATAGTATATACCTGTATGCCATCTCCAGTATATAGTATATACCTGTATGTCATCTCCTGTATATAGTATATACCTGTATGTCATCTCTTGTATATAGTATATACCTGTATATCATTTTCCCTGTATATAGTATATACTTGTATGTAATCTCCTGTATATAGTATATACCTGTATGTCATCTCCTGCATATAGTATATACCTGTAAGTCATCTCCCCTGTATATAGTATATACCTGTATGTCATCCCCCTGTATATAGTATATACCTGTATGTCACCTCCTGTATATAGTATATACCTGTATGTCATCTCCTCCTGTATATAGGATATACCTGTATGTCATCTCCTGTATATACCTGTACGTCATCTCCCCTGTATATAGTATATACCTGTATGCCATCTCCAGTATATAGTATATACCTGTATGTCATCTCCTGTATATAGTATATACCTGTATGTCATCTCCTGTATATAGTATATACCTGTATATAATTTTCCCTGTATATAGTATATACCTGTATGTAATCTCCTGTATATAGCATATACCTGTATGTCATCTCCTGCATATAGTATATACCTGTAAGTCATCTCCCCTGTATATAGTATATACCTGTATGTCATCTCCCCTGTATACAGTATATACCTGTATGTCATCTCCCCTGTATATAGTTTATACCTGTATGTCATCTCCTCCTGTATATAATATATAGCTGTATGTCATCTCCTCCTGTATATAGTATATATGTGTATGTCATCTCCCCTGTATATAGTATATACCTGTATGTCATCTCCTGCATATAGTATATACCTGTATGTCATCTCCTGTATATAGTATATACCTGTATGTCATCTATCCTGTATATAGCATATACCTGTATGTCATCTCCTGTATATACCTGTACGTTATCTCCCCTGTATATAGTATATACCTGTATGTCATCTCCTGTATATAGTATATACCTGTATGTCATCTCCTGTATATAGTATATATCTGAATGTCATCTTCCCTGTATATAGTATATACCTGTATGTCATCTCCTGTATATAGTATATACCTGTATGTCATCACCTGTATATAGTATATACCTGTAAGTCATCTCCCCTGTATATAGTATATACCTGTATGTCATCTCCCCTGTATATAGTATATACCTGTATGTCATCTCCTCCTGTATATAATATATAGCTGTATGTCATCTCCTCCTGTATATAGTATATATGTGTATGTCATCTCCCCTGTATATAGTATATACCTGTGTGTCATCTCCTCCTGTATATAGTATATATGTGTATGTCATCTCCCCTGTATATAGTATATACCTGTATGTCATCTCCTCCTGTATATAGTATATACGTGTATATCATCTCGCCTGTATATAGTATATACATGTATGCCATCTCCTCCTGGCTGTCAATTTGCCTCCAACACTTTTCCTTTCACTTTTTCCCCATTATGTAGATAGGGGCAAAATTGTTTGGTGAATTGGAACACGCAGAGTTAAAATTTTGCCTCACAACATAGCCTATGAAGCTCTCGGGGTCCAGGCGTGTGACTGTGAAAAATGTTGTGGATGTAGCTGCGATGGTGCAGATGCCAATCCCGGACATACACACATACCCACATACACACACACATTCAGCTTTATACAGTATATTAGATTGATGACTATATAGCCAATGTAGGATGAGCTTCATATTAAACAAAATACATGATGCTAAAATCAAAGTTGATGACAGTAATTAGTTTTGTAAATATCCTTAATTTTTTTTGTTTATTTCCTCGTAGGTATGAATTACTATTTGGCCGTCATTCCATTTCTTGCAGCTCTTGATGCTGGATTACTTCCAGGAATTCCTTATGACATAGTCATATCTCGTCCCTCAGAATTTCAATCTGACTTTTGCTATAGCGTTAATGAGTGTCGCTTATCTTCTCTTAAAGCCATGGATGAATGGAAATATTTTTTTCAGGTAACTGCTTCTCATGTGGTAAAAAGTGAATATGCCTTTGGTATAATATTTTTCTCTATATTGTAGCATTCAGGCTTAAAGTGGAGTATGGTTAGATGTTATACAAGGAGTGGACACTACTGAAGGCATAAAACTCCAGCTGGTGTCCACTTGAAGAATGACAATTAAGAACTGTGATGCTAGTCACGACCAACGGACAGGCCGTGAGGCAGATAAGTCAGAAGTTCTGGGTTCAATACCAAGAGACCATGTTGTACATCAAGGGAAAAGACAAATGTGAAGAGAATTAGTGGATAAGCAAAGGGGCAATAACAAACGGTTAGTCAGAACACGGTTCAAAATTCAGCAGCAGTCAGCTAGACAGCTCATGTAAAAAGCAGGGTAATTACTAAGAACAAGGAGCGCCTGTGGAAATCTCTGTACCTCCCAGTTTCAGGTAGGTCAACTAAGCTGTCAATCAAGGCACTGACAGCTCAGCAAGCCCAGCACAGGATCAGATGACAGAGCTGTCCATCACTGAGTCCCAAACACTCTGAGCAGAGGTATCGTGTCAAGAACATAATATTTCCTTTAATGATATCATCTATTGAGCACACAATGTTCAGAGACCCCTTTGTCAAGTAACAGTGTGTCTTTGCTACTTGACAAAAGGGTCTCTGTACCCAAAAATGCATTGAATACTCAAAAGACTATACTAAGAAATAAAATTGTTCTTCTGGAATATCTAACCATACTCCACCTTTCGTCTTAATATGTGATTATCTAGCATGGTCTAGCACAGAGGTGGGCAACTAATTTCTCAAGGGGCCACATGAGAGTTGTGGAGGGCTGAACCAATAGGCTGAAACTAATTCTACTCAATAATAATATTAACATATTATTTACAATTATTTTATATTAATATTAATTGCATCACTTAATAATGAGCAGATTTAAGTATACATGTCATATATATTTTAAGAGCCCGCACACAGCCACCTATATACAGTATGAGCCCTGACATAGTTCCTATATACAGTATGATCCTCCACGTAGCCTCTTCATGTACAATATAAGCCTTCACATAGCCCCTGCATACAGCATTAGCGCCCACATAGCATCTCTATATCCAGGATGAGCCCTCCAATCTAGTCTCCAATATAGAGTATGACACCCTACATAGCTTCCTATATGCAGTACAAGCCACCACATGGTCCCTACATACAGTAGAGCCCTCATATAGCTCCCTACATATAGTATGAGCCACCACATAGACTCTTCTAGAAACTGTACAAGTCTCCACATAGCACCCTGAGATACAGTACAAGCCCCCACATAGCACCCCTAGATACAGTATGAGACCTCACATAGCATCTTAAATACATGCAAACAACACATACACATATGAAAAAAAAACACATATTCACGTCACTCCCATTCTCGCTGGGCTTTACTCCCATTTCCAATGCACTGACTCGACGTGATGAAGTGACATCATAGCATCTGATAGCTTAGTCACACACACTGACTGGTGAAAGAAGGAGCTGGTGGCCCCCTGTCCGCCAATGTTTTCACCGCTGTCTGTATCTTGTGGTTGTGGATAGTGGTAATAGCGGACAAGGGCATGGTGCGGCCTGTGGGCAACTGTTTCAGCCCTTCGGCTGTCTCGGTCTGCTGACTGGACAAGTTTGAGGGCAAGATGAGGCCCGCAGGCTGCAGTTTTCCCAGCTCTGGTCTAGCACATCTAGGTTGAGGATTGAGCACATCGGCAGCAACATCTTCCAGCTATAATTCATTATATACCTGTATTATAGTTGTGTCCACCACTCAAGGTATGCATCTTTCCTTATTCTTCATTCATTTCAAGCCCCAACGTACAAAATCTATGTGTGCTATTCTCTGATTTCTCTAGCATTTGAATTCTCATTTTATTATAGACATTTTTTTGTAGTTTTTGATGTGGAGATATAAGAACAGTATACTATTTTCTTTCTTGAAAGCTAAAAAAAATTTTAATGGAAAAAAGATATTAATTTTATTTTAGCAATATCCTCAAGAGCAGATCAATATCTTTGCTTCTTTGAGACTTTCCTTCCAATAAATGTTAAATGTCAGAGTAAACGATGATCTTGTCTTAACAGAAGATAGTCAGTCATCGAAAGCATTTAGTAATGCTTTCTCTCCAATTCTTTTATTGAAGAGGTTTCTCCAAAATACTCATAGTCTAATTTTGGACTTCACTAATGGTAGTGTTAATAAAGCCTTAATCTACATAGATCCAAGAGGAAACCTTTTGCTGGCACCCAGTGGCATAACTAGAGTCTGATGGTCCCCGATGCAGATTTGGACTGGCTTCCTCATCCTGATTATATATATACAGTATGTCCCTCATACTGATATATATTTATTTATACATATATGCCATTATGAGGGACATATATACCAGGATGGAGGATATATTAATATATATGTCTATGTCCTCAATCCTGGTATTTATGTCCATCATCCTGGTATATATATATCCCTCATCCTGTGTCCAGTCTGGTATATATCCCCCATATATACACAGGTGCTTCTCACAAAAGTAGAATATCATCAAAATGTTAATTTATTTCAGTTCTTCAATACAAGAAGTGAAACTCATATATTATGTAGAGTCATTACAAAGAGAGTGATCTATTTCAAGTGTTTATTTCTGTTAATGTTGATGATTATGGCTTACAGCCAATGAAAACCCAAAAGTCATTATCTCAGTAAATTAGTATACTTTATAACACCAGCTTAAAAAATGATTTTAAAATTTGAAATGATGACCTACTGAAATGTATGTTCAGTAACCGCACTCAATACTTGGTCAGGGCTCCTTTTGCATCAATTACTGCATCAATGCGGCGTGGCATAGAGGCAATCAGCCAGTGGCACTGCTGAGGTGTTAAGGAAGCCCAGGTTGCTTTGATAGCAGCCTTCAGCTTGTCTGCATTGTTGGGTCTGTTGTCTCTCATCTTCTTCTTGACAATACCCCACAGATTCTCTATGGGGTTAAGGTCAGGCGAGTTTGCTGGCCAATCAAACACAGTGATACTGTTGTTTTTAAACCAGGTACTGGAACTTTTGTGAACAGGTGCAAAATCCTGCTGGAGAATGAAATTTCCATCTCCATTTTACGGTATATGGCTCCATCCATTTTCCCATTGATGCAGTGAGGTAGTCCTGTGCCCTAAGCAGAGAAACACCTCCAAAACATAATGTTTCCATCTCCATGCTTGACAGTGGGGAAGGTGTCCTTTGGGTCATAGGCAGCATTTCTCTTCCTCCAAACATGGCCAGTTGATTCAATGCCAAAGACATCTATTTTTGTCTTATCTGACCACACCACCTTCTCCCAATCACTCTCAGAATCATCCAGCTGTTCATTGGTCAACTTCAGATCGGACTGCACATGTGCCTTCTTGAGCAGGGGGACCTTGCGGGCATGCCTTAAACCTTTAGAGCATAATGTGTTACCAATGGTTTTCTTGGTGACCGTGGTCCCAGCTGCCTTGAGATCATTATCAAGTTCCTCTTGTATAGTTTTAGGCTGATCTCTCACCTTCCTCATGATCAAAGATACTTCATGAGGTGAGATTTTGCATGGTGTCTCAGATCGATGTCGATTTGACAGTCATTTTGTATTTCTTCCATTTTCTTACTATTGCACCCACTGTTGTCTCCTTCTCACCCAGAATTTTGCTTATGGTTTTGTAGCCGATTCCAGCTTTGTGCAGGTCTATGATCTTGTCCCTGACATCCATATAAAGCTCTTTGGTCTTGCCAATGTGGTAGAGATTAGAATCTGATGGATTAATTGAGTCTATGGACAGGAGTCTTTTATAGCGATGACTATGTAAGACAGCTGTCTTTAATGCAGGTAACGAGTAGGAGCGTCTAACTAATCTGTAGGAGCCAGAACTCCTAATGGTTGGTAAGGGATCAAATACTTATTTCTCACTGCAATATGCAAATACATTTATATAATTTATACAATGTGATTTTCTGGATTTTATTTTTGATATTCTATCTCTCAATGTTAAAATGAACCTACCCTTAAAATTATGGACTGTTCATGTCTTTGTCGGTGGGCAAACTTACAAAATCAGCAAGGGATCAAATACTTATTTCCCCCACTGTATGTATTTATGTATATATATATATATATATATATATATAAAAAAATATATACTGTATATATATATACATATACTAGATTGTGGCCCGATTCTAACGCATCGGCTATTCTAGAATATGCATGTCCCCGTAGTATATGGGCAATGATGATTCCGACTGTGCCCGTCGCTGATTGGTCGAGGCAACCTTTTTTACATCATCGTCGCCATGGCAACCATTATGACATCTACGTCGATACTGTGCCCGTTGCTGATTGGTCGAGGCCTGGCAGCCTCGACCAATCAGAGACGCGGGATTTCCATTATGACATCATCGTCGCCATGCTATGCCCGTCGCTGATTGGTCGAGGCCCAGGCGGCCTCGAGCAATCAGCGAATGAATAAACGGGACAGACAGACAGACAGAAAAACCCTTAGACAATTATATATATAGATACATATACCCATCGTGGTATATGTCCTTCGTTCTGCAGCTGTTCGTTAGAAAAGTAGAAGTCATAGGGCCCCATAACAGAAGTATAATGCACTCCCTATAGCAGGGGTATATTCCTCCCTATAGTATAATGCACCGGCCACAGTCCTCCATATAGTATAATGCACCCCCGTTTAGTATAATGCACCCCACATAGTCCTCCATGCAGTATAATGAACCCCCCATAGTCCTTCATATAGTATAATGCATCCCATAATCCTCCTTATAGTATAATGCACAGTCCATAGTCCTCCATTTGGTATAATTCACCTCATAGTCCTCCATATAATATAATGCACCCCCCATATTCCTCCATATAGTATAATACACCTTCATATATAATGCACAGACCATAATCCTCCATATTAGTATGTTACACAGAAGGGTCTGTGCGCCCCAATACACTTCAGCTTATTGTGCGTCCGAAGACACACATCCAGCTGAAGTATTTGCTGGCATCAAAGGGCCCTCACCCGCCAGTCGTTATTCCCCTGCTGGCACAATAATGACTTCTGTAATATATACTAGATTTTGTATTTGGATTGTAGTAACTCGTATAGTAAAGAAATGCTTATTTTCCCACAACATAAATATGTCTAACATTTATTTTGTTTTATTCTAATGCAGTCGATAAAGTCAATAAATCAAGTTTCTGACATTTCTGTTCCACCATTATCCAAAGAAGAAGACAATGCATTGTCGTATATGTGGAAGGCTCATGTTGAGTCTGTTTCTGTTGCACTTCCACGCTGCTCACCAAGGTACAGTGGCTGAAAAGCAAAATTGTTGCATAGCTACTTGATGCCAGCCTTGTTTTTTTTGCAGGTGTTAGGTGTCGAGTTCCCGCCGCTGCACGGGGGGAATCTCGAACCATGTCCACTGGGGTCTCCCATTCTGGCTCAGGCTGATACTGTGTGACTGGTTTCTGCTGCCTTTCCAGGCTCTGCCTTTGTAGCCAGTACTGATCAACAGCAAACAGGTCTTTCTGGGACTAAGTGCCGCTTTCCTCATACTGAGCATGCCCATGGGACGACCTCCCATTGGAGGTCAGGGGTCACATGCTCAGGTCCTGTTGGGGCTCCTATTGGAACGTTTGAAAGATCCCGGAGCGCTACTTCTATAAAAGGTTCCCATGGCCGCTTGGCCATGCGCTAGTATAAACCTGATAACGTGTGTGTAGATGAATGACTGTCGATGGATGAAAGCTCCTTAATCATTCTTATTCCTAGTGTTGTTGACTGTTCGCGAATGGTAGAAGCTATCTAGCGCCCGACAGTGCTACCTGCGCACCTAGCACACGTTACAGTGCCTTTTGCAGTGCCCGCTTGTACGGCACCGTGCGCAATCAGTGTGCTTTCCTGACAGCCTGTCAGTGTAGGGTGGGAATTCTTGCTTGGACTCTGCATCTGACTCGGGGCTTCCTCAGGCGCGGGCTCAAAAGCCACAGAGGGTCAGAGTGAGTTCAATCACCAGATTAGTGGGGGTGATTCATAGGGATCCCACTAGTGTCTTGCAGCTGCATTCTGTGTCTGTTAACAGGGTGCAGCGTATTTGGTGGCTCTGTGAAGCAACAGAGTTCGCTACTATTCACACGGGGTGAAGTCTAACCCACGTGTGAGCAAGTGTCCATCCGCCATTACTCAGCAGCAGGTACCATCTCTGCACGGTGGACCCCGGGCTGCGAACGCACCTCATATCTACCTCTTTATTATTTGGTGCATTCCTAGCCCTAACAGCAGGTGTTGTATTACTTTAGCGTTTTTTAAATAATACAATATTTTGTGGAAATATCTTAAAATTATTTTTTTTCTTTTGCCAACAGCAAACAATCATGTTAAATTTCCACCACTATGTTAGCCATAAGAGTTGTATTTGAAACAGAATCTTAATGTTTTTTACAACTTCAGAAAAATCCCTGTCCCCGGGCCTTGTTTATTTTAAAAATACCCTAAACAAACTATTATTTACTCAACCTCCCCTGGTCCAGTGCTGAATCTTTACCGCTGCCCTGCTGTCTGTAATAGTCTGCAGTGCTGACATCATTTTGACAATGCGGCACCAATCAGTGAGCTCTGCAGGTCTGCTCGACTAGAGCCCCTCACATCCCACTGAAGGGCTGCTGCATTGTCAATGTGCTAGTAAGATACACCAGTAGCAGCAACTTGGACTTACTGCGGGTCCTGAGGATGGTAAGTAAAGGAAGTTTGTTTCTTTTAAACAAACTGCGCCTGGAGATTGGGACTTTCTGAGACTGGAAAACGCCTTAAGTAGTGATGAGCAAACGTGCCAGATAAGGTGTTATCCGAGCAAGCTTGGGTGCTAACCGAGTGACTTTGATATGCTCGAAAAATATGTTTGAGTCTCCGTGGCTGCATGTCTCGTTGCTGTTAGACAGTCGCAACACATGCAGAGATTGCCTAACAAACAGGCAATCCCTGCATGTGTTGAGGCTGTCGAACAGTCACAAGACATGCAGCTGCAGAGACTCAAACATATTTTTTGAGCACGCTGAAGACACTCAGCACCCTAGCATGCTCGGATAACACCTTATCCGAGCACGTTTGCTCATCACTAGTCTTCAGGTCAATTTTTGTATTCAATTTAGAAAGCATTAAAATATTTATGAAGTAATATTCATTGTTAACCCTGAAACACTCTGACTTAATACTTCTATATCTGCACAGGTTAAACTACAATTCAGAACCAGAACAAAGCTTTGGTTTGGATTGGGCAATGACAGTTGATTTCATTGCAGCGACTAACTTCCTGACTAATCTTGAGACCACGAATGATTTTCAGACATTTTTGCCTAATAGGATCCTAGTTAAAGGTGATAAAGCTCCAAACATTCCTGACTTCTCAGCACAACAAAATAGGGTTCTGTTGACATTACATTTTCTTTATAACTCCAACAAATTTTCAGGTATGTTCATTGTATATATTTTATACAATTAATATATAATGCTGGTGTCCAGTAATGAAATATTTAATACACAAAGTTATATTCGCATTTCATAGATAATACATTTTGAATAATTAAAATATATGCTGCAATATTCATTATGACTTGTAGGAAAAGAGAAACTAATCCTTGGGCTGCAGTTCAGTTTTTACATCTTTCAGATCCCTTCCCCCAAAGCCACAGCCTCATAGCAAGATCACCACAAAAAGCGTGTAAAAGAAACCATAATAAATGTGGCGCACGACATGTGAGCCTTATTTCTGGCTCAGTTTGTACAAGATATGTAGTGCATATTGATTGGAAGGTTTGCCCCTTGATTTTTTTACTGTTCTGCAATAATTACCAAAGTGGGCAGATATTACATTAAAGTGACTGTAATTTGTAAAACTCTTGTGCACACAATGCATTTTAAACCCCAGAATATCCTAAATTTCACTCTTTGAAATTGGGAAAAAATATAGCCTAAAGTACTGCTTGTACTGCTCACTCAGCAGTCTGTACAAATGAAAATGCAGCTTTCCATACATATACAGTAGATGCTGGATCTATAATATAACGGCAACCACAGAAAAGTGAAGGTTTTCTATCTCTTCTTTTAACTAATGTAAAAGTTTTTAAAATGGGAAACTGAGGCCCCAATTTATCAAAGTGTTTACACCAAAAAACTGGCGTAAAGTACTTTGAAAATTCACAAAAATTTGTACAATGCAAAATTGCATAAAAATATTGTGCCTTTTGGAGTTTCAGGCTGCTCCACCAAAATGAGCAGATCTGGGTAGGATCCAATGTGGGTGTAGCTTGGCCGTGCCCACCTATCAAATTCTTCTAAATTGGCAGCATTTCTTATACCAGAAATGGTAATCCAGTTTTTAAAATTGAATAACATTTCTGGCAAGGGGCACTTTATTAATAAGAATGAATTTGATGCATCTTATTCCTGCATGCCCCTTATGAAGACTGGCGCACGAAATGGCAGTCTTAATGAGTCGAGCCCTTCATTTTTAAAAGAAATAATAGTTAAGATGATTTTGTAATACTTTAAAGAGGACCTTTCACCAAAATTTCTATGTTGAACTGGACACACGGTAATATGGTGGCTACAGAGGAGAATAAAATGGTTTTTTTTTGTTTATTTAATTTCACTTTTCCATTGGCATCTAATGAGTGGATGCTATCAGACGATTTTCACTGGGGGTGTGTGCTTCATCTCCCTGTATGAAGCTGACCAATCATAAGCAGGCAACAACACTCAAATGAAAGAAGAACACGTCCACCCTAGTTTTGGGATTTCTCAGTATGCAAGATGTGTAGAGACAGACAGCTTTGATCTCCTGGTCTAATCTCCTGCATTAGTCAGTGTGAGGGAGGGGCATGGCAGCTGAGTTTAGCTGTGAGACTAGATGTTCTATCACCTCTCCTGATTACTGACATGTGTTAGTAATCACCATTTTGAAAACACACTTTTGCCCAAGCAACTTGTAATCACTTTGCAGTGCTACGAGAGGATGAAAGCTAATAGAAAGGTTGTAATGTGACACAACTAAATTCAACTGCACTACCTTTCCCCCCATTGACTCATGTAGGTTGTTAGACAAGGAAATCAGAGCTGTCTGATATACATCTCATGTCTCATCTCACTTACTGAGAAATCTACTCTAGTCTATGCTGGGGGGCATGTTCCTTTGAGTACTGCTGCCTGCTTATGATTGGTCAGCATCATAAAGGGAGAAGAAGTATGCGCCCCCAGTGAAAACTCTCTGATAACACCCTTTTGGACATTACAAAACCTTATTACGCTCCAAATACTTAGATTTCTATTATCTCCATAATGTGTGTGTAACCTATTGCAAGTTCAGTTCAATGTGAAACATTTTGCGAAAGTTCTTTCCTAAGTAATGCTGTTGATTTTGGTTCACCACTGATTTCCAGATTAGACTATGAAGCAAAGGAAACCTAAGAGTATGTGCACACAACATCATTTTCAGTCAGATTCTGCCTGGAATCTGCCTTAAAAATCGCTGCAAAACTTCCAGAAAAAAACCCAATACTGCTCAACAACATAAAAATGACATTTCTGTGCACATGTTCAGTCATGTTCATTCTTCGGGTGGCTTCATTTGGGAGCTGCCCACCCTTTATAGTTGAAAGTGTAGGGAAAATACGTCAATGGCAGAGCCGCCATAAAAAAAAATAGCAAAACCCCTACTTTTTTCCTGAAATGGCTTCGCCTAAGCAATCCTTGAGGGCCTCGCAGTCAGAATTAAGATGCTGTATGCACATTTCCTAACACAATTATTTAAGCTATCAAAATCTAAAGTCACATTTGCTCAAAGTTTTGTGTCAGACTTCTAATCACTAAAACTTTACTATAGTGCCATAGTTGTAATAGTTTTCTATAGCGTTCTTTAGTTCTGGATATGAATGATTTTTCAAAATCACAGTGTGACATCTATCCATAAGTATCAGAAGCTAATTACTACTGGATTTCCCTTTAATTAATTTGTTGCACACTTTAAATAGCTTAAGAACAATGAACAATATAGTGGTAACTTCTTCTGCTTGATGAAGAGACTTCTTATTCTTTTCTTCACATCCTGTGGTGACTGAGTGTAATTTGTGATGAACTCAGCAAGTCAATTACCACATTTTCTTTGTACTTGCAAAAATAGTAGTATTTTGGCTTAAGAAATAAGATTCAGTGTACAATGTAGCTGTCACATGCAATTTTTAGGAAGATGTACTATTTACAATTTAAATGGCAAAATAATTCTTGCCAAACTTTATGTACTTTGATGGATAATTGAATGTAACGATTGCTGACTTAATATTACAAGATTAAAAATTGAATGCCTTCACTTCAAATGTAATTTTCAGAATTGATGTAGTCAAATATGCTTGTGTCAACTGGAAACTTTATGTTGGAATTATTTGCAGAACATTTCTATGCAGGTGTCATTTCTCTTAATGTTCATCAAGGTGCACATGAAAGAATATGTTCGATACATGCTCTGTAAATTGACACAGCCTCTTAAAGAAGTGAACTGGTGCGAAATAATGGTGCAGCCATATGTAAAATATGGTAATATAGTGGAGTCATATGACAAATTAAGTACTTCCTACAGCTTTCTTTGTACAAACAGATCAATACAATTAGTTCTGTAATTCTGTAATGAATGGTTGCTTCTCCTTACTGAATGATATTAAGTTGAAGTAGAGTCCAAGTTTCTCTCCAAATATTCATGCCAAAACATCAAGTGCCATTTAGCTAATAGCACTAGAGATTGATATTGTCTATAGTAACTGTGTCCTTTTGGCATGCCTACTTTAGAACTTTAGAAGACATAGATCAAGAATTATTTTGAATAACATTGTTAAACGAATTTTGCAGCAAATCAAAAATGTAGCTAAAGAATCTTTAAATAGTAATCAATGACAGCGAAATTTTAAGCACATGGTCCAGAGGCCGCTCCATGTCCTCTTCAGCCCCTTGCAATATGATCTCAGGTTATTGACAGCTTACCATGACAGCTGGAGGCCTGCAAAGGCACCCGTGGCTGCCGTGTTTGCACTCTTATGAAGCGCAGCAATACAGTGATTTTAGGTATATACTGCAATACTGTGGTATCACAGTATATTGAACAAGGAATCAGATAAGATTTTGAGTGAACTAAGAAATTAAAAAACTTTTCAAAAAATCTATACATATATATATATATATATATATATATATATAAAAAGGAAATTTTGAATCACCCACTTTTTCCTCCTTTAAAAATAAAGAAATAAATTAAACAAAAAATAACTCATTGTTATTCTGTAAAAGTCCGATCTATCAAAATATCAAATAAGCAGCTACTTGGTGTTTGCTGGAGCTCCTCATGGTGTTGACCAACTGGGCTGCAGGTAGCCACCAGGTACCACTTTTGGTAGGCGCCGGTATTGCAGCTGCCGATACCAGGGGTTGGGTTTGCTGACACGAGGAGACATGACCGAGGTCACAGACTAGCAGAATATGAAGATTGACGGACTGTAAGGGTACTGTCACACAGTGCAATTTTGATCGCTACGACGGTACGATTCGTGACGTTCTAGCGATATCCATACGATATCGCTGTGTCTGACACGCAGCAGCGATCAGGGACCCTGCTGAGAATCGTACGTCGTAGCAGATCGTATGGAACTTTCTTTCGTCGCTTGATCACCCGCTGACATCGCTGGATCGTTGTGTGTGACAGCGATCCAGCGATGTGTTCGCTTGTAACCAGGGTAAACATCGGGTAACTAAGCGCAGGGCCGCGCTTAGTAACCCGATGTTTACCCTGGTTACCAGCGTAAACGTAAAAAAAACAAGCAGTACATACTCACATTCCAGTGTCTGTCCTCCGGCGTCTCAGCTTCTCTGCACTGTGAGCGCCGGCCAGCCGGAAAGCGAGCACAGCGGTGACGCGGTGACGTCACCGCTGTGCTTTCCGGCTATGGCGCTTACACAGTGGAGAGAAGCAGAACGCCGGGGGACAGACACCGGAATGTAAGTATGTACTGTTTGTTTTTTTTACGTTTACGCTGGTAACCAGGGTAAACATCGGGTTACTAAGCGCGGCCCTGCGCTTAGTAACCCGATGTTTACCCTGGTTACCCGGGGACTTCGGCATCGCTCCAGCGCCGTGATTGCACAGTGTGACCGCAGTCTACGAGGCTGGAGCAATAATCATACGATGCTGCGACGTCACGAATCGTGCCGTCGTAGCGATCAAAATTGCACTGTGTGACAGTACCCTAAGACCAACTTGAATATTGAAGATAGGTTCTTGCCCACACTCATAGATATCGGGAAACAATTCTAGAGTCGGCCACACTAGGACCAGGGACAACAGACACTGGCTGCACTGAGACCAGGAAATCAGGTAATTGAGTACAGGTAACGCAGACGTGATTTCAGCTTAGGATACCATCTAAGCAGTCACAGGAACATGGACAAATTATACTAGGTTAACTAGAACACATGATACAGGAATAATTATAACAGACTAGGGATGGGAGACCTGGCAACATAAAGTTACAAACACCAACACCACTAAGACAAACTATAGAGGTAGCTCAGGCACCTCCCTTTTGTGGGGTGTGTCGTATACATATCTTATATACAAGATGCCTCCCAGCTATTGGCTGGGAGACAACTTGCAGGGAAATACTTTAACTAAATACCTCCCAGCTGACAGCTGGGGGCATTTTACTATGCGTGCATGCTGCACCTTCAAGGGGTGCTGAGGGGATTTTGTATGCACGCACAGTGGAAAAGGAGACAGCTTCTGAGGATGCTGCTGCTGCCGGGGTGGTGAGTAAGCCGGCGTTTCCACAAGGTGAGAGGAGGAGAACATGCGGAGGCACAAGGAGAAACACCATAGAACCCCACCCCATTATGCCCCGTCTTCTTCAAGCCCCTGAGGACTCCTTGCAGAGAAGTTGAAGCCAGATTTTTTCTCCTGAGCTCCCACAACCTCTCATCAGTACTACGCTCTCTCCAAGCCACTGGATGAAAGGTTACGTCTCCCACCTTCTTCTTGGCCAGGGTGCGTCTCACAGGCTGGACATCCTCGGAACAGAATGAAGAAGATTTGGAAACAGGAACCATAATTTGCTAAGTCTCTCTTAGTCCGGTAGGAATAGCTGTCCCCTTGGGAGAAACAAAGATGGATTGGGACTCCTGGTCGGTGGACAATGGAGACTCAGAAGATGCCTTCGCCTTGATGTTGTCATCCTGCGAGCTCCTGGAACTAGAAGATACCTTCTCAGGGTCTATCTTCACATTGGTCTCACCTATTAATTACAGCATCTACAGAGTTAAACTGCCAATATCAACTGTAAGATGTAAAAAATGAAACATAAAGTAATACTTACTCATCTCACTTCCCCTCCGCTCATCACCACCCACTATTCGGTCCTCATCACATCTTCTTATCACAGCCACGAGCATTGAAATCCTGGGTCTTTTTACACTAGGCTGGGACTTCTTGTTCTGGTGAGGTCCCAGATGGTTCTGCACATGTGCATGGAATATCATGGTCCACGATGAGACCTTATGCTCAGGATTTCAGCGCTTGTGAAAATAGCATGAGGATGCATCCGTACTAGAGGCTGTTAGGAGCAGAAAGATAAGTGATTAGGTGAGGATAAGTATTTTTTATTTTTAACCGTTTAGACTTGGTGAAAACAATCTGCATTTTGGTGATTATTGATTTTTGTAATAGAATTCAATTCTACTTCATAAAATTCTCTAGTTAACAGTCAACTTTCTACATCATGGTTTCTTTCATGTGTGTTAGTTTAAGAAAGGTGACAGCTGTATATCCTTTTTGGTTCAGGAGCAAACACGGGCTAAAAAATACCAAGTTTATAAGATATAGCAATTAAATTACATTAGTTAAGAATTGAATATATGGTGTAAAGGAGCCTTGAAGTAAATTATATCACATGATTCAAATGATCCTAACCATCAATTTGCATGGAAGGACGAGATCCTGCCACGTGTACAAGATACATGTTCCTATTATGCATAAATTTGGAGACTTGGGGGCCATCAAGACGAATTTCAGGAGGAGCCTGTCACATTGGCACATTCTCTTTACAGGAATTAAACTAGTATAAGATATTATTATGCATATTAATATTTATAGAGATAATATGTGCATTTGCTTTCCCTTTTTATTCAAAGGTGGTCTTATATTACGACTCTGGAGAAAAGCCATGTGTTCTGAAAAAGGAAGAGCTGAAGGAAGAAATCTTCTCTACAATATGGTCCATGACCCAAAAATGGTGCCACAGACAATGATAAACATTATCATACCAATGGCTTCAGCTTGTGAGCAGGCAAAAAGCAGGAAAAAATAGAGCCATTGTATTTACCACTGTTACATCGTGAAAAAGCCTAAGTGACACTCTTGATGTTGCATGCAATGTTTCTAATTAGTTATTCTTGCTTAGTTCATTCTATACTTTTTAAGACTAATCTAGCTGAGAATACAAATGAGAACCCAATTAATTACTCGTTCAAGTCATTAGGAGATTGATATAAGGCCAAGTGATAACTGGACTGAAGCAGCACTTTGCACGTCTTTCCACTTCGCATAAAGCAAAGGATCAAACTGTAATAGAACAAGTGTTTTTGCCTTAAAGACTGCGTATTATTTTCCTCTGATTTAATTGATTAGTGCTTTGTCAAATTGCAAAAAGCAATGCCATTAAGCCCACCTCAATAATATGTAACGATAAGACCTCAGCCAATGCCAGGGGATTATATGAGTTGTATGAGTTGAAAAACAATTATTGTTTTCTGTTCCTTTCATTGCATCTGAGTCACATACTAGATTTGAGAGCATTGACTAATACCACAAGTACATTGCTTAGCGAATAATTAAAGTCTTTACAACACTACTTATTTTTTCACCATAACAGGTCAATTTCATGCTTGGTGAGTGTACTCACTGCAATCAATTTTTTAGTCTATAATTATATTTTTAAATTTAGAAGACAGGAAAAAAATAACAATACACGAAATGTCTGGAAGTTTTGACTAAATATGCTTATGACCTTTAATATCTATAGATTCAGCTTTAAATGACTGTGTCACTCACTGGGTACACTTCTAATATAGTGTCATTATGTAACAGTTTTGAAGGGAAATAAAGTAATGAGGTATAAAGAAGTCAGTTTCTTTCTTTAATTACTCGGTTGATAGATCATAGTAATTATATTTTAACAGATATCATGTATTATAATCTTAAAGTAATTACTGCAGCTGCCAGCTGTTTAATAATTAGGTTAATTCATCGAAATAAATGTTTTGCCATAAGCAATATTTGTATAATTAACAACACATATACAGGCAGATTAGATGGACAGTGCAGCATCTGCAGAGGATCCTAATGGCTGCATGGTAAAGGGATTGCTGTGTAATTTGGCCACAGCTGGGTCATTACTTGGTATCAAAGAGGCAAAATCAATAAAGTTCTTGAGGTTGGAAAAGGTGATACATATTTAATGATGCACCTAACAACTTCACAACAAGGGAATAATCTCTACTGACTTTAAATATAGGAAAAACATCAATTCTGTAATGCCTGTGGATCGTGGACCAACTGCACTACAGCCAGACTTATCTTGAAGGGGCATAAATAAGCAGCTACCTGGTATTCACTGTAGCTTCTGATGGTGAGGTCAGGCTTGAGCGGCAGGTAGCTTCCAGGTACCTCTCCAAGGCAGTGTCTGGGGCAGTAGCAACTGACCCCAAGGGTCAGAAATGCTAGTTCAGATAGTGGGACCCAGGTAGGACAGGACAACCACAGATACGGTTTCAGACTGTGCAGCCTTAGGGTAGAAGGCAGGATGGCCAATGGTACTGGTACAGACTATGCAGCTACAGGATAGTAGACAGGACAGCCAATGGAACTGGAACAGATGGTGCGACTTTGTAATGGCAGACAAGTCATAAATGGAAACGGGATACAAGTTAGACTAAGCAGGTTCGGGATATGACAGGGGACAAGGGACTTAACTGCAGTCAGGCAAGTACTAACTACCGTATATACTCGAGTATAAGCAGAGATTTTCAGCCCAAATTTTTGGGCTGAAAGTGCCCCTCTCGGCTTATACTCGAGTCATGATCGGTGGTGGGGTCGGCGGGTGAGGACTGTCATATACTCACCTAGTTCCGGCGTTCCTGTCGCTCCCCCTGCCCGTCCCACGGTCTCCGGGTGCCGCAGCTCTTCCCCTGAGTGGTCACGTGGGACCGCTCATTAGAGAAATGAATATGGACACCACTCCCATAGGGGTGGAGCCGCCTATTCATTTCTCTAATGAAGCGGTAACGGTGACCGCTGATAGAGGAAGAGGCTGAGGCACCGAAGACCAGCTGTCTGGGGGAAGGAGCGGGACGCCGGGAGAAGGTAAGTATGTCATATTTACCTTCCCTCGTTCCACACGCCGGGCGCCGCGCCATCTTCCCGGCGTCTCTCCGCTGTCCGCTCTGACTGTGCAGGTCAGAGGGCGCGATGACGCTTATAGTGTGCGCGCCGCCCTGTGCCTGATCAGTCAGTGCAGAGAGACGCCGGGACCGGACGCTGGGGAGCTGCAAGCAAGAGAGGTGAGTATGTGTTTTATTATTTTTATTGCAGCAGCAGCAATGGCACAGATTTATGTGGAGTATCTATGGGGCAACGGTGCAGAGCATATATGGCACAGCTATGGGGCAACGGTGCAGAGCACTATATGGCACAGGTATGGGGCAACGGTGCAGAGCACTATATGGCACAGCTATGGGGCAACGGTGCAGAGCATTATATATATGGCACAGCTATGGGGCAACGGTGCAGAGCATATATGGCACAGCTATGGGGCAACGGTGCAGAGCATTATATATATGGCACAGCTATGGGGCAACGGTGCAGAGCATTATATATATGGCACAGCTATGGGGCAATGGTGCAGAGCATTATATATATGGCACAGCTATGGGGCAACGGTGCAGAGCACTATATATGGCACAGCTATGGGGCAATGGTGCAGAGCATTATATATATGGCACAGCTATGGGGCAACGGTGCAGAGCATATATGGCACAGCTATGGGGCAACGGTGCAAAGCATTATATATATGGCACAGCTATGGGGCAACGGTGCAGAGCATTATATATGTGGCACAGCTATGGGGCAACGGTGCAGAGCATTATATATATGGCACAGCTATGGGGCAACGGTGCAGAGCACTATATGGCACAGCTATGGGGCAACGGTGCAGAGCACTATATATATGGCACAGCTATGGGGCAACGGTGCAGAGCATTATATATATGGCACAGCTATCTATGGGGCAACGGTGCAGAGCATTGTATATATGGCACAGCTTTATGTGGAGCATCTATGGGGCCATAATGAACGGTGCAGAGCATTATATGTGGCACAGCTTTATGTGGAGCATCTATGGGGCCATAATGAACGGTATGGAGTATCTATTTTTAATTTTGAAATTCACCGGTAGCTGCTGCATTTTCCACCCTAGGCTTATACTCGAGTCAATAAGTTTTCCCAGTTTTTTGTGGCAAAATTAGGGGGGTCGGCTTATACTCGGGTCGGCTTATACTCGAGTATATACGGTAACTTTGCACAAACATTCCTCAGGTACTTCCCAGCAGGTGGAGGTGCCTTAAGTAGTAAGTGTGTCCCAGCTATTGGCTGGGGACACTTTAGCAGAGTGCGCTCTCTCTCTCTTTAAGTGACAGGGTGCGTGCTGCCAGACAACCTGCCAGGCATGCATAGACCCTGGGAAACAGGAGCAGAAACAGGAGACACGGACGAGAGGCCGGGGCGGAGAGTAAATCAGCGTTTTTGCCAGGAGGAGGGAGCGGAGGCACACAAGGAATGATGGTGCTATAAATTACATCATACTGCCCTTTAATTCAGGTTTTTGATAGATTATATAATTATATGAAACTAGATGGCAGCCCGATTCTAAAGAATCGGGAGTCTAGAATCCATATATACTTTATTTATTCAAATGTAAGAATAATACAATTAATAAATAATAGTAAGAAAGAACAAAAAATGGCTGCACTCACCAGCTCTTGACAATTCTTGTTATTTAAGGTACAGTTACACAGGATCCATGAACATGCTTATGAGGGGAGTGATGAAAGACATCAGACAACAACTTTGCGTGTTGTGGCAAATGCCACAACAACGGTTCTTTGCTTAAGAACAATAATGTAAATAATAAATAATATGTATCAATAACTATGTATATTGGTATGTTCTATGACATTTTAAAATATTTCATTATTATGTGGAAAAGCTCTTAGTACCCATACTGGCGCATACTTGTGTGCCCATCAGGTATTTTCACAGTAATTTTACATCTGATGGGTTGGTATGAAACGTTTTTAATCATCTCTTGGGCTTAGCTAAGCCTTCATTTTAAATAATTCTAATAAGTACAACAGAAATAAAAGCCTTTTTGTGTATCCAAATTTTTTGTGTTTATTTTTACAGAAGTGTAAAATTTAAGAAATCAACGTTCATAGTACACCGATGGGCTAATATAAGCATGCCCATCAACCACGTCACGGTAGCCTTTGAACTGATGGGTCCTAACTAACTGATTCCTATTTCTTAATACTCAAACCTCTTTCACATCTGCATGTTTCTGATATTTGCAGAAGTAATGTTAAAAACAATACAACTTCCACACTTGGCACCAAAGAACTGACCTACAACACACTTTCAGCAAGTGCCATGCAATGTAGATGAAGCTTGGAGTTAACTTGCAGTAAATGCGGCAAACGCGGCTTCGACAATTGCATTAAATGCAGCCACAACAAAAACACTGGTAAGTGGAGATTTTGTGGCGAAAACTGCAGAAACCACATGTGCCGCACCTGCCGCAAGTGAAGTACAAATTCCGTATACATTGCATGCAACTTACAGCAAGAGTGGCGTGGGTCAGCCCTTAGGCAGGAAGTGCAGAAATAGCCTTTTTTCCACCATAAATTCTCCAAATAGCAGAAAAATGTTGATGTGAAAGCAAAATCTCTATTCTTTCCCTATCTATCTAAATATGTACCTATCTATATATCTATTTCTATGTACAGAACACACCTGGAGATAGAGATGTGTGTGAACAGCCATCCCACCCGTCTCTTACCTGTTCACAAAAACCTCACCCTTTTTAAAAACAAAATGAAATCTCTCAGCAGCTATACTGCTGGAGCTTCAAATACAGGTTCCTATTACCAAATACAGGCATTTGGATGATACACATCTTACATCTTGTACTTAATGTGTGTTCTACTTACCTATAAAAATATGTATTGATATATCATATTTCTAAATTTATGTAGATATGATATAGAGTTATTAACCCTATATGCTAATGAGTACGTATGTTATATACGTATCTATATATATAATTGTCTAAGGGTTTTTCCGTCTGTCTGTCTGTCTGTCTGTCTTTCTGTCTGTCTGTCTGTCTGTCCTGGAAATCCCGCGTCTCTGATTGGTCGAGGCCGCCAGGCCTCGACCAATCAGAGACGGGCACAGCATGGCGACGATGATGTCATAAAGGTTGCCTTGACCAATCAGTGACGGGCACAGTCTGCCGTGAATTCGCCTCGACCAATCAGCGACGGGCACAGTAGACGTCACTGGGACCGCCTCCACGCAGTAGAAACTTGCTGTGAGGTAAAAATTCAAAAATCACACCAAAATGGCGGGCGGAGTGTGTCACAGTACGGCACATTTCTGATTGGTCGCTCGCGGCAGGCGGCAACCAATCAGAAAAGTGCCGCGCACCACGAAGGCATATATCTTTGTCCACCCTGAGCGGGTGTAGGACGCTGGTGACGTCACTTATCTCCGGACATTATCTCCGGACAAAGCCACGGAAGTTGGCACAAATTGCCGGAAGTAGTATTCTAGGCAATTATATATTAGATTTTAATGTTATCAGTGTTTACCTTTGAACGTTTATATTGTATTGTCCTGTCACCAGCCATATGTACGATTATCGGCCGAAAGCCTCTCTGGAACCAATAATCACCCCATGTAAAGGTATCTTTATAAGTTAAAGATTCAGAATACTATGACTTTTATCATATCCTGAACAGTCAAGTTTTTTATGAACCGTTAAGGTTTTCTGGTTGAAGTAAAAAAAACTCTGAGTGTTTACAGTTTGAAACCATAAAATGTTGAAAAATTATGTCATTCTTGAGTATATCACTCAATGGTGCTCATAAACGTGTCAAATTTGATCTATAATATACTTTAATATACGTTACTTTAATCTTTAATATACTTAAGAACAGGGCCCCAGACATCACACAGGGGGTCTGAAACACCGCACAGTGGTCCAAAATATCGCTGTGCTCTGCCTGGGGCCCCATATGCTGCCTGGGGCCCCTGTGCTCTGCCTGGGGCCCCATATGCTGCCTGGGGCCCCTGTGCTCTGCCTGGGGCCCCATGTTCTGCCTGGGGCCCCTGTGCTCTGCCTGGGGCCACTGTGCTCTGCCTGGGGCCCCATATGCTGCCTGGGGCCCCTGTGCTCTGCCTGGGGCCCCATATGCTGCCTGGGGCCCCTGTGCTCTGCCTGGGGCCCCATAGGCTGCCTGGGGCCCATGTGCTCTACCTGGGACCACTGTGCTCTGCCTGGGGCCCCATATGCTGCCTGGGGCCCCTGTGCTCTGCCTGGGGCCCCTGTGCTCTGCCTGGGGCCCCATGTTCTGCCTGGGGCCACTGTGCTCTGCCTGGGGCCCCATAGGCTGTCTGGGGCCCCTGTGCTCTGCCTTGGGCCCCATATGCTGCCTGGGGCCCCTGTGCTCTGCCTGGGGCCACTGTGCTCTGCCTGGGGCCCCATATGCTGCCTGGGGCCCCTGTGCTCTGTCTGGGGCCCCTGTGCTCTGCCTGGGGCCCCATGTTCTGCCTGGGGCCCCTGTGCTCTGCCTGGGGCCACTGTGCTCTGCCTGGGGCCCCATATGCTGCCTGGGGCCCCTGTGCTCTGCCTGGGGCCCCATATGCTGCCTGGGGCCCCTGTGCTCTGCCTGGGGCCCCATGTTCTGCCTGGGGCCACCGTGCTCTGCCTGGGGCCCCATAGGCTGCCTGGGGCCCCTGTGCTCTGCCTGGGACCACTGTGCTCTGCCTGGGGCCCCATATGCTGCCTGGGGCCCCTGTGCTCTGCCTGGGGCCACTGTGCTCTGCCTGGGGCCCCATATGCTGCCTGGGGCCCCTGTGCTCTGCCTGGGGCCCCATATGCTGCCTGGGGCCCCTGTGCTCTGCCTGGGGCCACTGTGCTCTGCCTGGGGCCCCATATGCTGCCTGGGGCCCCTGTGCTCTGCCTGGGGCCCCATATGCTGCCTGGGGCCCCTGTGCTCTGCCTGGGGCCCCATGTTCTGCCTGGGGCCCCTGTGCTCTGCCTGGGGCCACTGTGCTCTGCCTGGGGCCCCATATGCTGCCTGGGGCCCCTGTGCTCTGCCTGGGGCCCCATAAGCTGCCTGGGGCCCCTGTGCTCTGCCTGGGGCCCCTGTGCTCTGCCTGGGGCCCCATGTTCTGCCTGGGGCCACTGTGCTCTGCCTGGGGCCCCATAGGCTGCCTGGGGCCCCTGTGCTCTGCCTGGGACCACTGTGCTCTGCCTGGGGCCCCATATGCTGCCTGGGGCCCCTGTGCTCTGCCTGGGGCCACTGTGCCCTGCCTGGGGCCCCATATGCTTCCTTGGGCCCCTGTGCTCTGCCTGGGGCCACTGTGCTCTGCCTGGGGCCCCATATGCTGCCTGGGGCCCCTGTGCTCTGCCTGGGGCCCCTGTGCTCTGCCTGTGACCACTGTGCACTGCCTTGGGCCCCATATGCTGCCTGGGGCCCCTGTGCTCTGCCTAGGGCCCCTGTGCTCTGCCTGGGGCGACTGTGCTCTGCCTGGGGCCCCATATGCTGCCTGGGGCCCCTGTGCTCTGCCTGGGGCCCCATATGCTGCCTGGGGCCCCTGTGCTCTGCCTGGGGCCCCTGTGCTCTGCCTGGGGCCACTGTGCTCTGCCTGGGGCCCCATAAGCTGCCTGGGGCCCCTGTGCTCTGCCTGGGACCACTGTGCTCTGCCTGGGGCCCCATATGCTGCCTGGGGCCCCTGTGCTCTGCCTGGGGCCCCATATGCTGCCTGGGGCCCCTGTGCTCTGCCTGGGGCCCCTGTGCTCTGCCTGGGGCCCCATGTTCTGCCTGGGGCCACTGTGCTCTGCCTGGGGCCCCATAGGCTGCCTGGGGCCCCTGTGCTCTGCCTGGGACCACTGTGCTCTGCCTGGGGCCCCATATGCTGCCTGGGGCCCCTGTGCTCTGCCTGGGGCCACTGTGCTCTGCCTGGGGCCCCATATGCTGCCTGGGGCCCCTGTGCTCTGCCTGGGGCCCCATATGCTGCCTGGGGCCCCTGTGCTCTGCTTGGGGCCACTGTGCTCTGCCTGGGGCCCCATATGCTGCCTGGGGCCCCTGTGCTCTGCCTGGGGCCCCATATGCTCTGCCTGGGGCCCCTGTGCTCTGCCTGGGACCACTGTGCTCTGCCTGGGGCCCCATATGCTGCTTGGGGCCCCTGTGCTCTGCCTGGGGCCCCATATGCTGCCTGGGGCCCCTGTGCTCTGCCTGGGGCCCCATATGCTGCCTGGGGCCTTTGTGCTCTGCCTGGGGCCACTGTGCTCTGCCTGGGGCCCCATATGCTGCCTGGGGCCCCTGTGCTCTGCCTGGGGCCCCATATGCTGCCTGGGGCCCCTGTGCTCTGCCTGGGGCCCTTGTGCTCTGCCTGGGGCCCCATGTTCTGCCTGGGGCCCCTGTGCTCTGCCTGGGGCCACTGTGCTCTGCCTGGGGCCCCATATGCTGCCTGGGGCCCCTGTGCTCTGCCTGGGGCCCCATATGCTGCCTGGGGCCCCTGTGCTCTGCCTGGGGCCCCTGTGCTCTGCCTGGGGCCCCATGTTCTGCCTGGGGCCACTGTGCTCTGCCTGGGGCCCCATATGCTGCCTGGGGCCCCTGTGCTCTGCCTGGGGCCCCATATGCTGCCTGGGGCCCCTGTGCTCTGCCTGGGGCCCCATATGCTGCCTGGGGCCCCTGTGCTCTGCCTGGGGCCACTGTGCTCTGCCTGGGGCCCCATATGCTGCCTGGGGCCCCTGTGCTCTGCCTGGGGCCCCTGTGCTCTGCCTGGGGCCCCATGTTCTGCCTGGGGCCCCTGTGCTCTGCCTGGGGCCACTGTGCTCTGCCTGGGGCCCCATATGCTGCCTGGGGCCCCTGTGCTCTGCCTGGGGCCACTGTGCTCTGCCTGGGGCCCCATATGCTGCCTGGGGCCCCTGTGCTCTGCCTGGGACCACTGTGCTCTGCCTGGGGCCCCATATGCTGCCTGGGGCCCCTGTGCTCTGCCTGGGGCCACTGTGCTCTGCCTGGGGCCCCATATGCTGTCTGGGGCCCCATATGCTGCCTGGGGCCCCTGTGCTCTGCCTGGGACCACTGTGCTCTGCCTGGGGCCCCATATGCTGCCTGGGGCCCCTGTGCTCTGCCTGGGGCCACTGCGCTCTGCCTGGGGCCCCATATGCTGCCTGGGGCCCCTGTGCTCTGCCTGGGGCCCCATATGCTGCCTGGGGCCCCTGTGCTCTGCCTGGGGCCACTGTGCTCTGCCTGGGGCCCCATATGCTGCCTGGGGCCCCTGTGCTCTGCCTGGGGCCCCATATGCTGCCTGGGGCCCCTGTGCTCTGCCTGGGGCCCCTGTGCTCTGCCTGGGGCCCCATGTTCTGCCTGGGGCCCCTGTGCTCTGCCTGGGGCCACTGTGCTCTGCCTGGGGCCCCATATGCTGCCTGGGGCCCCTGTGCTCTGCCTGGGGCCCCTGTGCTCTGCCTGGGGCCCCATGTTCTGCCTGGGGCCACTGTGCTCTGCCTGGGGCCCCATAGGCTGCCTGGGGCCCCTGTGCTCTGCCTGCGACCACTGTGCTCTGCCTGGGGCCCCATATGCTGCCTGGGGCCCCTGTGCTCTGCCTGGGGCCACTGTGCCCTGCCTGGGGCCGCATATGCTGCCTGGGGCCCCTGTGCTCTGCCTGGGGCCACTGTGCTCTGCCTGGGGCCCCATATGCTGCCTGGGGCCCCTGTGCTCTGCCTGGGGCCCCATATGCTGCCTGGGGCCCCTGTGCTCTGCCTGGGACCACTGTGCTCTGCCTGGGGCCCCATATGCTGCCTGGGGCCCCTGTGCTCTTCCTGGGGCCACTGTGCTCTGCCTGGGGCCCCATATGCTGCCTGGGGCCCCAGTGCTCTACCTGGGGCCCCATATGCTGCCTGGGGCCCCTGTGCTCTGCCTGGAGCCCCTGTGCTCTGCCTGGGGCCACTGTGCTCTGCCTGGGGCCCCTGTGCTCTGCCTGGGGCCACTGTGCTCTGCCTGGGGCCCCATATGCTGCCTGGGGCCCCTGTGCTCTGCCTGGGGCCCCATATGCTGCCTGGGGCCCCTGTGCTCTGCCTGTGCTCTGCCTGGGGCCCCATGTTCTGCCTGGGGCCCCTGTGCTCTGCCTGGGGCCCCTGTGCTCTGCCTGGGGCCCCATGTTCTTCCTGGGGCCCCATAGGCTGCCTGGGGCCCCTGTGCTCTGCCTGGGACCACTGTGCTCTGCCTGGGGCCCCATATGCTGCCTGGGGCCCCTGTGCTCTGCCTGGGGCCACTGTGCTCTGCCTGGGGCCCCATATGCTGCCTGGGGCCCCTGTGCTCTGCCTGGGGCCCCATATGCTGCCTGGGGCCCCTGTGCTCTGCCTGGGACCACTGTGCTCTGCCTGGGGCCCCATATGCTGCCTGGGGCCCCTGTGCTCTGCCTGGGGCCACTGTGCTCTGCCTGGGGCCCCATATGCTGCCTGGGGCCCCTGTGCTCTGCCTGGGGCCCCATATGCTGCCTGGGGCCCCTGTGCTCTGCCTGGGGCCACTGTGCTCTGCCTGGGGCCCCATATGCTGCCTGGGGCCCCTGTGCTCTGCCTGGGGCCCCATATGCTGCCTGGGGCCCCTGTGCTCTGCCTGGGGCCCCATGTTCTGCCTGGGGCCCCTGTGCTCTGCCTGGGGCCACTGTGCTCTGCCTGGGGCCCTATATGCTGCCTGGGGCCCCTGTGCTCTGCCTGGGGCCCCATATGCTGCCTGCGGCCCCTGTGCTCTGCCTGGGGCCCCTGTGCTCTGCCTGGGGCCCCATGTTCTGCCTGGGGCCACTGTGCTCTGCCTGGGGCCCCATAGGCTGCCTGGGGCCCCTGTGCTCTGCCTGGGACCACTGTGCTCTGCCTGGGGCCCCATATGCTGCCTGGGGCCCCTGTGCTCTGCCTGGGGCCACTGTGCTCTGCCTGGGGCCCCATATGCTGCCTGGGGCCCCTGTGCCCTGCCTGGGGCCCCATATGCTGCCTGGGGCCCCTGTGCTCTGCCTGGGGCCCCTGTGCTCTGCCTGGGGCCCCATATGCTGCCTGGGGCCCCTGTGCTCTGCCTGGGGCCCCATATGCTGCCTGGGGCCCCTGTGCTCTGCCTGGGACCACTGTGCTCTGCCTGGGGCCCCATATGCTGCCTGGGGCCCCTGTGCTCTACCTGGGGCCACTGTGCTCTGCCTGGGGCCCCATATGCTGCCTGGGGCCCCTGTGCTCTGCCTGGGGCCCCATATGCTGCCTGGGACCCCTGTGCTCTGCCTGGGGCCCCTGTGCTCTGCCTGGGGCCCCATGTTCTGCCTGGGGCCCCTGTGCTCTGCCTGGGGCCACTGTGCTCTGCCTGGGGCCCCATATGCTGCCTGGGGCCCCTGTGCTCTGCCTGGGGCCCCATATGCTGCCTGGGGCCCCTGTGCTCTGCCTGTGCTCTGCCTGGGGCCCCATGTTCTGCCTGGGGCCCCTGTGCTCTGCCTGGGGCCACTGTGCTCTGCCTGGGGCCCCATATGCTGCCTGGGGCCCCTGTGCTCTGCCTGGGGCCCCTGTGCTCTGCCTGGGGCCCCATGTTCTGCCTGGGGCCACTGTGCTCTGCCTGGGGCCCCATAGGCTGCCTGGGGCCCCTGTGCTCTGCCTGGGACCAATGTGCTCTGCCTGGGGCCCCATATGCTGCCTGGGGCCCCTGTGCTCTGCCTGGGGCCACTGTGCTCTGCCTGGGTCCCCATATGCTGCCTGGGGCCCCTGTGCTCTGCCTGGGGCCCCATATGCTGCCTGGGGCCCCTGTGCTCTGCCTGGGGTCCCATAGGCTGCCTGGGGCCCCTGTGCTCTACCTGGGACCACTGTGCTCTGCCTGGGGCCCCATATGCTGCCTGGGGCCCCTGTGCTCTGCCTGGGGCCACTGTGCTCTGCCTGGGGCCCCATATGCTGCCTGGGGCCCCTGTGCTCTGCCTGGGTGTAGGACACTGGTGACGTCACTTATCTCCGGACATTAGCTCCGGACATTAGCTCCGGACATTAGCTCCGGACATTAGCTCCGGACAAAGCCATGGAAGTTGGCACAAATTGCAGGAAGTAGTATTCTAGGCAATTATATATTAGATACTTAATTTAAACAGATTTCAAGCAGGAACTACTAGTTTATAGATCAGGAAAAGATTACCGTATTTTCCGGCGTACAAGACGACTTTTTAACCCCTGAAAATCTTCTTAAAAGTCGGGGGTCGTCTTGTACGCCGGGAATCGCCTTGTACGCCGGGTGTATATGGTGGGTGGGGGGGGGAGTGATCCTGATGACGACGAGGGGGCGTCTCACAGAAAAGTGAGTATCCCCCATTACCTTATCATAGCGCTGCAGCGTGGGGTCTCTGTGCTGGGAGCGGCGGCGGCTGCTGTGCTGTGGCGGCTCCTCTTCTGCAGTGTGGGGCCTGTGGGGCGGTGGCGGCGGCGGCGTATCTTCATGCAGTGGGGGCTCCTCCGGCATCTCAGCCTGGAAGCCCCGCCGGCAACTCCATCGGTACAATGCGCTGGCCTCCGGGAAAATGGCCGCTGCTTAGATTCAGATCTCGTTGAGATCTGAATCTGAGCATGCGCAGCCCCCAGCGGCCGGGCCACCGCATCGCACCTATTGAGCTGCCTCCGGGAAAATGGCCACTGCTCAGATTCAGATCTCGTCTCCCGAGATCTCGGGACGAGATCTGAATCTGAGCAGCGGCCATTTTCCCGGAGGCCACCTGACCGCATTGTACCCATGGAGTTGCCGGCGGGGCTTCCAGTCTTTGAGATGCCGGAGGAGCCCCGACTGTATGAAGATACGCCGCCGCCACCGCCCCACAGCACCAGAGGCCCCACACTGCAGAAGAGGAGCCGCCACAGCACAGCACAGCACAGCACAGCAGCCGCCGCTCCCAGCACAGAGACCCCACGCTGCAGCGCTATGATAAGGTAATGGGGGATACTCACTTTCCTGTGAGACGCCCCCTCGTCCTCATCAGGATCACTCCCCCCCCCCCAAAAGGCACATATTCACCGGCCCTATAAGACGACATAGGGTGTATAAGAAGACCCCCGACTTTTAAGAAGATTTTATTTTTTAACTGGTAAAGTTGGGGGGTCGTCTTATACGCCCAGTCGTCTTATACGCCGGAAAATACGGTAATTTGAGCTCGATTTGTCATTGCATTTTTGGCATTTTTTTGGTATAAATACATCTCAAGTATTTACTTTTTCATTTGTGACCAATACATCAAACGGCTTGCACCTTTATCAAAGTTCTCTATTGTTGTTAAGTTAGTGTTCTGATTTGTATGTCCATGTATCGTATCCAGGTGTTTTAGACTGATTAATCAGATGTGATTTTTTTAAAGTCTCAAAATTTGGACCAAATGTGTTTCTTGTCACCATCTCTTTCCCCCGCCCCCGCACTGCTTTTATGTGTGCCAGAAATGTTGGCACAATTATTGCATCATTTTGTAAAACATGACTTTTTGCACAAAGTTGCAAAACGGGTCTGTTAAAAAAAATTCATTTTTTATTTTGTGCAAAATTCATGACCCACATGCACAGTATTGGAGAATGTGAAAAAAAAAAAAAATGAAAACTTAAAGATGAAAAAGTAGCTGAAAAAAAAGGAAATGATGAATCAGGGCCATAGTGCTTGAGAGGAAATACACAAAATCCATGTGGCTTTTTTTTTTTTAAAAAAATGCTATTAACCTGCAGATATGCCAATACTTAACCGAAAACTGCGTGGAGAAATAAATTTTATTCTCCCTGGGAACTTTCTGGTTTCAGTAAAGGGGTGGAGTCGGCACAGTTGGCCTCAATGCAGAGCCAGTGTCAATCAGGGTCAGGATCTCAGTTATAGCGGTGGCTGAACCTCCACCAGCACAGCCCCGTGACTGAAAGCGGAGCACTGGGGGGTAATAAAGTAAATTTTCTCCCTGCAGAAGCTGCTAAGTGCAGACATCAGGCAGGTTAATAAAGCTATTAACCTGCAGATTAACCCCATGGAGGTTTTTCTGGTGACAGGTTCCCTTTTATAGAACAATATTTTGGCCACTCCATGCGACCACACCTTCTTACATCTAAATATTGCAAATTGCTCAGTAATTTTTTTACTACCTCCATTTGGTTTTGTATGTTACCTATACCAAAATAATGCAGCATCAGGTAGATCATGGCAACAGAAAACAATCTCCTATGTATGCTTTAGTTTGAAATCGTAGGCATGAGAAGGTATACTATAACTCCATGGACATTTTTGTGTGCCATAATACAGCTAAATAAAGATCAGAAATTGTACAGTGCCAAAATAAGAAGAATACATTTTTGTCTCATTACTTATATCTCTCACCTTACAGAGTACATCTCAGCATCTTAATAGTTCTTTCAGCTGGTGCTTAGTAAAACCATTTATTAGTTTTCTGCTTGCTTTTACAAGTAAAATATATTCCACTTCAGCTGTCTGCAGTTATTTCAATGTTAAGGAACAAAAACAACAATATTTGATTACAGCTTATATACTTAGCTATATACATTTTTATATTAAAATACACTGCTCAAAAAATAAAGGGAACACTTAAACAACAGAATATAACTCCAAGTAAATCAAACTTTTGTGAAATCAAACTGTCCACTTAGGAAGCAACACTGTTTGACAATTAATTTTACATGCTGTTGTGCAAATGGAATAGACAACAGATGGAAATTATTGGTAATTTTCAAGACACACTCAATAAAGGAGTGGTTCTGCAGGTGGGGACCAGAGACCACATCTCAGTACCAATGCTTTCTGGCTGATGTTTTGGTCACTTTTGAATGTTGGTTGTGCTTTCACACTCATGGTAGCATGAGACGGACTCTACAACCCACAAAAGAGGCTCAGGTAGTGCAGCTCATCCAGGATGGCGCATCAATGCGAGATGTGGCAAGAAGGTTTGCTGTGTCTGTCAGCGTAGTGTCCAGAGGCTGGAGGTGCTACCAGGAGACAGGCCAGTACACCAGGAGATGTGGAGGGGGCTGTAGGAGGGCAACAACCCAGCAGCAGGACCTCTAAATCTGCCTTTGTGCAAGGAGGAACAGGATGAGCACTGCCAGAGCCCTGCAAAATGACCTCTAGCAGGCCACAAATGTGCATGCATCTGCACAAACGGTTAGAAACCAACTCCATGAGGATGGCCTGAGTGCCCGACGTCCACAGGCGGGGGTTGTGCTCACAGCCCAACACCGTGCAGGATGCTTGGCATTTGCCACATAACACCAGGATTGGCAAATTCACCACTGGAGATGCCGTAGAGAGCGATCTGCTGCCTGCAACATCGTTCAGCATGACAGGCTTTGCAGTAGGTCAGTAATGGCGTGGGGTGGCATTTCTTTGGAGGGCCGCACAGCCCTCCATATGTTTGCGAGAGGTAGCCTGACTGCCATTATTCACCAAGATAAGATCCTCAGACTCCTTGTGAGACAATATGCTGGTGCGGTTTGCCACGGGTTCCTCCTAATGCAGGACAATGCCAGACCTCATGTGGCTGGAGTGTGTCAGCAGTTCCTGCAAGATGAAGGCATTGAAGCGATGGACTGGCCTGCCCATTCCCCAGACCTGTATCCGATTGAACACATCTGGGACATCATGTCTTGCACCATCCACCAATGTCACATTGCACCACAGACTGTCCAGGAGTTGGCGGATGCTTTAGTCCCGGTCTGGGAGGAGATCCCTCACGAAACCATCTGCCGCCTCATCAGGAGCATGCCCAGGCATTGTAGGGAGGTCATACAGGCAGGGGAGGCCACACACTACTGAGCATCATTTCCCTGTCCACTAAAGTTGGATCAGCTTGTAACTTCATTTTCCACTTTGATTTGGAGCATCATTCCAACTCCAGACCTCCGTGGAATATTAGTTGTGATTTACGTTGATAATTTTTAGGTTTTATTGTTCTCAACACCTTCCACTATGTAATGAATAAAGATTTACAACTGGAATATTTCAATTAGTGATATCTAGGATGTGGGATTTTAGTGTTCCCTTTATTTTTTTGAGCAGTGTAGCATAATGCACCCCCATAAGATTACTCTATGTTGTATTATGCACTTCCCATAGGGAGACCCCACATTGTATAATGCACTCCCCATAGGCGTGTATAGTATTATGCACCTCCATAGGTCTGTATAGTATAATGCACCACTCATAGGCAGACTCTTTATGGTAAAATGCACCCCCAAAGGCAGACTTTATATAGTATAATGCACTTCCCATAGGCAGACACTATATACAGTTGGATAAAGCACCCCCTATAGGCAGACTCTACATACAGAGGTTTAATGCACAACCCATAGGCAGACTCTATATAGTATAATGTACCCCCCATAGGCAGACTCTATTTACAGTTATATAATGCACTCCCCCTAGGACTGTATAGCATAAAGCACCCCCCATAGCAGACTCCATATACAGTTGAATAATGCACTCCCCATGGACCAGTATAGTATAATGTATCCCCATAGGTGTGTATAGTATAATGCATCCCTATAGGCAGACTCTACATACAGCAGTATAATGCACCCCCATAAGCAGACTATACAGTATAATACACCCTCACATCCTGTATTGTATTTTGCACCACCATAAGCAGACTATACAGAATAATGCATTTTCCATAGGCCTGTATTCTATAATGCACCCCGATAGGCAGACTCTATATAGTATAATGTACCCCCAAAAGGCCTGTATTGTATAATGCCCCCATGAATATAATACTCACCTCCCCTCCTTGTTCCCCTGTTGCACATCTCAGGACAGCGGGCGCTGATTAGTGACGTCATCACCCAGGCCCCCACCTACTGCTCAGGGGCCCTAGAGTGGCTGGTTGGCAGAGCAGGCAGATTGAGTATCTATGCTCTGCTTCAGAGTGCAATTATATGGGTGCGCAGTCCACGCCGTTACAGTTACAGTAGCTCAGCTCCGAGTGGGCCCCTCAGAGCAAGGTGCCTGGGGTGACCACCCACTCTGCCACCCCGGTAGCTACACTTCTGCTTTCACTACAGGCAAGCCACTAGATGGAGACACAACTTGGAGTCTCCACATTTCAAAAAATTGTTAGTAACATCGGCAGCAGTAGCAACTAGTGATGGCTCAGGTGCTCATTGCTCAGGTCGAGCAAATTGGAATGCTCGGGTGCTCGACCCGAGCAAGGAGCCCAATATAAGTCTAGGGGAACCTCAAGCATTTTTCCAGTGGCCCCCTGGCTGTCTACAGAGGGACTAGAAATAGCAGAAATCGATGGTAACAGTGCTCAAATGACATGGGAACAGCATGGGGAAGACCTCTGGAAGCATTTCTGACTCGCGGGTCACTGCTATGAACAATGTTGTCAGAGTCTTACGACACTTTTACAGTCTCACAATAAAACATACAAAAACTAAACCAAAATGGATTTTCCTGGGAAATATGTTAAGGAGCATCCTTTCCAGGGTAATGACTTGTATATAAGTCAAAATAAATAACCAAAAACAAAATGCTCCTCCACACTTTGGGCTATGTTCACATGTAGCGTTTTTGATGCGTTTTTAAACTTAAGCATTGCTTTCAACCAAGACAAAAGCATTCACTAGAAAATGTAATTTTAACATTTTATAATGTTATCTGGCCATGTGGTGTGTGACACATCATCAGACACATCCTGTTTTATTTATGAAGGAGGGACTCTGAAAGTCACAAAGCCTATTTGTATATGGCCATCATGCGGCCTTTACTATTCTTAGCATTTGGCCCTCACTATTTTTAGAGAGCCATCAGCCGGCTATGATTTGTTGGTCCCATTATTAAACAGTGGGTCTCCTATACTGCCCAAAATTTGGATGCACACCAATACCCCTTTGAAGAAACATACAGGAGGGCCTCCTGAAAACAATGTTCCCATTATTGGGAAGTGGGTCTCCCATACTGTTTGCCTATGCAGTGAATGCAAGGGCTGCCAAAAATTTGGACTGGGACAAGGAAGTGGACATGCATGCTGATGGTGCTAGTTGAGTGTGTGCAATGACAGGTGCATGGTAGGAGGTATCTTTGCATGCACCATGTACAGAGGATTGGCTTGCACACAGAAAAGCAGAAAAAGCAGTTGTGTCATCCGCAGACACTGTTTCTGGACCCTGGGGTTTGGCCCACAAAGTCAGGTGCTTTGCTGCCATGTGCCTGATCATGCTTGTGGTGGTCATGCTGATAGTTTTGCTACCTCTACTCATGCTTGCCTGGTAGGTGGTGCAAATGGCTTTTTTGGGGTTATTGGCAGAGTCTTTAAAAACCAACCAGACTCAAGAAGACCTAACAGTTGTACTTGCAACTTCCGTCGTTTTGGTGTTACGGGGAATGGTTGCTCGCCTTCTGTCCACGGCCACAACACTGCTTCTTCCTGCCTGTTGGGGTGCTATGCTTCCCTCCTCCTGTGTGCTGCTGTCCTCGCTCTGCATGTCCTCCTGCCAGGTTGGATCAGGTACTATATCATCCACTACCTCGCCTTCCACATCAGCACCCTGGTCCTCCTCCTGACTTTCTGGCAATTGTGTTTCATCATCGTTGATCTCTTGTGACACTTTCCCACCATCGCCTTCGTGTGACCGTGGCTGCTGAAATATTTGAGCATCGCTACATGCGATCTCCTCTAGCCCCACTTCAAGTGGACCGGGTGAGAGGCCCGAATCTATAAATGGAAAAGTGAACAGCTCTTCTTAGTGTCCAAGTGTGTGATCAGTTGTCTCCGGGCACTCGGCATAGTGGGAGGAAGGAGAATCAGGGTGAGGAATATGCGGTCCAGACCCACGGCTACTGAAACTTGACCGTGTGGAAGACAGGGTGGTGGTACTGGTGGCAAAGTGACTGGGAGCATTATCCACTATCCAACCAACAACCTTTTGACACTGCTCTGGGTTCAATAGTGGTCTGCTGTGGTCCCCTAATAATTGGGACAGGCAAGAAGATGTGAGTGTTTGTTGTGGCACAATTTCAGATTGCCAACGGCCTCAGCCTTGGTCTCTGAATGCACCATCACCATCACGCCTTGCCCATTTTAAATGGAGGACAATATTTCCACATTCACTACTAGGGTTGAGCGAAACGGGTCGGCCATTTTCAGAAGTCGCCGACTTTTGGCAAAGTCGGGTTTCATGAAACCCGACCCGACCCCTGTGTGGGGTCGGCCATGAGGTCGGCGATCTTCTGAATCTGGTATCGGAATTCCGATACCGAGTTCCGATATGGTTGTGATATCGGAAATCGGTATCGGAATCCACATTTCAGTGTAAAATAAAGAATTAAAATAAAAAATATTGATATACTCACCTCTCCAGAGGCCCCTGGACATCGCCGCTGGTAACCGGCAGCCTTCTTTGCTTAAAATGAGCGCGTTTACGGCCTTCCATGACGTCACGGCTTCTGATTGGTCGCGTGCCGCTCATGTGACCGCCACGAGACCAATCACAAGCCGTGACGTAATTCTCAGGTCCTAAATTCCTAATTCTAGGAATTTAGGACCTGAGAATTACGTCACGGCTTGTGATTGGTCGCGTGAGCGGTCACATGGGCAGCCGCGACCAATCACAAGCCGTGACGTCATCTAAGGCCCTTCACGCGCTCATTCTTAAGAAGGAAGGCTGCTGGAAAGAAGCAGGGCGCGTCCGAGGGTGAGTATATACCTAATAGGAATATACTCACCCTCGGCTTCTTTCCGGCAGCCTTCCTTCCTAAGAATGAGCGCGTTCAGGGCCTTAGATGATGTCACGGCTTGTGATTGGTCGCGGCCGCCCATGTGACCGCCACGTGACCAATCACAAGCCGTGACGTAATTCTCAGGTCCTAAATTCCTAGAATTAGGAATTTAGGACCTGAGAATTACGTCATGGCTTGTGATTGGTCGCGTGGCGGTCACATGAGCGGCACGCGACCAATCAGAAGCCGTGACATCATGGAAGGCCCTGAACGCGCTCATTTTAAGCAAAGAAGGCTGCCGGTTACTAGCGGTGATGTCCAGGGGCCTCCGGATGGGTGAGTATATCAATATTTTTTATTTTAATTCTTTATTTTACACATTAATATGGATCCCAGGGCCTGAAGGAGAGTTTCCTCTCCTTCAGACCCTGGGAACCATAGTATCCCATTGCACTGCATTGGGTTTCGTGTTTCGGCCGACCCTGACCCTAACTTTTTTATAGGATCGGCCGATTTCGCTCGACCCGACTTTTGAGAAAGTCGGGTTTCGTGAAACCCGACCTGATCCTATAAAAATAAAAGTCGCTCAACCCTATTCACTACAAATGGCAGAATTTGGAACGCACTTATATGTGATCCGTGTGACGGACAAACCACAATTTTAAATAGCTGGCCTGTAGGTAACTATTTTAACAGCAAACTGGTGTCAATAACTTCGCTAACACACCGCAACAAAATTTAAATGGAGACCAGAAATGGCAGAATTTTGAGCGCACTTATATGTGATCCGTATGACGGATAAACCTCAGTTTTAAATAGATGGATTTTTAGCTCTGTAATATGGAAAGGATCTGGCTGTATTCTGCAGTGCCAACAAGCAATTGGAGCAGAAAAATAGTGTTCTCTGGATTGCTTTTTAAGCAAATAATCAGGCTTAAGATCCAAAAAAAATATTCCTGGCCTCTGATAGCTGGGGTTATTTCTAGAAATATCTGTAAAAGCAGCAGACTGAACTGAAATGGACCCTCTTGCAAATGCACTGCAGTCTGTCAAATACACTGCCTGCCTGCCTAGCACTGATATCTATACATCTGGATTAGTCCTCAGAAGAAGTGTTAGTTGAGATGGATATGTGTATAATGTATTGTGGTATACCTACACTAGCTAAGAAACAAGCAAATCTCTCCATAGCTCAGCAGCACCTCTCCCTACACTGCCTCATTTCAGAGTAGATTGTGATGAGCATGGCAGTGCCAGGTGCAGCCAGTTGTGATGGGTGAGCATTAAAATGCTCGGGTGCTCGTTGCTGGGGTCGAGCAAATTGGAATACTTGGGTACTTGACCCGAGCAACGAGCCCAATGTAAGTCTATGGGAAACCAGAGTATTTTTACAGTGATCCCCCGGGGGTCCTTTTAAGGTCTAAAAACATCTGAAAATGATGGAAACACTGCTGAAATGACACGTGAAAATCATGGGGCTCGCCCCGGAAGCATTTCTGACTCCTAGGTAACAGAGGTAAGCAATGTTGTCAGAGTTTCATGACATTTTTTCAGGTGCACCAAACAACATACAAAAACAAAACCAAAATGGATTTTTCTGGGAAATATGTTAAGGTACATCCTTTGCAGGGTAATGACTTGTATATAAGGCAAAATAATTAACCTCAGACCGAAATGTTCCTCCACCACTTTTGCTATGTTCACACCCAGCATTTTTGATGCGTTTTTCAACTTTAACATTGCTTTCAACCAATACAAATGCATTCACTGGGAAATGTCATTGCAAAATTTAACAACCCTAGCTGTCCATGTGGTATGTGACACAGAAGGAGACACATCTTGCTTCATTTCTGAAGGAGGGACTCTTAAAGTCATAAAGCTTATTTTTAGAGGGGCATCAGGCGACATTAATATTCTTAAAGGGTCATTATTAAACAGTGGGTCTCCTATGCTGTTATTGCCTATACAGTGAGTGGCTGGGCTGCCAAGAATTACAATGCACCCCCAATACCCCTTTCACGAGAGGTACAGGAGGGCCTCCTGAAAAAATGTTGCATTGAATGAAAGGCCTGCGTTGCTATCAAGTCATATGCACTCCAATAAGCCTTTGAACTCAAGCCTTGAAGACCACAGATAGACCAGACGTGTGACTGAGAAAACAGACTGTTTCAATATGTGTGATGTATATTTTAAAATTTTAAAAGCCACAAAATACTTTATACACCAAGGGTAGCAGTGTAGCGGACCAAAAAATGCAATGTATGCCTGCAAAGCAAGGATTTGGACACCACAGATACACCGTGCATCTGACGGAGATAACAGAGTGATCAAAATGTGTTCTTGATTTTTTTTGAGCCACCAAAATTGTGTCCATAAGTAGGCTATGACATATAAAATAAAACATTTGGACTACTAAAATTTTTACAAACATTTCCCCATGAGGGGTACATTTAAAAAAAATATTTTATGGGCATCACAGACACCCTTTCCAAAAATTGGACAGGCTGTAGCAGCAAAGAACCCGTTAACCCTGGTGATCTAGTGGTAGAGAATGAGGAGGCATAATGAATAATCAATCATACTGAAATAAAAAAATGAATAAAGGATGTGAATCCACCTATGAAAGAAAATAATAAAAGGAAGGGGCGAACACAGGTTCATAGATATGAAGCCAGAATGTGTCCAACGAGATAATTGGTCCCTAGCAACAGCTCAGAGACAGGGATATGAATAAAAATATAATATAATAGTATTTCAATATTTTTAGATTGGAGAGGTATACACTAGGTCATAAGAGGATGGTCCAGAGATATGAAAAATGGAAAGACCGTGTGGAATATATGGTGGTGGCTAAGTGACTGGAAGCATTATCCGCTATCCAACCAACAACCATTTCACACTGCTCTGGCTTCAATAGTGGTGTGCTGCGGTCAGCTATAAACTTGGACAGGAAGGTCTAGCGCGAAGATGTGGGTCTTTCTTGTGGCCCACTTTCAGCTTGGCCACGGCCTAGTCCTCTGCATGCACCATCAGCATCAAGTCCACTTCCCTGTCTCTTGCTCCTTGCCTTGCCCATTTTAAATGAACAACTTAAATATTTGAAAAGCTCAATACAAATGGATTTATTTGGAGAAAAATTATATGTGATCAGTATGCCTGAAAAGCAAGTATTTGGAGACAACAGATACACCAAACATCTGACGGAGATAACAGACAGACAGTAAAAAATTTATATATATATATATATATTTGAATATTTTTTAAACAAAAAATAATGAGTAGACCAAGGCTAGCAGACCAAAAAATACAATGTATGCCTGCAAAGCGAAGATTTGGACATCACAGATACACCAGGCATCTGACGGAGATAACAGACTCTATAAATATTTTTAGTTTTTTAATTTTTGAAAACAATAAATACTGAGTAGACCAAGGCTAGCAGACAGAACAATGCAATGTATGCCTGCAAAGCATGGATTTTGACACCACTGATACACCAGGGGTCAGCAAGAGATAACAAACTGATCAAAATGTGGCCTTGATTTTTTTTGGGCACACCAAAATTGTGTCAATAATTTGGCTATGACACCCCAAAAAAAATTGGAGTACTAAAATGTTAAGATATTTAGCGCAATGATATGCGATGTGTGTGGCGTACAACTCACAGTAATAAATATAAGAACTGTAACTAAATGTTTTGGGCCAGCTACAGATTTTTGGGGCAGCAAAAAAATTTTAAGACACTACAAAATATTAGATAGTACCAAAAAAAGGACAGATTTTTTGAGCACTCAGATTAAAACATTAGATTTTAACGCTCTTGTATTGCAATGACCTGGCTGTAATCTGCAGTTTGACCAAGCAAATAAATGTAGAAAAAAGGGGGCTATGGATTGCTTTAGAATAAAATGAGCAGGTATAAGCTGCAAAAAAAAATTGCCACGGATAACTGCAGCTAGGTATATCTAAAATCCACAGCAACAGACAATAATGGAGCCTTTTGATGTATGCAGGGAGATCTATAGACTCACATGCAGTGCCTGCAAGCCTTGCAGTGATGTGGATATGTGCACATAGACTCCCCTGCCTGACTAGCACAATTAAAAACTAGGCCCAATGTTAAGGAGCGGTTCTCCTAGACTTGTAATGCCCATACACGAAGTGCATGGGCTGACCAACATTCCCCCATGAGGGGTACATTTTTGAAAACTATTTTATAGGCATCATAGACACTCTTGCCAAAAATTGGACTGGCTGTAGCAGCACATAACCCGTTAACCCTGCAGGCCTTGCACTGATGTGGATATATGCACATGGGCTCCCCTGCCTACCTAGCGCTGCAATCTCTGTACCTCCGAATTAGCCCTAGAAAGGACTGATAGTTTCTCAGGATTTGTGGACTGAACACTAGCAAACCCACACTAACTATTAAAAGGATAATTCTGGCCCTATCTCAGCAGCAGCTGTCCCTACACTAGCTAAGTCCAGAGCAGAATGCAGCGAGCAGGGCAGCGTCCGGTCTCTTATACCCCTGATGATGCTGTGCGGCCAGCCAATCACTGCAAGACCACAACAAAGATAGCTGCGGTTTTACAGTGCCTGGCAGACAATCCCTGCATGTTGATTGTGTCTCTAAAGTCTGCCAAAAATGCAGGGTGGAGACCCGAGCTCCCACCGAATAATCCCAGAAATACTCGGTGCTCGCCGAGTACACCGAGCATAGTGATATGCGGGTTAGTACCGAGTAGTGGCGAGCACGTGTCCTCATCACTAGCGTGCCAATCTCTGTAATGCCCAACCAACATGGCTGCGGCATTACAGTGTGTAGCAGACAATCCCTGCATGTTCTTTGGCTCTCTAAAGAGTGCCAAAAATGCAGGGAGGGGACCTGAGCTCCCGCTGAGCAACCCCAGAAATACTCAGTGAGCTCTGAGCATCTCGAGTAGTGAGATGCTCAGGCAAGTATCGAGTAGTGGCGAGCATGCTCACTCATCACAAGTAGCAACAGCAGTCACAGAAGCCGCGACAAAGATGTCACAGACTGCATTAACGTGAGAGCAATGCATCACACTAAAAATGACACCATCGCCTAGCCTGCTGAGTCTGTGATTGGGGTGCAAAAGTAATTGGAGATCCATGGCTTGTTCATATTGATGAAAGTTAGTCATTCTACACTTTCAGGGGACAAACGGATGCACTTATCCATCAGAACACCACCAGCAGCGCTGAAAACATGTTCTGATAAAACACTAGCTGCCGGGCATGACAATACCTCCAAGGTGTGACAGGCGAGCTAAGGCCACTCTTCCTTTTTTGATGACCAAAATGCAAAAGGATCCAAACTCCCCCTTCGGCATTGATATTGAGCTTGACATACCCCTGCACCATCCTCTCAAATCGTTCACAACATGTCAGCTTTGTATTCTGTTGTGAATTTGGATTCTGGGCTCCCCCGGTGGCTACGGGTGGAATTGAACTGGTGTTTTCATCTTCTCTGTTCACCTGTTCCCATCAAGATGTGGGAGTCGCTATATAACCTTGCTGCTCTGTTAGTTGCTTGCCGGTCATCAATGTTATCAGAAGCCTCTCTGTGCTTGTTCCTGCTCCTAGACAACTACTAGATAAGTTGGACTCTTGTCCATGTTTGTTTTTGCATTTTTGTTCCAGTTCACAGCTGTAGTTTCGTTACTGTGTCTGGAAAGCTCTTGTGAACAGGAATTGCCACTCTGGTGTTATGAGTTAATGCCAGAGTTTTAAAGTAATTCCTGGATGGTGTTTTGATAGGGTTTTAAGCTGACCATGAAAGTGTCCTTTCTGTCTTCTGCTATGTAGTAAGTGGACCTCAAATTTGCTAAACCTATTTTCATACTACGTTTGTTATTTCATCTTAATTCACCGCCAATACATGTGGGGGGCCTCTGTCTCCTTTTGGGGTATTTCTCTAGAGGTGAGCTAGGACTAATATTTTCCTCTGCTAGCATTATTTAGTCCTCCGGCTGGTGCTGGGCATCTAGAATCAACGTAGGCATGCTACCCGGCCACTGCTAGTTGTGCGTTAGGTTTAGTTCATGGTCAGCTCAGTTCCCATCTTCCAAGAGCTAGTTCCTATATATGCTGATGCTATGTTCTCTTGCCATTGAGAACATGACAGTTTGACCGGCCCACAAAGTGTTAATTGTTTGGGCTGAAGCAGGAGAAAAAGAAGTGTTTAAGGGAATTTTTTTTTTTTTTTTTTTTTCCCCTCAGAGTTTTGCTGCCTAGCCCTTAATTGCTGTCTAGCTGCTTCTTACCTCCTCTTAACCCTTGAATGGCTCTGTGTCCACCTGTTTGTAATGGATCTTCAGAGTGTAACTGCAGGTTTGAATAATCTCGCCACGAAGGTACAAAATTTGCAAGACTTTGTTTGTCATGCACCTGTATCTGAGCCGAGAATTCCTTGGCCGGAATTTTTCTCGGGGAATAGATCTGGGTTTCAGAATTTTCGAAATAATTGCAAATTATTTTTGTCCCTGAAATTTCGCTCTGCCGGAGACCCTGCACAGCAGGTCAGGATTGTGATTTCCTTGCTCCGGGGCGACCCTCAAGACTGGGCTTTTTCATTGACACCAGGGGATCCTGCGTTGCTCAATGTGGATGCGTTTTTTCTGGCCTTGGGGTTGCTTTATGACGAACCTCATGTGGAGCTTCAGGCAGAAAAAACTTTGATGTCCCTATCTCAGGGGCAAGATGAAGCGGAAATTTACTGTCAAAGATTCCGTAAATGGTCTGTGCTTACTCAGTGGAATGAGTGCGCCCTGGCGGCGACTTTCAGAGAGGGTCTCTCTGATGCCATTAAGGATGTTATGGTGGGGTTCCCTGTGCCTGCGGGTCTGAATGAGTCCATGACAATGGCTATTCAGATCGATAGGCGTTTGCGGGAGCGCAAACCAGTGCACCATCTGGCGGTGTCCACTGAGAAGTCGCCAGAGAGTATGCAGTGTGATAGAATTCTGTCCCGAAGCGAGCGGCAGAATTTTAGACGGAAAAATGGGTTGTGTTTCTATTGTGGTGATTCTACTCATGTTATATCAGCATGCTCTAAGCGCACTAAAAAGCTTGATAAATCTGTTTCCATTTGCACCTTACCGTCTAAGTTTATTCTATCTGTGACCTTGATTTGCTCTTTGTCATCTATTACCACGGACGCCTATGTCGACTCTGGCGCCGCTTTGAGTCTTATGGATTGGTCCTTTGCCAAACGCTGTGGGTATGATTTAGAGACTTTGGAGACTCTTATTCCTCTGAAGGGGATTGACTCCACCCCATTGGCTAATAATAAACCACAATACTGGACACAAGTAACTATGCGTATTAATCCGGATCACCAGGAGATTATTCGCTTTCTGGTGCTGTATAATCTACATGATGATTTGGTGCTAGGATTGCCTTGGCTGCAATCTCACAACCCAGTCCTCGACTGGAGAGCTATGTCTGTGTTGAGCTGGGGATGTAAGGGGGCTCATGGGGATGTACCTGTGGTTTCCATTTCATCATCTATTCCCTCTGAAATTCCTGAGTTCCTGTCTGACTATCGTGACGTCTTTGAAGAATCCAAGCTTGGTTCATTACCTCCGCACCGAGAGTGCGATTGTGCCATAGATTTAATCCCGGGTAGTAAATACCCAAAGGGTCGTTTATTTAATCTGTCTGTGCCTGAACATGCTGCTATGCGAGAATATATAAAGGAGTCCTTGGAAAAGGGACATATTCGTCCATCGTCATCTCCCTTAGGAGCCGGTTTTTTCTTTGTGTCAAAAAAAGACGGCTCTTTGAGACCATGTATCGATTATCGGCTTTTGAATAAAATCACTGTAAAATATCAATACCCATTGCCGTTGCTGACTGATTTGTTTGCTCGCATAAAGGGGGCCAAGTGGTTCTCTAAGATTGACCTTCGTGGGGCGTATAATTTGGTGCGAATCAGGCAGGGGGATGAGTGGAAAACCGCATTTAATACGCCCGAGGGCCACTTTGAGTATTTAGTGATGCCTTTTGGTCTTTCAAATGCTCCGTCAGTTTTCCAGTCCTTTATGCATGATATTTTTCGCGATTATTTGGATAAATTTATGATTGTGTATCTGGATGATATTCTGATTTTTTCGGATGACTGGGACTCTCATGTCCAGCAAGTCAGGAGGGTTTTCCAGGTTTTGCGGTCTAATTCTTTGTGTGTGAAGGGTTCTAAGTGTGTTTTTGGGGTACAGAGGATTTCCTTTTTGGGATATATTTTTTCTCCCTCTTCCATTGAAATGGATCCTGTCAAGGTTCAAGCTATTTGTGATTGGACGCAGCCCTCTTCTCTTAAGAGTCTTCAGAAATTTTTGGGCTTTGCTAACTTTTATCGTCGATTTATTGCTGGTTTTTCGGATATTGCTAAGCCATTGACCGATTTGACTAAGAAGGGTGCTGATGTTGCTGATTGGTCCCCTGACGCTGTGGAGGCCTTTCGGGAGCTTAAGCGCCGTTTTTCCTCTGCCCCTGTGTTGCGTCAGCCTGATGTTGCTCTACCTTTTCAGGTTGAGGTCGACGCTTCTGAGATCGGAGCTGGGGCAGTGTTGTCGCAGAAAAGTTCTGACTGCTCCGTGATGAGGCCTTGTGCCTTCTTTTCCCGTAAATTTTCGCCCGCTGAGCGGAATTATGATGTTGGGAATCGGGAGCTTTTGGCCATGAAGTGGGCTTTTGAGGAGTGGCGCCATTGGCTTGAGGGGGCCAGACATCAGGTGGTGGTATTGACTGACCACAAAAACTTGATTTATCTTGAGACCGCCAGGCGCCTGAATCCTAGACAGGCGCGCTGGTCATTATTTTTCTCTCGGTTTAATTTTGTGGTGTCATACCTACCGGGTTCTAAGAATGTTAAGGCGGATGCCCTTTCTAGGAGTTTTGAGCCTGACTCGCCTGGTAACTCTGAGCCCACAAGTATCCTTAAGGATGGAGTGGTATTGTCAGCCGTTTCTCCAGACCTGCGGCGGGCCTTGCAGGAGTTTCAGGCGGATAGACCGGATCGTTGCCCACCTGATAAACTGTTTGTTCCTGATGATTGGACCAGTAGAGTCATCTCTGAGGTTCATTCTTCTGCGTTGGCAGGTCATCCTGGCATTTTTGGTACCAGGGATTTGGTGGCAAGGTCCTTCTGGTGGCCTTCCCTGTCACGAGATGTGCGAGGCTTTGTGCAGTCTTGTGACGTTTGTGCTCGGGCCAAGCCTTGTTGCTCTCGGGCTAGTGGATTATTGTTGCCCTTGCCCATTCCTAAGAGGCCTTGGACACACATCTCGATGGATTTTATTTCAGATCTGCCTGTTTCTCAGAAGATGTCTGTCATCTGGGTGGTGTGTGACCGTTTCTCTAAGATGGTCCATTTGGTTCCTCTGCCCAAGTTGCCTTCTTCTTCCGAGTTGGTTCCTCTGTTTTTTCAAAATGTTGTTCGTTTGCATGGTATTCCTGAGAATATCATTTCTGACAGAGGGACCCAATTCGTGTCTAGATTTTGGCGGGCATTCTGTGCTAGGATGGGCATAGATTTATCTTTTTCGTCCGCTTTCCATCCTCAGACGAATGGCCAGACCGAGCGGACTAATCAGACCCTGGAGACATATCTGAGGTGTTTTGTGTCTGCTGACCAGGATGATTGGGTTGCTTTTTTGCCATTGGCAGAGTTCGCTCTCAATAATCGGGCCAGCTCTGCCACTTTGGTGTCCCCGTTTTTCTGTAATTCGGGGTTTCATCCTCGATTTTCCTCTGGTCAGGTGGAATCTTCGGATTGTCCTGGAGTGGATGCTGTGGTGGAGAGATTGCATCAGATCTGGGGGCAGGTGGTGGACAATTTGAGGTTGTCCCAGGAGAAGACTCAGCTTTTTGCCAACCGCCACCGTCGTGTTGGTCCTCGGCTTTGTGTTGGGGATTTGGTGTGGTTGTCTTCTCGTTTTGTCCCTATGAGGGTCTCTTCTCCTAAGTTTAAGCCTCGGTTCATCGGCCCGTATAAGATATTGGAGATTCTTAACCCTGTTTCCTTCCGTTTGGACCTCCCTGCATCCTTCTCTATTCATAACGTTTTTCATCGGTCATTATTGCGCAGGTATGAGGTACCGGTTGTGCCTTCCGTTGAGCCTCCTGCTCCGGTGTTGGTTGAGGGTGAGTTGGAGTACGTTGTGGAGAAAATCTTAGACTCTCGTGTTTCCAGACGGAGACTCCAGTATCTGGTCAAGTGGAAGGGATACGGCCAGGAGGATAATTCTTGGGTGAATGCATCTGATGTTCATGCCTCTGATCTGGTTCGTGCCTTTCATAGGGCCCATCCTGATCGCCCTGGTGGTTCTGGTGAGGGTTCGGTGCCCCCTCCTTGAGGGGGGGGTACTGTTGTGAATTTGGATTCTGGGCTCCCCCGGTGGCTACGGGTGGAATTGAACTGGTGTTTTCATCTTCTCTGTTCACCTGTTCCCATCAAGATGTGGGAGTCGCTATATAACCTTGCTGCTCTGTTAGTTGCTTGCCGGTCATCAATGTTATCAGAAGCCTCTCTGTGCTTGTTCCTGCTCCTAGACAACTACTAGATAAGTTGGACTCTTGTCCATGTTTGTTTTTGCATTTTTGTTCCAGTTCACAGCTGTAGTTTCGTTACTGTGTCTGGAAAGCTCTTGTGAACAGGAATTGCCACTCTGGTGTTATGAGTTAATGCCAGAGTTTTAAAGTAATTCCTGGATGGTGTTTTGATAGGGTTTTAAGCTGACCATGAAAGTGTCCTTTCTGTCTTCTGCTATGTAGTAAGTGGACCTCAAATTTGCTAAACCTATTTTCATACTACGTTTGTTATTTCATCTTAATTCACCGCCAATACATGTGGGGGGCCTCTGTCTCCTTTTGGGGTATTTCTCTAGAGGTGAGCTAGGACTAATATTTTCCTCTGCTAGCATTATTTAGTCCTCCGGCTGGTGCTGGGCATCTAGAATCAACGTAGGCATGCTACCCGGCCACTGCTAGTTGTGCGTTAGGTTTAGTTCATGGTCAGCTCAGTTCCCATCTTCCAAGAGCTAGTTCCTATATATGCTGATGCTATGTTCTCTTGCCATTGAGAACATGACAGTATTCCGTTCTGCTGGTGCATGGGCTGGTCTAAAAAATTTATTTCATGACTCACAGAAATTACTTATGCTACTTACACTGCTGCTGCTACTGCATTTACATTCATGACTTGACATTCCTGGGGTTGGAAGTCTATAACTGCGATGAAAACTGTGTGCCTCACTGCCGTTATGGGGACAACCACTATTAAGATTGTCTACAATCATGCTTTGATACTCCAGCATGCGCGTGTCCCTTTCCAAGGGTGGGAAGCATCTGGCAAAATTTATCCTTGAACCATGGATCTAAAAGAATGTCAACTCTTTAGTCAGCACTATTTCTAATCCTAACAATATGGGCATCATATTGCAGATAGTGCAGCAAGAAGGCGCTCATGTGTCGGGCATTTCCATGAGGTCCAAGTCCATGGTGTATTGCTGGCGGGTTAACACTCAAGCTTGCTTCCTCCATCCCCTCCCTCCAACCAAGGACAACAGAGAGGGGATTATTATCCTCTTGATCTCCTGACCGTTGTGCCCATTACCTCTTTATCCTTGTCCTTCTCTATTTGTTCCCTGGCTCTTGCACCTTCACTAACAGTTTGTCTGGTATCATGTTGATACTTAACTAAATGAACAATCAGTATTTATTTTCTGAGAAAGTGGGCTTGCACAACAGTATTAGTCCAAACTATTTTGATTAGGAAATTGGGCCTGGTGCCTGCACAACAATATTAGCCCAAACGATTTTGATTAGGTAAACTAGCCTCCCGAGTCCTGACTGCAGCACAGTATTAGCCCAAGCGATTTTGATTAGAAAAAGGGGCCTGGTGCCTACACCCTAATATTAGCCTTAACGATTTTGATTAGCAAATTAGGCCTCCTGACTGCCCTCCAATTTTAGCTCAAACAATTTTGATTTGGAAATGGGGCCTCTTCCCTGCACTCCAACATTAGCTCAAACGATTTTGATTAGGAAATGGGGCTTCCTCAGTCCTGACTGCAACACAGTATTAGCACAAACAATTTTGATTAGGAAATGAGGCCTGGTGCTTGCACCCTTATATTAGCTTAGCCCTAACTGTTTAGATTAGCAAATGGGGCATCCTGGCTGCACCCCAATATTAACCCAAAGCATTTTGATTAGCAAATGGGGCCTCTTGCCTGAACCCCAATATTAGCTCTAAAGATTTTGATTAGGAAATGAGACCTGATGCCTGCACCCCAATATTAGCCCAAATGATTTTGATTAGCAAATGTGACCTCCCGAATCCTGACTGCAACACAGTATTATCCCAAATGATTTTTAGCAGGAAATGTGGACTCCGGCCTGCACGACACTATTAGCACAAACTAGTTAGATATTGGAAGGTCGATTTCACACAGTACAGGATCCTATCTAACTATATAACAGCAGCACCAGCACAAGCAGCCTCTGCACTGTTATGCTGACAACATGTCCACTTTTTATATGGAGAGGGACATGTGACTTCAGCAGCCAATGATAAAAGCCATTGTGTCTGGGCTTTGTGGATTGTTTCTCTGCCCTAATTCACAGTACACACATTAAGTTAATGTAAAAAAATAGTAATAATTTAAACTCTGCCTCTCCACTAACCTTTACACATCCCCTCCACTCATGAAACATGTCTCGCCTTCTCATCATACAGAACCACTAACCTAGCTAAAGTCCTAACAAAAGTAGTAGTGAAAACGCAATCATTTACTGAACTGTGATGGAATTTTGTCAATATATCACATACTAAACGGTTAACTGGTAGGCTGAAAGATCTTTGTATGCAAGTCAATGACCTGCAGGGTGCGAATGAAGGAAGTGAGTACACAGCGATCATGATTTCTGCAGCAGCACATCCAGGCTAGGATAGTGTTCGAGAAATTGCTGTACCACCAGGTTGAGGACATGAGCCATGCAAGGCACATGTGAGGTTGACCCAGCATAGGGCCGACACCAGGTTTGCACCGTTATCGCACATGGCTTTCCCTAGCTCCAGGTTCAGTAGAGACAGTGATTTCTCAAACTCAGCCTGGATAGCTGTCCACACATCTTGAGCTGTGTGACTGCGATCTCCAAGGCATATTAATTTAAACACTGCCTGATTGCAGTGAGCCCTGGCTGCACAGTACGGAGGTGGGGAGGATTCACTCTGCACTGTTGGAATGCTTTTTTCATTAATTGAGAGGTTGAGGGTGCAGATGGAGGACCTAGAGAAGGTGGAGGAGGCAAAAACAATGGAACAAGTGTTGGATAGAGAGGTTTGTCCTGCAAGCCTTGGTGATTCCGAGTCTTGTGGAGCAGCCTCTTGTCCGCTTACCTCTACAGCCACCTGAGTCACCCAGTGCCTAGTCAGCGAGATGTAACGCCCCTGCCCATGTTTGCTCGGCCAAGCGTCAGTGCTGAAATGTACCCTGGCAGACATAGATTTTTTTCAGGGAATGAGTGATGTTGTCTGCAACATGCTGGTGTGCAGGCACAGCTTTCTTAGAGAAATAATGGCGACTGGGCAACTGGTACTGGGGTCTGCAAGGCCCATCAGCTTTCAGAAATTGTCTGCATCCTCCTGAGGGAAAGACAGCATTTCCGTGGCCAACAGATTGGGGATTATGGAGTTCAAGCTCTTAGGAGGAAGCATTCTTTTACATAACCACAACTGTGGGCCGGAGGGCTGGCTGCTGTGCTGAGAAAGGGTGGAGTAGGGTAAACATGGCAAACTGTTGGACTGTGAGCGAGGTGAAGGCTAAGATGTTGTGGTGGATTGAGAAATATGTGCTGTACTTGGTGAAACAAAAACAGCAGGCATCTCCACTTTCATAACAGCCGATGGGCTCTCACTCATCCAGACTGTAGGGGTAAACAAGTGGAGATTTTTCCGCCGGATACCTGTGTGAGAACACTTGCAACTGTGATGGAGGAGGAAGAAGCAGCACATGCAGTTGATAGGACGGCTGATGGTTGGCAAGGCCCGCTAGTTCGCATTTTAGCAGAGTTAGAAGTTAGATTTCCAGACTAACACATGTTGATTGCCCATTGGCCGGTTCATGCATGTAGTAGTCAAATTATTGCAATTTTTGCCTCTACTGAGTCATTTTTTCAAAGTTAGCAGAAAATGTGAGTTGGGTCATCTTTTGCATTCTCAAAAAAGGCTCTTGATGCCCCTGCGAACTGCAGACTTGTAGCCGCTGCTGGCAACAGCCAGAGTTGTGGTTGAAGATGCAGTGCTTCTTGTGATTGCAACAGTCTGTGTTTGTGTGAAATAATGCAACGTAACCTCCTCATCTTCCTCTTCCTCCAGCTCTGCTGCTGAGCTACTCAGCTCCGTGCCTCTGGGTTCATAACAAGTGGGATCTACCTCATTGTCATCCTCTCTGTGCTCCCACTCCTCAGCCTAAGAGTCACCCTCCTCCTCTTCCTGCCCTGACAGCATAGATCAGTCCACATGCGCCTCTGGTATATGAGTCTCATTAGGATCACCTCCATCCCTGGGGGTTAACATCTGGTGATGAGGGTCAAGATTCTGCTCGTACCCAACTTCATCCGACCCCAGAACCAACAGTAAAAGTTTTGGCCATTAGTGCAGATGCTTTCCTCTTCTGGATTCTGTGAATCTTTGGAGTAGACCTAAGATGCCCATGGAATAAAATGTGTGAACAGCTTTGCAGACTTAACTATCTGTGGTTCCCACAGTCAATTGGGTGGTAGGAAAGTTGTGTTGCGGGGGAAACAATGGTAATTGGGGTGCCACCTCTGAGTATTATACTTTGTGTGATGTTGAGGTAGAGGAGGCGATGACAGTACTTGCCATCCACTGGAGCACATACTCTTTCTGACCATCATTCACAAGGCGTACTGCTGTGTGGCTGCATAAGAAAGGGAGTCAAGTAGCCTGTCTAGAAACAGATATTGTCAGTTGCCTTTGGATAGGAAGAGATGGTGTTTGTTCAGTAGACCTTGCAGTAACATTACCACCTAACCCACGTACACATCGAACATCAAGCCTCTTCCCCCTTCCACCACAACCTTGCTTTTTCTCCACTCATGTTCTATGTACCCTTCCCCTCTTTTAATCAGCTGTTTCACAACCCTTGGCCCAGACCTGTCAGTCACCTGTCACTAAATTAACAATCAGCATTTATTTGCTGAGATAGTGTGTCTGGATGACACCATTAGCAGAAAGGATTCAGATTCAGCTATGTAGGCTTGTATCTGAACAACACTATTAGCAGAAAGGATTTAGATTCAGAAATGTGGCATGTTGTCTCTGGACCACACTATTAGCAGAAAGGAGTCAGATTCAGAAATGTAGGCTTGTGTCTGAAAAACACCATTAGCAGAAAGGATTTAGACTCAGAAATGTGGCATGGTGTCTCACCCACACTATTAGAACAAACTATTTAGATTATAAAATGTGACCTGGTCACTGGTCCACACTATTAGCAAGAACGATTTAGATTCTGAAATGGTGAATGGCCCACACTATCAGCAGAAAGAATTTAGATTCTGAAATGTGGTCTCCTGGCTGGACCACACTATAAGCACAAACTATTTAGATTCTGAAATGTGGCCTGGTGTATTGCCCACACTATTAGCCAAAAGTATTTAGATTCTGAAATGTAGCCGGGTGTCTCACCCACACAATTAGCAGAAACAATTTAGATGCTAGAAGGCCAATTTTACACAGGATCTGAACTGATTTGACTACTTGCAGCAGCAACAGGAGCAGCCTCTCACTGACAAAATGGCACAAAAACTACATGTCCGCCTTTTATATGGAGAGGGATATGTGACTTCGGCAGCCAATGACAGAAGCCCTTGTCTGGATGTTTTGGATGGTTTCTGCACCCTGATTGGCTGCTGTTATCTCCACACATTAATAAAAAAAGAATAACAACCTCTCCCCACCCTCTCCCATAATCAAACACGTACCCTTCATGCTCATCATACAGCACCACTATCCTAGCCAAAGTCCTAACAAAAGCATAAGTGGAGCTCAATCATTTACCGAACTTTGACCGAACTTTGCTGATTTTGAGAAAAATGCTCGGAAATCTGAACACGAATCCGAATGGGCAATATTCATGCCAACTTTGAGATTGGCAAAGGTTTTCCAAGTTCATTCATCTCTAATCAGCAGGTTCAATTGTTTCAAAGGAAACTATAAGTAATGTTCAACCTCCATAACCTGTATGCACACAAACCACGCAAGACTCCATTGCTGAACAAAAAGTATGTTCAAGCATGTTTAAAGTTTGCTTAGCAACATTTAGACAAGCCTTTGAAATACTGGGAGAATATATGACCTTTTTGGATGCTAAGCTAACATACAAACATACATGTTTGGAGACCAAAAGGCACTGCATATCACCCGAAAAACACCATACCAACAGAAAAGTTTGGAAGTGGGAACAACATGGTGTGTGGCTGTTCTTCAGCATGCAAACTTCATATATAGTGGCTTGCAAAAGTATTAACACCCTTGGCATTTTTGGCGTTTTGCTCACTCACAACCTGGAATTTTGCAGGGTTTTTTTAGGGTTTTCATCAGTTCATGTAAAAAACTCTTGGGGGTTCAGAAAATTTTGAAAGCTTTTTATTCATTTTTTTCAGTTGTGTGGCAATTAAAAACACCAATTTTGGTATATTTTTTAATTAAATTTTAGCTACCATGCCAAATAAATAATATAACATGTTTATCAAATAGATTGAGATGTTACAGCTGCAGCGATAACAATGATGTGCACATATTTCTATTTTTTAAAATTTTCACATAAAACAATTTTTTAAATGGCAAAACTATTTTTTCTACTTTATGTTGTAATATATTTGTAAACATTTTAGGGGACTTGAACTTCAGTGAGTTCGATTACTCATATAATACACTGCAATACCTCATTATTAGGCCACTTTGTACAGTCAGTATTTGGTCAGTATTTCACATCAGTATTTGTAAGCCAAAACCTGGAATGGGTGAAAAATACCAAAGTGGTGATTGTTTCACTCCTGGTTTTGGCTTACAAATACTGATGTGAAATACTGATTAAATACTGCACGTGTGAATGTAGCCTTATAGCGTATTAGGCCTGTCCGCAAAACACTGACAGCCTGACAGGCATTCTATTATACAATACCTTAGATACAATCTCTGAGACGTTAGATAGCTATGGGACCATTGTTAGGTCCTTAGAAAGCCATCAGCACTCAATAGGCGGTAGAGGGAGCCCACTCCCTCTGTCAAATCATCTAGATGATGCAATCACTATTAACTGTGTTATGTAAAGGGTTAAACTATTAGGATCGGCCCTAGCACAACAACCAGCAGTTGAGACAGAAGCAGGGATCATTACTTCAGCCCCAATCCTGTTGCTGCTGATTTCGCAGATGCTCTTATAGCAACTACAAAATCGTCCTGACAAAAATGTCACAGTGGGAACTGAAATTCTTTGGAATAGTATTCTGTTGTGAATTCTGCTTTTGGGCTCCCTCCGGTGGTTGTAGGTGGTAATGCAGTTGCCCCTGAGTTTCAGTCCTGGTCAGGTGTATCTGCTGATTGCAGATCTGACTGGGGTATTTAGGCGTGCAGGATTCATTAGTCCTTGCCAGTTGTCAATTGTTGTTGGGAGGTGTAGGACCTCTGCCTGGTTCCTCCTGCCTTTCTGCCAAATCAGCAAAGATAAGTGTCTGGTTCTTTTTCCCTGTGGCACACATGTTGTGTGCTTCACAATTCAGTGCTATTCTTTGTGTTTTCTTGTCCAGCTTAGATTGTGTCAGTATTTTCTCAGTCTTGCTGGATTCTCTGGAGTGGCAGATATACATTCCATGTCTTTAGTTAGATTGTGGAACTTTTTGTATTATCTGCTGTGGATATTTTTGGAAGGGTTTTAATACTGACCGCCTAGTTATCTGTCCTATCCTTTCCTATTTAGCTAGAGTGGCCTCTTTTGCTAAATCCTGTTTCCTACCTGAGTGTGTCTATTCTTCTCCTACTCACAGTCATTATTCGTGGGGGGCTGCCTATCCTTTGGGGGTCTGCTCTGAGGCAAGATAGCACTCCCATTTCCATCTATAGGGGTATTTAGTCCTCCGGCTGTGTCGAGGTGTCTAGGGAGTGTTAGGCACACCCCACGGCTACTTCTAGTTGCGGTGTTAGTTCAGGATTGCGGTCAGTACAGGTTCCACCGATTCCAGAGAAAGTTTCATGCGGCTCCAAGGTCACCAGATCATAACAGTACAACTGGCCCATAATGAGTTAAATGCATCTCAGAAGAAGGGAAGAAAAGTGTTGAGCCATTTTTTTTTTCTGCAGTCTGTTTTGTCTTTTTTTCCCTCTTTATTTATGGGTGGCTGAGGAGTCTTGTGCCAGCATGGATGTTCAGGAATTAGCTTCTCGTGTAGACCAGCTTGCTGCTAGTGTACAGGGTATTTCTGATTATATTGTTCAGACTCCAGCTTTAGAACCGAAGATTCCTACTCCTGATTTGTTTTTTGGTGATAGGTCCAAATTTTTGGGGTTTAAAAATAATTGTAAATTGTTTTTTGCTCTGAGACCGCGATCCTCCGGTGATTCCATTCAGCAGGTTAAAATTGTCATCTCCCTGCTGTGTGGTGATCCACAGGATTGGGCATTTTCCCTGGAATCTGGGAATCCGGCCTTGCTTAATGTAGATTCCTTTTTTCAGGCTTTAGGTTTATTATATGATGAACCTAATTCTGTGGATCAAGCAGAGAAAACCTTGTTGGCCCTGTCTCAGGGTCAAGAGGCGGCAGAATTGTTTTGTCAGAAATTTAGAAAATGGTCTGTGTTGACTAAATGGAATGATGATGCTTTGGCGGCAATTTTTAGAAAGGGTCTTTCTGAATCCGTTAAAGATGTTATGGTGGGGTTTCCCACGCCTTCCGGTCTGAGTGATTCTATGTCTCTGGCCATTCAGATTGATCGGCGCTTGCGGGAGCATAGAACTGTGCGCGCTGTGGCGTCGTCCTCAGAGCCAATTCCTGAACCAATGCAGTGTGATAGGATTTTGTCTAGAACGGAACGACAAGGATTCAGACGTCAGAATGGGTTGTGTTATTATTGTGGCGACGCTTCTCATGTCATTTCAGTCTGCCCTAAGCGGACAAAGGGGATCGCTACCATCAGTACTGTACAACCTAAATTTCTGTTATCGGTGTCCTTGATTTGCTCATTGTCATCATTCTCTGTCATGGCGTTTGTGGATTCAGGCGCCGCCTTGAACTTAATGGATTTTGAGTTTGCCAGGTGTTGTGGTTTTCCCTTGCAGCCTTTGCAGAACCCTATTCCTTTAAGGGGGATTGATGCTACACCTTTGGCTAAAAATAAGCCTCAGTTTTGGACACAGGTGACCATGCACGTGGCGCCAGCCCATCATGAAGATTGTTGATTTCTGGTGTTGCATAATTTGCATGATGTTATCGTGCTGGGTTTCCCGTGGTTGCAGGTACATAATCCTGTATTGGATTGGAAATCTATGTCTGTGACTATTTGGGGTTGTCAGGGGGTTCATAATGATGTCCCTTTGATGTCAATCTCCTCTTCTTCCTCTTCTGAAATTCCAGAGTTTTTCTCTGATTTTCAGGATGTATTCGATGAGCCCAAGTCCAGTTCCCTTCCACCGCACAGGGACTGTGATTGTGCTATTGACTTGATTACAGGCAGTAAGTTTCCTAAGGGTCGACTTTTCAACCTGTCTGTGCCTGAACATACCGCCATGCGGAGTTATGTTAAGGAGTCTTTGGAGAAAGGGCATATTCGGCCATCTTCTTCACCGTTAGGAGCAGGGGTTTTTTTTGTTGCTAAGAAGGATGGCTCCTTGAGACCTTGTATTGATTATCGCCTCTTGAATAAGATCACAGTCAAGTTTCAATACCCTTTACCTTTGCTTTCCGATTTGTTTGCTAGGATTAAGGGGGCTAGTTGGTTTACTAAGATTGACCTTCGGGGGGGCATATAATATTGTTCGTATTAAACAGGGTGATGAATGGAAAACTGCGTTTAATACGCCCGAAGGCCATTTTGAATACCTTGTGATGCCATTCGGGCTCACTAGCGCTCCATCTGTTTTTCAATCCTTCATGCATGATATCTTCCGGACTTATATTGATAAATTCTTGATTGTATATTTGGACGATATTTTTATTTTTTCCAATGATTGGAAGTCTCATGTGGAACAGGTCAGGATGGTATTTCAGATCCTTCGTGACAATGCTTTGTTTGTAAAGGGGTCTAAGTGTCTCTTTGGGGTGCAGAAGGTTTCTTTTTTGGGCTTTATTTTTTCTTCCTCATCTATGGAGATGGATCCGGTTAAGGTTCAGGCCATTCATGATTCGATTCAACCCACATCCGTGAAGAGCCTTCAGAAATTTTGGGGTTTTGCAAATTTTAATCACCGTTTCATTGCTAACTTCTCCAGCGTGGTTAAACCCTTGACTGATTTGACGAAAAAAGGCGCTGATGTGGCGAATTGGTCCTCTGCGGCTGTCTCTGCCTTTCAGGAGCTTAAACGCAGATTTACTTCTGCTCCGGTGTTGCGCCAACCAGATGTTTCTCTTCCGTTTCAGGTTGAGATTGATGCTTCTGAGATTGGGGCAGGGGCCGTTTTGTCTCAGAGGGATTCTGTTGGTTCTTTGATGAAATCGTGTGTCTTCTTCTCCCGCAAGTTTTCGCCTGCTGAATGCAATTATGATGTCGGCAATCGGGAGTTGTTGGCTATGAAGTGGGCGTTTGAGGAGTGGCGACATTGGCTTGAGGGAGCTAAGCACCGTATTGTGGTCCTGACCGATCGTAAGAATTTGATTTACCTCGAGTCTGCCAAACGGCTTAGTCCTAGACAGGCTCGATGGTCCTTGTTTGTTTCCCGTTTTGATTTCGTGGTTTCGTATCTTCTGGGTTCTAAGAATATTAAGGCTGATGCCCTTTCTAGGAGTTTTTTGCCTGATTCTCCTGAGGCCCTTGAACCGGTCGGCATTCTGAAAGAAGGGGTAGTCCTTTCTGCCATTTCCCCTGATTTACGGTGGGTTCTTCAGGAATTTCAGGCTGATAGACCTGACCGCTGTCCTGTGGGGAAATTGCTTGTTCCTGACAGATGGACTAGTAGAGTGATTTCTGAGGTTCACTGTTCTGTGTTGGCTGGTCATCCTGGTAATTTTGGTACCAGAGATTTGGTTGGTAGGTCCTTTTGGTGGCCTTCGTTGTCACGTGATGTGCGTTCTTTTGTGCAGTCCTGTGGGACTTGTGCGTGGGCCAAGCCTTGTTGTTCCCGTGCTAGTGGGTTACTTTTGCCATTGCCGGTCCCTGAGAGGCCCTGGATGCATATTTCTATGGATTTTATTTCTGATCTTCCGGTTTCCCAGAGGATGTTGGTTATCTGGGTTGTTTGTGACCGGTTTTCTAAGATGGTTCATTTGGTGCCTTTGCCTAAATTGCCTTCCTCTTCAGAGTTGGTTCTGTTGTTTTTTCAGCATGTGGTTCGTTTGCATGGTATTCCGGAGAATATTGTGTCCGACAGAGGTTCCCAGTTTGTTTCTAGGTTTTGGCGGGCCTTTTGTGCTAGGCTGGGCATTGATTTGTCTTTTTCTTCTGCATTCCATCCTCAGACAAATGGCCAGACCGAGCGAACTAATCAGACTTTGGAGACTTATTTGAGATGCTTTGTGTCTGCCGATCAGGATGATTGGGTGGCCTTTTTGCCATTGGCCGAGTTTGCCCTTAATAATTGGGCTAGTTCGGCTACTTTGGTTTCGCCTTTTTTTGTAATTTTGGTTTTCATCCTCGTTTTTCTTCTGGGCAGGTTGAGCCTTCTGACTGTCCTGGTGTGGATTCTGTGGTTGACAGGTTGCAGCAGATTTGGGCTCATGTGGTGGACAATTTGGTGTTGTCTCAGGAGGAGGCTCAACGTTTTGCTAACCGTCATCGGTGTGTTGGTTCCCGGCTTCGGGTTGGGGATTTGGTTTGGTTGTCTTCCCGTCATGTTCCTATGAAGGTCTCTTCCCCTAAGTTTAAGCCTCAGTTTATTGGTCCTTATAGGATTTCTGAGATTATTAATCCAGTGTCTTTTCGATTGGCGCTTCCGGCCTCTTTTGCTATCCATAATGTCTTCCATAGATCTTTATTGCGGAAATATGTGGTGCCCGTTGTTCCCTCTGTTGATCCTCCGGCCCCTGTGTTGGTTGATGGGGAGTTGGAGTATGTGGTTGAGAAGATTTTGGATTCTCGTTTTTCGAGGCGGAGGCTTCAGTACCTTGTCAAATGGAAGGGTTATAGCCAGGAGCATAATTCTTGGGTTTTTGCTTCTGATGTCCATGCTGCTGATTTGGTTCATGCTTTTCATCTGGCTTGTCCTGATCGGGCTGGGGGCTCTGGTGAGGGTTCGGTGACCCCTCCTCAAGGGGGGGTACTGTTGTGAATTCTGCTTTTGGGCTCCCTCCGGTGGTTGTAGGTGGTAATGCAGTTGCCCCTGAGTTTCAGTCCTGGTCAGGTGTATCTGCTGATTGCAGATCTGACTGGGGTATTTAGGCGTGCAGGATTCATTAGTCCTTGCCAGTTGTCAATTGTTGTTGGGAGGTGTAGGACCTCTGCCTGGTTCCTCCTGCCTTTCTGCCAAATCAGCAAAGATAAGTGTCTGGTTCTTTTTCCCTGTGGCACACATGTTGTGTGCTTCACAATTCAGTGCTATTCTTTGCATTTTCTTGTCCAGCTTAGATTGTGTCAGTATTTTCTCAGTCTTGCTGGATTCTCTGGAGTGGCAGATATACATTCCATGTCTTTAGTTAGATTGTGGAACTTTTTGTATTATCTGCTGTGGATATTTTTGGAAGGGTTTTAATACTGACCGCCTAGTTATCTGTCCTATCCTTTCCTATTTAGCTAGAGTGGCCTCTTTTGCTAAATCCTGTTTTCTACCTGAGTGTGTCTATTCTTCTACTCACAGTCATTATTCGTGGGGGGCTGCCTATCCTTTGGGGGTCTGCTCTGAGGCAAGATAGCACTCCCATTTCCATCTATAGGGGTATTTAGTCCTCCGGCTGTGTCGAGGTGTCTAGGGAGTGTTAGGCATACCCCACGGCTACTTCTAGTTGCGGTGTTAGTTCAGGATTGCGGTCAGTACAGGTTCCACCGACTCCAGAGAAAGTTTCATGCGGCTCCAAGGTCACCAGATCATAACAGTATTCCCCTATATGCATTTATGTTCTGTCCTTCCTTCACTATTCCCGTAGAATTCTAGAAAAAGTAAATGCTCCACCCATTTGTGTTATATTTTACACACTATATTCGCTATCCTCTGGTGCTAGTCTGTCTCTTTATTTAATGTGACGCTTTCTTATAAATTTATAATGCTTCCTTAAAGTAAGATTATCATTTTCTGAATACGAAAAAATTAATACAGTATTCAAATAAGAAGGAAAAAAAGTACAGAATTTATCCTTAATAACACGCACTTTCCAATAAATTACTTGTAAACTGCAGTAGACAGACAGCACTCCCAATGGCAAATGTCTTTTCACGTGAATACAAGCTTCCTCAAAGTTTCCATTTAATTAATAGTATATTCAATTGTTTAAATGGTAAATATCAGAAACAAATAAGAGAGCAGAAAACCTAATATTGCTATTATATTAATAATAATAAATATAAACATGATATGGCCCATGTAATCTACCTCTACAAATTTCTATACACAGCTAAAAAATCAAAGATTACATTGGATAACTTATGCTGCATTCCACAGATCGTTCATTCATAAATCTCTTTGACCTGATAAGGCTGCCAGATTACTGTGATATATCATGTCAGAGTGGCTGCATTTTTTTTTATAAACTTTAATTTAATCTCCACCCACCTAACCTTATTTACAGCTTATCACTGTCCTCCTTCTTCTGAGCTCTTACACTTCTCAGTACAAGCTGCAGTTGTTGGTCAGGCTAGAAGGTGGAAGATAATCTGCACTTGTTTTTTTTTCAATCTTAATATCGGGATTATGCAGCCATTCTGACATAGATTTTCAAAGCAAATACAACAGCCTCATCCGGTCTAACACGTATTAATACAATAGCATGTTAAAGTTTTGGTACCCCTGGTCAAAATAACTGTTATTGTGAACAGTTAAGCAAGCTGAAGATGAAATGATCTCTAAAAGGCCTAAAGTTAAAGTAGACACATTTCCATGGTATTTTAGACAAAAATATACATATATTTTTTCGTCTTTAACATTTTAAAAGCTACATAATGGAAAATTAGCCAATACAAATGTTTGAGCACCCTGTATGGTGAGTATTTAGTAGCACCCCCTTTTAAAATGATCACAGCTTGTAAGCGCTTTTTGTAGCCAGCCAAGAGTCTTTCAATTCTTGTTTGAGGGATTTTCATCCATTCTTCCTTGGAAAATTGTTCCAGTTCTGTGAGATTCTGGGCTCACCTTGCATGCACTGCTATTTTGAGGTTTAACACATATTTTCAATAATCTTCAGATCAGGGGACTGTGAGGGCCATTGTAAAACCTTCAGCTTGCACATTTTGAGGTAGTCTATTGTTAATTTTGACGTGTGTTTAGGATCACTATCCATTTGTAGAAGCCATCTTTTTTCAACTTCAGCTTTTTAACAGATGGTGTTGTGTTTGTAAAAAGAATTTGTTTAAACTTAATTGAATCCATTCTTCCCTCTACCTGTGAAATGCTCCCCATGCCATTGACTGTAACACAACCCCAAAGCATGATTGCGCCACCCCCATGCTTAGTGATTAGCGAGGTGTTCTTTTCCTGAAATTCTGTACCCTTTTTTCTCCACACATGACTTTCATCATTGTGACCAAAGAATTATTTTTTCAATTTTATCGGTCCACAGGACTTATTTCCAAAATGCATAAGGCTTGTTTAGATGTTTTTTCATACTTCTGATGCTGAATTTTATAGTGAGGATGCAGGAGAAGTTTTCTTCTGATGGCTCTTTCATGAAGGCCACATTTGTATAGGTGTCGCAGAACAGTAGAACAATGTACTGCAACTCCAGAGTCTGCTAAATTTTTCTGAAGGTGTTTTGCAGTAAAGCGGGAATTCTGATTTGCTTCTCTAGCAATCCTATGAGCAGCTCTCACTGAAATTGTGCTTGGTCTTCAAGACATTATCTTGACCTCCATTTTTCCTGTTAACTGCCATTTCTTAATTGCAGTACATTTCAAACTGAGAAAAGGGCAACTTGAAAACGCTTTGCTATCTTCTTATAGCCTTCTCCTGTTTAGTGGGCCTCCACCATTTTCATTTTCAGAGTGCTAGGCAGCTGCTTAGAAGAACCTATGGCTGCTGTTTTTTGGCACAAATTTAGAGAAGGCTGTGCTTTTATAAAACTGTGAAATTTGCATCTACTGGCTTTTCCTAACGATGATAATGAACAAGCCATAACCATAACAGGCTAATTAAGGTCTGAAAACTTGGTCTAAGTTATCTGAGCACACAAATCTCCAAGGGTGCCCAAACTTTTGAAATAGCCCATTTTCCTTTTAGTAATTTTTAAAATGTAAAAAATGGCAATATTATTTTTTGTGAATAAAAAACAAAGGAAAAGTGTCATCTTTAACTTTGGCCTTTTAAAAATCGTTTAATCTTCAACTTGATTAACTATTTACAATAAAAGTAATTTCGACCAGGGGTACCCAAACTTTTACATGCCACTGTAATATATACAGCTTGCATCTTAAAAACTGGTGGCAGATCCATTATAATATTAATTATTTAATCTTAATATTCTTTTATTTATATTGATTTTCATATTGCAAACTGTGTGTTAAAGTATTCTGCAGTTCACTCCTTCTGTCATGTTTTGTTGTACATAAACTTTGCTGTAACTATAATATAAAATGCCTGCAAAGTGGCTTTTAAAACTAAGTATAACATGCTGTGTTATAAATTAAAACAATACATATTAAATAAGCACTATAGATCTTACCCATGAAGTAGAAAAAAGTTAGAAAAGTACATATTTTTTTATTTGGGATATTTTTAATTATAAATACAGGTACAACAGATAGAACCATACAATATTATGTCTCAGGCATGTCTAAGTGCATACACGTATAAAAAATGTAAAAAGAAGTAAAGAGTTAAAGGCATTGTCTCATGTTCATTAATGGGTGAAATTTCAAAATGCTTGTAAAAACTAGCAACTTGATAATTTATTTTTAATTCTATTGTGTACAGGTAGTTGCCTAGGATACTGACCACTTTACAATCCCAGAGTGTCCGGTTGCCTTGGCAAGGACAGTGCACGATTTAGAGTAAGCTTTAACGCTGGATCTGGCCAGCTTCAGTGCTCCTGCCCTCCTTTGATGCTACAGAGGTAAGGTTGCCTGTGCTAGCAGAATGGGAGAGTGCTCAGTTGGGAGCAGTGGTGCAACCATGCTGCTACTCTGAATTTTCAAACTCTAGGAGCGCCCCACCACCCAGCAAGCAATAAGCAGCAGAACGGTGTACTCCTGAAAAAACAGGATTAGAGAAAGACATTGAAAAGGTAAATGTTGTATATAAAATAAGTTAAAGTGAACCTGTCAGCAGTATTGTGCTCAGTAAATATAGACACTGTCAGGTTGGCGCCGTTATACTGATTAAAATGATACCTTGGTTGATGAACTCCGTCTTGTGGTTGTTGTTTAATCTGTATTTGTAGTTTTCAGTTAATGAGATTCTCATGCTCCGGATCACCAATAGATGCTACTGCACAGGTGTGGCCGGCGCCATTTTGAGAGAGATTTCTTTTTTCTGAATAAATTTACATCAGCAAATAAAATAATTAAATGTATATTATAGAATCATTATATAATATGGTATAGTTATATAATATAGTATTTTAATCAGTATAACGACATCAACCTGACAGTGTCTGTAGGTTACTGTGAACAATCCTTCTGACAGGTTCCCTTTAAGGCTATACCATCAATGGCAGTCCCAAAAATACCGCACCTTAACAAACATTCCATGCAGTGATGATCAAAGCCCCCACGCTGTCCAGGTAACTGTCACACATTCCTGCACACTGGAACAATGTACAGTGTGTAGCAGGGGATGCCAAGGTGCCTGAGGAGAGTCTGTGGGAGTTCAAACATTTCCTGAAGTTAGGAAAACCAAAAAAGGAAGAAACCAAAAATGAAACTCTGGGAGTGTATTGTATAGACTATTTCTGCTGCTTCACCTGCTCAAACGCTATGCTTTTTTTCTACTTTGCTACTTAAATTATTTTAATTATTTTTAAGTTGTGTATACAGTTAGGTCCATATATATTTGGACAGAGACAACATTTTTCTAATTTTGGTTATAGACATTACCACAATGAATTGTAAACAAATCAATTCAGATGCAGTTGAAGTTCAGACTTTCAGCTTTCATTTGAGGGTATCCACATTAAAATTGGATGAAGGGTTAAGGAGTTTCAGCTACTTAACATGTGCCACCCTGTTTTTAAAGGGACCAAAAGTAATTGGACAGATTCAATAATTTTAAATGAAATGTTCATTTTTAATACTTGGTTGAAAACCCTTTGTTGGCAATGACTGCCTGAAGTCTTGAACTCATGGACATCACCAGACGCTGTGTTTCCTCCTTTTTGATGCTCTGCCAGGCCTTCACTGCGGTGGTTTTCAGTTGCTGTTTGTTTGTGGGCCTTTCTGTCTGAAGTTTAGTCTTTAACAAGTGAAATGCATGCTCAATTGGGTTGAGATCAGGTGACTGACTTGGCCATTCAAGAATATTCCACTTCTTTGCTTTAATTAACTCCTGGGTTGCTTTGGCTTTATGTTTTGGGTCATTGTCCATCTGTAGTATGAAACGACGACCAATCAGTTTGGCTGCATTTGGCTGGATCTGAGCACACCGTATGTCTCTGAATACTTCAGAATTAATTCGGCTGCTTCTGTCCTGTGTGACATCATCAATAAACACTAGTGACACAGTGCAACTGGCAGCCATGCATGCCCAAGCCATCACACTGCCTCCGCCGTGTTTTACAGATGATGTGGTATGCTTTGGATCATGAGCTGTACCAAGCCTTCGCCATACTTTTCTCTTTCCATCATTCTGGTAGAGGTTGATCTTGGTTTCATCTGTCCAAAGAATGTTCTTCCAGAACTGTGCTGGCTTTTTTAGATGTTTTTTAGCAAAGTCCAGTCTAGCCTTTTTATTCTTGATGCTTATGAGTGGCTTGCACCGTGCAGTGAACCCTCTGTATTTACTTTCATGCAGTCTTCTCTTTATGGTAGATTTGGATATTGATGCGCCTACCTCCTGGAGAGTGTTCTTCACTTGGTTGGCTGTTGTGAAGGGGTTTCTCTTCACCATGGAGATTATTCTGCGATCATCCACCACTGTTGTCTTCCGTGGGCGCCCAGGTCTTTTTGCATTGTTGAGTTCACCAGTGCTTTCTTTCTTTCTCAGGATGTACCAAACTGTAGATTTTGCCACTCCTAATATTGTAGCAATTTCTCGGATGGGTTTTTTCTGTTTTCGCAGCTTAAGGATGGTTTGCTTCACCTGCATGGAGAGCTCCTTTGACCGCATGTTTACTTCACAGCAAAACCTTCCAAATGCAAGCACCACACCTCAAATCAGCTCCAGGCCTTTTATCTGCTTAATTAAGAATGACATAACGAAGGGATTGCCCACACCTGTCCATGAAATAGCCTTGGAGTCAATTGTCCAATTACTTTTGGTCCCTTTAAAAACAGGGTGGCACATGTTAAGTAGCTGAAACTCCTTAACCCTTCATCCAATTTTAATGTGGATACCCTCAAATGAAAGCTGAAAGTCTGAACTTCAACTGCATCTGAATTGTTTTGTTTAAAATTCATTGTGGTAATGTCCATAACCAAAATTAGAAAAATGTTGTCTCTGTTCAAATATATATGGACCTAACTGTATATAGGTCTGAACATTTAATAAGCACAAAGGACAGTAAAGGAGGTTTTCTAAACAATTTGTGCCTTATATTGGAATTGTATATTTAGAATTGTATACCCTTTACATAATAAATCTTGCCTTTTTTTCGGCCACTTCCTGAGCGTTTTTCCTATGGTTTTGGCAAGTGGAATTTTTCTATAGAGTCCATTTTACTATAATTTTGCTTTTATTTTTTCTCTCCATTGAATAATAAGGGAACCGCTAACATTGTTATTAAAGGAAAACCATGGCAGAACGCTCTATAAGACATCCGGGCATTGTTTGAGCTTTCCCATTGATTTGTATTGTAAAGCACAGAGCATCTTTTAAGCAGAAAACACCTGAAATGGTAAGGTCAAATTTTTTAACTGCTTTGTGTTTTTTAGAAACCTGAAGCAGTTAAAAGACATCCAAAAGCGTAAACATATGCACAGAAAGTCCTTGTCAGGGCTTGTGCAGACAACCATATTTTCAGATCGCACTCGACCATGCAAGTCAATGAGTCAATAGAGAACATTGGACTGCTCTCAGATAACTAACGGAATGAAGAAGATGGAGACATTTTTTTTCCATCATCTCATATGAGAAAATCGGATCACAGTGTGATCATACTCTGATCAGAGTGTGATTAGCATAATTTACCCATTTCTCTTGGATGAGAGAAAATACACTGGTGTGACCTGAGCCTTACATAAAATGCATATGTTCATTCTTTCGAGAGTTTTCTAAATGTTTTTTCAGGCAATTTCTGCGGTTGAAACCTGCCTGAAATAAACGTTTTGTGGATATACCCTTAAAGAGGTTTACCATATTGTAAAAATATCTGGGGTTATATATATTTTTTTCTAGCAACTTTATTGAGAGTTTGACATTTATGCGGAAACTAGTGCAGGAGTGACAAATAATAGGAACTTTGACGTTTTCTCTAACTTCCTATTTAGTATCGAAAGTTCATTTTTAAGTGTCAGATTGAAATATTAATAGTTCAAACAGTTCAATTAATAGCATTACTACAAAATTCATGCTTACAAAACCACCGTTGCTGACAATGGGTACATCATTACGTATCAATATTTAATACTATAAGTAATTTATTAAAAGCAGATGAGAAGAGACATACATTATATATATGTACAGATGGCACAACCTATAGCTCTATCAAGATAACGATATATTTTCAATGCCCCTCCGCTGGCAAAGATCCAGTTGCAATATCTGCTTTCCATCAGAAAGTTGTTTCAATGTTGCTCTGAAACTTTATCTGAAAGAGAAATGATAAATGAAAAATGATTAAAGTTTCCTTGTGCAATTATTGGTGATGACAAGACTGGTACATGGAGAATTGTGGACTAATCACTTTCAATTTACTAAGACATCTATTCAGAAAAGCCCTTTTTAATCTGTGCATTGACTTGTCATGGAGGATTCTAAAGTAATAGCAGCACATAGCGCAATATAAAGCCTATACACCATTAGATCTAAACGATTGACGTCTGTGCGTAATTACAAGATTATACTGAGGAAGTAAAGCACTCACAACAATGATTTAATACAGTAATGCTTGGTGCGTGTGATCTTTTTTGTCATGAATGGCTTGTTTTTCAATCAGCATTTCAACCTAAATATAAAATATGCAAATTCACCATTAAACAATAGTCTGTTTTCTGTTTAATCAAAATACGTAAGAAATTTTGTGCTGCTTTTTTTAATAGGCCATTATAATGATTGGAAATTGGCTTTTATGATGCAGATTTACAAATATTCTGCACATTTATAGTTTTTTGATATTTGATGCCTCCAAATTTTAGAGGACTATGTGGGGGCCATTATATTGTTTGGAGGGCTATGTGGGGGTCAATTATATTGCGTGGAGGGCTATATAGAGGCCAGTAAACTATTTGGAGGGTTATAAGGGGGCATTCTACATTTGGTGGGCATGTGATGGCGGCCTTATACTGTTTAGAGGACTAGTGGGACCCATTATACTTTGTGAGAGCCATTCTACTGTGGGGGGTTGTGTGGGGCCACGATACTTTGTGGATGGGTGGGCATTATATTGTATGGAAGTCAATTATACTGTATGGAAGGCTCTTATACTGGAGGGCTGTGTGGGGGCATCATATTGTGAGGAAGGCTGTGTCTGGGCCATCATACTGCATGCAGATTGTGGGGGACAACATACCATGTGTAGGAAACTATGCAGGCCATTATATGGTGTTGACGTTAATGTGGTGATATCATACTTTGCAGGAGAGGTTTACTGTAAGGTCACCACACTGTGTGTGTAGTGCACTGTGCATGAATCCACTGTGGGGTATCAATCTGTATGTTGGATGACACTTGTTGGCGTCATACTTTTTGGGAGCCATGAAAAGGGTATCTTGAGTAGGAACACGAAGGGGCTTCAATAGGAGCAAAATTACTTTTTGGGGGGGAGCCTAATTATGACTTCTGCTATGTGGCCTCATGATTTCTATGTTTAAATGATGTATATAAAGTGATTTTACTTTACTGAAGATCTGAGATGGTAAGTTGTACTTCATTCCCCAGATAAAAATCTGCCTCTGTACAAACATGTTATATTATGCTACAATACACAAATCAATCACATCACCTGTAATTTCCCCAGGGATATTTATTTCCTATGCATAAACCTATGTGGTAATTGCTGTTACTGTGATAATCCGATTTGCTTATTAAGTGCATGCATCTTACGACTTAGGATGTTATGAGTTGCATCGTAAATGTGACGAGCATTTCAGCTCTGTACAAAGTTTTAGTACTAATTAACAAATTCCATCTATTCTTAGGTAGCGCTGAATTATCTTGTGCAGACAGGAATTTAATCAGATTCACATTAATTAATTTGATGTGTTTTTATTTGCGCAATCACAAATTATCCTTAACAGTGAAGTCCAAGGTCTGCACTTTTCAGACCCTGCTTCTCATCAATCATGGAAAAAAGGATCATTTTAGAATGAAAAGTTCATTTCTAATGAAAATAAAACCATTTACCGTAATTAATTATGGGATTATAGAAAATATTATAATCCATTAAACAAAACAATTCAAAAGTTCCAAAGAAGAAAATATGAAGGAAGACGTCAATAAATGTAGGATTTCACTAGTGGATTACATTTATGAAAGTGGAAACAAGTATTAAAGCACCAGAACGGCAGATGATTGCCATAATTTGTTTTTACGTCAGAACATTTCACCATGGGCATGTAACCCAGTGGGTATCCCATATCTCGACATGGTAATTGAACTTTCCTCCTGATATTACTAGGTGCAGCACGGTTTATGATCATAGCCAGAGGACTACAGATGTGTTTGCCCTTACCTTCCTATAAAATGGATTAAAAACTCCAATTTCTCAAAAAACAATAAAATATGACAACATATTCACAAAACAATCTGCAATTCAAATCACTAACACTGATGGCTCCACATACACATATAGTGTCGACATCTTGTGACAGAATTTTACAAGATCAAGGGTTTTATCTTTAGCTGGTAACTGTGCACCACACATCTTGGGGTATGGTTAGACAATCAAAAAGGTATGAAAGGACACAACTGAAAATCAGTAATGTTTACTTAGCTTAGAGATATTGTTAATAGTGTTGATCGAATAGCTTCAGATAAGAACTTATCCGAATAGGTATAGCACTTACTGAATAGCTGCCTCGCTAAGGCTACTTTCACACTAGCATTTTTGGCTGCACGTCACAATGCGTCGTTTAGGAGAAAAAACGCATCCTGCAAAGTTGTCTGCAGGATGCGTTTTTTCCCCATAGACTAACATTACCGACGCATTGCGACGCAGTGCCACACGTCGCAACCGTCGTGTTCTGGAGCACCGCCGCCACAAAAAAAGTTACATGTAACTTTTTTTGTGCGTCAGGACCGCCATTTTCGACCGCGCATGCGCGTCCGAAACTCCGCCCCTTCCTCCCCAGACCTTACAATGAAGCAGCGGAAGCGTCTTAAGACTGCTTCCGCTGCCAATGTCGGGCATTTTCTTCACAGTATGCGTCGGTACGTCGGGCCGACGCAGCGCGACGGCCCCGCACTGATGCTAGTGTGAAAGCACCCTAACCTCGATACCTGGAGCGCTCTCAATAATCAGCTGTTTGCCACTGCAACTGCATGTGTCGGGCTGTGTGACAGTCACATCACATGTATGGAGAGCCTGTTTGTTGGGCTGTCCATTCATGTGTTTGGGCTCTCCATTCATGTTTGTTGGACTGTCCATTCATGTCACAACTGTGACACATGCAGCTGCGGTGCCAAGCAGCTGATTATCGGGAGCACTCCAGGTATGCGGGTTACCGAGGCAGCTATTCGGAAAGCACTATAGCTATTAGCATAAGCACTTATCTGAAGCTATTCGATCAACACTAATTGTTAACCCTAATCTAACCTTTTGTAGAAAAAATATCTGTAACCTATTTCATTTCTATGAACAACATTTTCTTACAAATTTGTCCCAAGTGTTCACTGTTATAGTAAAGTTTGCTTCCACTGCGGTGGTCCTGTAATACATGCAGCAAAACTTGAATTAAAACCGATTTGTCTCATTTGGTTCCAAAAAGACCATAAGTATGTCTAAAAGCTGCATAACTTGTGCTCTAATAGATATCATTTTACATAATGATGCATGGGGTCTGTCAGTTGTGCTAAAACTGATGCCTTAGGGCAAAGATGTCAAACTCAAACACACAGAGGGCCAAAATGAAAAACTTGGACAAAGTCAGGGACAGTATACAGTATAATGGGCCTACACAGTCCTCGATACAGAATAAGGAAGCCCACATTTTGCATATTTACTAAAAAAGAAAAACTGAACTATCACATGGTCATAAGTATTCAGACCCTTTGCTCAGACACTTAGATTTAAGTCACATGCTGTACATTTCCTTGTGATCCTCCTTGAGATGGTTCTACTCCTTCATTGGAGTCCAGCTGTATTTAATTAAACTAACAGGAATTGATTTGCAAAGGCACACACCTGTCTATTTAAGACCTCACAGCTCACAGTGCATGTCAGACCAAATGAAAATCATGAAGTCAAACGAACTGGCCAAGGAGCTCAGAGACAGAATTGTGGCAAGGCACAGATCTGGCCAAGATTACAAAAGAATTTCTGCAGTACTCAATGTTCCTATGAGCACATTGGCCTCCAAAATCCTTAAGTGGAAGAAGTTTGGGACCAACAGAAGTCTCCCTAGACCTTGCCATCCAGCCAAACTCAGCAATCGTGGGAGAAGAGCCTTGGTGAGAGAGGTAAAGAAGAGCTCCAAAATCACCATGGCTGAGCTCCAGAGATGCAGTAGGGAGATGGGAGAAAGTTCCACAAAGTCAACTATCACTGCAGACCTCCACTAGTTGGGCTTTTATGGCAGAGTGGCCCGATGGAAGCCTCTCCTCAGTGCAAGACATATGAAAGCCTTCATAGAGTTTGCTAAAAAACACATGAAGGACTCACAGACTATGAAAAATAACATTCTCTGCTCGGATGAGACTAAGATAGACCATTTTGGTGATAATTTTAAGCGGTATGTGTGGTGAAAACCAGGCACTGCTCATCACCTGTCCAATAAAATCCCAACAGTGAAACATGGTGGTGGCAGCACTATGTTATGGGGGTGTTTTGCAGTTGCAGTGACAGGATGACTGGTTGCCATTGAAGGAAACATAACTGCGGCCAAGTACAGAGGTATCCTGGATGAAAATCTCTTCCAGAGTGCTTTGAACCCCAGACTTGGCCAAAGGTTCACCTTCCAACAAGACAATGACCCTAAGCACACAACTAAAATAACAAAGGAGTGGCTTCAGAACAACTCTGTGACCATTCTTGACTGGCCCAGCCATAGCCCTGACCTAAACCCCATTGAGCATCTCTGGAGAGACCTGAAAATGGCTGTCCACCAACGTTCACCATCCAATCTGACGGAACTGGAGAGGATCTGCAAGGAAGAATGGCAGAGGATCCCCAAATCCAGGTGTGAAATACTTGTTGCATCATTCCCAAGAAGACTCATGGCTTTACTAGCTCAAAAGGGTGATTCTACTTAATCCTGAGCAAAGGATCTGAATACATACAACATTTGATATTTCAGTTTTTTTAATAAATTTGCAAACATTTTTCCATTTCTGTTTTTTTCAGTCAAGATGGGGTGGAGTGTACATTAATAAGAAAAAATGAACTTTTTTGAATTTAGCAAATGGCTGCAATGAAACAAAGTGAAAAATTTAAAGGGGAATGAATACTTTCTGCACCCACTGTATAGACAATCGAAACGGCGCTATGGGCAGCAATGGGGATGCACAAACATGAAAGGACAATGGAAAAGTAATCTGGGGAATGGGCGGGCCACTCCATAGCTTCAATGCCTTCATCTTGCAGGAACTGCTGACACACTCCAGCCACATGAGGTCTGGCATTGTCCTGCATTAGGAGGAACCCAGGGCCAACCGCACCAGCATATGGTATCGCAAGGAGTCTGAGGATCTCAACTCGGTACCTAATGGCAGTCAGGCTACCTCTGATGAGCACATGGAGAACTGTGCGGTCCCCCAAAGAAATGCCACCCCACACCATTACTGACCCACTGCCAAACCGTTCATGCTGAAGGATGTTGCAGGCAACAGATTGCTCTCCATGGCGTGTCCAGACTCTGTCACTTCTGTCACATGTGCTCAGTGTGAACCTGCTTTCATCTGTGAAGAGAACAGGGCGCCAGTGGCGAATTTGCCAATCCTGGTGTTCTGTGGCAAATGCCAAGCGTCCTGCACGGTGTTGAGCACAACTCCTCATGGAGTAGGTTTCTAACTGTTTGTGCAGATGCATGCACATTTGTGGCCTGCTGGAGGTCATTTTGCAGGGCTCTGGCAGTGCTCCTCCTGTCCCTCCTTGCACAAAGGCTGAGGTAGCGGTCCTGCTGCTGGGTTGTTCCACTCCTACGGCCTCCTCCACATCTCCTGGTGTACTGGCCTGTCTCCTGGTAGCGCCTCCAGCCTCTGGACACCACGCTGACAGACACAGCAAATCTTCTTGCCATAGCTCGCATTGATGTGACATCCTGGATGAGCTGCACTACCTGAGCCACTTGTGTGGATTGTAGAGCCCGTCTCATGCTAACACGAGTGTGAAAGCACAACCAAGTTTCAAAAGTGACCAAAATATCAGCCAAAAAGCATTGGAACTGAGATGTGGTCTGTGGTCCCCACCTGCAGAACCACTCCTTTATTGAGTGTGTCTTGACAATTGCCAATAATTTCCATCTGTTGTCTATTCCATTGGCACAACAGCATGTGAAAATGATTGTCAAACAGTGTTGCTTCCTAAGTGGACAGTTTGATTTCACAGAAGTTTGATTTACTTGGAGTTATAATCTGTTGTTTGTGTTCCCTTTATTTTTTTGAGCAGTGTATATGTGTGTCACTGACATCTATATATATACACTCACCGGCCACTTTATTAGGTACACCATGCTAGTAACGGGTTGGACCCCCTTTTGCCTTCAGAACTGCCTCAATTCTTCGTGGCATAGATTCAACAAGGTGCTGGAAGCATTCCTCAGAGATTTTGGTCCATATTGACATTATGGCATCACACAGTTGCCGCAGATTTGTCGGCTGCACATCCCAAAGATGCTCCATACAAGGCAGGATGGATCCATGCTTTCATGTTGTTTACGTCAAATTCTGACCCTACCATCCGAATGTCGCAGCAGAAATCGAGACTCATCAGACCAAGCAACGTTTTTTCAATCTTCTACTGTCCAATTTCGATGAGCTTGTACAAATTGTAGCCTCAGTTTCCTGTTCTTAGCTGAAAGGAGTGGTACCCGGTGTGGTCTTCTGCTGCTGTAGCCCATCTGCCTCAAAGTTCGATGCACTGTGCGTTCAGAGATGCTCTTAGGCCTACCTTGGTTGTAACGGGTGGCGATTTGAGTCACTGTTGCCTTTCTATCAGCTCGAACCAGTCTGCCCATTCTCCTCTGACCTCTGGCATCAACAAGGCATTTCCGCCCACAGAACTGCCGCTCACTGGATTTTTTTTCTTTTTCGGACCATTCTCTGTAAACCCTAGAGATGGTTGTGCGTGAAAATCACAGTAGATCAGCAGTTTCTGAAATACTCAGACCAGCCCTTCTGGCACCAACAACCATGCCACGTTCAAAGGCACTCAAATCACCTTTCTTCCCCATACTGATGCTCGGTTTGAACTGCAGGAGATTGTCTTGACCATGTCTACATGCCTAAATGCACTGAGTTGCCGCCATGTGATTGGCTGATTAGAAATTAAGTGTTAACAAGAAGTTGGACAGGTGTACCTAATAAAGTGGCCAGTGAGTGTATGTATTTTATGTGTACATATCTATTCTATATTTTCTATTTTAACCTGTCAGTGTGATTTTACTGAACGCAGCACATTAATTACTGGTATTTATTCTTTAACCGAATGTTACTGACTTTTTCCGATTTTAAGAAAAATGCTTGTGCTACCGATCAAGAATTCGAATGTACCATATTTGTGCCGAATTTGTGTTTGCCGATCTTTTTCCAAACATATTCATTCATCTCTATTCCATAGCAAGAAAATAGGCAAAAAGAGGTAGTGATTTGCCCAGAGGTAGAACTCGGTCAACTGTTCCACAGAGCCCCCTCCACTCGGCTAGATAACAGGCCAAGGGTGTGTTTTTATTCTGTATGGCAGTTTTTCTCTGGAAGTCTTTCAGATAAAACAACTGTAATTTGCAGCATCTGCCAAACAAAGCTAAGAAGAGGCAAGAACACTGCTAGCCTGAGCACCACCAGCATGCAAACTCACGTGGCAGCCAAGCACCCCAGTAGGTTGGTAGAATGCCTAGGTACTAAATCTGTGTCCGAGGGTGAAACCACTGCCCCTTCCCCTGTGTTATGGCCTTCCCAGTCTGCTGACCATGAATCAGGCACTGATGCCTCCTGCCCACAACCAGCGGTTGCACACACACATCAGTCAGCAAACACGTCCACTTCATTGTCCCAGAGGAGTGTTCAGTTGTCCCTGCACCTGACATTTACTAGAAAGCAGAAATATCCAGAAATATCCAGCCACCCACATCCACATCCAAACACTAAACACCAACATTGTCAGGTTGCTAACCTTGGAAATGTTGCCATTTTGACTTTTAGGAACTGAGTCTTTCCCCAACATTTTGGTGGTGGTAGCCCCATGGTACTTGATTTCCAGCAGACACTATTTCTCATGGTGTGCTCTTGCCAACGGAGTCACAGGGAAGGTCCACCTAACCTGCGGCGGCTACCAACTGCTCTCTAATATTGATGCCAATAACACAGACTAAGTTAAGATAGTTTGTGTTATTGGCAACCATATTAGAGAGCAGTTGGTAGTGGCCACACCAAGCTAATACTTATCAATACTCACTACTGCGGGAGATATGGAGTTACTATATTGTGAGCATAGCAAAAAAAAGGGCTTAAATCCCTTTGTCCCCTCATACACACTAACTGTCGTATCTTTTAATCTTATTCTTTAATAGTCCATTAAAAGTTAATTTTTAACTGTCTTTAGTAGGGTTGAGCGACTTTTATTTTTTATAGGATCGGGTTGGGTTTCACGAAACCCGACTTTCTCAAAAGTCGGGTCGAGTGAAATCGGCCGATCCTATAAAAAAGTCGGGGTCGGGGTCGGCCGAAACACGAAACCCAATGCAGTGCAATGGGATACTATGGTTCCCAGGGTCTGAAGGAGAGGAAACTCTCCTTCAGGCCCTGGGATCCATATTTAAGTGTAAAATAAAGAATTAAAATAAAAAATATTGATATACTCACCCCCTGACGCACCCTGGTAGTAATTGGCATCTTCCATTCCTAAGAATGGCGCTTGAAAGACCTTTCGATGACGTCACGGCTTGTGATTGGTCGCGGCGGCCCAGGTGACCGCTCAGCGACCAATCACAAGCCGTGACGTAATTCTCATGTCCTAAATTCCTAGAATGAGGAATTTAGGACCTGAGAGAATTACGTCACGGCTTGTGATTGGTCGCTGAGCGGTCACGTGGGCCGCTGTGACCAATAACAAGCCGTGACGTCATCGAAAGGTCTTTCAAGCGCCATTCTTAGGAACGGAAGATGCCGGTTACCAGCGGCGATGTCCAGGCTGCGTCGGAGAGGTGAGTATATCAATATTTTTTATTTTAATTCTTTATTTTACACTTAAATGTGGATTCCGATACCGATTTCCGATATCGCAAACATATCGGAACTCGGTATCGGAATTCCGATACCAGATTCAGAAGATCGCCGACCTCATGGCCGACCCCACACAGGGGTCGGGTCGGGTTTCATGAAACCCGACTTTGCCAAAAGTCGGCGACTTCTGAAAATGGCTGACCCATTTCGCTCAACCCTAGTCTTTAGTTAGGGACCAGGTGTCTTCATTGGTAAAGCGAGGACCACATAATGACATGGCAGTGGACATGGTGGTGGTGGCGGGCAAAGCCCTAAATTTAAAAGGGCATGTTTGAAATAGCATTGTAAACGGATGGGGAATATGTATTCCACTATCTGGCTAACTATTTGGCATGAGGGAGGGACCTCCCGAAAGTAGGAGTGAGAGCTCTCCCAAATGTATGATATAGGGACAACTGAAACTTTAACTCATGTTTCACTGCACCGGCTGTCATCAAGGGCCTCATAATGACATGGCGTTGGACAGGGTGGTGGTGGTGGGCAAAGCCCAAAATTCAAATGGGCATGTTTTATCTGCCATTGTAAAGGGATGGGGAATATGTATTCCACTATCTTGCAAACTATTTGGCATGAGGGAGGGTCCTCCCAAATGTAGGAGTGAGAGCCCTCACAAATGTTAAAGTAAAAAACAAAGCCAAAACGCTCCGTGTGAACATATGCTAAAAGGGAGATATATATTTTTTTATTTTTATTTTGCGTTATATACATGTAATTATGAAGAAAATAATGTTTCTTAGTATTTTTCCCTTTAAAAAAAAATTTCTTCTCCATGCTGTTCCCATTTAGTTTTAGCTGTTCCCATCCATTTTAGTTTTTTTTTCTCATGCCCCCAGACCTGTTTGTTGGGTCCAGCAGAATAATGTTCGGCTTTCCCATTGACTTGCATTGGATTCGTTATTCGGTACGAATACACAGATAATATAAATTATTTGCGCCAATTTTCCCGAATCCGTATATTTCACTATTCAATCATCACTACTTGCTAGCAATTCTGTTGCTTAGCTCATATTACATCCATGTAAACAAACGAAGCTTATATATATTTTAGAAATCAAACATTTTACTTTCCTCGCAATGCTAATATATTCAAGACAACTTTGACTTTATTATAGAATAAAAATACAAATCAAACCCAAAGCCGACAGAAAAGTATATAATATAGTATATAATAAAGAAACATATAAATGCTGCTGCATTGTGCCTTTGGTTGAAGGGGGGACAATTTGATGCTATCTTGGGAGTTTTTTTATTTTGAGAAAATTTCAAGGTACCGTATATAATTTTGCCACAAAAAAACTGGGTAAACTTATTAACTCAAGTATAATCTGGGTATGCATTGTCCCCTCATCCCTATCCTGGTATGCATGGCTCCCACGTCCCTGTCCTTGTATGCATGACTCCCCCGTCCCTGTTCTTGTATGCATGGCTCATTATCCTCTATCCTTGTATGCATGGTTCCTATAAAAAAACACATCCTACTTACCTTCCCAGCGCACCCTCGCTGCATCTAGTTCCGGCACCAGCAGCTCTTCCGGCCGAGTGATCATGTGGCTTCCCTCATTAAGGTAATGAATATTCACTCCACGCCTATGGGAGTGGAAAGGCGTGAATATTCCTTACCTTAATGAGCGGGGCCACGTGATCGCTCAGCAGGAAGAGCTGCTGGTGCTGGAACCAACAAAATGCAGCAAGGGCACGCAGGGAAGGTATGTAAGATGTGTGAAGAAAGCCCACGGCTGAAACAGTAACTGTGCGCGCTATAAGTGCAATGAATATTCACTGCCAGCACAGTGAATATTCATTTCTCTTTAGCAGCGGGCACAGTTACAGCTGCAGCTCCTGCCTCCTGCCGCCATCTTTCTGGGACAATGACTCATGTATAAGCCGAGGGGGGCGTTTTGAGCACAAAAAAATGTGCTGAAAATCTCGACTTATACACGAGTATATAAGGTATGTATTAATTTCTAAAGTCTTGACAAAGTATTTCTCGATATAAACCACAAACTAGCTTCTTGCTACTTAAGTCTTTAACCCAATTTTTCCTTTTCGCATTTCGCCAAGTGTTAATGTTAATATAAATTCTGTTATAATATGTCCTCCTACGTATATTTCTCTAGCATCAAAAATGATATAAAATCTAATGTTACTAAAAAAAGAATTCATCTTCAGTAATTAATTTTACATCAAGTTTTCTCAAGACTAAGAATGAATTGTAATAAAATGCAGATGCCAAATAACTAGTCTGCAACAATAAGCAACTGACAAATGCACAATGAAGTGGAAATGTTATAAAGAATCCCACTGACAGTCAGACATGGGCAGTTTTCACTTTTGTGGACTGAGTCCTTGACACCTCTTGCAATGTCATGCTCAACTATAAAAGATAAATTATTTGTAGGTAGATAGATACAAAAATGTATAATATAAACATAGAAAGATAGGATAAGATAAAGAGATAGATATTAGATGAATAGATAGCTACAGAGAGATAGATAAACAGATTAAGAGATATCATAGATGGACAGACAGAGATAGATATAAAGAAAAAATAATGAAACCGAACAATAAAAAAAGGAACGTAGGTGCAAGGAGAAGGAAAGAGAGAGAGAAAGATAGAGAGAAAAAGAGACAGAAAGAGAGAGAAAGAGAAAAAGAAAGAAAGAAAGAAAGATAGAGAAAGAGAGAGACAAAGAATGCGAGAGAAAAAGAAAGAAAGCGAGGGAAAGAAAGAGAGAAAAAGAAAGAGAAAGAAAAAAGATAGAAAGAAAGACAGAGAAAAAGGAAAGAGACACAAAGAAAGAGAGAAAGAAAGAAGGAAAGAGACACAAAGAAAGAAACAGAGAGAAAGAAAGCGAGAGAGAAAGAGAAATAAGGAGAGAAAGAAAGAGAAAGAAAAAGAAGGAAAAAGAAAGAGAGAAAGAAAAAGAAAGAAAGACAAGAAAAAAGTGGACTTAAATTAGCCTATGTAGCAACATTTCCGTTCACAGAATCTTTCTCAAGCAATACAACGGTGTGAACAAGAAGTATATATAACAGCGTTAGATCATTGTGCAATCACATTCTCATTAATAAAATTACAGGAGTATAAAAAAATTACATTTAGTGCAAACATACAATATAAACTACGAGATCAGTGTATTAACATAGTCATATCAAATAAATTGATAACTTGTGCAAAAGAGCATAAAGTGTAAATGTACCTTAACTGTTTAGAATTACCCACAGAGGGAGAATACAGTAACGCCCAAAGGCTCTATTACAATAGAGACGAAAAAGCAAATAACTGTATTATCATAATAGTAGGAGGTATTGGGAAGCTTCCTGATTTTATTTTTCATTGATAGAATATTCAACAATCTAAAAAATATATATTTTGGTATGTAACAATTGGGTTCTGAAGCCAAATGCAATTCTATGCATATAGAGACATTTTTATTTTAGGCAACGTGGTAGATCCTATAAAATTTGAATTGGATTTTGTATGTGACCTATCCTACAACTTCAATTCCCAAAAAGTTGGAACGCTGTGTAAAATATAAAGAATACAAGAATGCAATGATATAGAAATCTCATTTAGCCATGTTTTATTCAAAACTAAACATAGAACACATATAAGAAGGGGAATGTTAGACTTTTTTTCATTTGAATTAACCCCTTAGTGACTGAGCCAATTTTGACTTTAATGACCAAGTCAAATTTTACAATTCTGACCAGTGTCACTTTATGTGGTAATAACTCTGAAATGCTTCAACGTATGCCACTGATTCTGAGAATGTTTTCTCGTGACATATTGTACTTCATGAAAGTGGTAAAATTTATTTGATATGATAAAGCTATTTATGAAAGAAATGGAAATTTGGCAAAAAATTTTAAAATGTATCAATTTTCAAAATTTTATTTTTGTACCCTTAAATCAAAGAGTCGTGTTGCACAAAATAGTTAATAAATAACATATCCCACAAGTCTACTTTACATACAGTAAGCACAATTTCGGAACCATATTTTTTTTTGTTAGGAAGTCAAAAGTGTTAAAAGTTGTCCAGCGATTTCTCATTTTTCCAACAAAATTTACAAATCATTTTTTTAGGGACCACATCACATTTGAAGTGACTTTGAGAGGTCTATATTGCAGAAAATACCCAAAAGTGACACCATTCTAAAAACTGCACCCCTCAAGGTGTTCAAAACAACATTCAATAAGTTTATAAACCCTTCAGTTGCTTCTTGACAACTGAAGCATTGTGGAAGGAAAAATGAACATTTAACTTTTTCACAAAAACTTTATTTTAGACCCAAACCTTTTTATTTTCACAAGGGTAACAGGAGAAAACGGATATCACAATTTGTTGTGCAATATCTCTTGAGTTCTCCAATACCCCATATGTGTGGGAAAACTACTGTTTGGGTGCACGGCAGAGTTCGGAAGGGAAGGAGCACGACTTGACTTTTTGAACGCAAAATTGTCTGGAATTGAGAGCAGACGCCATGTCGCATTTGGAGAGCCCCTGATATATCTAAACAGTGGAAATCTCCAACAAGCTACCCCATTTTGGAAACTAGATTTCTCAAGGATTTTATCCAGGGGTACAGTGAGCATTTTGAACCCATAGGTATGACACAGAATTTGATAACATTAGATTTTCATACTGAATATTTCGTCATTAGTGTTGAGCGCAAGTGCTCACTACTCTAGTTTGCACAGGGTGCTCTGGTATGCACCAAGTATCGTGGGTTTTCGAGTGACATGCTCAAGTTCCTGCCCCGCATGTTTTGCGGCTGTTAGACACCCCCAAAAAATGAGGGGATCTGCGATACTCCATGTATACTAGTGCACCTGATGCAAACTCGAGTAGCAAGCAGTTGCACTCAACACTAGCCATCATATCGTCATCATTTTTTCTTTGCTTTTGAAAAACTCCCAATTCTAACTCCAACCCTAACCTCAAACCTAACAAATCTTAACCCTAACACAATCCTAACCCCAACATTAGCCCTAACCACAACCCTAACCTTAACCCTACCCCAAACCCTACAACACCTGCAAAAAATTGAAAAAATTACAGTTTTTTTCTTTTAGAATTTGTATCTATCTAAAGGGATTTAATTTACTCCTTTTATTTAGATCACTGTGATAGACTCTATCACAGTGATCAAAAGGAAGCAATAGGAAAGTTTTCCTATTGTTGCCAGGTATCAGCTGTCAGATTTGCACTGTGCATGAGCCCACCATTTTTTTCCAGAAAGATGATGCAGAGGACCTGAAGACAGAGCAGGCGGAGGTAACGAGAGGACTCAGGGGACCCCATTTCTCTCTACTCTGATACAGTGGGGAAAAAAGTATTTAGTCAGCCACCAATTGTGCAAGTTCTCGCACTTAAAAAGATGAGAGGCCAGTAATTGACTTCATGGGTAGACCACAACTATGAGAGTCAAAATGAGAAAATAAATCCAGAAAATTGTTAGATCATATTAGAGGAGAGAGAAATAAATTTTAAATCAGACTTTTTTGTGATCAACATTATTCGGTTAATAATCATGTTCTCCATCGATGCTGGGGGGAGCTAGACCCTTATTTTTTAGCGTCATTTATAAGTGGCATTGAGGAATAAGTACCCTTAACTGCTGCCGTTAAAAGGCGTATTGGTGCAGTTGTTAGGGGGTTAAAGTAAATCATTTAGAAATTGTTTGCAGCAACACAAGTCAAAAAAATTGGGACGGGGTTAACAAGGTAGCTAAAGGCTGGAAAAGCAAGTGGCATTATTGAAAAACAAGTGAAAAGTCGATTTCCAACTGAGTCATGGCTGTTAGAGAGCCTGTTAGAGAGGCAGTCTGTCTTTCATAAGCACATCTAGATTTGTTGAGCAATTGCAGAAAAAAGGTTCATCAACTAAGAAGGCAAAGCCTTTGAATATTTCCCCATCTACAGTCCCCATAAAATATCCAAAGATTCAGGGATTCTGGAGAAATCCATGTGGACATGGACAATGTCAATATTGGATGCTGGAGATCTGCATTAACAGGCATGATTCAGATGTAAATAGATGCTTTGACTTGGAAATATTTCCAGAATTTATTGTCTATGAACACAATTCATCAAGCCACCCACAAATGCAAGATGAAGCTCCATCGTGCAAAGAAAAAGCCATATATCAAGCAATACATCAACAAAATCTACAAATGCTGCTGTCTTCTTAGGATGAAAGCTAATTTAAAGGACTGAGACCAAATGACAAAATGGTAAACTGCTCTGTAGTCAGATGGATCAAAATGTGTAATTCTTTAGGATTCTCAGGGACTGCATTCTTGGGCAAGGAGCTGTATTTTGATTACAACCAGCTCATTAATTTCTTTCTCTGTTAGCACACACATACACAGCATTCACTACTGAACACTGAAGGGCATGCAATGAAAGATTACGCCCTGACACCAGTGCAGGGTCAGGATGTACTTTGTGGGCGGAGTTTGTATGGCCCCCGAAGGATGGTATAAATATCCAAATGGCCCTTCGCAGAAAAAATAATCCCCACCCCTGTTTTAGAGCAACCAATGCTCCCATCCAGACAACATCAATATCTGAAAAGATTGTGCTTAATTCAGCAAGACAATGATAAACTACATATTACACCCATAGCTTGGCTTTGCAGAAGAAGAGTTTGGGTGATGAACTGGCTGCCTAGAGTCCAGACCTTTCATCAATGTTTAATATTTTTATTTATTATACTTATATAGCGCCATTAATTCCACAGTGTCACAGTTCCACTCCTCAGTGTGTCCGGCATACTGTTATTGACAGCTCAGCCATGCAATCTGGTACAGGGGTGTGCTGAGTTGTCAGTGTGTTGATTGCGAGCTTGACTATCCAATCTGAGACTGGGAAGCGCTGGCTGTCACCAAATGTTCATTATTCCAGGTGATTTCCAATCTACTTAACTGAGCTTTTTCTCCCAAATTTCGGCCTGACATACATTCAGCTAAGAGTGTTTTGTTTCCTCTGTGCCTGCATTTTGATTTTTCATTGCCTGACCTTGGACCTGGTTCTGGCCATTTGCTTGTTTAACCCCTTCTGCTATGATCTGCCATACTCCTGGTATTCTGACCTCAGAATGTTTCCTGACTACGCTTTTGTCTCTTCCTTCTGTTTATGCCAAACCCTCATGGCTTTGACCTTGGACTCCTTGACTATCCTGACTCATGGCTTGGCCGTGAGAAGTGACTAGCGTCACACACAGCACTTTACAGACATTATCAATAGAGAGTATTCCATACATTATGAAACAAAACTTCCAGCTAAGAAGACCCAGGACTGTTGCACAGCTTGAATCCTACATTAGACAAGAAAGGAACTACATTCCTCTTCAAAAACTTCCACCAATTGTTTTTCTCACTTTCCATACATTTACAGACTTATGTAAAAAGAAGAGAGGATGCTATACAATGGTACACGAGGTCCTGTCCTAACTTCTTTGTGATTTGTTGCTGCCAAACAGGTGAATAGTGCTCATTGCCGCACTCCACGCAATCGCTATGAGGCCTGCAAGCCAGGGATGTCCTGGCACCTCTCGGCACCTAAGCCTCCCACCCACCATTGTGATTTCAGCGGCATCAGCACTTCATTAAATAAAGTGATCCACCATTCAGCATGTGCTTGTGAATCTGAAACTCTGTGCACTGCAATCACGATGAAGTCACTGAGGTACAAGGTGAATTTAGTAGTGTTTTTATTTATGTATTTTTTTAAATGCAGGTGGTTGTAGGGACCCTCATGCTGAGTGAGGGTGTGCTGTGGGGACATCATATTGAATGAGGGGAATTGGTGGACATCATACTGAGTGGGAGGTGGGCTGTGGGAGACATCATACTGAGTGGGGGTTTGGCTGTGTGGCCATCATACTGAGTGAAGGGTGGACCTTTGGATATCATACTGAGTCAGGGTGGGTTGTGGGGAACATCCTGGTGAGTGTGGGACATTATGATGAGTTGGGGATGTGGGAGCCCTCATACTAAGTGCAGTGTGGGCAGTAGAGACATCATATTGAGTAAATGGCAGTGTGGGATATCATAATTATTTGGTGTGGGCAATGGGGCACATCATACTGAGTAAGGGACTGTGGGGGACATAATACTGAGTGGGGTGCTGTGGGGACATCTTACTTAGTAAAAGGCTGACATTAGGGGCCATCATACTGAGTAAGGTGCTGTGGAGCATCATACTGGGAAGCAATCATATTGTGTAGAGGGATTTGGGAACCATGATACTGGGTGAGATGAGTGGCTGAGGGCAATCATCCTGAGGGGAGTGATCATACTGAGTGTGGGCTTTGTGAGAATCATACTGAAGGATTGTGGGAGCATTTTACTGAGGGGCTGTCATATTGTGTGACAGGCTATGGGGTCAATGATACTGTGTGAGGTTATCATGCTGAGTGATTGCTGTGGGTGTTTCATACTGAGTAGAGGTCATTATACTGACAAGGGTGGGAGAATTATATGCTTTGTGTATGAGTGGCGGTGTTTTTGAAAGCAACAAACCCTTCAATGACCATGAAAGGGATTTTGTGGGTGAGAACACTAAGTGGCTTCAATAGGGGCAAAATTTCTGTGTACGTGTGCAATGCATGTCCCTCTCCCTGTTTATAAAAGTTGGAAGATATACTGAGCCAATTTTTTTAAAGGTATACATGTGTGTGAGTGTGGGGGGGGGGGGTTGGCGATTCAAATCTTTGCTATGGGAACCGATAAACGTTATGAACACCTCTGTTGCCACCAATTCCAAAACGAGTTAATATTTTCATATTTTCAAAAGAAATGGAAAAATGTCTTTCAACATCTGACATGTATTCTATGTTCTGTTTTGAATAAAATATGGCTATAATAGATGGCCAAATCATTGCATTCTAGTTCTCTTTATATTTTACACAACATCCCAACTTTTTTGGAATTGGGGGTTGTTGTAATATATGAATTTGATACATAATAGCAATATGAGTTAGAATTAGCATCTTTCTGTACTTTTTACAGAAAATGTTACCTTTTTACCTTTACATTATCCATTTAAATTTATGAACGATAAAAGAGAATCACTTTATGCAAATACTTGAGGGCAGACATTATATGAATACATGGAGCAATTAGCAATAATGCAGCACTGATGATGGCACACATGTAAAGAATGCCATCATTAGGTTTTAAGATGCTTCAGCACTGTACTTCTCAGTTACTAGTGAAAGAGGTGATATGAATATAAATTATTTTCTAAATGATGCTCTTTCTTCTATTAATATATATACGCACAAATCTTATGTGGCAGAGCTTTGAGGTTAAACGGTTACTTAGCACTGAAACCAAGGCCGGACTGGAACAAAAAAGCAGCCCTGCCACACAAATCCCACCAACCCACATACTCTTCCCATCCCAGATCAGTACATTTGTATATACTTACTCCAGCGGGTTTGTGTTTTTTTCAGCACTGGAGTGGCCCTTTAAGTGTAAGCCCCCTAGCCCCAGTGATATACTCACCCTCCAGCATCTTCCCGGGTTTTCGGCACCACTCCGGTCCCACGGCGCCATTTTGTGAGCACAGTCGGAAGTCAGAAGCTACATCACAAGAACTCATTATAAGTCTATGAAAGTCAGAATGAGGCCAGGATGAGAATCTCATTGACTTTTATTGAAAAGCGACCATGCAACACATTTGTGCTATGAGCAGGTCACTTATCACAGGAGACTAACCAGAACGACACTGGAAACCAATGAAGGCAGCGGAAGTGAGTGCGAGACAGGGAACTTACATTTAAAGTACCTCTCCAAAAATGCTGGAGTGGTGCTTTAAAGGAGTCATTTGAGGAGCCACATGTGAATGGTTCAGCAGTGCGCATGATCGATTACAGCTCTATTTACATGGTGCTCTTTAGAGCTCTGGTTTTTGGAATTATGGGGGACCCAGCGATTGGAAAGGGGTAACCCATTTAAACAAGTTTTCCAATATTTATTTTTGTTTGGCCATAGGAATATAAAAAATATACCAATAATGACTTTCCCGAAGTGCAATGTAGCCTCTCCAACAACAAGGCAGGAGAAGTGGTACTCTCCAGTGTACATATACAGAATAAGGCCACGTTCACACATTCAGTATTTGGTCAGTATTTTACATCAGTATCTGTAAGCCAAAACCAGGAGTGGGTGATAAATACAGAAGTGGTGCATATGTTTCTATTATACTTTTCCTCTATTTGTTTCACTCCTGGTTTTGGCTTACAAATACTGATGTAAAATACTGAGCAATTACTGATCATGTGAATGTGGCCTTAATACAGCTACATTCACACGTTCAGTATTTGGTCAGTATTTTACATCAGCCAAAACCAGGAGTGGAACAATCAGTGTAAATATATGATAGAAACCCGTCACCACTTCGGCATTTATCACCCACTACTGGTTTTGTCTTACAAATAGGGTTGAGCGAAACGGGTCGGCAATTTTCAGAAGTCGCCGACTTTTGGCAAAGTCGAGTTTCATGAAACCCGACCCGAGCCCTGTGTGGGGTCGGCCATGAAGTCGGCGATCTTCTGAATCTGGAATCGGAATTCCGATACCGATTCCCGATATGTTTAAGATATCGGGAATTGGTATCGGAATTCAGATTTAAGTGTAAAATAAAGAATTAAAATAAAAAATATCGCCATACTTACCATCTGATGCGCCCTGGTACTAAGCGGGAACCTTCCTTCCTTAGAATCAGCCTTCCAGGACCTTGCGGTGACGTCGCGGGGACGTCGCGGCTTGTGATTGGTCGCGCGGCCGCCCATGTGACCGCTCGCGCGACCAATCAAAAGCCGCGACGTCACCGTGACGTCACCGAAGGTCCTGGAAGGGCTGATTCTTAGGAAGGAAGGCTGCCGGAAAGAAACAGGGCACGTCCGAGGGTGAGTACATACCTAATAGGAATATACTCACCCTCGGCTTCTTTCCGGCAGCCTTCCTTCCTAAGAATCAGCCCTTCCAGGACCTTCGGTGACGTCACGGTGACGTCGCGGCTTGTGATTGGTCGCGCGAGCGGTCATATGGGCGGCCGCGCGACCAATCACAAGCCGTGACGTCCCCGCGACGTCACCGCCAGGTCCTGGAAGGCTGATTCTAAGGAAGGAAGGTTCCCGCTTAGTACCAGGGCGCATCAGATGGTAAGTATGGCAATATTTTTTATTTTAATTCTTTATTTTACACTTAAATATGGATCCCAGGGCCTGAAGGAGAGTTTCCGCTCCTTCAGACCCTGGGAACCATTGGAAACCCAATGCACTGCATTGGGTTTCGAGTTTCGTCCGACCCCGACTTTTTTATAGGATCGGCCGATTTCACTCGACCCGACTTTTGAAAAAGTCGCGTTTCGTGAAACCCGACCCGATCCTATAAATGTAAAGGTCGCTCAACCCTACTTACAAATACTGATCTAAAATACTGACCAAATACTGGACACGTGAATGTGGCCTTACATCCAGTATACAAGACAGGAGAAATGTGCAGAGTGTGTGTATGTGTGTGTGGTTGTGTAGTGGCCCCACACAATTTACTACATGTACTATACCAATACGTGTACTATATTGTAGTATGTACTGTGGAGCTGTGATATAGTTATTTAGTGTGGTGCTGCGCCTGTGTATATAAGGTGTAGTGGGGAGTTCGCACCATATGCAGAGCTCCACACTATACACTGTGTTATAAAGCATGGTATGGAGCTGTGTGTATATTATATAGCTTTGAGATATGCCTTTGTATATACTGTAGTATAGAGTCCACACTATTTAATATGCACACAGTACCATATTATATACACATACAGTATATAAATATATACAGCACCTTACTATATGCTATATACACCAATCCTCACTCTATACTTAATTGTGCTGTTTACATCACACAGGATGTGCTTGGGCTGACATGTATCCATCACATGGGATATGCTGGGGTCGACATACATACATCACATGGGATACGCTAGAACTGATATATACACATTACATACTGTATGTATGCACATACACTATATACTGGGTTATAAAGCATGGTATGGAGCTGTGTGTATATTATATAGTGTAGAGATGTGCCTTTTTATATAGTATAGAGTCCACAATTTCTGATATACACATGGCATCATGTTATATACACGTATCTACACTATAAATACTGTATACACAGCACCTAACTATTTGCTATAAACACAAGTCCTCACTATATACTTAATTACCGTATATACTCGAGTATAAGCCGACCCGAGTATAAGCCGACCCCCCTAATTTTGCCACAAAAAACTGGGAAAACGTATTGACTCGAGTATAAGCCTAGGATGGAAAATGCAGCAGCTACCGGTGAATTTCAAAATTAAAAATAGATGTTCCATACCGTTCATTATGGCCCCATAGATGCTCCACATAAAGCTGTGCCGTATATAATGCTCTGCACCATTCAGTATAGCCCCATAGACGCTCCACATAAAGCTTCCCCATATATAATGCTCTGCACAGTTCATTATGGCCCCATAGATGCTCCATAGAAAGCTGTGCCATATACAATGCTCTGCACCTTTGATTATGGCCCCCATAGATGCTCCATAGAAAGCTGTGCCATATACAATGCTCTGCACCTTTGATTATGGCCCCATAGATAGCTGTGCCATATACAATGCTCTGCACCTTTGATTATGGCCCCATAGATAGCTGTGCCATATATAATGCCCTGCACCTTTGATTATGGCCCCATAGATGCTCCATAGATAGCCGTGCCATATATAATGCCCTGCACCTTTGATTATGGCCCCATAGATAGCTGTGCCATATACAATGCTCTGCACCTTTGATTATGGCCCCATAGATAGCTGTGCCATATATAATACTCTGCACCTTTGACCTTTGATTATGGCCCCATAGATGCTCCACATAAAGCTGTGCCTTATATATAGTGCTCTGCACCGTTGCCCCATAGATGCTCCACATAAAACTGTGCCTTATATATAGCGCTCTGCACCGTTGCCCCATAGATGCTCCACATAAAGCTGTGCCTTATATATAGTGCTCTGCACCGTTGCCCCATAGATGCTCCACATAAAGCTATGCCTTATATATAGTGCTCTGCACCGTTGCCCCATAGATGCTCCACATAAAGCTGTGCCTTATATATAGTGCTCTGCACCGTTGCCCCATAGATACTCCACATAAATCTGTGCCATTGCTGCTGCTGCAATAAAAAAAAAAACACATACTCACCTCTCTTGCTTGCAGCTCCTCGGAGTCCCGTCCCGGCGTCTCTCCGCACTGACTGATCAGGCAGAGGGCGGCGCGCACACTATATGCGTCATCGCGCCCTCTGACCTGAACAGTCAGAACAAGAGGACGCGAAGACAGAGCGGCGCCCGACGTGTGGAACGAGGGAAGGTGAATATGAGATACTTACCTGCTCCCGGCGTCCCGCTCCTTCCCCCGGACAGCTGGTCTCCGGGTGCCGCAGCCTCTTCCTCTGTCAGCGGTCACCGGCACCGCTGATTAGAGAAATGAATTATGCGGCTCCACCCCTATGGGAGGTGGAGCAGCCTATTCATTTCTCTAATGAGCGGTCCCACGTGACCGCTGAACAGGGGAAGAGCTGCAGCACCGAAGACCGTGGGACGGGCAGGGGGAGCGCCAGGAGCACCGGGACTAGGTGAGTATGCCTCAGCGCCCTCTCCCCCTCACCCGCCGACCGTGACTCGAGTATAAGCCGAGGGGGCACTTTCAGCCCAAAAATTTGGGCTGAAAATCTCGGCTTATACTCGAGTATATACGGTATGCTGTTTATATCACACAGGATATGCTGAGACCGACGTATATACATCACACGGGATACGCTGGGGCCGATGTGTATCTGCCACATGGGATACGCTGGTGCCGACATGTATCCGCCACTAGGGATACGCTGGGGCCAATGTGTATCCACCACACGGGATATGCTGAGACTGACGTATATATACATCACATGGGATACACTGGGGCCGATGTGTATCTGCCACATGGGATACCCTGGTGCCGACATGTATCCGCCACATGGAATACGCTGGGTCCAATATGTATCCACCACGCGGGATATGCTGGGGCCAATGTGTATCCACCACGCGGGATATGCTGGGGCAGACAAATATCCATCACACGGGATATGCTGGGGACCATGTGTATCCACCACATGGGATTTGCTGGGGCCGACGTGTATCCAACACACGGGATCTGTTGAGGCCGACATGTATCCACCATGCGGGATACGCTGGGGCCAAAGTGTATTCACCACACGGGATACACTGGGGCCGTCATATATACATCACACTGGGGCCGACATGTATCCACCATGCAGGATACGCTGGGGTCAATGTGTTTCCGCCACACAGGATTCGCTGGAGCCAACAAGTATCCACCACACGGGATATACTGGGGACGATGTGTATCCACCACATGGGATTTACTCGGGCCGACGTGTATCCACCACACAGGATACGCTGGGGCCAACGTGTATCCACCACATGGGATTCTCTAGGACTGATATATACACATTACATATTATGCACATACACTATATACTGTGTTATAAAGAATGGTATGGAGCTGTGTGTATATTATATAGTGTAGAGATACAGTTGTGCTCAAAAGTTTACATACCCTGGTATAATTTTTGCTTTCTTGGCCTTTTTTTTAGAGAATATGAATGATAACACTAAAACCTTTTCTCCACTCATGGTTAGTGGTTGGGTGAAGACATTTATTGTCAAACTACTGTGTTTCTCTTTTTAAATCATATTAACAACCCAAAACATCCAAATGACCCTGATCAAAAGTTCACATTCCTCATTTCTTAATATCGTGTATTGCCCCCTCTAACATCAATAACAGCTTGAAGTCTTTTGTGGTAGTTGTGGATGAGGTTCTTTATTTTCTCACATTGTAAAGCTGCCCACTCTTCTTGGCAAAAAGTGTTATGATCCCAATGGCAGAGGATCTCAGATATTCCGGCAAGATAGCAAAAATATAAATACTGCTCTAGGGAGGTGGAAACTGGGCTAACCGCATACCTGATCCTGACACAAACACTAAAAGTAGCCGGTGAACGTGCCTACGTTGGTTCTAGACGTCTCGAGCCAGCCGGAGAACTGACTACCCCTAGAGGGAAAAAATAAGACCTCGCTTGCCTCCAGAGAAATTGAACCCCAAAGATATAGAAAGCCCCCAACAAATAATAACGGTGAGGCAAGAGGAAAACACAAACGTAGAGATGAACTAGATTCAGTAAAGTGAGGCCCAATAGTCTAGATAGCAGAAAATAGATAGTGGACTATGCGGTTAGCAGAAAACCCTACAAAACATCCACACTGAACATTCAAGAACCCCCACACCGACTGATGGTGTGGAGGGAGAATATCAGCCCCCTAGAGCTTCCAGCGAGTCAAAAATCAAATGTAAAGCAAGCTGGACAAAAACACTGAATAATGCAAACGATCCAAATTGTACAAAACAGACTTAGCTTTTCTTGCATGAGGCAGACTGAAAGGAATCCGGAGGAGACCAAATAGGTCTGGATACAACGATGCCAGGCAAGAGACTGAGTCCAGAGGAGACTCAAATAGGAAACACCCGCTGCTTAACGACACAGCTGGAGCTCAGGCCTGCAACAAGACATACCTAACACAATACCGTTAGTGACCACTAGAGGGAGCCCAGAAACACAGTTCACAACAGTACCCCCCCCCTTGAGGAGGGGTCACCGAACCCTCACCAAGACCCCCAGGGCAATCAGGATGAGCAGCGTGAAAGGCATGAACCAAATCAGCTGCATGAACATCAGAGGCGACAACCCAGGAATTATCCTCCTGACCATAGCCTTTCCACTTAACTAAATACTGGAGTTTCCGTCTAGAGATACGAGAATCCAGAATCTTCTCCACCACGTACTCCAACTCGCCCTCAACCAAAACCGGGGCAGGAGGCTCAACAGCAGGAACCATAGGCACCACGTACCGCCGCAACAAGGACCTATGGAACACATTATGAATAGCAAAAGACGCTGGAAGGTCCAAGCGAAAAGACACCGGGTTAAGGATTTCCAAAATCTTATAAGGACCGATAAAGTGAGGCTTGAACTTAGGAGAGGAGACTTTCAAAGGAACATGCCGAGAAGACAACCAAACCAAATCCCCAACACGAAGTCGGGGACCCACACCGCGGCGGCGGTTGGCAAACCGCTGGGCCTTGTCTTGTGACAATTTCAAATTGTCCACCACATGGTTCCAAATCCGCTGCAACCTATCCACCACAGAATCAACCCCAGGACAGTCAGAAGGTTCAACCTGACCCGAGGAGAAACGAGGATGAAAACCAGAGTTGCAGAAAAAGGGTGAAACCAAGGTGGCAGAACTAGCCCGATTATTAAGGGCAAACTCGGCCAGTGGCAAAAAGGTAACCCAGTCGTCCTGATCAGCAGAAACAAAACATCTCAAATAAGTCTCTAACGTCTGATTAGTTCGCTCGGTCTGACCATTAGTCTGAGGATGAAAAGCCGACGAAAAAGACAAATCAATACCCATCTTAGCACAAAAGGATTGCCAGAATCTGGACACAAACTGGGATCCTCTGTCAGATACAATATTCTCAGGGATGCCATGCAAACGAACCACATTCTGAAAGAACGAAGGAACCAAATCAGAGGAGGAAGGCAACTTAGGCAAGGGCACCAAATGGACCATTTTAGAAAAACGATCGCACACCACCCAGATGACAGACATCTTCCGAGACACCGGAAGATCCGAAATGAAATCCATGGAAATGTGCGTCCAAGGCCTCTTTGGGATAGGCAAGGGCAAAAGCAACCCGCTGGCATGAGAACAGCAAGGCTTAGCCCGAGCACAAATCCCACAGGACTGCACAAAAGAACGCACATCCCGCGACAAGGAAGGCCACCAAAAGGACCTGGCCACCAAATCTCTGGTACCGAAAATCCCAGGATGTCCCGCCAACACCGAAGAATGAACCTCAGAAATAACTCTGTTGGTCCATCCATCAGGGACAAACAATCTCTCTGGTGGACAACGATCAGGCCTATCAGCCTGAAATTTTTGCAGCCCTCGTCGCAAATCTGGGGAAATGGCAGACAAAATTACTCCCTCTCTGAGAATACCAGCCGGCTCAGAGACTCCCGGAGAATCAGGCACAAAACTCCTAGAAAGTGCATCAGCCTTCACGTTCTTCGAACCAGGCAGGTACGAGACCACAAAGTCAAAACGGGAGAAAAACAACGACCAACGGGCCTGTCTAGGATTCAGGCGCTTGGCAGACTCGAGGTAAATCAGATTTTTATGATCAGTCAAGACCACCACACGATGTCTAGCTCCCTCGAGCCAATGTCGCCACTCCTCAAATGCCCACTTCATGGCCAACAACTCCCGATTACCAACATCGTAGTTCCGCTCAGCAGGCGAAAATTTCCTTGAAAAGAAGGCGCATGGCTTCATCATGGAGCCAACAGAACTTTTTTGCGACAAAACAGCCCCTGCACCAATTTCAGAAGCATCAACTTCAACCTGGAAGGGAAGAGAGACATCCGGCTGGCACAAGACTGGCGCTGAAGTAAACCGACGCTTCAGCTCCCGAAAGGCCTCCACGGCCGCAGGAGACCAGTTCGCAACATCAAAACCCTTCTTGGTCATATCCGTCAAAGGTTTAACCACGCTGGAGAAATTAGCGATAAAACGACGGTAAAAATTAGCAAAGCCCAAGAACTTCTGCAGGCTCTTAACAGACGTGGGCTGAGTCCAGTCATGAATGGCACGGACCTTAACTGGGTCCATCTCCACAGTAGAAGGGGAAAAAATAAAACCCAAAAAAGAAACCTTCTGTACCCCAAAGATACATTTTGAGCCCTTCACAAATAGAGCATTCTCCCGCAAAACCTGAAACACCATCCTGACCTGGTTCACATGGGACTCCCAATCATCAGAAAAAAACAAAATATCATCCAGATAAATAATCATAAATTTATCCAGATATTTCCGGAAGATGTCATGCATGAAGGACTGAAACACAGAAGGAGCATTAGATAATCCGAAAGGCATCACCAGGTACTCAAAATGACCCTCAGGCGTATTAAATGCCGTTTTCCATTCATCTCCCTGCTTTATGCGCACAATGTTATACGCACCACGAAGATCTATCTTGGTGAACCAACTGGATCCCTTAATCCGAGCAAACAAATCAGACAACAATGGCAAAGGATACTGAAATTTAACAGTGATCTTATTCAGAAGACGATAATCAATACAAGGTCTCAGAGACCCGTCTTTCTTGCCCACAAAAAAGAATCCTGCACCAAGAGGGGACAAGGATGGGCGAATATGTCCCTTCTCCAAAGACTCCTTTATATAACTCCGCATCGCAGGAAATGCTCTGGCACAGATAAATTAAAGAGTCGTCCCTTAGGAAACTTACTACCAGGAATCAAATCTATAGCACAATCACAGTCCCTATGAGGAGGAAGGGCACTGGACCTGGCCTCATCAAATACATCCTGAAAGTCTGACAAAAACTCAGGGATCTCAGAAGGAGTAGAAGAAGCAATAGACACCAATAGAGAATCGCCATGAATCCACTGACACCCCCAACTAGACACAGTCATAGCTTTCCAATCTAAAACTGGATTATGGGCCTGTAACCATGGCAGACCCAAAACGACAACATCATGCATCTTATGCAGTACCAAAAAACGAATCACCTCCTGATGTACAGGAGTCATGCACATGGTCACCTGCGTCCAATACTGAGGTTTATTCTCTGCCAATGGCGTAGAATCAATTCCTCTAAGAGGAATAGGATTTTCCAAAGGCTCCAGGACAAAACCGCAGCGCTTGGCAAACGACAAATCCATCAGACTTAAAGCAGCACCAGAATCCACAAAAGCCATAACTGAGTAAGAAGATAATGAACAAATTAAAGTCACAGACAAAATAAACTTAGGCTGAAAAGTACCAATGGCGACAGGATTAACTTTTTTCTTTAAACGTTTAGAGCATGCTGAGATAACATGTGTTGAATCACCACAGTAGAAACACAACCCATTTTGACGTCTATGATTTTGTCGCTCGGCTCTGGTCAGAATTCTGTCACATTGCATAGAATCAGGTGACCGTTCAGACAGCACCGCCAAAGGATTATCAGATTTGCGCTCCCGCAAACGTCGATCAATTTGAATGGCTAGAGCCATTGAATCATTTAGACCTGTAGGGATAGGAAACCCCACCATCACATCTTTAATGGCTTCAGAAAGACCATTTCTGAAATTTGCGGCCAGTGCACACTCATTCCATTGAGTAAGCACGGACCATTTCCGAAATTTTTGGCAATATACCTCAGCTTCGTCCTGACCATGAGAGATAAACAGCAACATTTTTTCAGCCTGATTTTCAAGATTAGGCTCCTCATAAAGCAAACCAAGTGCCAGAAAAAACGCATCAACATTCACCAATGCAGGATCTCCTGGCGCCAGAGAGAAGGCCCAATCCTGAGGGTCGCCGCGCAAGAAGGAAATAACAATCTTGCTGAGCGCAATCACCAGAGGAACGAGGTTTCAGAGACAGAAACAATTTACAATTATTCCTAAAATTCAGGAATTTAGATCTATCTCCAAAAAACGGCTCAGGAATAGGTATTTTTGGTTCAGACATAGGGCTATGGATAACAAAATCCTGAATGCTTTGCACCCTAGCAGCAAGCTGATCCACACTAGAAGTCAAAGTCTGGACATTCATATCTGCAGCAGAGTTTCAGCCACTCAGAGAAAAAGGGGATGGAAGAAGCTAGGCAAACTGCAGCAAAAAACAAAAACAAAAAAAACCTCAGAACTTCTTTTTAATCCCGCTTCAGCGATGCATTAAACATTTTCTTTTGGGCCTGGCATTCTGTTATGATCCCAATGGCAGAGGATCTCAGATATTCTGGCAAGATAGCAAAAATATAAATACTGCTCTAGGGAGGTGGAAACTGGGCTAACCGCATACCTGATCCTGACACAAACACTAAAAGTAGCCGGTGAACGTGCCTACGTTGGTTCTAGACGTCTCGAGCCAGCCGGAGAACTGACTACCCCTAGAGGGAAAAAATAAGACCTCGCTTGCCTCCAGAGAAATTGAACCCCAAAGATATAGAAAGCCCCAACAAATAATAACGGTGAGGCAAGAGGAAAACACAAACGTAGAGATGAACTAGATTCAGTAAAGTGAGGCCCAATAGTCTAGATAGCAGAAAATAGATAGTGGACTATGCGGTTAGCAGAAAACCCTACAAAACATCCACGCTGAACATTCAAGAACCCCCACACCGACTGACGGTGTGGAGGGAGAATATCAGCCTCCTAGAGCTTCCAGCGAGTCAAAAATCAAATGTAAAGCAAGCTGGACAAAAACACTGAATAATGCACACGATCCAAATTGTACAATACAGACTTAGCTTTTCTTGCATGAGGCAGACTGAAAGGAATCCGGAGGAGACCAAATAGGTCTGGATACAACGATGCCAGGCAAGAGACTGAGTCCAGAGGAGACTCAAATAGGAAACACCCGCTGCTTAATGACACAGCTGGAGCTCAGGCCTGCAACAAGACATACCTAACACAATACCGTTAGTGACCACCAGAGGGAGCCCAGAAACACAGTTCACAACAAAAAAGCCTCCAATTCCTGTAAATTACTGGGCTGTCCAGTATGAACTGCGTGCGCTTGAGATCTCCCCAGATGGGCTCAATGATATTGAGGTCAGGAGACTGAGATGGCTACTCTAGAACCTTCACTTTATTCTGCTGTAGCCAATGACAGGTCGACTTGGACTTGTGTTTTGGATCGTTGTCATGTTGGAACGTCCAAGAACGTCCCATGCAGAGCTTCAGCTCGGGTATGTAAATTTTTGATCAGGGTCATTTGTATTTTTTGCCCTTGTATATAGGATAGAGTCCATACTTTCTGATATACACATAGCATCATGTTATATACACACATCTACACTATAAATAAACACAGCACCTTACTATGTGCTATATGCACAAGTCCTCACTATATACTTAATTGTGCTGTTTACATCACACAGGATGTGCTTGGGCTGATGTGTATCCATCATCACACGGGATACGCTGTGGCTGACATACGTACATCACATGGGATATGCTAGGACTGATATATACACATTACATACTGTATGTATGCACATACACTATACACTGGGTTATAAAGCATGGTATGGAGCTGTGTGTATATTATATAGTGTAGAGATGTGCCTTTTTATATAGTATAGAGTCCACAATTTCAGATATACATATAGCATCATGTTGTATACACGTATCTACACTATAAATATACACAGCACCTAACTATTTGCTATATACACAAGTCCTCACTATATACTTAATTATGCTGTTTATATCACACGGGATATGCTGTGGCCGATGGGTATCTACCACACGGGATACGCTGGGGCCAACATGTATCCACCACACAGGATATGCTGAGACTGACGTATATACATCACACGGGATACGCTGGGGCCGATGTGTGTCTGCCACATGGGATACGCTGGTGTCGACTTGTATCCGCCACAAGGGATACGCTGGGGCCAATGTGTATCCACCACACGGGATACGCTTGGGCCGACAAATATCCACCACACGGGATATGTAGGGGACGATGTGCATCCACCACATGGGATTTGCTGGAGCCGAAGTGTATCCACCACACGGGATCTGTTGAGGCCGACATGTATCGGCCATGCGGGATACGCTGGAGCCAACGTGTATCCACCACACGGGATACACTGGGGCCGTCATATATACATCACAGGGTTACCGTGACAGTGTGGTGCCAGGAGCCCCCAGCATCTGATTGCTCCTACTTAGGCGCTGAGAAGAAGCACTTCTCATTAATTTAAAATGTGTTTATTCCTTCTGGCAGAACAGCGGTTAATGGTAATCCTTGTGCTCACAGCTGAGTTTGGTTGGCCACTCCTTTTCCCTTTATAATCTTGGCTCTGATATTAATCCTTGTCAGAGCTAGCATTTGCTGCATGGCTAACGGAGGGAGAGGAGTACATACGAGAAGGAGAGTTGAAGGAGTTACTAGTGACTGCTGCTTGGTTTGTATGCAGGATAATTACTTATCCTTCTCTGTTTTGGTTTATTCTCCTACCTTCACATTCCTCTGTTATACAGTGGGTACAGAAAGTATTCAGTCTCTGTACACTCTGCATCCCATCTTGACTAGGAAAAACAGAAATGTAGTAATTTTTGAAAATTTATTAAAAAAGAAAAACTGAAATATCACATGGTCATAGGCATTCAGACCCTTTGCTCAGTATTAATTAGAAGTACCCTTTTGAGCTAGTACAGCCATGAGTCTTCTTGGGAATGATGCAACAAGTTTTCACACCTGGATTTGGGGATCCTCTGCCATTCTTCCTTGCAGATCCTCTCCAGATCTGTCAGGTTGGATGGTGAACGTTGGTGGACAGCCATTTTCAAATCTCTCCAGCGATGCTCAATTGGGTTTAGGTCAGGGCTATGGCTGGGCCAGACAAGAATGGTCACAGAGTTGTTATGAAGCCAGACCTTTGTTATTTTAGCTGTGTGCTTAGGGTCATTGTCTTGTTGGAAGGTAAACCTTTGGCCAAGTCTGAGGTCCAGAGTAGGGTTGAGCGACCTTTAGTTTTTTAGGGTCGAGTCGGGTTTTGTGAAACCCGATTGTCTTAAAAGTCGAGTCGAGTGAAATCGGCCGACCACCGTGAAAAGTCGGGTTTCGGCCGAAACACGAAACCCAATGAAGGAAATTATTATTTTATTTTTTTATTTTTTATTTTTTTTATTTTCTCTCTCTCTCTCTCTCTCTCTCTCTCCCCCCCCCCCCCTCCGTCCCAGCACAGAAAATTTCGTATTGCACGTTCCAAATCCCTACTGCGCACAAGCGATAACATGACGATAGGCGTTCACTCCCCTAAGACCTATGTCATCACTCTGCCCATGCTCATTCATTGGCTGAAAAAATGGCGCTAAACGCGTCATACGAAATGCGACTTTGGCGCCCAGATCGCGTACCGCATGGCCGACCCCGCACAGGGATCGGGTCGGGTTTCATGAGACGCCGACTTTGCCAAAAGTCGGCGACTTATGAAAATGAACGACCCGTTTCGCTCAACCCTAGTCCAGAGCACTCTGGAAGAGGTTTTCATCCACATTGGCCGTATTCATGCTTCCTTCAATGACAACCAGTTGTCCTGTCCCTGCAGCTGAAAAACACCCCCATAGCATGATGCTGCCACCACCATGTTTCACTGTTGGGATTGTATTGGTCAGTTGATGAGCAGTGCCTGGTTTTCTCCACACATAACACTTAGAATTATCACCAAAAAGGTCTATATTCATCTCATCAGGCCAGAAAATCTTATTTCTCATAGTCTGGGAGTCCTTCATGTGTTTTTTAGCAAACTCTATGCAGGCTTTCATATGTCTTGCACTGAGGAGTGGCTACCATCGGGCCACTCCGCCATAAAGGCCTGATTGATGGAGGGCTGCAGTGATAGCTGACTTTGTGGAACTTTCACTCATCTCCCACTGGAGCTCAGCCACAGTGATTTTGGGGTTCTTCTTTACTGCTCTCAGCAAGGCTCTTCTCCCATGATTGCTCAATTTGGCAGGATGGCCAGGTCTAGGAAGACTTCTGGTTGTCCCAAACTTCTTACATTTATTATTATTATTTTTATTATTATTATATATTTATATAGCGCCATTTTTTCCATGTCGCTTTACATGTAAAAAAGGGCAAATATAGACAAGCACAATAAACATGAGCAATATAAGGCACACACAAGTACAGAAGGAGAGAGGACCCTGCCCGCGAGGGCTCACAGTCTACAGGGGATGGGTGAGGATACACTAGGAGAGGGTTGAGATGGTTGAGCAGACTAAGGATCACTGCAGATTGTAGACTTGTCGAAAGAAGTGGGTCTTCAGGTTCTTTTTGAAAATTTCCGTAGTAGGCAAGAGTCTGATGTGTTGGGGTAGAGAGTTCCAGAGTATGGGGGAAGCACGGGAGAAGTCCTGTAATGCGGTTGTGGGAAGAAGAAATAAGTAGAGTAGAGAAGGAGATCTAGAGAGGATCGAAGGTTGCGTGTGGGTAAGTACCGGGAGGCCATGTCACAGATGTATGTGTACGGAGGAGACAGGTTGTGGATGGCTTTGTATGTCATAGTAAGGGTTTTGAAATGGAGCCTCGGGACAATAGAAGCCAGTGAAGGGCTTGGCAGAGAGGAGAGGCTGGGGAATAATGGGGAGAAAAGTGGATTAGTCGGGCAGCAGATTGTAGGATGGATTGGAGTGGTGCTAGTTAGCTGGAGAGGAGGCCAGAGAGTATAAGGTTGCAGTAATCGAGGTGGGAAATGATAAGGGAGTGCACTAGCATTTTTGTGGTTTCATGGTCTAGGAATGCATGGATCTTGGAAATATTTTTGAGTTTGAGTTGGCAGGAGGAGGCAAGGACTTGAATATGAGGCTTGAAAGAGAGGGCAGAGTCGAGGATCACCCCGAGGCACCGAGCATGCGGGACTGCGGAAAGTGAGAAGCCATTGACATTGATGGATAGGTTTGGTGGAGGGGTAGAGTGAGAAGGGGGAAAGATGATGAATTCTGTTTTTCCATGTTCAGTTTTAAAAAGCGAGCAGAAAAGAAAGCTGAAATAGCAGACAGACATTTTGGGATTCTGGTGAGTAAGGAGGTGAGGTCGGGTCCAGATAGGTAGATCTGCGTGTCATCGTCATAGAGATGATACTGCAAACCATGGGATTTTATGAGCTGTCCCAGGCCGAAGGTGTAGATGGAGAAGAGCAGGGGCCCTAGGACTGAGCCTTGGGGAACACCGACAGATAGGAGGCGAGGTGAGGAGGTGGTGTGTGAGAGGGAGACACTGAATGTTCGGTCTGTTAGATATGATGAGATCCAGGATAGGGCCAAGTCTGTGATGCCAAGAGATGAGGGAATCTGTAGCAGGAGGGAGTGGTCCACAGTGTCTAAGGCAGAAGACAGGTCCAGGAGAAGGAGTACAGAGTAGTGTTGCTTGCTCTTGGTGGTTAATAGGTCATTGGTGACTTTAGTTAGGGCAGTTTCAATTGAGTGATGCGATCGGAAGCCAGATCGTAATCGGTCAAAGAGGGAGCAGGAGGAGAGGTAAGAGAACAGTTCAAGATGGACATGATGTTCCAATAGGATTATGGAGGCCACTGTGCTCTTAGGAACAGTGAGTACTGCAGAAATTCTGTTGTAACCTTGGCCAGATCTGTGCCTTGCCACAATTCTGTCTTGAGCTCCTTGGCCAGTTCTTTTGACCTCATGATTCTCATTTGGTCTGACATGCACTGTGAGCCCTGAGGTCTTATATAGACAGGTGTGTGCTTTTCCAAATGAAGTCGTATCAGTTTAATTAAACACAGCTGGACTCCAATGAAAGAGTACAACCATCTCAAGGAGGATCACAAGGAAATGCACAGCATGTGACTTAAATATGAATGTCTGAGCAAAGGGTCTGAATACTTATGACCATGTGATATTTCACTTTTTCGTTTTTATTAAATTTTCAAAAATTTATACATTTCTGTTTTTTTCAGTCAAGATGGGAGTGTACATTAATGTGAAAAAAAAACTTTTTTGAATTTACCAAATGGCTGCAATGAAACAAAGAGTGAAAAATTCAAAGGGGTCTCAATAATTTTCGTACCCAATGTATGTGGGCAAATATTGTGTATGTCTGGAGTTTTCTGTTAACCCTTGTTTGTGTTGCCTTGTATGTCGGGTTGGTGCACTACAGTGCACAATAGCACTCCCTCTTCCCTTTGTGGGGGGAGGAAACGGACGGAGGGCTAACTCAGGAAAGCAGGGAGCAGGGCGAGCTAGGGTGCCCCCTAGCGTTAGGGAAAGGAAAGAAGACCCTGGTCCCGGGTCATCCGACAGCTGTGACGTGACATGCTGTGTACATCATGGAATACGCTGGGGCTGATGTATATACATTACACGGTATACTCTGGGACTTATGTATACACATTACATAATTTTCCGCAATGGATAATTTCAGCTGTTGACCTGTAATAGGTCAGCAGCCACTATAGCTATTGTGGTGCAGGGAGTTGGTGGATCTCTACGCCCCATATTCAGCTGAAAAGAGAAGCCTCCTTCACTGACCCAATTACATTGTCTATGACCACAAACGTTACACCCATGACTGAAATCATACTGACCTGATGAATCATGTTTGCATGTTGTTGGGTCATTTTAAGCACATGATGAATAGATTGGTCCCATATACCGTACATTAGACTATTGGTCAATCCCACTAAATACACATGCATGCTCATACACACAGGAAAATACACATGTGCTCATACAAATATAAGAAGACACACAAAGGAAAATACATGCAGTAAAATACATGTGTTCTTACATGTGGAGACACAGCATTGTATCTTAATTAATCATACGACTATTTTTAGCAAACCAAGAAAAATAGACTGTTATCTGTATGTTGACTTTTGAATTTATGCGTTGGTCAAGAAAACAGACTTTTGCTTGTGTAAGCCTGTAATATTGACATTTCATATAACAGATTGTGCTCTTATCCTTGATGACTAGTGATGTTTACTGATATGCTCATTATGCATTGTGTAAGTGAAATAGTTTGGTGACTTCGAAAACAGAGGTAGAGAAACTATGCAAATAGATTAAATAATCAAGTAAACCTACTTGATCCAATCTCCATTCTTACCCTTTATGTCAATACTGAATGAAGGATACTTGTTAAGTATAAAAAGAGGTTACATGCCTCTATAGAGAGAGACTGAGAGACAGGCAGAGATTCAGCCAAGACATCAAAACATCCAAAGGACCAGAGACAGGACAGCAGCCAATACATCATGGCTCCATCACAAGGGACATGGATCTATCATTCTGCAGGAAACAACCTAGGGGACCTCGGCCCTGGTTAGAAGAATACAGATCTGCTCCATTGAGTATCGCTGAACCATGGATACGTTTGAATTAAGCCAGGATTGGGACCCGCCGGTCGCCTGGCTCCATGGAGATGTTTGAAGAAGCCATGTTGTGACCCTCAGGTCAACTGGCCTTGTACCTCAATAGACTGTCATCTTCCTAAGCTTGTCATTACCTTCTCTCTGTGTGTGTGCCACAGGTGGGATAGTCGACCCTAGAAGATAAAGCCAGGTTGTGCCCCTCCGGTCAACTGGCCTTGTACCTGAATTGACTGTCATCGGACTACACTTGTCGTTACCTCCTCACTGTGAGTGCCATAGATTGGGTAGTCGAACCTGGGAGCTCTGAAGTAACAGCTGTCATTATCCCGGCTGTATAGTAAGTTATTTTTTAATGGTTTCAACACTTCAATTAATTAATACTAATAATTGATATATTGATATATTTTATATATACTTAATAATGTAAAATTAGCAAAAAGTAATTGAAACTGAAATGTTTTAAACCAGATGGTCAATTGTCCAGGGAGAGCAAACAACCGGTTTCTGTTACAATCTTGACACTTATCTTTTATGATCAGAGTTACCTGATTAGACCTTTCCCAGGAGATGTTCATCCTATATATGTTAATTGGAGGTTGTTAAGTCCCCAGGAACACATACCATGGTAGATCAAAGGTTTTAACTGACATACATTAGAGAGCTTAACATATAAAAGAGGACTGAACTTTTAGAGGAGGAGACCCACATGGCAACAGAGATGGGAGAAACAGAGACACAGACAGCCTGATGATTTCTACCATAATAATTTAATGTATGAATAATATGATGCACATGTATTTATTTTACTTTATTGTTTAATCTTATCATTTATTAAGTAAATTCATTTTAGTTTACTCAGTTCTTGTGTGAACATTTTCTTATTCATCACAATCCTTGAATCCTTGAATCTGTTGCAAAACACCGGCGAGTAAGCTTAAGGGTGAGGCTCTGTAATGTTCACCATTTTCCTGGGACTGTTATATGTGTTATCTGACTGTTTTGTGGTTCAATAAAGCATTGCCACACTGTTTTACCCTGACCCTGTGTTGTCTAAGTAGCGTTATGCCCACGTTAAAACTAGATCGGCCTTTCGTTGGGATGATCCCTGGTCCATGCGGTTTTGGCTAGTGAACCTGGGCACCTGCCTACTACCGTGTCTCCACAATACACATATAGGAAGATACACAGAAAAATACACATTTCTAAAGAGACACATGCATGCTCACAGACATTGCAAAAGACACACGCATGCACGATGACAGGCATTGCATAAGACACACACATGCACATTCACTTACATTGCAAAACACACACATGCACGCTCACACACATTAGAAAACACACACACACATGCATGCTCACACGTAGGAAAACACATCCACGCTTACACCCATAGGGAAACACACACTCTAACCTGCCACATTTTATTTATAATTTGTCAAATGCCCCCCTCCCTCTGCTACTTAAATCAGCACAGCAAAAGCTGAGATGAGCAGTGCAGCTGATAACCAGCTGGAGAGGTTACCTGGCGTATGATGGGCAGTGCAGTGGGAACACACAGGGCAGTTAGCTTTCATTTTGTCCTGCTGTCCTGTGCTACTGCATTGCAAGGTGATGCCCATCCCCTCCTGGCTGATCGGACAGCAGAAGCAGATCTGCACACATTGATGAGGAGGATGCTGTGTGTGATCATGATGTGAGTAACACGACCTCCTCTTCTGTTTTTTCTTGTGCCAGGTAGCAGAGCTGCCCCTTCTCACTACTCTTTGAACATAAATTCCCTTTAAAAACAACCTTAATATTAAAATTCTAAAAAATACCAGTCCAGTGAAATCATTGGTAAAATACTAGAAATATAAATTACCTTATAGTTTCCTACCAAGACCCTACAAAAGGCATATTATCACCCCTGCCTGGCTGTGGAGGTTGGCACCCTAAGAAATGATTTTTTGGTGTCCCCACTCACTGTGGACTGTCCCTCACTCCCCTATAATGACTCTACCAATATAGGTGGGAAAACAATATAATAAAGAGAGCAGAGATGAAAAAAGATATGTTATATTATTCAAATTCTCTGCAGGAATCTTGTAGAGCCAACATAGATAATATCAAATCTTATCCAACAACATGTCCAAAATCTTCCAAATTACACAACATAGTTTGCCTGTCAGATATCAACACGGTCAAACTTTCCTGTAAACAGATACACAATAAAAAAATAGAAAGTATGACTCAGCATGAGTTGAAAACACCCCGACACATTGTCACGGTTCATCAGGAGGTAGCATGGATATTCAAGATGCCGGCTGTCATAATGATAGCTTTAACATCCTCACCTGTGACCTGTTTGCTTGTAATCAGGGTGTCTGCATAAAAGCTGAGTAAGTATCCAGACAGACTCTTGCATCTTTCATCCAGCCACTGACATTTCTGGATTGTGAGTCATGGGGAAAGCAAAAGAATTGTCAATGGATCTATGGGAAATGGTAGTTAAACTGTATAAAGCAGGAAAGGGATACAAAAAGACATCCAAGGAATTGATAATGCCAGACAGCAGCATTCAAACTGTGATTAACAAATGGAAAATCAGGGGCTCTGTAAAAACAAAACCACGGTCAGGTAGACCAACAAGAATGTCATCCACAACTGCCAGGAAAATTGTTTGGGATACAAAGAAAAACCCAAAAATAACATGAGCTGAAATACAGGACTCTCTGAAAACTAGCGGTGTGGCTGTTTCAAGATGCACAATAAGGAGGCACTTGAAAAAAATGGACTGCATGGTTGAGTTGCCAGAAGAAAGCCATTACTGTGCAAATGCCACAAAGTATCTCGCCTACAATATGCAACAGCACAAGACCAGTCTATAAACATCTGGAACAAGGTAATTTGGAGTGATGACTTGAGACCAAAATTGAAGTTTTTGGCCACAATCACAAACGTTATATTTGGAGAGAGGTCAACAAGGTCTATGATGAAAGGAACACCATTCCTACTATAAAGCACGGAGGTGGATCGCTGATGTTTTGGGGATGTGTGAGCTACAAAGGCACAGGAAACTTGATGAAAGTTGAAGGAAAGATGAATGCAGCACATTACCAGCAAATACTGGAGGCACATTTACACTCATCAACCCCGAAGCTGCGCGTGGGACGTACTTGGATGTTCCAACATGACAACGATCCAAAACACAAGACCAAGTCGATCTGTCATTGACTACAGCAGAACAAAGTGAAGGTTCTGGAGTGGCCATCTCAGTCTCCTGACTTCAATATCATTGAACCACTCTGGGAAAATCTCAAGTGCACAGTTCTGTCATGGGAGACCTAGGTATGCAAGAGCTAATGACCCGGGCCCCTGCGATTTCCCTCAGACTAGGAAAACCCTGACTGACCCTCTCCCAGAGTTTACACTGATGGTGTGCATGTCTGGGCCTCCACCCTCACCCTGTCTCCTGTTTCAACCCTAGGCTGAAACCTCCACCCACCACCCAGTGAACAGACCATACACCAATACCCACAGTTAGCACAGACAAGGATAATGGAAAAATATGCAACACGCCGCAGTCACTCAGGAATACACTATAAGTGCACAGGGTAAAATAAATACAAATATAGGAAAGAGAAAATAAGACAAAGGGAAATACACCACCAGCAACGATACTCCAACTCCTAGCTCACCACTCCAGACCGAGATAACCAAGCACAAGACAGAAGCTATAATCGGCGACGCCCAATGTTCAGAACTATTTAAAGGCAGTGGGCGTGGCCCAGCTTCCAATCTGAGCACCAGCTAAATTAACCCCGGACCAGCTAGATAAAATCTAGCCGACGCCACTGAGCACATAGTGGACAAAAGCGGAATTACCTCTGTCTGTCGAACGCGTTGGTATGAACAGCGTCCGACATGACAGTTCATGCTAGACAGCCCAGGAATTTACAGGAACTGGAGGCTTTTTGCCAAGAAGAGTGGACAGCTTTACCATCTGAAAAAATAAAGAACCTCATCCACAACTACCACAAAAGACTTCAAGCTGTCATTGATGTTAGAGGGGGCAATACATGGTATTAAGAAATGGAGTATGTGAACTTTTGACCAGGGGCCTTTGGATGTTTCGGGTTGTCATTATGATTTATAAAGAGAAAACACAGTAGTTTGACAATAAATTATTTCACCCTACCACTAACCATGAGTGGAGAAAAAGTTTTGGTGTTATCTTTCATATTCTCTGAAAAAAGGCCAAGAAAGCAAAAATTCTGCCAGAGTATATAAACTTTTGAGCACAACTGTATTATCAGTGCTTTGTGCTTGTAGTTTACTGTACATGGTTATGTTTTAGTAAATAAATTTATTTTGGAAAAAATATGGTGTGGGATCCCTGGACATTTTATTAACTAGCAGAAGGAAAGCGAACAGCTTGAGGTAGATGTTTATGGCCTGGCAAGGGAGTAATACCCATGGAGCTTCCCAGGCTATTAATATCAGCTCATGGCTGTATACTTAGCCTTTCCTGGTTATTAAAATGGAGACCCCCAAAAAATGACATATGGCCCCTCTATAATTCATAACAAACATAGGCTAGGCAGACAGCTGCGTGCTGATATTTGTCCATATTGACCATGGATACTGGTCCACTGCCAGACTAAACACACCAGCTCTCAGACACCCCAGAAATGGTGTATCCATAAGATGCACCAAATCTGGCATTTAGCCTTACTCTTCCCACTTGTCCTGGTGCGATGGCAAGTGGGGTGATAATTGGGGGATTGATGTCAACTTTGTATTGTCAGGTAACATCAAGCCCAGAGGTTAGTAATAGAAAGGCATCTATAAGATGCCCCCATTACTAACCCCATAGTCACATTGTATAAGAAAACACACACTCAGAATAAAGTCCTTTAACTGAAATAATGACACAGATGCCTTTTATGAATCTAAATTAAACCAAACCAAATACTTCAACACCCAATCCACTGAAGCCAATGTCCCCTGTAAAAGAATTTAAATAATGAACAACCATGTTCCTCACCTGTCCGCCGACAAGATAATAATCCATTTATTCTGCCACACGTCTAGCTCTGCCACATCTAAATGGCTGACTGCATGGGAACTCTGCAGCTCCTTCAGGGTTTGTATGCTGAGAGTTTTGGTGGGCAGGTTTGTTTTGGTATCATGTTCTTTCCATTTAATGATAATGGATTTGATGGTGCTCTGGGGGGATCATCAGAGATTGGGATATTTTTTTTATAATCCAACCCTGACTTCTCAACAACTTTGTCCCTGACTTGCTTGCAGATCTCCTTGGTCTTCTTAGTGTTGTTTGGTTTGTGTTGCCTCTTGCTTAATGGTGTTGCAGCCTCTGTGGCTTTCTGAAAACTTGTGCATATACTGAGACCATGTGAGCCTTAGATTGCACATGGGTGGACTTCCCTTCACTAAGCATGTGACTTATGAAAGTAATTTCTTGCAGAAATTTTTAGGAGCTTCATAGTAAAAGAGAAAAGAGGTGAATGCATATGCATATGACAATTTTTAGTTGTTTGATCCCTTAAATTTAATTTATGCCTATATTTTTCACAATTCATTTCACCAACCTAGACTATTAGTGCTCATACATCACACACAAATCAGATAGCAAAAATATTTAAACACAGGTTGTAATGTAGCAAAATATTTAAAAAGCCATTGGGGTGTATACTGCACATTCACAAGCCACTGTAGCTACTTAGCCGAGTTGTCTGGCCCAAAGCTGCCAGATGTAGCTTTCAGCTTTCTGTGGCTTGTTCCTCTCTGCCTTGTTCTCAGCATTCTGACTTTCTGATACTTTATTGCCACACCCAGGACTTTCCTAGTGACTACCCATTTGTATTACACCTTTTGCACTGATCAGCTATTTTCCTGCTATTTGAACTCAGACCGTATACCTGACTACGCCTCTGTCTCTTCCCTCTGTTTATGATGTACTCTCCTGGCTATTGACCTCGGACTCTTTGACTTCCCGACTCACGGCTTGCAAATGAGAAGTGACACAGTGTTACATTACGAATGGCCTATATGTTTTTCTTTTTCGCCAGTATGGAGCCCGTTCATATGCTCTGTGACCCGGTGACGAATTTAACACAGATGATTCAGGATGTGGCTAAGGAATGCCAGAATCTGGAATCATCCCAGTACCATTTTCAGGGTCAAATATTATTTTTTCCAAAAACCTCCTCTAGCCCTTCAATGCCAGCAGTGGATGACATGATAGTAGCCTCTGATGTTCAGTTGGTCTCTCCTGAACCTATAATGGCCCTTCCAGATACATTTCTGGAAACAGTTTAGAGGGTTCAGGGAGAACTGTAGGTTATTTTTTACCCTGCGTCCCTGGATATCAGGGGATGAGTTCCAGTGAGTGGGAATAATCATACCCTTACTGAAATGGGGCCCTCAGACCTGGGCATTTTCCTTCTCCCCACAGGCCCCACAATGGTCTTCTGTGGATGCCTTTTTTGGCATTTTAGGTCTGATCTATGACGAACTCGACAGGCAAAGATCATGAACCTGACACATGGGGGCAAGTTTTGTGGAATGTCTGACAGAGGCTATGACCTAGGCCATACGAATGGACCGCAGAAATCTGTGAGAGACGTGGTGAACAGCAGGCTTCTTGCTATACTTCCCCTGAGCAGGTCCATTTATCATAGATGAAATCATTGGAAGTTAGAGTTGTCAGTCTTGATGTTGTAAAGAGACTGTACTGTGATCTCACTGAACATTTTCACAAGAATAGCCCAACTTGTCCTCGTGCAAGCAAACCATTGGGAGAATGTCTGAATCTGGGGGATGGCTGAGGAGGTCATCCAGACTCCCAAATACCTTTCTCTTCCTCTGATAAAGTACTGATGAATACAGTTCTATCCTTCAAGGACCAAGTATTATTGTCATTTATTGACTGAGGATCTGCTGCTAACTTTATTGATTCAAGACTGGTTCTAAAGCTAGGATTAGAGACAGTTCGTTTAGAAAGACCCTTTCAAATTTTTACCATTGACAAGACACCGTTAGCCCGGATTTTGGTCAAGGGGGTAACAGCGAATTTCAAGCTCCAAGAGGGAGCACTTCACTCTGAATCCATCTCTTATTTTGTTTTGGATAATTTACCTGCTGGGTTGGTAATATAGCTTCCATGGCTACTTATTCACAATCCTGTTGTTGATTGGTGTCAGAAGGAAATTTGTTTCAAGAAATGTCTAAAATCTGTACAAATATGCTCCACTTGTCTGAAGGGTCTGCCGGGGTACCTGAAGGACTTCGGAAATATGTTCTTGGAAAAAGAGGTGCAGATACTGCCTCCCCATCGTCCTTATGATTGTGCAATTAATCTTATCCCTGATGCCAAATTATGTCCTTCCTTCCCTGTCGCTGCCAGATTTTTCTTTGTGAAAAAAGGAAGATGGTGACTTCTATCCTTGCCTCGAATTCCAAAAACTAACCCCATAATGACCGCCGATATGCCTTTTAACAGTGGCAGTTAAGGGTACTTATTTCTCAGCGCCACTTTTTAATGACGTTGAGAAATAAGGTTATAGCACCCCCCCCAACATCAGAAATTCTCCAGGGTCTAGTCTACCGGGGGTAGCTGAGACCCCAGAGAACATGATTTGGTTTGGTTTTTACCGACCCCAGTGTTGCGATCATTATTATTCATGGAAAAACGGAGACCGCAAAAAAAGTTTTTCTTATTGGTTCATTTTGATCACTGTGATAGACCCTGACACATCGTTTCATACACTTGGTTTCCAACATTAATCTGTGAGAAATTACCTTTGCTTGCTTCCATGTAGAGTCAAAGTCACAGGAAAGCAGAGTATAAATCCATTGAAGTCTATGAGGAATTATTATACAACCCAGAAATGTAATATGGCATTATGCATAAGGCGCTTGTCTGATATTACATGTACAAATTCAAAAAGGCAATGAAGCATGCAGTTGGGCTGGCTCGTAAATCCATTTTATAGCTCTCAGATTTTCAATAATAAAAAGTATTTTAGTTAGATTTTAAATAAAAGAATGGAACATGTGCATAAAAATATCATAACACTGACACCAGAGAAAATGTTAAAGGGAGCCTGTCACCCCCAAAATCGTATATGAGCTGCGGCCACCGGCATCAGGGGCTTATCTACAGCATTCTGTAATGCTGTAGATAAGCCCTCAATGTAACCTGAAAGATGAGAAATAAAGGTTATATTTTACTCACCCAAGGGCGGTCCCGGTTCTGTTTGGGTCTGATGGGCGTCGCGATCCGGTCCAGTGCCTCCTATCTTCATGCGATGACGTCCTCTTCATGTCTTCTTGCCGCAGCTGCGGCGCAGGCGTACTTTGTCTGCCATGTTGAGGGCAGAGCAAAGTACTGCAGTGCGCAGGCGCCGGGAAAGGTCAGAGAGGCCAGGCGCCTGCGCACTGCAGTACTTTGCTGTCCATTTCCTTGTGATCCTGCTTGAGATGGATCTACTCCTTCATTGGAATCCAGCTGTTTTTAATTAAACTGATAGGACTTAATTTGGAAGTCTATATAAGACCTTACAGCTCACAGTGCAAATGACCAATCAAATTGGTGCAAATGAGAATCATGAGATCAAATGAACTGGCCAAGGAGCTCAGAGACAGAATTGTGGCAAGGCACAGATCTGGCCAAGGTTACAAAAGAATTTCTGCAGTACTCAAGGTTCCTAAGAGCACAGGGGCCTCCATAATCCCTAAATGGAAGAAGTTTGGGATCACCAGAAGTCTTCCTAGACCTGGCCATCCAGCCACATTGAGCAATCGTGGGAGAAGAGCCTTGATGAGAGAGGTAAAGAAGAACCCCTAGATCACTGTGGCTGAACTCCAGAGATGCAGTAGGGAGATGGGAGAAAGTTCCACAAAGTCAACTATCACTGCAGCCCTCCACCAGTCAGGCCTTTATGGCAGAGTGGCCAAACGGGAGCCTCTCCTCAGTGCAAGACATATGAAATCCTGCATAGCGTTTGTTAAAGAGTACATGAAGGACTCCCAGACTATGAGAAATAAGACTATCTGGTCTGATGAAATGAAGATAGACCTTCTTGGTGATAATTCTAAGCGGTATATGTGGAGAAAACCAGGCATTGCTCATCACCTGCCCAATACAATCCCAATAGTGAAACATGCTGGTGGCAGCATCATGCTATGGCTGTTTTTTTATCTGCAGGAATAGGATGGCTGTTTGTCATTGAAGGAAACATGAACATGGCCAAGTACAGAGATATCCTGGATGAAAACCTCTTCCAGAGTGCTCTGGACCTCAGACTTGATCGAAGGTTCACCTTCCAACAAGACAATGACCCTAAGCACACAGCTAAAATAACAAAGGAGTGGCTTCAGAAAAACTCTGTGACCATTCTTGACTGGCCCAGCCAGATCCCTGACTTAAACCCAATTGAGCATCTTTGGAGAGACCTGAAAATGGCTGTCCACCAACGATCACCATCCAACCTGACGGAACTGGACAGAATCTGCAAGGAAGAATGGCAGAATACTCCCAAATCCAGGTGTGAAAAAGTTGTTGTGGAGCGCCCCCACGTTAAGGGCAATGGGGTACTCGGCACCGGGTCCTTCGGTTCGGTAGGGATGTCACGGTGGCCCGACCCGGTCCGTGGCCCTTTGAGGGGCGTCCAATAAAGGGATAGAGTTTTTATGGTTTTAGAAAAGGTCTTTGAAGGGGAAGTTTGTGACGCCACCTGTGGTATTCGGTCAGGGTGACCGACGCTGCTTAGGGGTCCACTGGGGTGATGTGACGGCAGCTAGATGGTATACCTTCCCACACGTGAAGTGTATCCCCAGGGCTTCCCAGAAGTGTAGATGTGATGGTGGACGATGTAAGGCACAGGGAATAACGAGGACACAAGGTTGCAGTCTCTTTACCTTTTACTGAAGACTTCAGCATCCACAGTCCAGGGTACAGACCACAGGGTAGGCAGAGTCCGGCCGGTCCGATGGCAAATCCAGAGTCCCCATATCCAGGTGGAAATCAGTAGCCTTCCTACTAGCACCTGTGAGTTGTAGTCCCTCCCTGCTGAGCAACTCAGTAAGGTCCTCACTAGGGTTGAGCGAAACGGGTCGGCCATTTTCAGAAGTCGCCGACTTTTGGCAAAGTCGGGTTTCATGAAACCCGACCCCTGTGTGGGGTCGGCCATGAGGTCGGCGATCTTCTGAATCTGGGATCGGAATTCCGATACCGAGTTCCGATATGTTTGCGATATCGGGAATCGGTATCGGAATCCATATTTAAGTGTAAAATAAAGAATCAAAATAAAAAATATTGATATACTCACCCTCTGACGCGCCCTGGTACTAACCGACAGCCTTCCTTCCTAAGAATCAGCGCGTGAATGGCCTGCGGTGACGTCACGGCTTGTGATTGGTCGCGTGGCGGTCACATGGGTCGTCGCGACCAATCACAAAGCCGTGACGTCATCTTAAGGTCCTTCACGCGCTGATTCTTAGGAAGGAAGGCTGCCGGAAAGAAGCCGAGGGTGAGTATATACCTAATAGGAATATACTCACCCTCGGACGCTCCCTGCTTCTTTCCGGCAGCCTTCCTTCCTAAGAATCAGCGCGTGAAGGACCTTAAGATGACGTCACGGCTTTGTGATTGGTCGCGACGGCCCATGTGACCGCCACGCGACCAATCACAAGCCGCGGACGTCATTCTCAGGTCCTAAATTCCTAGAATTTAGAATTCTAGGAATTTAGGACCTGAGAATGACGTCCGCGGCTTGTGATTGGTCGCATGGCGGTCACATGGGCTGTCGCGACCAATCACAAAGCCGTGACGTCACAGAAGGCCCTGGACGCGCTCATTTTAACCAAAGCAGGCCGCCGGTTCCCTCGGTAAGTTGCAGGGGCCGCCGGACAGGTGAGTATATCAATATTTTTTATTTTAATTCTTTATTTTACACTTAAATATGGATCCCAGGGCCTGAAGGAGAGTTTCCTCTCCTTCAGACCCTGGGAACCATAGTATCCCATTGCAGTGCATTGGGTTTCGTGTTTCGGCCGACCCCGACCCCGACTTTTTTATAGGATCGGCCGATTTCACTCGACCCGACTTTTGAGAAAGTCGGGTTTCGTGAAACCCGACCCGATCCTATAAAAGTTAAGGTCGCTCAACCCTAGTCCTCACAACTCTTGTAGATGTTCTAGATGTTATTTCTTCCTCTTTGTCCCCCAGATGGTATGGATAGGACAAACCCATATGACTGATGGCCTGAGGCTTGTTTATAGGGACCCTAGAGACGCCCCGACCCCCACAAGTTGCCACTGTGTCTTCTTAGGTATTAAGGTCGGGCAGCCAACTTGGAATTGACTGTCCTGCCGGCCTATGAAGTAATGCGTAGAGTCAATTACTCCCTCGGTGTTCCGGCCACCGGCTATGCGCCTCAGAAGGAGGCAGCCTATTTCAGGGCAGAACTCCTTCCGGTGATTTCTCCTTGTGCTGTGACTTCGTTTCTCACTCTCTACAATACAATTCTCTTCGTGTCCTTTCTTAGGATGCTGCCGCACGTGGGGCAGGCGCAGGTCCGTAGCTTTCTGTCTCGCTAGGCCTCTGTCAGGATCCCACCCCTGACAGGGACCCTCTGTCTGCAGCTCACATGTTCCTCCTTTCCCCCTGTCTGCCTGACAGGTGTTGCCTGGGCAAAGCCCAGCCAGCGTCTCTCTAACTTTCTATCCAGCCCACCAGTTTTACCCGTCTGTGAGGAGTGCCCTAGTAGATAGGAGCAAGGCTCCCCCTGGTGGTCTGAAGTGTGAAGTGTAGTGTATGGTTTGTGATACCTGGTAGGAAGATCTCCTTTATTGCCATCAGACGTAATATCACTCCCCCTGGTGGAAGAATGACATCACTGCAAGGACCAGGACTCTGGGGCGCTGCACTTGCATCATTCCCAAGAAGACTCATAACTGTATTAGCTCAAAAGGGTGCTTCTACTCAATACTGAGCAAAGGGTCTGAATACTTATGACTAGTGTTGAGCGATACCGTCCGATACTTGAAAGTATCGGTATCGGAAAGTATCGTCCGATACCGGCAAAGTATCGGATCTAATCCGATACCGATACCCGATACCAATACAAGTCAATGGGACTCAAGTATCGGACGGCATCCCTGATGGTTCCCAGGGTCTGAAGGAGAGGAAACTCTCCTTCAGGCCCTGGGATCCATATTAATGTGTAAAATAAATAATTAAAATAAAAAATATTGATATACTCACCTCTCCGACGCAGCCTGCACCTTATCGAGGGAACCGGCAGCCTTCTTTGCTTAAAATGCGCACGTTTACTGCCTTCCGTGACGTCACGGCTTCTGATTGGTCGCGTGCCGCCCATGTGACCGCGACGCGACCAATCACAAGCCGTAACGTAATTTTCAGGTCCTGAATGCCTAGAATTAGGCATTCAGGACCTGAAAATTACGTCACGGCTTGCTGTGATTGGTCGCGTCGCGGTCACATGGGCGGCACGCGACCAATCAGAAGCCGTGACGTCACGGAAGGCAGTAAACGCGCGCATTTTAAGCAAAGAAGGCTGCCGGTTCCCTCGGTAAGGTGCAGGCTGCGTCGGAGAGGTGAGTATATCAATATTTTTTATTTTAATTCTTTATTTTACACATTATATCGATCCCGATACCGATTCCTGATACAACAAAAGTATCGGATCTCGGTATCAGAATTCCGATACCCCAAATATCGGCCGATACCCGATACTTGCGGTATCGGAATGCTCAACACTACTTATGACCATGTGATATTTCAGTTTTTCTATTTTTAAAAATTTCCAAAAATTTCTACATTTCTGTTTTTTTTTAGTCAAGATGGGGTGCAGAGTGTACATTAATGAGAAAAAAATGAACTTTTTTGAATTTACTAAATGGCTGCAATGAAACAAAGAGTGAAAATTTAAAGGGGTTTCAATACTTTCCGTATCCACTGTACACTGTGTTCCAAATTATTATGCAAATAGGATTTAAATAAACTCGTGGATGGTATTGTGTCTCAGGGCTCAATGGATCACTGAAATCAATCTTAAACACATGTCATAAATAGTTTTCCAGGTAATTCTAATTAAAGGAAAGCTATTCTGACATCATGCTAAGAAATACAAGCAGAGACTCTCCAAAAACTCACAAGTTCAATGGATGCAAGAATTGTGAAGGTGGGAGGGTTCCTATGTGAACATGTAACTTGGCCTGTTAGGATGTTTTGGAGTTAAATAGCTTTTTTGTTCAGTGAATGTGACCTCCTGATGCTGCAAATTCCACAAATGAGCAGTTTCAGTTCTTTAAAACATATCAAATGTTTAGAAATTCTACTGCGCCTAATAATTTGGAACAGTGCATTTTGAGTTTTTATTCATTTTGGAGATTATATTTTTATCATTGGGAGGTTTCTTCAATAAAATCCGATGTATACTCTAACAAGTGATGACTTTTATTAGACTGACTGTCATTTGCACCAACCATTTAAGAAAATCCAAGAAAAATATCATTTGCATTACAATTTGGAACATGGTGTATGTGAGAAGTACTAGAGAAATTAAAGAGAAAAAGAAGGGCAATGGGATGTTTTATACAAATATCTTGTAAAAAGTGAAATTTGCAAAAAAGTGGACTTCCCGGGCTTCAGTTGAACAAAGAACTTCAACCAACATTTATGAAAAATTTTAAAGGAATCTGTTAGGTAGATCATCCCTCCTAGGCCATCTATATGGGCACGTAGGTTGAAATTTGAATAAAATGATACCTTGATATCTGAAATACGATGTCTTATTCCAGAGAGGTCCATGTTTTCATTATATCTAAATGAGACATTAAGGTCTCACAGACAACCAGTTTGGGGGCTGAGGCACAGCTAAGGCCAGGTTCACATTAGCATATCTGTGCGCAGCATATGATCCGCATAGATCCTCATGCGTCATGCGTACATATCTTTAACATGGTGTACGCAGGGACATGCGTTAGCATGCGTTTGTATGCGGATGTGTACCCATGCATGCGGTGTGTGACGGTGTCCGGCAAGCGCAGCATGTTGCATTTTTTGAGGTGTCAAATATTGCACAATTATGCGCATGTGGATGATTGCGAATGAGTGCATAAAAAAAGTGCATTACTGTCTATGGAAACGCATTGGTACGCAAGGACATGCGTACCCATGTGTTCGATACACATGCGTACTTCAGACTGCGCACGTCCAGGAAATGATGACACCACCTCTAACATGCACATAAACAACACAAACACATGCCACAAGGCATTTAAACGCATGCACACACAGCGTTTTTTTTGCATCATGCGTAAGATGATGCCGAGGCATAAGCATGTGTTTGCATGCGTTTTGGCATGCGTTTGCACATGCAGATGATACGCTGCTCACAGAAACACTAATGTGAACCTAGCATAAGAGCACCGTGAGAGGATAACTACTCCTGCAGATATGTTTGCAATGAGAAAAAGTTCTGCTGTAGTCCCTTTCCCCACATTGACTGCCCGTGAGATGGACGCTGAAGAAGTGTTAGATGTCGCGAGATGGAAGCTGAAGAAGTGTTAGATGTAATCAGACACAACACTGCTGCAGAGCTGACAGCACTATGAAAGGACGCCTTCAGGTGTAGATGTGTTTGTAATGATAATTATAACTGTCAGTCATTACAAGTCTCACACTGGTAATGTCCCTTTTCATTTAAAATAAGCTCTAGGGATAGTCTCTCATGGAGATCCATGTACAAAATACACATGAAAAGCCACAACAAATCTGCCATATCTAAATATGGTCTAATAAATTTATTGCTACCTATTTTTGATATATGATGCAATAAATTGATACTTAAAGAAACACCAACAATTTTACAGATGTAATTAATATAAAAACAATCATTTTAAGGTAAGATTACCTTTGCTGGGTGTTGCACTCTTTAAGTCATTTTCACTGCATGTTTGCAGACTGTCTTTCTGGTTTTCTAATAGGAGAGTTTCTTCAGCATATTCATTTTTTGGGAGCATCTAAAAAGTGCAATATAACTTACTCAGCAATCACATCAATATTATATTTATAAAGAATGTCACAAATTCATTTTGTAATTGTGTAACACTAGATACCCCCAGAAATATGAATAATACTTGTAATTACCATCTGTGAGAGTAGAGGAGATAAAGCAGCAAGGCATTTTTCCAACATCACTTAGTGATGAGCGAATATACTCGTTACTCGAGATTTCTCGAGCATGCTCGGGGGTCCTCCGAGTATTTTTTAGTGCTCGGAGATTTAGTTTTTCTTGCAGCAGCTGAATGATTTACATCTGTTAGCCAGCATGAGTACATGTGGGGATTCCCTAGCAACCAGGCAACCCCCACATGTACTTATGCTGACTAACAGATGTAAATCATTCAGCTGCGGCAAGAAAAACTAAATCTCCGAGCACTAAAAAATACTCGGAGGACCCCCGAGCATGCTCGAGAAATCTCGAGTAACGAGTGTATTCGCTCATCACTAGTAATAATCCATAAGTAAAATTATCTTGAGTTGTCTATTATAAAGTGGCTGTGGAATAGGAGTCTTTCGGCCATACTCACCCAAAGAAATTTCACTGCTTTTTTTGCCGCAATTTTGCCAAACAATTTTGGAATATTGCAGAAAAAAACAATCGCATCGTGTGAACACGCCATGGGTTTCAGGTTCTACATTATAAATATTGATTTGAATGCTAATATAGAGGTTATGAGATTAGAAACAGAGTTATTATTTTGTCAGAAAGGGCACCAATCGAGGCTGGTCACCAACCAGAAATATGATACAAAAATGCTTAGCTTCAGTGATGCCGAAAGTATAATGTTTCTAATATACAAGTGATGCACAATAGCCTTTTTCACAAAATTATATTAGTCATAAATAATGTTAGCAATTTGCACCAGTTTTAGTAGGTTATTACAATTAGTGATTTATTCCATGTATAACACTGAGGTTAACAATAAAATAAACATGATTTCCCTGCCATATTTGAATCATATTGTCGCAGGGAGCATGTTTTATTTCTAATGAATAAATTAAGGACATATATTGTTTTACCAGAGCAGAAACAACCAATTAAGATAAAAATAATTATATACTTTAAGACCAAAGTAGAACACAAATCTAACACAGGTCATACAGACTAAGCAGCATAAGCTGTTTGTTGACAATGGAAAATAATAGTGCTCTCAAGGTTTAACAAAAAAATGGAAAATCTGTCAGTAATTAAACCAATGTAATTAAACCAATTAAGTGAAAAATTGTGTAATAGGATCATATCTTGTATATCTTTGGAAATGCGCCTCATATGTAATCTGACCTCATACACAGACCATAAAAGAGAAAAGAGCAATTTTGTGCTTTTTTTGGAAAAGGTGGCATACCTTTATTAAGTGTATTCAAAACCATAATTGACTATTATGTTGATTATGATGATTTAATATAAAGGGATCATGCCATAAAATGTATAACCTAAAATGGCTATGTCCAGCAATATGGCGTACAGTTGTATATGTTCAGGTTGTCATTTAGCTCAACTTTTCTTATAAATACAGTATACGCTATATAGGCTATGTTCATGACAGTGTAAACAGATTGTGTGTGGATCACGGCACATCTGAGTAGAAGGTGCTCTAGTAGGGTCCTAACGCTTATAGTAGGTTGAAAGAACTGGGCACTCTGTTGTTAAATTGGGGTGATATTTATTAGTAATCCAGCATACATGAGTATTATACAGCAATTCAGTCAATATCTTAGACCTTCCTTAGATACACAGATTGCACTTAGGAGACGCATGTAGGATAGAGAATCGCTAGTGGTATGGTACATACAGTGGGGAAAAAAAGTATTTAGTCAGCCACCAATTGTGCAAGTTCTCCCACTTAAAAAGATGAGAGAGGATTGTAATTGACATCATAGGTACACCACAACTATAAGAATAAAAATGAGAAAACAAATCCAGAAAATCAACTTGGCAAGATTTATTTTGCAAATTATGGTGGAAAATAAGTATTTGGGTCATTAACAAAAGTTCATCTCAATATTTTGTTATATATCCTTTGTTGGCAATGACAGGGGTCAAACGTTTTCTGTAAGTCTTCACAAGGTTGGCACACACTGTTGGTGGTATGTTGGCCCATTCCTCCATGCAGATCTCCTCTAGAGCAGTGATATTTTGGGCCTGTTGCTGGGCAACATGGACTTTCAATTCTCTCCAAAGCTTTTCTATGGGGTTGAGAACTGGAGACTGGCTACGCAACTCTAGGACCTTCATATGCTTCTTACGAAGCCACTCCTTCATTGCCCTGGCGGTGTGCTTGAAAGACCCATCCACATTTCATCTTCAATGCCCTTGCTGATGGAAAGAGGTTTACACTCAAAATCTCAAGATACATGGCCCCATTCATTCTTTTATGTACACAGATCAGTCGTCCTGGTCCCTTTGCAGAGAAACATCCCCAAAGCATGATGTTGCCACCCCCATGCTTCACAGTAGGTATGGTGTTCTTTGGATGCAACTCAGCATTCTGTCTCCTCCAAACACAACAAGTTTTTTTTCTACCAAACAGTTCTACTTTGGTTTCACCAGACCATATGATATTCTCCCAATACTCTTCTGGATAATCCAAATGCTCTCTAGCAAACTTCAGATGGGCCCCAACATGTACTGGCTTAAGCAGGGGGACATGTCTGGCACTGCAGGATTTGAGTCCCTGGTGGCATAGTGTGTTACTAATGGTAGCCTTTGTTACGGTGGTGCCAGCTCTATGCAGGTCATTCACTAGGTCCCTCGTGTGGTTCTGGGATTTTTGCTCACTGTTCTTGTGATCATTTTTACCCCATAGGGTGCATGGAGCCACAGATCGAGGGAGAATATCAGTGGTCTTGTATGTCTTCCATTTTCTTATTATTGCCTCCACAGTTGACTTCATCACACCAAGCTGCTCGCCTATTGCAGATTCAATCTTCCCAGCCTGGTACAGGGCTACAATTTTGTTTCTTGTGTCCTTCGACTGCTCTTTGGTCTTCACCATAGTAAAGTTTGGAGTGTGACTGTTTGAGGTTGTGGACAGGTGTCTTTTATACTGATAACAAGTTCAAACAGGTACTATTACTACAGTTAATGACTGGAGGACAGAGGAGCCTCTTAAAGAAGAAGTTACAGGTCTGTGAGAGCCAGAAATCTTGCATGTTTTTAGGTGACCAAATACTTATTTTCCTCCATAATTTGCAAAATAAATCTTGCCAAATCAGACAAATCAGACAAGGTGATTCTCTGGATTTGTTTTCTCATTTTGACTCTCATAGTTGTGGTCTACCTATGATGTCAATTACAGGCCTCTCTTATGTTTTTGATTGGGAGAACTTGTACAATTGGTGGCTGACTAAATACTTTTCTCCCCACCTTACATGTTGGATTTATGATAAATACTACCTAAGTTTAACTATAAAGTGCCTGGTTCATCAAATCAGTCGTAACTGGTTAGCTGTTACTGTAAGAATTTGTTCACATTACATAGAAGTTAATGCCATCGAATGTTGGAAATTGCCCAACAGTAGAAAGTCAAGGGGCACTCACAATATGCAATGCTTTCTTCATCTTTATTTTTAATCCATAAAAGTGAATAAATCAGGCATAGGAATTTGGCAATATGCAGTATAGGCAACGGCTATTTTGTGTAGCTTGATACTTCTACCTGTTTATTTGGAAGCGCCAAGTTTTGCTCAATTGTTGAGATGTTGGAATTGAATATGTTAAAAAGAACCTGTCATCTTCCTGGAAAATCTCATGAAGTAATAAGGGGTCAAATATAAAAAATATGAACAATTCCTCTCTTATTTAGTGATGAGAGCTCTGACTTCTTAAAAGGGTTGCTAAATTGATAAATCTGCAGTCATTCTGTGTGACTGCTGACATGAATCCTCCCAACACATACAGTGTGAGAATTTACTGGTTTCTAAGCCGGAACCATTCATATTCGTTAGGCATACTCACAGCCAGAGTGGGTGCGACCTCGCTACATACCCTTGTATAGAGAGAGACAGCACCCAGTATAGTATAAATTCCAAAGCAAAAGGACAGCGCTCCAACCAGGTGTTTATAGTCCAATAAAAATAATCTTTATTTCAGCCATGGTAAAAAACAGCAACGTTTCGACCGATCAGCCGGTCTTTTTCAAGCATAAAACATGGTATATAGGGCTGTCTTAAGTAGTGTGGACACCACGCAGGGAGCCAATCACCACTAAGTGCCCACCCATTTTTCTTTATCTTTCTATACAACTTTAAAAGCGAAAAATAACAGACATCAAACAATTGTGTATATATAGGTAGAATAAATACATTTCATCACCGTGTGAATATCTGCAATACTCAAACAACAGATATGTAAACTCGTGGTGTTCACCTCCCAGTTTCCATGCGATTGTATGTTGCGTCCCTGTTGTCATGGCATTCATTAGCCAATGTATCAAACTTCCTCCCAAGGTCCTACCAATCAGATAAAGTGGCGCCAAGTTCCAAATTTGGCCAATCCTGGCTCTTGATCTATTAACTGTGGAACCTATTCTCCAATCTAATTCATTGTATTGGACAACATACTTACATCCGTACCGGCACTCGCCAATCAGGAAATGGCCACGAGACGCAGGCACAGACACCGGGGCTGAGAATATGCATCAGCGCCCCACGTCACGGCTGCGCCCGATCACATGATCGGGACGAGGCCACGCCCCGACGTGACGCGCTTCTGCACCACCCACCGCTGGCCTCACATGACCGCAACCCCGACCAGTTACCTGGGAGACGCCAGCAAACAGAGAGAAAAAAGCACGCACTAATAGTAATTCATCTCTTATAGTAGTATATGACTCAATAGGGTCATAGCTTGGATAAGGACTGATTTAAATTATTTTTTGGCCGTACATCTTGGAAGGACAATACAATATTTAAATAGCCGCACTGCAACATACATCACCGGAAACTGGTGATATTCCCCACCGAACTGTTTTAAAAAAACAACAATAACAAAAAATAATAGTGCACCCAACCGGGTAAACCAAAACCCAAATACACCTAACGCAGATGGCATATTTAATGGGACAGTCGGGGTATAGACATCACTAAAGCCACATAACATGTATATTTATAGTCATGATGCCATATATATTTATATCATACTCTATTGTGCTAATCCTGCACTTTATTCCATCATGATCCAACATATTTTAGTCCACCGACTGTCTCATCCATTATCCATCTATAAGATAAAAAAATAATAATTAAACACACAAATATAAATATATTAAAAACAGGATAAAAACAAACTACAAAGATGACAATGTTCTGAGGGGAGAGAGATTATTTAAGGCATCAGCTCATTTGGATGCACATACGGATAGATTAAACTCTATATTTAAACCTTTAGGTTGTAATGTATCTAAGGTATAGATCCATCTCATTTCTTTAGTTTTAAGTAACCTTACTCTATCTCCTCCTCTCCTCAGACTAGGGACACTGTCAATAGCTCTAAATCTTAGCTGGTTCACATGATGTTTGTTCTCCAGAAAATGTTTAGGAACTGGCAGTTCCGTGAGGCCCGTTCTTATAGTACTTTTATGTTTGCTAATACGGGCCCTCACTTCAGTGGTGGTCTCTCCAATATATGCTAACCCGCAGGGACAGGTAATCATGTAGATGACAAAACTTGAAGCACATGTGTACCTTTCTTTTATCTGGAATTTCTTACCAGTACAAGGATGGTAAAAGGAATCTCCTTTAAGTAAATTATTGCAACTAGCACAACCAAGGCATGGGAAATTCCCATATCTTGGTGCGCTTAGGGTCTGTTGATATGACCTCTTTAATGTGCCAAAATCTGATTTTACCAATTTGTCACCTAAATTTTTCCCCCTTCTGTATGACATCATAGGGAATGATTTAAAATTAGAGACTTGAGGTAAGCCCCGTTGTAAAAGGGCCCAATGCTTTTTTATAATCCCACTGATCCGGTTGCTAACTGGATTAAAAGTTGAAACAAACGGAATTCTGTCACTGCTCTGTTTTTTTGAGGATTTCTTTCTGACATTTTCACATGAAAGTTTAGATGCCTTAGCCTTAAAGTCATTGACATTTTTATCAGGGTATCCTCTTTTAACAAATTTAGAGCACATTTCATTCAACCTCTGATTTACTGTGCTCTCATCGGATACTATCCTGCGTACTCTTAGGAGTTGACTCCATGGGAGTGAATCAACCATTCTTCTTGGATGGTTGCTATCATATAGCAACAGGCAATTTCTGTTGTTTCTTTTATGAAAATGTCTGTCCTCAATCTATTACCTTCTTTATAAACCAGAGTGTCCAGAAATTGTATTTGAACAGTTGACCATGAAAGGGTGAATTGTAATTCTGAGTATATCCCATTTAGCTCATGATGGAAGGCTTCCAATTCTGGCTGATTGCTATCCCATATCACAAAAATATCGTCAATATAGCGCCACCAGGCTCTGACGTGGCGCCAGAGGTTGGACTTGTACACAAACCTGTCCTCAAATACCGCCATGTAGATGTTAGCGTAAGTTGGGGCCACATTGGACCCCATGGCGGTACCCCTCAACTGAAGGTAGTACTCATCCCCAAAGAGGAAATAATTCCTCCTGAGGATGAGCTCCAACAGTGTGAGGACAAGCTGTGCACACTCCGGGGCCACGTCAGAGCCCGATAGCGCATCAGAGACGGCTTCAAGGCCTTTTTCATGTTCAATCGATGTATATAGTGACGTGACATCAAATGATGCCAAAATGACATCATCAGGCACCATTACCTCTTCAATTTTATCAAAGGAAATCATTAGTGTCTCTAATATAGGATTTTGCTGACACTGCAAAAGGTCGTAACACTCGGTCCAAAAAAATAGCAGTCTTATTGAATAGAGACCCCCTCCCTGAGACTATTGGTCTACCCGGGGGATTGGACAAGTCTTTATGAATTTTCGGTAGTACATATAGTACTGGTGTAACCGGTGTATCTACAATCAAAAATTCAGACAGCTTGTGGTCAATGAGTCCCGTGGTTAGGGAGTCACTGATCACAAGCTGTAATTCCTTCTGGAATCTCAAAGTAGGATTTTGGGACAATTTCTCATATACTAAATGATCATCCAGTTGTCTCAGGATCTCTGCTTTATATTTAAGGCTATCCATCACAACTACTGCCCCACCCTTATCTGCTCTTTTTATGGTAAGCATAGTATTATTCATCAGATTGCTCAAAGCTTTCCTCTCCATAGATGTTATATTTTGATGTAAAGGAGATTTATAACTATTTTTTAATTTATCTATCTCTTTCTGTATTAGTTCTATATAAGATTCTATAAAATGGTTCTTAATAGGAGGTTGAAATGTACTTTTGTTATATAGGCCCAATTCTTTTAAGGAAAAGCCTTGTATGGGATCTATTGCAACCAACTCTGTATCTACCATTTTTTCAGAGAAATAAGCAGATAATCTTAATCTTCTAAAGAAAGCTTGTAAATCTATTTCTATTTCAAACCAATCTGGGTTATTTGATGGGCAGAAGGATAGTCCTTTGGATATCAACTTAAGTTCAGTCTCAGATAGTATAGTAGAAGAAATATTTACCACCAACCCTTGGTCCATTAGTGGTTGTTCTTCGCGTTCCTCGTTCTCATTGTAACTGTCCTTACTTGTCTCTGTTCCTTGGATCTTGTACCTCCTATGTTTCCAGCCCCCTCTCCAACCACGTCTCCTGGATTTGTTTTCTCTAAAAAATGGGCCCCCTTATTTTCAACCGTAGTGGAATCATCGGTGGAGTCTGATTCGGCCGTAGTGAAGCCAAAATTAGAGTGTTTCCTGTCTTGTGGTCTTCTGTGTCTCCTGGATGTCAAAGGTCTCCCTCTCCTGGTGTTAGAAAACTGACCGGAACTATTATGCCAAGAAAACACACGGCCCGTCTTATAGTCCTCCATGTCCCTAAACCACTTGGTCCTTTTAGTGGTTTCAATATCGGCTCTAAATTTAGTAAGGTTTTCATCAGTCTTGTTTTTAAGGGAACTCCATTCCTGTACTGTCAGCTGTGTCTTTAGCTGTTCCTCCCAGTCAGCAATATTCTTTCTAATGATATCCAGTTCTTTATTCAAAAATTCAATATTCAACAACATAATATCGAATGCGTATTTATTGGAGATGGCTTTGAATTTTGTGCAGAATTGTATGTTCTCAGGGAACAGAGTTGGCCTTAGATGTGGGCGTAATCAACGTGGGACCCGCCTAGCTCTAAAATATTCTGTCAAAGTCATAGCATGTAGCTCAGATGAAATTAATTTCCTCCTTTCATTCTCCCACTTTCTTCTTAGCATCTCATTTGTGAGTTTACTCAAAAATGCAATATCCACATTAGAGCATGACAATGTCCGTGCAGCATCATCGTCAGTGTATGAAAAAGTCATGGCAATATCAGAGTCACCCTTCTCTGCAATAGTATCAGCTTCCATTATGAGCTTGGGTGCACGTCAGTCTGGGTTCAATACAGCATATAAAGTATAAAGATGGCTGACAGCACTCACTTATATAAGGCGCCTGTTCCAAGTCCAGGGAACCCTCCTGGGTATAGCATAAATTCCAAAGCAAAAGGACAGCGCTCCAAACAGGTGTTTATAGTCCAATAAAAATAATCTTTATTTCAGCCATGGTAAAAAACAGCAACGTTTCGACCGATCAGCCGGTCTTTTTCAAGCATAAAACATGGTATATAGGGCTGTCTTAAGTAGTGTGGACACCACGCAGGGAGCCAATCACCACTAAGTGCCCACCCATTTTTCTTTATCTTTCTATACAACTTTAAAAGCGAAAAATAACAGACATCAAACAATTGTGTATATATAGGTAGAATAAATACATTTCTTCACCGTGTGAATATCTGCAATACTCAAACAACAGATATGTAAACTCGTGGTGTTCACCTCCCAGTTTCCATGCGATTGTATGTTGCGTCCCTGTTGTCATGGCATTCATTAGCCAATGTATCAAACTTCCTCCCAAGGTCCTACCAATCAGATAAAGTGGTGCCAAGTTCCAAATTTGGCCAATCCTGGCTCTTGATCTATTAATTGTGGAACCTATTCTCCAATCTAATTCATTGTATTGGACAACATACTTACATCCGTACCGGCACTCGCCAATCAGGAAATGGCCACGAGACGCAGGCACAGACACCGGGGCTGAGAATATGCATCAGCGCCCCACGTCACGGCTGCGCCCGATCACATGATCGGGACGAGGCCACGCCCCGACGTGACGCGCTTCTGCACCACCCACCGCCGGCCTCACATGACCGCAACCCCGACCAGTTACCTGGGAGACGCCAGCAAACAGAGAGAAAAAAGCACGCACTAATAGTAATTAATCTCTTATAGTAGTATATGACTCAATAGGGTCATAGCTTGGATAAGGACTGATTTAAATTATTTTTTGGCCGTACATCTTGGAACAGGCGCCTTATATAAGTGAGTGCTGTCAGCCATCTTTATACTTTTTAAGCACCCAGTATAGTGACATGGCCAACCAGTGGGAGCTGCCGTCTAGTGGTCACAGCCTCGCTAAGTACAAGTGTATGGAGAGAGGCTGAGCCCACCAGACGGGCTCTGTCCAGGAGTATGCAAACTGCGTACGAAGCCACCTGTCCCTGCTGTGAAACCGGCAAATCCTCACAGCGCACAGTGCATGCACTAGGGGGATTAATAAGTCTGCAGTCACACAGAGTGACTGCAGACTCATCATTTTAGACCGGACAACCCTTTTAAGAAAAGGGAACTCGAATCAAAATTGAAATCAGCTAGGATTTGTACAGTCTGACTATATTTTTTCCTTCTCCTGATTTGCTCCATTGTGACTGTTTAGCCTGCGACAGAGGTGAGATCAGTGCCGCCAGCTTTCATTTTATAAGCAAGCAGTTATATAAATGAGATTACTGTGGATTATAAAACAGCAAGAGGAGGTTAGAGACTGAAACATAGGAAAGCACTTTTACAGCCTTCTCTTCAGTGTGATGTGGCTGCTCCTGGCTCAGTACGTAGAATGAGAGTCTAGTAAACCCTTAACAAGTAGTTGTGTCCTTACATATTAGATTAACTCTGAAAAGTATCAACTATTCACTTAGCCTGCCTAACAGACAGGAACATTTTAAATTGAGCTGAAAGTGACAAAATTTTGTATTAAATATAAAGTCCAGGCTCCTGGGGGGAGATAATGGAAATATTATCTGATTTATAGGTCCCTAATCATCTGCATTTTAGGGTGCATTGCTAAAGTTACTCACTACATAAGTAGTGCAGTGTATCATATAAGAAATAAAAAGATCATAGAGTGGGGGAAATAAGTATTTGATCCCTTGCTGATTTTGTAAGTTTGCCCACGGACAAAGACATGAACAGTCTATAATTTTAAGGGTAGGTTAATTTTAACATTGAAAAATAGAATATCAAAAATATAATCCAGAAAATCACATTGTATAAATGATACAAATTTATTTGCAATTTGCAGTGAGAAATAAGTATTTGATCCCTCTGGAAAACAAGACTTAATACTTGGTGGTGAAACCCTTGTTGGCAAGCATAGCAGTCAGATGCTTTTTGTAGTTGATGATGACATTTGCACACATGTCAGGAGGAATTTTGGTCCACTCCTCTTTGCAGATCATCACTAAATCATTAAGATTTTGAGGCTGTCGCTTGGCAACTCTGAGCTTCAACTCACTTCATAAGATTTCTATGGGTTTAAGATCTGGAGATTGGCTAGGCCACTCCATGACCTTAATGTGCTTCTTTTTGAGCCACTCCTTTATTGCCTTGGCTGTATGTTTTGGGTTATTGTCTTGCTGGAAGACCCAGTCACGACCCATTTTTAATGTCCTGGCAGAGAGAAGGAGGTTGTCACTCAGGATTTTACGGTACATGGCTCCATCAATTCTCACATTGATGCGGTGAAGTAGTCTTGTGCCTTTAGCAGAGAAGCACCCCCAAAACATAATGTTTCCACCTCCATGCTTGACAGTGGGGACGGTGTTCTTTGGGTCATAGGCAGCATTTCTCTTCCTCCAAACACAGCAAGTTGAGTTACCGTATTTTCCGGCGTATAAGACGACTTTTTAACCCCTAAAAATTGTCCCAAAAGTCGGGGGTCGTCTTATACGCCAGGTACGGCATGTGCAGGGAGCGATCCTGGATGTTCCCAGGGTCTGAAGGAGAGGAGACTCTCCTTCAGGCCCTGGGATCCATATTCATGTTAAAAATAAAGAATAAAAATTAAAAATAGGGATATACTCACCCTTCCGAGAAGCCTGGCTGTCACGACTGCAAGCGTCTGCCTCCGTTCCTAAGAATTGCAGAGCGTGAAGGACCTTCGATGACGTCACGGTCAGGTGACTGGTCACATGAGCGGTCACGGACCAATCACAGGCCAGTCACCTGACCGTGACGTCATCAAGGGTCCTTCATGCTCTGCAATTCTTAGGAACGGAGGCAGACGCTTGCAGCAGTGACAGCCAGGCTTCTCGGAAGGGTGAGCATATACATATTTTTTTTTTTTCTTTATTTTTAACATGAATATGGATCCCAGGGCCTGAAGGAGAGTCTCCTCTCCTTCAGACCCTGGGAACTACACGCCGTATAAGATGACTGGGCGTATAAGATGACCATAATTCCATATTTTATATGGAAAAGTCGTCTTATACACCAGAAAATACGGTAATTTCTAAGACCTCAATTTTCGTCTCATCTGACCACAGCACCTTCTCCCAATCACCCAGAGAATCATCCAGTTGTTCATTGGCAAACTTCAGACAGGCGTGCACATGTGCCTTCTTGAGCAGGGGGACCTTGCGGGCACTGCAGGATTTTAAACCTTTACGGCGTAATGTGTTACCGATGATTTTCTTGGTGCCTGTGGTCCCTGCTGCCTTGAGATCATTAACAAGTTTCCCCCATGTAGTTTTAGGCTGATCTCTCACCTTTCTCATTATCAAGGATACTCCACAAGGTAAGATTTTGCATGGTGCCCCAGATCGATGTCGATTGACAGTCTATTTCTTCTATTTTCTTAATATTGCACCAACAGTTGTCTCCTTCTCACCCAGCGTATTACTTTTGGTTTTGTAGCCCATTCCAGCTTTGTGGAGGTCTATGATCTTGTCCCTGACATCCTTAGAAATCTCTTCGGTTTTGCCCATGTTGTAGAGGTTAGAATCTGACTGATTAATTGAGTCTGTGGACAGGAGTCTTTTATAAAGGTGACTATGTAAGACAGCTGTCTTTAATGCAGGTAACGAGTTGATTAGGAGCGTCTAACTGGTCCGTAAGAGCCAGAACTCCTAATGGTTGGTAGGGGATCAAATACTTATTTCTCACTGCAAAATGCAAATAAATGTATATAATTTTTACAACGTGATTTTCTGGATTTTATTTTTGATATTCTATCTCTCAATGTAAAAATTAACCTACCCTTAAAATTATAGACTGTTCATGTTTTTGTCAGTGGGCAAACTTACAAAATCAGCAAGGGATCGAATACTTATTTCCCCCACTGTATATCTACGTTCAAGCTAATACATATTTTAGAAAAAATGTAAAAACCTTTAATAAGTATAAAAAAGTTAAAAAAATGGAACCCTCCATGTTGAACATATTCCACATGATGAACACTGTAAATTAAATTATGAAAATCAATGAAAGAATTTTCGTGCTTGTTCATCCCATATCTCAAAGTAAATATAAAAAAATGGAAAAAAAATGTAAAAACTACAACTATTCTACCGAAAAGTAAGCCCTCACACAGCTCTGTTATGGGTTTCAAAATAAGGCAACTTAAAAAAAATATTTCCTAAAAAAATTAGTTAGCTTGTGCAATACCAAAACTTTAAAAAGCAATATAAATTTAGCATTTTCATTATTACATCAAAGCACTGAATAAAGTTAATATGTCAATTAGTCTGAATGGCAAATGATGTTTAAAAAAAATATATAAAAATTTGATTTTTCTCCTTTTCAAAAAATTGTAATAAAAAGTGATCAAAAGTCACATAATGCAAAGTATTGCCATAAATGCTGTTTTTGTTCATATCTTCTCACAAAGATAAAATAAAATGTTAGCAAAATGTCATATCCACGATCAAAATTGTGTCAATGAAAACTATAGCTTTTCATGCCAAATGAAGGCTCCGCTCAGCTCTGCTGATAGGAAAATGGAAAACTTGAAGTTCTCAGAATACGGTGACATAAATCCAAGTGATTTTTTTTAGTTCAGTTTATTTATTGTGCCAAAATAATAAAATGTAAGTACAACTTTATATATTTTGTATCACCATAGTCTTACTAATCTCCAGAAAAAGTTAACACTTTAAGAAAAAATGCCCAAATTTCTGTTGTTTTTTGTTTCTTCTTTTAAAGAGTAAATGAAAATGGTTACCCCATATACTCTAAGAAAGCTGCATAAAAATGGATGAGTTTTGGATTGGCTGATAATGATATAAAAAAATAATTTGTCCTGAAGGTTGAAAATAGGTCTGTCCTGAAGGGGTTACGGTCCAAAATACTTGTTGTATTAAGGAGTTAATGGCGGAATTCTTACTGGTTTCATAGTGCTTCACAAAAATAAAAGATGATATGAACTCATTGGTTAAGCAGTTTTTTTCTTTATTGCAAATCTCTTGCAAGGGAAAACCACAGGTAGGTTACTTTGAGAATAAAAGGTTTAAGCTACCCAGAGATATGGTGCACGCCCCAGTTTTCTGCTCAACCACTTCCTGAATGAAGCTTTAGTTTCTTTATGATTCCACTACTAGTACTTGACTGAATTTTGATCTAAGTCATACAGTAGTCCTAAGCAAAACCTTTTTCCTACCAAAGGGACTAGGGCCTAGTATTTGTAGGAATCCATAGATACAGAATTAGTTTTTTCCTACCTTTAAATATAGAAAGGTACCTTTTATTTTTATAGTATACATATAAGATAAAACCATACATTTAGATCACTACTTGATACATTTTGAAAGTATAAATTAAATCTTATGAATTGTTATTGAGTCAGATTTATCAACATATTTAAATCTATTTTCTTGTGTAGATCCATTAATAGGAATCTGTCATCAGCCTTTTGCTACCTCATCTGAGATCAGTGTAATGTAGAATAAGATACCCTGATTCCAGTGATGTATTACTTAGTTTACTGGATGTGTAATTGGGACATAATCAATGTTTTTAGATATAGCAGAGCTAAGAAAGCTAACCCCGCCAACACCAACGATTAGCAGCTTTCTGTGTACACTGTATATTGACAGTAAGCTTCTCGTCAGCACTGGAGACATGGTTGGACCAGGAAGCACATGGACATCTAGTCCGGCAGTGATAATTATTTATGGATGAACCCAAAAATTAAAGTTTGGGGTCTGTACCGAACACATACTGTTCGGACATGATCCTTGTACATGGACTTTTTCTCATTGTGTTAGCAATGCTCTCACTGAGGTTCCTGCAGAACAGGGGTCTGGTTGAAAACATAGCCTCAGTGCCCAGCAGTAACTTCGATGACGTCCCGGCTAATCACTGATGCTGCGCTTGCATCAACTAATTCACCAGTGGTTCTCAGCCTGGACGGTCGCATCTTGGTACCATCAAGGTTGAAAACTGTTTATCCTTCAGACATAGATTAAAGCGTGGGACAGAACGACAGATGGGTGAGGGATATGGTTGTTTTTTATTTTTGTTTTATTACAGGAGACGAGTGCTTCAGTTGGCAGGGCGTTAGGTGAGTATAACTGTTTGTTATTTTTAAATAAAAAAGTAAAAGTTTGTTTTTTGTTATTTCAAATAAAGGACTTTATTCTAGCTGTGTGTTTATTTACAATACAGCTGTAGGATTAGTAATGGATAGGTGTCTTATAGACGCCTCTCAATTAATAATCCATGGGCTTGATGTCACCTGACAATACAAAGGTGACATCAACCCCACAAATATGAACCCCACTTACCACCGCTACAGGGCAAGTGGGAAGAGCCGAGCAAAGCATCAGAACTGGCACATCTAATAGATATGCCTTTTCTGGGCAGCCGCAGGCTGCTATTTTTAGTCTAGGGGTCAATATGCATGACCCCTAATCAGCCTGAGGATCCCCGCCCCAGCTGTCTGCTTCAGCTTAGCTGGCTGTCCAAAATGGGTGGGACCCCATGCTATTTTTTAATATTATTTATTTAAATAATTTTACAAAACTGAGTGGAGACCCCTGTATTCTTGATAATGAGCTTTGCTGAAGCTGACAGATGAGGTTTTTTTTTTGTTAATTATTTATTTAGACCACAGGCGCTGGCTGATGATTACTCCCATCAGCCACGCCTTCTCTCGCTGTTATTAACGGCAGCAAGTGTAGGTCTAGTAGTTCCATCAGCCTATGCCAGTGACTGGAGGTAAACTTTTTACCTTCGATTGCAGCTGTGTGCTAACACTTTCATTTGACAGCGTGGGAAAAGCAGCTGTCTGACCAATGGTAATGAGCTCACCACCGATCAGACGTAGTTTTTGCATGGTGCTTTCATGCACATGGCAGCATGGCAAACACTGGATGTACGGACCCCCCATTCAAGTGATGGGGTCCGGGTACTGTTCTGGTACCTGAAATTTTTGTAAGTGTTCAGTTGAAGCTGCCGGACCCGAACATCCAGGGTTCTGCCCATCTCTATTGATAATCTCCTGTTGATAAAAGCTTCATTGTATTGAAATAACAGCAGACAGCCTAATAAGTGATGCATCACTGAAGTCAGTGTCTCAGCCGCTACCTTATGTTGCTCTCAGAATACATAGCAAAAACCTGCTGGCAAATTCCCTGTAAAAAAAAAAAACAGGTTGGACCTCATATTTATGAAGCTTATGCACCACCTTTTCTAACATATGACATTGAAACATATTTATGAAAGTTTTTTTAAACTTTTCTATGATCTTTTTGATGAATCAGGTGAACATTGCATTAAAGAAAAGACAGCCATACCACTTACATGAAGCGTCAGTATTTATACATTTTCCCTGTTGTATTGATTTTGGGATCAAAAACCTACTAACTCTTATAGCTTACATAAATCTTCCTTTCAACTGATTCAGTCTTATATACACACAGCGATAACATTCAGCCACATCGGAAAGTTCTGTATCATTTGGTAAAAAGCCTGGAAGCAATATTCCATTTTATTACATTTCTCCTTGTTGAAATTCTCATTTTCTTCAAGTAAGTTGAATGTCAGTTTTATTTATTTATTTTTTTTATTTTTAAAAACAATCAATCAAAATCACTTGGAGAATGTGCAAGCCTCTAGAAATGTATTGCCATTGTAAAGCAATAAAGAAATGCTCGATATTGTCCTCGTATGTGTTGTAAGCAGCGAAGCTTAGAAAGACAGCTGATAAAATGAAAATATAGCTTTGCTGTGCTGAACACAGAGAGTGAGGATGCAGTTATACTTACTGCGGGAAATATGGAATAGTAAATGTCCTGACTGGCATTGTTATTCGCTGAGTAATTGGGAGGAAAATAAGTGTACAATTGTATACAACAAAGTAAGTAAATATAAGTAAAATAAGCTAAGAAAATAGCAGGATCTGTAATTGTGACGGTTATCTTCTTTAACAATCGACGTCTAACAACATTATTTTGATTATAAAGAACAGAGATAAATGCAACAGAACAGAGAAAAAGAGATTTCTTGTGGTTTGGAGAACAACATGTTTCAGTGGAGCTGTTTCTAAGCATTTGACACTGGAAAAACAAGCAGCTTTCTTACTATTTAATCTGAGAGCAGCATGATGTAGGAGTAGAGACTCTGATCCCAGCGATGTGTCACTTACTGGGCTGCCTGCTGTCATCTTAACAGGATCACTATTTTCTTTGCTGGTGATCTACCAGTTCTCTGAATGCGGAGCTCTGTATTACCCCACGCCCACCACTGTGTGTTCTGTGCAGAGGCAGAAAGTGGCTAATCAATGGTGGGGTTACACAAAGCAGGAGGACTACAAGGCACGAGACAACTAGTCATCTAGTGATAATCTCCTGCTCATAAAATGCTGATTTTGTTGAAACTACAACATGCAGCATAGTATATCATGCTGCTCTCAGATTAAATAGTAAAGAGCTTCTTATAGATTCCTTTTAATACCAAATTGATATCTTGCAATTTTCACAAAGGCCACTAGGACTATTTTAGACTCATAATGCCAGTTCCTTACAGAAGACTTTTCCAAAGTCTCACTAATATATCAGCAGAGGCAGTATGACAATGACAAATGACACTTAGGGCTCATACTCACTTGCGTGAAATACGGCCGAGTCTCGCATGTTAAAACCCGGCTCTGCCGCCGGCACTTGGGAGCGGCCGCACAGTAATACATGGAGCCGCACGCTCCGCACCCAAGTGCTGGCGGCAGAGCCGGGTGTTACCATGCGAGACTCGGCCGTATTTCAATCAAGTGAGTATGAGCCCTTAGAATAATAGCTGAGGCTTCTAATGGACATGTGAATTTCGTGAATGAATGGGAGGTATAAGTTTAGAACTCCCCCTGTTTCACAGTGTGAAAATGACAAGGTTTATATTTTATTTAATACAGTAATAATATGAAAAAAAAAATTACAAAAATGTTTTAAAAAGTTAACATTTTAAATCTATTTTTCTGATGGCACAGTCCCTTTAAAGTCTAAAATGTGTTTAATATTTTTTTTTAGCAAAACTAACAAATATTGAGACTAAAATGTGTTATGAAGACAAAAAGAGAAATGATCCAGCTGGAGGTGGAGGCAGTTCAGACTTTGTGAGACTTTATTAGACAACTAAAGCAATAAATAGTTCTTCAAAAAGAAAAATCTTTACATAGCAAACACCTGGCACACCAGTGAGGAGGATCCTCCTCACAAAGTCTGAACTGCCTCCATCTCCAGTTGGATCATTTCTCTTTTTGTCTTTATTTGCTGTGGGTGCTCACCCCGAACCGTGCTGGGCGTTGGCAGGTCTGGGGATTTCGTCTAAGACCGGTAAGCTGACTACATTCCTTTTTTCTTTTGTTATAAAATGTTTTATTTTCCTCCTGTTCAGTATTTGAGTTATAGTAGCTCTCCATAATAGTTTCATGGATAGATAGATATGAGATAGATTCAGTTGTGCTCAAAAGTTTACATACCCCGGCAGAATTTTTGCTTTCTTGGCCATTTTTTCAGATGATATGAATAATAATACCAAAAATTTTTCTCCACTCATGATTAGTGGTTGGGTGAAGCCATTTATTGTCAAACTACTGTGTTTTCTCTTTTCAAATCATAATGACAACCCAAAACATCCAAATGACCCAGAAGTTGACACAAATGGGTTTGAATGGCTACTAAAGGTAACATCCTCATCTGTGACCTGTTTGCTTGTAATCAGTGTGTGTTAAAAGCTGAGTGAGTTTCTGGGATCCAGACAGACTCTTGCATCTATTATCCAGCCACTGACATTTCTGGATTGTGAGTCATGGGGAAAGCAAAAGAATTGTCAACAGATCTACAGGAAAAGGTAGTTGAACTGTATAAACCAGGAAAGGGATACGAAAAGATATCCAAGGAATTGATAATGCCAGTCAGCAGTGTTCAAACTGTGATTAACAAATGGAAAATCAGGGGCTCTGTAAAAACAAAACCAAGGTCAGGTAGACCAACAAAAATGTAATCCACAAACTGCCAGGAAAATAGTTTTGGATGCAAAGAAAAAGCCACAAATAACATCAGCTGAAATGCAGGACTCCCTGAAAACAATCTCAAGTGTGCAGTTCATGCTAGACAGCCCAGGAATTTACAGGAACTGGAGGCTTTTTGCCAAGAAGAGTGGGCAGCTTTACCATCTGAGAAAATAAAGAACCTCATCCACAACTACTACAAAATACTTCAAGCTTTCGTTGATGTCAGAGGAGGCAATACACTGTATTAAGAAATGGGGTATGTGAACTTTTGATCAGGGTTATTTGAATGTTTTGGGCTGTCATTATGATTTAAAAGGAGAAAACACAGTAGTTGGACAATAAATGGCTTCACCCAACCACTAACTATGAGTGGAGAAAAAGTTTTGGTGTTATCTTTCATATTCTCTGAAAAAAGGCCAAGAAAGCAAAAATTCGGCCGGGGTATGTAAATTTTTGAGCCCAAATATATATATATATATATATATATGTATATACTGTATATATACATATATATACATATATATATATATATATATATATATATATATATATATATATATATATATATATATTAGATTAAAGGGAACCTGACAGCTTATACATGCTGCCTAAGCTGTTTGATTTCTAGCATGTATGTTTGACTTTGTAAAACTACAGTATTTCAAAGAGAAATCTACTTTATAAACTGACTGCGGATGAGTCAAAAGGCCGGCAGGTGACTTAGTCAAAGATGTCCGTCTTCTCCCCGCCCACTCTCTTTCAGTGACGAGTCTTTTCTGCATGCTAATATAGGGAGAGACCTGTGAATCACTGGCAGCAGGCAGGGAGAAGCCATCAAAGACCTGCCTGTCTGACTAATCTCCTGTGTGGCTCAGTCCCTTGCAACCTTTAAAGTATGTTTGTTTTTTTCTTAAACATTGTTTTTGGATTTATTGGAAGAGATTTAGTATATACTGTACCTTGGAGTCTTTGCAGCCCCAGTAAATCATTTAACTTGTGCTGCTTCAGTTTTTTATTGTTATTTAGATAGATTTGAAAAAAGCAAAAAAGAAATTAAACAAAAATAGTACCTCTTGCATGAACATTGGCCTGGATTTATTCACATACACCGGAGTCTTTGGTGGCCGTGGTGGTGGAAGTTGAACATGGTTTTCATATCTTCTTACCATATAATACTCCTCTTCATTAATTTCTTCTATGTTAGTTTTTGTTGGTGAAGAACATACTTTGCCATTAAACTGACCAACAACCTGAAAAGACATACTTAGCCGGTAGACTGGAAGTTCCCAAACATCTTCAGGTTTGTCATATAAACTAACAAGTAAGTACGAGTCTGTAATCTGCTCTTCCAAGTTTAATACTGATGTATTGGCCAATATATCCTCTCCCACCGTGAACAAGTCCCTTACCGAGATCTTTACATTCAAAGGAAGTTGAAAAAAATTGAAAAGTTCTGATAGGGAATATTGTCTGCTGTCATGCACAATCTCCATGAAGCCACCTTCTCCATACAAGGGAAGAATGACTTCTACGGAGTTACCATCTTTTGATTTTGTACATTCCAGGGAATCTACAAGAGTTTTTGTTCCCTCACAGAGGACTTCATAGGACTTGAACTTCTTCACCTGCAACAGGTCTCCGACATTTAGTGAAGAAAATTCATCATGTACTGGATGAAATGATTTTGTTGCTACCACATATAGGTCAACCATTTCTGTCTTGGCGATATTTAGGTCATACACGGTGGGGAAGAAGCGAGGCCTCCTTTTAAATTTTCCCTTGTAGGTGGACGGGATAAGGAAATGTCTTTTTGGAGTATCACTTCGTGACTCTGAGGCAATAATTCTATCAGCTTGATATTTTTTGTGAACAACGATCCTCCTGCCGCATTTCAGTACTTTATAAGCCTTACAATGTTTTAATGGTCCTTCTAGAATTTCTGCAACTAATGGAAATTCATTAGTAGTTTTTTCAAAGATGTCTTGAATGTTTAATATGGGGCTGAAGAGTTTTAAATCACAGTGCTGAGTAATATCCAAAACCTCTACATCCAGATCTGACAAGAGGTTAAAAAAACCACCATCTGAAAGAAGATAGAGAAAACACGTTGTTATTTGCCTTCCAAAATTATTGCCCTTTTTGATTTCAATTTTGATTTTGATTTTGATTGTGGCACTTAGTATATGCATAGATGATAAATGACTTACCATAGGTGCTATCTGTGCTACTATCTGGGACCCTATAGGCAAGAGAGCCAGTGACATCTTAACATCTAGCAATATTCTACAGTCTATTAGATTACATTCAAGGGACAGTGTCATTGATCCTCATCACTTATAATTACTGAAGGTTTGGCCTAGTCAATCTCGGACTAGCCCACAGGAAAAACCCTTTTCGGCCCCTGTGCATTAGTGAGTTCCCCACTTCTCTATAGGAGCAGTAGTGGGCATAATACACTTGATTTACTGTGTATAGACAAAGCCAGCATCTCCTCATTCATTTAACAAACTATAATTTATTATTTTATAGAGGCATAAGTAAATGTATGACTGAGGTGTAGCAAAGCCAGGTAGGACTGGGTTAAATCCTAGCACTGCAGGTCTTAATTAGATACACCTGCCAAGGTTTAACTAAGAACCATGTCCTGTGTTAACTAGGTGTGACAGTCTGCTAAATGAAGCAGATTCGAGTGTGCTGAAGCAGGTGAGTGTCCAGCCAAAATGTGAGCTGTAGCTGGGAGAATGACAAGCCAGGGTCTCTCTCTGAATGGAAACTGCATGAGTCAGCTAGGACAGATGAGCAATCTGGGTGCTGGAGCTGCAGACAAACATGTGGAAGTTGCAGCCTGTTCAATGTGAACTGTGCCCAGAGTTGAACACTTCAGTTTGGCACTGAGAACTGCTGGTGCTCCGGATACAGAGACTGGTGGTATCATGTCTCTTCTGTGTATAAACTTTGCCCTCACTGACAAATATGTGCCTGCCGATTGAGCTATTTATTGTTGTGATACCTTTGTGCCTAGAAGAGGCTGTTTTTGGTTTTGAATCACTTGGAGTTTTATGAAAGCAATAAAGCTTCACCTGTTTGGACCAAACCGCATTGACTGTGTGGGTGTTACCTAATGCCTACCTGAGAGTGTTTTCCTACAGTGGGTAATGTAATATTTGCATTAAGCTACTGTGGGAACCCAGAGTCAATGTTACTGGTGGGCCCTTGGCTCCTCAATCCAAAACTGCACATACCAGTGAGGGCTCTGCTTAGGTTGATTGTTGGACTGGAATAGGCCCATAGGCTATTCTTGCACTGGGACCTTGTGCTTTCCACAGTCTCCCCAGGCACATTGTTATAGTTGGGTATTAACTATTTAAACTATACATTCAAGTCAAATAATACATAAAAATATAAGGGAATAATGGCCAATAGATTAAACGATCAGTAGAATCCCCATTGCTTGGATCCTTTCTGGTAAATACTCATCCCCTCTCCACCATACTTACATTGAGTCAGGGTCTTTACTTCATAGACAGGATTTAGAACCATTCCTTTGGCACTGTAGAAAAGGTTTTGACTTCTGCAATTGCCTGTAATTTCTTTAAGTAGCACCGTCCTAGTCCTGTTTTTTGGAATTTTCCAGTCCACAATCTCTTTGAATGTATAAATCCTTTCATCCTGGCACTCGTAAAACTCTCCAGTATGAGACAGAGGTAAAACAAATGAATGGTTTATTCCCTCTACTGTCACTTTACATGATACGGAGGTGACTCCATTTACTTCTTCTACAGAGTTAAATATGATGGCTTTGCCTTTATCAATGATTATGTCTCCTACTTCAAGTTTAGAATGGCTATAAATGGTGGGCTTGCCAAATGGTAAGGATCTGATATGTAGTGTCTGTACAATTTCTTCAATAGAGTGATATGGGTTCTTATCAGCTACGATTGTGAACAAACCTACAAGGAAAAAAAATATATATATACTAAACATTTATATATGGCAATGTTGTAATGTCACAATGTCAATTCAGTTTTTATGACATAAGGCCTAAACAAATAGACATTCTTAAATTATTGTATGAAACATATGGTTGCTTTCTTTTGCAAATAGCGCTGTCCAGCAATACCATACTTAGCCCATGGTGTAGAGTGGCACTGTTTGTAGAAGAAAGTACTGTTTCAAACTTCATACAATCCTATAAAAAGTATTACATATACATGTTGGCAGCAAGTATTTTAGACCTCCAGTGATAATCTCCTGCTGATAAAACAGTAATTTTATCAAAACTACAGCAGTCAGTTCAGATTCGGTGGCAAAGACTTGGTGACAGATTGCCTTTAAAGGGACTCTGTCACCTGAATTTGGAGGGAACAATTTTCCACCACAGGGGCGGGGTTTTGGGGTGTTTGATTCACCCTTTCCTTACCCGCTGGCTGCATGCTGGCTGCAATATTGGATTGAAGTTCATTCTCTGTCCTCCATAGTACACACCTGTGTAAGGCAAGATTGCCTTGTGCAGGCGTGTACTATGGAGGACAGAGAATGAACTTCAATCCAATATTGCGGCCAGCATGCAGCCAGCGGGTAAGGAAAGGGTGAATCAAACACCCGAAAACCCCGCCCCTGTGGCTGAAAATTGTTCCCTCCAAATTCAGGTGACAGAGTCCCTTTAAGCATATGGATTCAATCCATATATTATTTTTTTTCTTTCTGAAAGAGGAAATTCACATATAAGGATTTAGCTCATCATCATCACCATCTTCATCATTATTAGAGCACTGTTGATTCTATAGTCCTGCACAAAATAAGGAATTACATACAAAATGCACATATAAATAACAATGAATAAGCTAGAATCCATTAAGTATCATTTCTCCTTGCGGAGAGTGACATGCTAAGCATACCGAGATGAGGAGACTTAAAGCCGCAATGCTCCTCTGGGAAATATGCAAGGTACTGATGTAAAGCAGAGCTCAGGCCCTATTGAACCATATTTTTATCTCATACTAGCTGAAGAGCCCGGCGTTGCCTGGGCATAGTAAATATCTGTGGTTAATTATAGCACCTCACTTCTCTTATTTTCCCATCACACCTCTCATTTTCCCCCACACATCTTTCATTTTCCCCTCACATCTCTCATTTTCTCCTTCACACCTCTCATTTTCCCCTTCACTCCTCTTATTTTCCCCCTCACTCCTCTCATTCCCCCTTCACTCCTCTCAATCCCCCTAACACTTGTCATTTCGACCTCACATCTGTCATTTTCCAATCACTCCACTATTTTCCCTCACTCCTCTCATTTTGCACTCACACCTTTTCATTTTCACCTCACACCTCTCATTTTCACCTCACACCTCTCATTTTCCCCTCAGTATATTCATGTTTGTCATCTCCCTTATATATAGTATACACCTGTATGTTATCTCCTGTATATAGTATATACCTGTATGTCATCTTCCCTGTATATAGTATATACCTGCATGTCATCTCCCCTGTAAATAGTATATACCTGCTGTATGTCATCTCTTCCTGTATATAGTATATACGTGTGTAATCTCCTCCTGTATTTAGTATATACCTGTATGTCATCTCCTCCTATATATAGTAATACCTGTATGTCATCTCCTGTATATAGTATATACCTGTATGTCATCTCCCCTGTATATAGTATATACCTGCTGTATGTCATCTCCTCCTCTATATACCTATGAGTCATCTCCTCTTTTATATAGTATATACCTGATGTATGTCATCTCCTCCTGTATATAGTATATACATGTGTCATCTCCTCCTGTATATAGTATATACCTGTATGTCATCTCCTATATATAGTATATACCTGTATGTCATCTCCTCCTGTATATAGTATATACCTGTGAGTCATCTCCTGTATATAGTATATACCTGTGAGTCATCTGCTCCTGTATATAGTATATACCTGTGTGTCATCTCCCCTGTATATAGTATATATGTGTGTGTCATCTCCTCCTGTATATAGTATGTACCTGTATGTCATCTCCTCCTGTATTAGACCTTGTTCACACATTATTTGGTCAGTATTTTTACCTCAGTATTTGTAAGCTAAATTGGCAGCCTGATAAATCCCCAGCCATCAGGAAGCCCTCCCCCCTGGCAGTATATATTAGCTCACACATACACATAATAGACAGGTCATGTGACTGACAGCTGCCGTATTTCCAATATGGTACATTTGTTGCTCTTGTAGTTTGTCTGCTTATTAATCAGATTTTTATTTTTGAAGGATAATACCAGACTTGTGTGTGTTTTAGGGTGAGTTTCATGTGTCATGTTGTGTGTGTTGAGTTGCATGTGGCAACATGCATGTAGAGACTTTTGTGAGATGAGTTTTGTGTGGCGACATGCGTGTAGCAACTTTTTGTGTGTCGAGTTGCATGTGACAGGTTAGTGTAGCAATATGTGTGTGGCAAGTTGTGTGCAGCAAGTTTTGCGTGTGGCGAGTTTTATGTGTGGTGCGTTTTGAGTTTGTGCAAGTTTTGTGTAAGGCAACTTTTGCATGTGTTGCAACTTTTGTGCATGTGGCAATTTTTCCGCGTGTGCAAGTTTTGCGTGTGGAGAGTTTTCCATGAGGTGAGTTTTGCACGTGTGGCGAGTTTTGCGTGAGCCTAGTTTTGCATGTGGTGAGTTTTGCATGTGGCGAATTTTGCGTGTGGCGAGTTTTGTGTGAGCCTAGTTTTGCATGTGGCGAGTTTTGCGTGAGCCTAGTTTTGCATGTGGCGAGTTTTGAGCAGTGACTTTTGTGTTTCGACTTTTATGTGGCGAGGTTGGTGTATGTGTGGTGAAATGTGTGCTGAGGGTGGTATATGTGTTTAAGCACGTGGTAGTGTGTGGCGCATTTTGTGTCCCATGTCGGGGCCCCACCTTAGCAACTGTACGGTATATACTCTTTGGCGCCATCGCTCTCATTCTTTAAGTCTCCCTTGTTCACATCTGGCAGCTGTCAATTTGCCTCCAACACTTTTCCTTTCACTTTTTCCCCATTATGTAGATAGGGGCAAAATTGTTTGGTGAATTGGAAAGCGCGGGGTTAAAATTTTGCCTCACAACATAGCCTATGACGCTCTTGGGGTCCAGACGTGCGACTGTGCAAAATTTTGTGGCTGTAGCTGCGATGGTGCAGATGCCAATCCCGGACATACACATACACACACACTTTCAGCTTTATATATTAGATAGAAAAAATGGGGTGATAGGTTCCCTTTAAGTCTCCTTATCTCGGTGTGCTTAACATGTCACTCTCCACAAGGAGAAACGATACTTCTTGGATCCCGGTCAGACGCCTCTCAATCAGCCAAATCAGATCTCACACTTTGCACTGATGAGGGGCAGTACCCCGAAACACAGTGTCTGCAAGTTGATATTCTGATTTGGCTTCTATCATAAGTCATGTGACAAGGCTCGTTAAAGGGTTGACATTGACTGTTAGGATTGCTACTTTCAATATGTGGCACTAGAGTTCTAGTCCTCTTCCTCTCTGAAGAGACAATTTGCAATGAATAAACTAAGAATGACAGACTGTTACAGAAAGGAGAGAGCCCTGCCCTTGTAGGCTTATAGTCTACAAGATAATTTGGAATGAGATACAGAATTACAGAAGATGGGGGATACTTGGGAGAAGTTTTGGATTCAATTGGGTGAAAAACATACTAGTTTGTCTAGGGAGGACCAGACATTACTTGTGGGTAGATATCGGGAGATCAGTTTGTAGATATATGGAGGGTACAGAGTATGAATGACCTGGTAGGTCAGTGTAAGGCTGCCGTCACACTAGCAGTATTTGGTCAGTATTTTACATCAGTATTTGTAAGCCAAAACCAGGAGTGGAACAATTAGAGGAAAAGTATAATAAAAACATATGGACCACTTCTGCATTTATCACCCACTCCTGGTTTTGGCTTACAAATACTGATGTAAAATACTGACCAAATACTGCTAGTGTAACGGCAGCCTTAGAAGTTTGAACTGGATTTGTTGGAGAATTGGATGCCAACAAAGGGATTTGGAGAGGGGATAAGCAGTGGACTAGCGAGGGAAGAGGTGAATTAATTGGGCAGCAAAGTTAAGGGTGCAATGGAGCCACGTGAGAGTGGTAGCAGGGACGACACAGAGGAGGATATTGCAGTAGTCAAGGCTAGGGTTGAGCGACTTTCATTTTTTTAAGATCGAGTCGGGTTTTGCGAAACCTGACTTTGTCCAGAGTCGAGTCGAGTGCAGTCGGCCGATTATCGCTAAAAGTCGGGGATCGACCAAAACACGAAACCCAATGCAAGTCAATGGGGAAGCATAGTCGACAGTGAGTGGAGGCCAGGAAAACACCTACAGTGCCCATTTTAATGCCAAAAACATCCATTCTTGTTTCTGAAGCTTGTCAATCTTAATTAACTTTATAATAATAGTTGGGCATTGGAAATTGGGGGTCATTTGGCAAAAGTTGTGGGGGGTAGGGTTGGTTCAAGGTTTTAGTGGGCCCAGGAAACGTGGACTACGTCACGGCGGTGGAGCAGTGAGAGGTAAGTATGTCAAGTTTGCAAGTGCTGTGATCCTAAGCAAGCAGGGGGGGCCCACTCGTTGGCATTGGCACTGGCACAGGGCCCCTCAAAGTACAGCGGTGTGTTTGTACGGCGGGGGCGCCTCCCACCAGCAGCGACACTTTTGCATACTCTGAGGGGCCCTGTGCCAGTGACGTCGCCAACGAGTATGCCCCCCCCACCTGATGAAGGAACCTGCACTTTCATCTGCACCTTCCTCTTTGTCCCTGTGTAAGGTGGTATAACATGCGGGAAGGGGAACCTTACTTTCAGCAGGGTCAGATTCTGGCTGTCTAGAGTGCAAGGGGAATGTAGTGGTCTAGGTCAATGTACCAGCAGACTCATCTAGCAGTGGCTGGGCAATGGGCAGGATGAGGAGGAAACACAGATATAGGGCCAAAGAATAAAGTAGGCTAAATGCAGTTCAAAATTGGTAACAGGACTAAACAGGCGGCATTGCTTTGTTCAGTGGAGTAGCAAACCCAGGAGCAGCAGACACTGTTTTAAGGGCCCAACCACACTAGTAGGCCAAATGTAGTTTAATATCTGCTACTATAGGCCAAAAGCCTAAAGACTGAAGCTCAGCTTTATACAGTTGAGGACAAACACCAGGGAGCGGCAGACACCGTTAGTAGGCCCTAACCCCCAATTTTTTAAAAAACAGCACTTAATGAGAGCCAGAAGGTTAAAGCTCAGATTTATTCAGTTGAGGAGAACACCAGGGAGCGGCAAACAGAGGTATTAGGCCCCAAACACCAATTTTTTTTTTTAAAAAAGCACTTAGTGAGAGCCAGAAGGTTAAAGCTCAGATTTATTCATTTAAGGAGAACACCAGTGAGCGGCAAACAGAGGTATTAGGCCCCAAACACCAATTTTTTTTAAAAAAAAGCACTTAATGAGAGCCAGAAGGTTAAAGCTCAGATTTATTCAGTTGAGGAGAACACCAGGGAGCGGCAAACAGAGGTATTAGGCCCCAAACACCAATTTTTTTTTAAAAAAAGCACTTAAGGAGAGCCAGAAGGTTGAAGCTCAGATTTAGACAGCGGAGGACAATTTGAATTAGGGACTGCAGACAGACTTAGTAGGCTGTCCCCTGTGGACCATGCATCCACCACATTAACCCATTGCACCGTAATGGACACGTAACCTTCCGTGGCCATGCCTACAGGTCCATGCGTCTGTTGTCAGGTGCACCTTTGTACTCACAGATTGCCAGAGTGCATGGACAATGCGGTCTTTTACATGCTGGTGGAGGGTTGGGATGGCTTTTCTCGCAAAAGAAGTGTCGACTGGTTAGCTTGTAGCGTGGTACAGCGTAGTCCATCATGGCTTTATTAATATTAAATAAAATATATAAATAGGCTCTATGAACTTTTAAATAGGTTCCAGGGGTACACGGGCAGCATTGGTGTGGTCAGCGGAGGAGGATTGCAAGGAGGGACCGCAGACAGGCTAACGAAGGCCTAAAATAACAAAAAATAGGCTCATGGCAGTTTTAAATAGGTTACATGGATACACAGGCAGCATTGTGGTCAGTGGAGGAGTATTGCAAGGAGGGACTGCAGACAGGCTAATGAAGGCCCGCAGACAGGCTAATGAAGGCCTAAAATAACAAAAAATAGGCTCAAGGCAGTTTTAAATCGGTTACATGGATACACAGGCAGCATTGTGGTCAGTGGAGGAGTATTGCAAGGAGGGACCGCAGACAGGCTAACGAAGGCCTAAAATAACAAAAAATAGGCTCAAGGCAGTTTTAAATAGGTTACATGGATACACAGGCAGCATTGTGGTCAGTGGAGGAGTATTGCAAGGAGGGACTGCAGAGAGGCTAATGAAGGCCCGCAGACAGGCTAATGAAGGCCTAAAATAACAAAAAATAGGCTCAAGGCAGTTTTAAATCGGTTACATGGATACACAGGCAGCATTGTGGTCAGTGGAGGAGTATTGCAAGGAGGGACCGCAGACAGGCTAACGAAGGCCTAAAATAACAAAAAATAGGCTCATGGCAGTTTTAAATAGGTTACATGGATACACAGGCAGCATTGTGGTCAGTGGAGGAGTATTGCAAGGAGGGACTGCAGAGAGGCTAATGAAGGCCCGCAGACAGGCTAATGAAGGCCTAAAATAACAAAAAGTAGGCTCAAGGCAGTTTTAAATCGGTTACATGGATACACAGGCAGCATTGTGGTCAGTGGAGGAGTATTGCAAGGAGGGACCGCAGACAGGCTACCGAAGGCCTAAAATAACAAAAAATAGGCTCAAGGCAGTTTTAAATCGGTTACATGGATACACAGGCAGCATTGTGGTCAGTGGAGGAGTATTGCAAGGAGGGACTGCAGACAGGCTAATGAAGGCCTGCAGACAGGCTAATGAAGGCCTAAAATAACAAAAAATAGGCTCAAGGCAGTTTTAAATCGGTTACATGGACACACAGGCAGCATTGTGGTCAGTGGAGGAGTATTGCAAGGAGGGACCGCAGACAGGCTAATGAAGGCCTAAAATAAATAAAAATAGGCTCAAGGCAGTTTTAAATCGGTTACATGGATACACAGGCAGCATTGTGGTCAGCGGAGGAGGATTGCAAGGAGGGACCGCAAACAGGCTAACGAAGGCCTAAAATAACAAAAAATAGGCTCAAGGCAGTTTTAAATAGGTTACATGGATACACAGGCAGCATTGTGGTCAGTGGAGGAGTATTGCAAGGAGGGACTGCAGAGAGGCTAATGAAGGCCCGCAGACAGGCTAATGAAGGCCTAAAATAACAAAAAATAGGCTCAAGGCAGTTTTAAATCGGTTACATGGATACACAGGCAGCATTGTGGTCAGTGGAGGAGTATTGCAAGGAGGGACCGCAGACAGGCAAATGAAGGCCTAAAATAACAAAAAATAGGCTCAAGGCAGTTTTAAATCGGTTACATGGATACACAGGCAGCATTGTGGTCAGCGGAGGAGGATTGCAAGGAGGGACCGCAGACAGGCTAACGAAGGCCTAAAATAACAAAAAATAGGCTCAAGGCAGTTTTAAATAGGTTACATGGATACACAGGCAGCATTGTGGTCAGTGGAGGAGTATTGCAAGGAGGGACTGCAGACAGGCTAATGAAGGCCCGCAGACAGGCTAATGAAGGCCTAAAATAGCAAAAAATAGGCTCAAGGCAGTTTTAAATCGGTTACATGGATACACAGGCAGCATTGTGGTCAGTGGAGGAGTATTGCAAGGAGGGACCGCAGACAGGCTAACGAAGGCCTAAAATAACAAAAAATAGGCTCAAGGCAGTTTTAAATAGGTTACATGGATACACAGGCAGCATTGTGGTCAGTGGAGGAGTATTGCAAGGAGGGACTGCAGACAGGCTAATGAAGGCCCGCAGACAGGCTAATGAAGGCCTAAAATAACAAAAAATAGGCTCAAGGCAGTTTTAAATCGGTTACATGGATACACAGGCAGCATTGTGGTCAGTGGAGGAGTATTGCAAGGAGGGACCGCAGACAGGCTAACGAAGGCCTAAAATAAATAAAAATAGGCTCAAGGCAGTTTTAAATCAGTTACATGGATACACAGGCAGCATTGTGGCCAGCGGAGGAGGATTGCAAGGAGGGACCGCAAACAGGCCAACGAAGGCCTAAAATAACAAAAAATAGGCTCAAGGCAGTTTTAAATCGGTTACATGGATACACAGGCAGCATTGTGGTCAGTGGAGGAGTATTGCAAGGAGGGACCGCAGACAGGCTAATGAAGTCCTAAAATAAATAAAAATAGGCTCAAGGCAGTTTTAAATCGGTTACATGGATACACAGGCAGCATTGTGGTCAGCGGAGGAGGATTGCAAGGAGTGTCTGACACAGTTAGTACTCACAAAAAATAAATAGATGTTAATGTCTCGCAAAACAACAAAAAAAAAAGTGTGGCATACTTAGGTACAGGGGTGGGCTCATCTGCTGAGTTTCTGACAAAGTAATTTGGCAGTAAGTATTTACTGGTGTCAATATAGGACACAGACCCAGACTACTTTAACTAGCATCATAGATGTCAACAAATTGGTATTGTCAGTGCCAGGCATTGAATGATGTCAGTGCATAGACTAAACATTGGTGGAGCTGTGCGAGATAATTTTGCACGTGGTAGAGCACAGTTTGAGCTGGGGGGGGAACTCTCTTGTGGCCGGCGGTACCGTCCCAGGGCCCCTCATGTTACAACGGTGTGTCTGACGTTGGGTGCGCACCACCACTGCCAGAGACACTTCATTGTACTATGAGGGACCCAGTGGCAGTGCCGTCGATCAAAAGCGGGCACACCCACCTCTTCAGACAAACAGCACTGTAACGGGTGCTTGCGCCAAGTGGCGAGACCACGGCCCCGTGGGGGGAATTTTCCCATTGAGGGAGGTGTAAACATGTCGTATGCTGGACAAACAGCTGCTGCAAATTAAGAGATTGGAACACTCAGTAAGACCAGTCCACAAACAAGACCTTTTTATAGGAAATCTAGGTGTCAGCCGGGAAAGGTGGGGCAAAATAATTTGAAATCCAGGAGTGGTTCATTTTAATGAAGGTGAGATCATCCACATTTTGGGTAGCCAGACGAGTCCTTTTTTCGGTTAATATTGAACCAGCAGCACTGAATACTCTTTCTGATAGCACACTAGCTGCTGGGCAAGCAAGCTCCTGCAATGCATATTCTGCCAATTCAGGCCAGGTGTCTAATTTGGATGCCCAGTAATCAAATGGGAATGACGGTTGAGGGAGAACATCGATAAGGGATGAAAAATAGTTAGTAACCATACTGGACAAATGTTGTCTCCTGTCACTTTGAATAGATGCTGCAGTACCTGTCCTGTCTGCGGTCATTGCGAAATCACTCCACAACCTGGTCAGAAAACCCCTCTGTCCAAAGCCACTTCTAATCTGTGCACCTCTAACACCTCTGCCCTGTAGCCCCCTGCAGCTTGTGTGAGAACCATCACCGGCGCTGTGTGCTGGGAATGCCTGAATCAAACGGTCTACAAGAGTATATTGTTTGGTTGCTAATATTTGTTCGAGGTTCTCATGTGGCATAATATTTTGCAATTTGCCTTTATAGCGAGGGTCAAGGATGCAGGCCAACCAGTAATCGTCATCGCTCATCATTTTACTAATGCGTGGGTCCCTTTTGAGGATACGTAAGGCATAATCCGCCATGTGGGCCAAAGTTCCAGTTGTCAAATCTGCGGTTGTGCTGGTTTGAGGGGCAGTTACAGGCAAATCTACGTCACTTGTCTCCCTTAAAAAAACAGAACCCGGCCTTGCAACGCCACTAATTTCGGTTGGCCCAGGAGAAGCTTCCTCATTAAAAAAGTACTCATCCCCATCATCCTCCTCGTCCTCCTCCTCCTCTTCGCCCGCTACCGCGTCCTCTACACGGCCCTGACCAGACAATGGCTGACTGTCATCAAGGCTTTCCTCTTCCTCGGCTGCAGATGCCTGCTCCTTTATGTGCGTCAAACTTTGCATCAGCAGACGCATTAGGGGGATGCTCATGCTTATTATGGCGTTGTCTGCACTAACCAGCCGTGTGCATTTCTCAAAACACTGAAGGACTTGACACAGGTCTTGTAGCTTCGACCACTGCACACCTGACAACTCCATGTCTGCCATCCAACTGCCTGCCCGTGTATCCTCCCACAAATACATAATAGCACGCCTCTGTTCGCACACTCTCTGAAGCATGTTCAGTGTTGAGTTCCACCTTGTTGCAACGTCGATGATTAGGCGATGCTGGGGAAGGTTCAAAGAACGCTGATAGTTCTGCATACGGCTGGAGTGTACGGGCGAACGGCGGATATGCGAGCAAAGTCTGCGCACTTTGAGGAGCAGGTCGGGTAACCCGGGATAACTTTTCAGGAAGCACTGCACCACCAGGTTTAAGGTGTGAGAACAAATAGAAGAAAAAATCCAGCTTCCAAAAATATCAAAATTTATTGAAGATAAAATCCAAGATCCAAAAACATGGTTCACAGGAGAAGAAATGGCAGCATGCTACATGTTTCGAACATGTAGCATGCTGCCATTTCTTCTCCTGTGAACCATGTTTTTGGATCTTGGATTTTATCTTCAATAAATTTTGATATTTTTGGAAGCTGGATTTTTTCTTCTATTTGTTCTATTACTTTACGTGAAGACTGCACGTTATCCGGGCTTCCCCACAACAAATGCCTAGTAGGTGAGCTGGTTTTGTCACATTTTTTTTCTTCTGTTTAAGGTGTGAGCCAGGCAAGGAATTTGTTTCAGTTGGGAAAGGGCTATGGCAGCCATGAAATTCCTTCCATTATCACTCACTACCTTGCCTGCCTCAAGATGTACAGTGCCCAGCCATGACAGAGTTTCTTTCTGCAAGATCTCGGACAGAACTTCCGCGGTGTGTCTGTTGTCGCCCAAACACTTCATTGCCAATACAGCCTGCTGACGCTTGCCACTAGCTGTCCCATAATGGCACACCTGGTGTGCAACAGTGGCAGCTGCGGATGGAGTGGATGTGCGACTGCGGTCTGTGGACGAGCTCTCGCTTCTGCAGGAGAAGGAGGAGGAAGAGGAGGAGGGGGGGCGAACGCCTACAGCCAACTCTTTCCTTGACCATGGGCTAGGCAGAACTGTCCCAATATTGCTGTCCCCTGTGGACCCTGCATCCACCACATTCACCCAGTGTGCCGTGATGGACACGTAACGTCCCTGGCCATGCCTACTGGTCCATGCATAGTCTCCGCTGGGTTTGATTCTGCCTCAGTACACTGCGAGGGCAATGTTCTGGTCTGAGTCAAAGGAACAGCATAGTAATCTGGCTGTGGCTGTGCATCTGTACACTCCATGTCCGATTCAACTTCGAATGGGCATGGCCTGTTAACTGTTTCACTGTCTAACCCAGGAACGGTATGTGTAAAGAGCTCCATGGAGTAACCTGTTCTGTCGACTGACGCATCCTTCACTGTTGTTCTGGGTGAAGGACACAAGGAAGCGACTTGTTCCTGACCGGGAGCATCATCCACTGACGATGCACTGCTCTGACATTTGGCACTTTCCGAGGAGGAGGCGAAAGAGCTAGAGGCAGAGGCAGCAATGAAAGCCAATACTTGTTCCTCCTGCTCCGGCTTCAAAAGTGGTTTTCCTACTACCAGAAAAGAGAGCGTTCGAGGCCTTGTGTAGCCAGACAACGAACCTGGCTCAACAACTCGAGACTTAGGTGCTGTACTGCTTTTACCACGACCACCTGATGCTCCACCACCACTACCATCATTACCAGCTGACAATGACCGCCCACGGCCACGACCTCTTCCACTAGACTTCCTCATTGTTTGAAAAACGTAACCAAAGTAACGGTATTTGTTACTGTAAAACAACTTATAAGGTGAACTCAAACTTCTGTAGAATTTATATATACCTTTATAGGTGCCTGACACTGAAAGGAAAATCAGGCCCAATGTTACACTCTAGGTTTTCTGTGCCCCAATAATTTGAAACAGATGGCACACACAGGACCAGCACTCAAGCAGAAATGCCAATCTTAATCTCCCACTATTTTATTTTTTTTTTCTGGGTGAATAAAAAAAAAAAAAAAAAAAAAACAATATTACACACTAGGTTTTCTGTGGCACACAATGAGAGACAGATGCCACACACAGGACTGGCACAGAGGCAGACTTGCCAATCTTTATCTACCACTAATTTTTTTTTTTTTTACAGGGAGAATTTACCCCAAAAAAATAAATGGCCAAGTATTACACAGTGGTTTTCGGTGGCATACAATGAGAGACAGATGCCACACACAGGACTGGCACAGAGGCAGACTTGCCAATCTTTATCTCCCACTAATTATTTTTTTTTAAAAAGGGAGAATTTAGAAAAAAAATAAAAATATTACACACTAGGTTTTCTGTGGCACACAATGAGAGACAGATGCCACACACAGGACTGGCACAGAGGCAGACTTGCCAATCTTTATCTCCCACTAATTATTTTTTTTTTACAGGGAGAATTTACCCAAAAAAAATAAATGGCCAAGTATTACACAGTGGTTTTCGGTGGCACACAATGAGAGACAGATGCCACACACAGGACTGGCACAGAGGCAGACTTGCCAATCTTTATCTCCCACTAATTATTTTTTTTTTAAAAGGGAGAATTTAAAAAAAAAAATATTACACACTAGGTTTTCTGTGGCACACAATGAGAGACAGATGCCACACACAGGACTGGCACAGAAGCAGACTTGCCAATCTTTATCTCCCACTAATTATTTTTTTTTTTACAGGGAGAATTTACTCCAAAAAAATAAATGGCCAAGTATTACACAGTGGTTTTCGGTGGCACACAATGAGAGACAGATGCCACACACAGGACTGGCACAGAGGCAGACTTGCCAATCTTTATCTCCCACTATTTTTTTTTTTTAAAAGGGAGAATTTAGAAAAAAAATAAAATATTACACACTAGGTTTTCTGTGGCACACAATGAGAGACAGATGCCACACACAGGACTGGCACAGAGGCAGACTTGCCAATCTTTATCTCCCACTAATTATTTTTTTTTTACAGGGAGAATTTACCCAAAAAAAATAAATGGCCAAGTATTACACAGTGGTTTTCGGTGGCACACAATGAGAGACAGATGCCACACACAGGACTGGCACAGAGGCAGACTTGCCAATCTTTATCTCCCACTAATTATTATTTTTTTAAAAGGGAGAATTTAGAAAAAAAAAATATTACACACTAGGTTTTCTGTGGCACACAATGAGAGACAGATGCCACACACAGGACTGGCACAGAGGCAGACTTGCCAATCTTTATCTCCCACTAATTATTTTTTTTTTACAGGGAGAATTTACCCAAAAAAAAATAAATGGCCAAGTATTACACAGTGGTTTTCGGTGGCGCACAATGAGAGACAGATGCCACACACAGGACTGGCACAGAGGCAGACTTGCCAATCTTTATCTCCCACTAATTATTTTTTTTTTAAAAGGGAGAATTTAGAAAAAAAAAAATATTACACACTAGGTTTTCTGTGGCACACAATGAGAGACAGATGCCACACACAGGACTGGCACAGAGGCAGACTTGCCAATCTTTATCTCCCACTAATTATTTTTTTTTTACAGGGAGAATTTACCCCCAAAAAATAAATGGCCAAGTATTACACAGTGGTTTTCGGTGGCACACAATGAGAGACAGATGCCACACACAGGACTGGCACAGAGGCAGACTTGCCAATCTTTATCTCCCACTAATTATTTTTTTTTTAAAAGGGAGAATTTAGAAAAAAAAAAAAAAAGGCCCAGTATTACACAGTGGTTTTTGGTGGCACACAATGAGAGACAGATGCCACACACAGGACTGGCACAGAGGCAGACTTGCCAATCTTTATCTCCCACTAATTTTTTTTTTTTACAGGGAGAATTTACCCAAAAAAAATAAATGGCCAAGTATTACACAGTGGTTTTCGGTGGCACACAATGAGAGACAGATGCCACACACAGGACTGGCACAGAGGCAGACTTGCCAATCTTTATCTCCCACTAATTATTATTTTTTTAAAAGGGAGAATTTAGAAAAAAAAAATATTACACACTAGGTTTTCTGTGGCACACAATGAGAGACAGATGCCACACACAGGACTGGCACAGAGGCAGACTTGCCAATCTTTATCTCCCACTAATTATTTTTTTTTAAAAGGGAGAATTTAGAAAAAAAATAAATATTACACACTAGGTTTTCTGTGGCACACAATGAGAGACAGATGCCACACACAGGACTGGCACAGAGGCAGACTTGCCAATCTTTATCTCCCACTAATTATTTTTTTTTAAAAGGGAGAATTTACCCCCAAAAAATAAATGGCCAAGTATTACACAGTGGTTTTCAGTGGCACACAATGAGAGACAGATGCCACACACAGGACTGGCACAGAGGCAGACTTGCCAATCTTTATCTCCCACTAATTATTTTTTTTTTACAGGGAGAATTTACCCCCAAAAAATAAATGGCCCAGTATTACACAGTGGTTTTCGGTGGCACACAATGAGAGACAGATGCCACACACAGGACTGGCACAGAGGCAGACTTGCCAATCTTTATCTCCCACTAATTATTTTTTTTTTTAAAGGGAGAATTTAGAAAAAAAAAAAAAAAAAGGCCCAGTATTACACAGTGGTTTTTGGTGGCACACAATGAGAGACAGATGCCACACACAGGACTGGCACAGAGGCAGACTTGCCAATCTTTATCTCCCACTAATTTTTTTTTTTTTACAGGGAGAATTTACCCCCAAAAAATAAATGGCCAAGTATTACACAGTGGTTTTCGGTGGCACACAATGAGAGACAGATGCCACACACAGGACTGGCACAGAGGCAGACTTGCCAATCTTTATCTCCCACTAATTATTATTATTTTTTTAAAAGGGAGAATTTAGAAAAAAAAAAAAAAAAAACAATATTACACACTAGGTTTTCTGTGGCACACAATGAGAGACAGATGCCACACACAGGACTGGCACAGAGGCAGACTTGCCAATCTTTATCTCCCACTAATTATTTTTTTTTTACAGGGAGAATTTAACCAATAAAAATAAATGGCCAAGTATTACACAGTGGTTTTCGGTGGCACACAATGAGAGACAGATGCCACACACAGGACTGGCACAGCGGCACACTTGCCAATCTTTATCTCCCACTAATTTTTTTTTTTTTACAGGGAGAATTTACCCCAAAAAAATAAATGGCCAAGTATTACACAGTGGTTTTCGGTGGCACACAATGAGAGACAGATGCCACACACAGGACTGGCACAGAGGCAGACTTGCCAATCTTTATCTCCCACTAATTATTTTTTTTTACAGGGAGAATTTACCCTCAAAAAATAAATGGCCAAGTATTACACAGTGGTTTTCGGTGGCACACAATGAGAGACCGATGCCACACACAGGACTGGCACAGAGGCAGACTTGCCAATCTTTATCTCCCACTAATTATTTTTTTTTTTTAAAGGGAGAATTAAAAAAAAAAAAAAAAAAGGCCCAGTATTACACAGTGGTTTTTGGTGAAACACAATGAGAGACAGATGCCACACACAGGACTGGCACAGAAGCAGACTTGCCAATCTTTATCTCCCACTAATTATTTTTTTTTTTACAGGGAGAATTTACCCCCAAAAAATAAATGGCCAAGTATTACACAGTGGTTTTCGGTGGCACACAATGAGAGACAGATGCCACACACAGGACTGGCACAGAGGCAGACTTGCCAATCTTTATCTCCCACTAATTATTTTTTTTTTTTACAGGGAGAATTTACCCCCCAAAAATAAATGGCCAAGTATTACACAGTGGTTTTCGGTGGCACACAATGAGAGACAGATGCCACACACAGGACTGGCACAGAGGCAGACTTGCCAATCTTTATCTCCCACTAATTATTTTTTTTTTAAAAGGGAGAATTTAGAAAAAAAAAAAAAAAAAGGCCCAGTATTACACAGTGGTTTTTGGTGGCACACAATGAGAGACAGATGCCACACACAGGACTGGCACAGAGGCAGACTTGCCAATCTTTATCTCCCACTAATTTTTTTTTTTTACAGGGAGAATTTACCCAAAAAAAATAAATGGCCAAGTATTACACAGTGGTTTTCGGTGGCACACAATGAGAGACAGATGCCACACACAGGACTGGCACAGAGGCAGACTTGCCAATCTTTATCTCCCACTAATTATTATTTTTTTAAAAGGGAGAATTTAGAAAAAAAAAAATATTACACACTAGGTTTTCTGTGGCACACAATGAGAGACAGATGCCACACACAGGACTGGCACAGAGGCAGACTTGCCAATCTTTATCTCCCACTAATTATTTTTTTTTAAAAGGGAGAATTTAGAAAAAAAAAATATTACACACTAGGTTTTCTGTGGCACACAATGAGAGACAGATGCCACACACAGGACTGGCACAGAGGCAGACTTGCCAATCTTTATCTCCCACTAATTATTTTTTTTTAAAAGGGAGAATTTACCCCAAAAAAATAAATGGCCAAGTATTACACAGTGGTTTTCGGTGGCACACAATGAGAGACAGATGCCACACACAGGACTGGCACAGAGGCAGACTTGCCAATCTTTATCTCCCACTAATTATTTTTTTTTTACAGGGAGAATTTACCCCAAAAAAATAAATGGCCAAGTATTACACAGTGGTTTTCGGTGGCACACAATGAGAGACAGATGCCACACACAGGACTGGCACAGAGGCAGACTTGCCAATCTTTATCTCCCACTAATTATTTTTTTTTTAAAAGGGAGAATTTAGAAAAAAAAAAAAAAAAAAAAGGCCCAGTATTACACAGTGGTTTTTGGTGGCACACAATGAGAGACAGATGCCACACACAGGACTGGCACAGAAGCAGACTTGCCAATCTTTATCTCCCACTAATTTTTTTTTTTTTACAGGGAGAATTTACCCCCAAAAAATAAATGGCCAAGTATTACACAGTGGTTTTCGGTGGCACACAATGAGAGACAGATGCCACACACAGGACTGGCACAGAGGCAGACTTGCCAATCTTTATCTCCCACTAATTATTATTTTTTTTTTAAAAGGGAGAATTTAGAAAAAAAAAAAAAAAACAATATTACACACTAGGTTTTCTGTGGCACACAATGAGAGACAGATGCCACACACAGGACTGGCACAGAGGCAGACTTGCCAATCTTTATCTCCCACTAATTATTTTTTTTTTACAGGGAGAATTTAACCAATAAAAATAAATGGCCAAGTATTACACAGTGGTTTTCGGTGGCACACAATGAGAGACAGATGCCACACACAGGACTGGCACAGCGGCACACTTGCCAATCTTTATCTCCCACTAATTTTTTTTTTTTTACAGGGAGAATTTACCCAAAAAAAATAAATGGCCAAGTATTACACAGTGGTTTTCGGTGGCACACAATGAGAGACAGATGCCACACACAGGACTGGCACAGAGGCAGACTTGCCAATCTTTATCTCCCACTAATTATTTTTTTTTACAGGGAGAATTTACCCCCAAAAAATAAATGGCCAAGTATTACACAGTGGTTTTCGGTGGCACACAATGAGAGACCGATGCCATACACAGGACTGGCACAGAGGCAGACTTGCCAATCTTTATCTCCCACTAATTATTTTTTTTTTTTAAAGGGAGAATTTAAAAAAAAAAAAAAAAAAGGCCCAGTATTACACAGTGGTTTTTGGTGAAACACAATGAGAGACAGATGCCACACACAGGACTGGCACAGAGGCAGACTTGCCAATCTTTATCTCCCACTAATTTTTTTTTTTTTTTACAGGGAGAATTTACCCAAAAAAAAATAAATGGCCAAGTATTACACAGTGGTTTTCGGTGGCACACAATGAGAGACAGATGCCACACACAGGACTGGCACAGAGGCAGACTTGCCAATCTTTATCTCCCACTAATTTTTTTTTTTTTTTACAGGGAGAATTTACCCCCCCCCAAAAAATGGCCAAGTATTACACAGTGGTTTTCGGTGGCATACAATGAGAGACAGATGCCACACACAGGACTGGCACAGTGGCAGACTTGCCAATCTTTATCTCCCACTAATTATTTTTTTTTTAAAAGGGAGAATTTAGAAAAAAAAAAAAAGCCCAGTATTACATAGTGGTTTTCAGTGGCACACAATGAGAGACAGATGCCACACACAGCAATGGCACAGAGGCAGACTTGCCAATCTTTATCTCCCACTAATAATTTTTTTTTTTTACAGGGAGAATTTACCCCAAAAAAATAAATGGCCAAGTATTACACAGTGGTTTTCTGTGGCACACAATGAGAGACAGATGCCACACACAGGACTGGCACAGAGGCAGACTTGCCAATCTTTATCTCCCACTAATTATTTTTTTTTTTACAGGGAGAATTTACCCAAAAAAATAAATGGCCAAGTATTACACAGTGGTTTTTGGTGGCACACAATGAGAGACCGATGCCACACACAGGACTGGCACAGAGGCAGACTTGCCAATCTTTATCTCCCACTAATTTTTTTTTTTTTAAAGGGAGAATTTAGAAAAAAAAAAAAAAAAAGGCCCAGTATTACACAGTGGTTTTTGGTGGCACACAATGAGAGACAGATGCCACACACAGGACTGGCACAGAGGCAGACTTGCCAATCTTTATCTCCCTGCAGTAATCTCAGAAAAGTATGGCAGTCAGCTATAAAAAGGACTGCTGCACACAAAAGTGGGGACAAACACACAAGATAGCTGTGCAGAAAGGAAGGAACAACAGGATTTGTGCTTTGAAAAAAGCAGTTGGTTTGCACAGCGCACGGCGTACACACACAGCAACGCAGCTATCAGGGAGCCTTCTAGGGCAGCCCAATGAGCTACAGCGCTGAGGAAAAAAAAATGTAGCTTCCACTGTCCCTGCAAACAAAAGGTGGTGTTGGACAGTGGAAATCGCTACAGCACAAGCGGTTTGTGGCTTTATGTACCCTGCCTATCACTATCCCTGCTTCTGAAGAAGCGGCAGCAACCTCTCCCTACGCTCAGATCAGCAGCAGTAAGATGGCGGTCGGCGGGAACGCCCCTTTATAGTCCCTGTGACGCGGCAGAAAGCAAGCCAATCACTGCAATGCCCTTCTCTAAGATGGTGGGGACTGAGATCTATGTCATCACGCTGCCCACACTCTGCGTCCACCTTCATTGGCTGAGAAATGGCGCTTTTAGCGTCATTGAAACGCGACTTTGGTGCGAAAGTCGCGTACCGCATGGCCGACCCCACACAAGGATCGGGTCGGTTTCATGAGACGCCGACTTTGCCAAAAGTCGGCGACTTATGAAAATGAACGATCCGTTTCGCTCAACCCTAGTCAAGGCAGGAAATGATGAGGACATGCGCTAGCATTTTGGCAGATTCAGGGTTGAGGAACAGATGGAGTTGGAGGAGGCAGGAGGTGGTAAAAGTTTGGATGTGCGGTCTGAAAGACAGGGCATAGTTGATGGTTACTCCGAGACAGTGGAGTTCCCACACAGGGGACTATGTGATGTAATTTATTATGATAGATACATCAGGTATTCGGGTTATGTTAGCCAGTTTTTGTTACCAGTTCAGACAATCTATCAGTATACACCAGGTGACGTAAGAAAACCTTGCAGTGCAGATAATAAATCAAATGATGATGATTGTACAATACCTGGGAAGTCAGGGGGAAGCTCAGCTGCAGGCAGCCTGCTGAATTTGTTGTAAGTTGCAATGACTTTCTTGACTTTTATCTCAGTGATTTTGATAACATCTCCAGTTGAAAGAGAACATTCATTTCCAGAGAGCTCATAATGGGAACCTAGATAATTACAAGTGCAATATAATAATCAGGTTTAATGTTAAAAATTGCCCTGAATAAAAATTCCATTTTACATATCTGCCGCTGTATTACTTCAGCTTCAGCATTATTGAGTGGTAAGATTATCAAGTCGGGCAACTTGTGTATGTGTATGTACAGTATATATAAGATGTATGCAAACATTGAATACATGAAATTCGGACTGCAATAACTGTTTATATATTGTCGTTATAAAATGAAGGTACTTAAAATTGGCCGATTCATGAGAGCCAACCAGTCATGATAAGGATATCCTTCGTTGATGTTACCTTAAACCTAATATTTATCAAACATGCTTCTCCATGACTATATGCCTCCAAATTTAAATGGCAAGAGGATCCAAAACGAATTAAAAACAGCTTTAGGCTGATGGGAAGAGTGCACAGTCAAAAAATGGAGGCACTCACAACCTTCAATAGTAAGCTAAAAAACAAAAAGCTGACCAGCATCTCTGAACAGAATAAAGCAAGTGTGAACAGGTGCAAGCTGCTATCATTGCATAATATACCTTTCAAGAGTATACAGCAGCACCATGTAAGCGCTAAGATGTATCCAATCATAAAATATATGAAATTTGGAATACATTACTGCTATATAAAATATACTTATAAAATGAAAGTACTTAGCCAACAAACTGGCTAATTGATGAGAGCCCCCAGCCATGACAAGTCATATCTTTCTTTGATGGGAATCTAAACTTAATATTTATCAATCATGCATCTTCCGGCTAAAAGCCTATAAATTTAAAGGACAGTTAGAATCCGACATTACAACAGCCTTAGGTTGGTAAATACTAGTGCATTCCAATGATTCCAGCCAGCTTCAGTACAGTGCTTACAATCTCAATAGAAAAAGGCTTGTAAGCACTGCAAACAAGTCTAACAGTGGTGACTGAATCCTTTGTTAATGAGTAGTAAAAAGAATAAGAAAAAAATGAAATATTAGGGAAATGAAATAAGAAATTATAAAAGTGCTTGTTTTTTCCATGTACTTGCCAACAATACCCATGAAGATGGGAATATCCATTTAATGCTGTCCCACCTTTTTCAGTTAGCTAGTTGCAAGATCCATTTTTGTTATGCAAAACAAGTTCTCTTTATGACACAAAAACTATTAACAACTCAGTTTTTCAAACTGCAATGTGATTATTTTACAAATTAAATCAGGAAAGTAATATTTGTAATTTATTTTACTTTTCAACATGGTGTAAGAAACCTGTTTATTTTCAACTTCTGTAAATACATGAGCTATGACTTTTTTCATTGTATTATTACAGTATAAATGTTGAGAGTAAAGTTTTTTTGAGAGTTCATATTAAATGGACACCATAATGCTATTTATCGTTACGTCTAACAAATTTATGCAAACACATGGTACTAATTTTCCTCTTCTCCTTATCACTTTTCCAGAATATATTAGAAAATTCATCATCAGAACAATACTTCTAGAAAGCTTGTTCATGTATTGAGTTCACCGTTGGCTAATTTATTATTCATTTCACTGGAGTCCCCAATGACAGATTTTGGCTACCACCTAACATGTGACTAGTCACTGAAATTGGACACTGCTGAGGCTGCATTTAAGATAATGCATTTTACAAGAATTTAAGACTACATAAACGGGACTTTATTGACAAGAATATGCTATTTTTTTTAATCTCCTAAAGGACAGATATAACTGACAGAACTACTATCTGTCTTAAGAAGTGATAGCTTATCTCTGCATAATGGCAGAAAAATTAGATACCTCATGTATGGCACACTTTCTACAAGTAGATTAGTTCCGAGGATTTTAACTTGTTTTATGTGAATTTACTCTGTTCTGCACATATACTGTAGCTAGAGAATTAAATCATACAGCTCCCTACTTTACAAACACTTCACAAAACCATGCAAATTGTCTCTTCAGAGAGGAAGAGGACTGGAACGCTATGGCTACCTATTGGAAGTAGTAATTCTAAAAGTCAATATCGACCCTTTAACAAGCCTTGCCATATGACTTAGGATAAAACCCAAACAATATAAGTCTCCTTACACTGCCATGCCAGGCATGTCACCCTGCACAAAGAATATGTTACCTCTTAGACTTCACTAAACCATATAATCTTCCTCATCTTTTTTTTTTTTTCTGAAAATTACCCTATATTAGTCATTTAATTATAATAATTGCCGAGTACAGGATCTATGACATCCAAGGCAGAATGTGGGACTAGAAATGTGAACCCCAAAAAGAGCCCAAATTGATGAAAAAGTTAAAGAAGCACTTCCAATATTTTTTATTAGGCAAACCTGTGTAGTTGTGTATGTAATGTAGTAGAATATACTCACTGATTGCCATCTTCTCATGTTTGCAGCATATTGCCACTCCGGACCTCTTCTCACTCTCTTGACTTCTGTTCCAACTTGCCGATTAACACTGTGGTATATGTGTGAGCCAGAAGTCACTTTAAGGCCACGTTCACATGTTCAGCATTTGGTCAGTATTTTCCATCAGTATTTGTAAGCCAAAACCAGGAGTGGGACAATCAGAGAAAAAGTAGAATAGAAACACGTCACCACTTCTGTATTTATCGCCCACTCCTGGTTTTGGCTTACAAATACTGAGGTAAAATACTGACCAAATACTGAACATGTGAATGTGGCCTTACAGTGGAAGACTATGAAGCATCAGAACAAGGCTCCATAGGATAACATTGTAAAGCACATAAACACTGGTGTGAATCGACAACTCAGAATAGCCATTTTGGGACACAGAAGAGGACTGGAGCGGCACTAGACACTGGTTAAGACGAATATCGGTGAGTATATTAACACATCTACACTGCATTACATACACTTTTACACAGGTTTAGTTTATAAAAAAATTATTCAGAGAGCTTCTTTGCTTACGTACATGGTACAAGAAGGTCAGAAGATGGAACATTATAGCTAGCTAGGACTGTGTAGCGGCAGACAAATTAAAGATTCCATGCTGACCCTAGTCGACGGCCATACATGTACACTGTACAGAGGAGATGTGAGTAGCAGAAATGGAGCATGCAGCAACCGATGAAGGACTTCTTGTTTACAACACTCAGGCTGGATAGTCAGAGAAGAGATGGCACAAGGATCACTATGGGTAGAAAGCCAGCTGTCTAAGGCATTGTGAGATTCTGAGAAACGCGGGTGCAATGGCATGCAACAAAACCTTGGAACTTGACTATCATTTGAATGTTTTTTGAACAGTTCAACTTATTATATCAATGTTCAAAAGAAGTTTGCCAATGGAGGCCCCACCTCATAACCTGACTTACAGGGATTAATCGTTTTATCTAAATTTTATTGAATAAATTTGGAACACAGTTTTGTGTCAATTTATAAAATAAAATTATTACAGGTTCTCCTTTTACTTTTGTCAGTACAGCTTTCCTCATAGACTGTACAGCCCTTCGGTGCACAAAATGACAAGAGATGAATGTCCATATGACCAGACCAGTCCTTCAGTTTTTTTCAGGTGGAAGAGGCTGACAGACATGTTTGGTCACATGTTTAGTCAGTCATTTTAAGAACAAGAGCTGTGTTGTCTGTGAGAAAAGCTGGAATAACAAGTGCAGGAGGAGAACCTGCAATAATTATTATGGAGAAACAGGGTCAGTGGGTGCTCTTGTCCGCTGGCCCAGCTGTCTTTAGAAAGACAGCATGGACCAGGGCTCATCCCACTGAATGCCCACACTCCTTTTACATGGGCAGAATACTAATCAGACAACACAGAATGAGGATAAAACAGGGTAGCAAAAATGTATTGAACTACCAACAGACTATAACATATAGATCAGTCCCAGCAAATACCTAAGATGGTGCAAATTAGAGAATCTCATCCTTCGACTGGCTCACAGTGATTAGAGCAGCTGCAACTTTGGGGCTTTTAGGGCTCACTACCCCCACCATTGGCATCCCACTTTTGGCTGGCACCCACAGAGAGGAGGTAACAACAAATTTAGGAAACAGACAGTCTATTGATGTATGTGGCCAGGTGACTTGATTGTTCCAACCTTGATTCTCCAAATGGCTTTGAAGGTTCAAAGGTGGTCAATGAAGCAGATCTGTATTTCTACAGCTAGGGCAGTGGACTCTTATGCTGGCATCCTGTTGAATGCGTCTGAGAATGGAGGCAGATCCCCTTTTAAAGTTCACAACTGTCTTTCAGGCATCATGCACAGGATGGGGGGATGGGATGACATTAACTTTCATTGTATGAATATTTAATCAATCTGCATAGTTTGACCTCCACCATTTTGCAGGTCAACAAACTAGCTGGACTTATACAATACTTATACAATGGTTAATCAACATATTAGCAAACATCCATTGTTCAATGACCCTGAGTCACTGTCCTTGAAAGATAACAGTACAATAAAATGTAGGAGCTGATAAAAGAGGTAAACAGCAGCCATTTATGAATTCACAAACATCAATTCAAGAGTTCAGACTCATAAGACAATAGTTCATGCTTTCTGGTCTACTGAAAATATCTGACTGGCATAATTTAGATTAAATGCTGTGTCGCCACATTCTTATATTAATAAGCGCCACAAAGCCATGTATACAAAACATCTGTTTATAAACAGATAAAAAGAGTCAACCATTTTAAAGGGTTTCTGCCTGTCCAGAGGCTGGAAAGAGATCTGTCGGAGATTGTTTAGTGAATCCTGCATTGCGCATGGGCTTGGACGTGATGACCCTGGAGGTCCCTTCCAACTCTAACATTATATGATTCTATGAAAAAAAGACCTATCCCCATCTTGAAACATGAGTTAAAGAGAACCGTTTTCCTCCGTTACTCTGTCTAGAAATTTATGAATTGAAAACTGGTTATTACATTCCCCTTCTCAAAGGGTGTTTCGCTTCAGAAACTGGCTCTGTAAGGTACCCAAAACTGATAACACCAGTTGTCTATTTATTCATAAATGATTAGTGGAAATAATAGAAAAATGGAACAATTTCATAAAGAATACAATAATTAAAAAAATAAACAGAATTCAGGAGTAGTAACAGGTTCCTTTTAAAGGACCATAGGCTAAATGCTTAGTGAGGGATACACCAATACACCTTCAAAAGTATTGAAAAGTCCATAGCTCAATGGGTTTAACTTTAGTGGCAGAAGGTGGCATAAGGGGGACGACCAGACGATGGGTACCTGCATGCCGTTTCCAGAACTAAAAGGCTGCATCCTCTGTTCCCGGGGGAAGCCTGAGTGAGCCAGACTCTCCCCTGTTGCCTGGGGGAAGCACTAGGGAGACGGACCTTCTTGCTGTCCCAGGAGGGCAGGGAGTGAGAGGAGAAAAGCACACGCAGCAGCAAGGGGATAAAAGAGAAAAGCGCGGGAAACAGGTTAGTTGGGTGCAAATGCAGAGCAGCATGCAGAGCAGTGAGTGGTGCACTCTATTTCCCCTTCCCTCACCACAGAGCACCAATGCCGCCACAGGCCACACTGACAGGGTCCCCCGATGTCTGCAGAGGGACTGCTACACTGAGAAGAGCTGGGACTGCCATAGCAGTTCAGGAAAAGGGACCATGGCAGAGACTGTAAAGCCTAGTGTGCGCAGCAGCAGCAAGGGAGAGAACTGCTCCTTCCTGGGAGCACCAGCATTGTACAGGCCAGCATCCACCATTGCCCAACACCAACAACGAGGACCAGAGAGGGAGAGGAACGTACAGAGTGTGCCCGGTGACTACAAAGAGAAGGTGCAGTGTGCCGGTGACTACAGAGAGAAGGTGCAGTGTGCCGGTGACTACCAGAGAGAAAGGCACTGTACGCTCAGTGTCTATGAGTACAGCACATGTGCCACATAAGAGGGACCGCATACGTGACTGACACTTGTGCCCTGACATAACCAGTGAATATTGGTCCATACACTTGTGACCTGACTGCACCAGTGTATATTTGCAGAGCCACGTTGGGCTCGTACAGGACTGTGGTCCATATCCTTGTTAGCCACTGCAGTATATGGACTCGGCCCAGTGTAATGTACCGGAGACCGACCACTGCCACCACAAGATAGGATTTTGATGCCTACAGGACCGCACTGGAAAAGACATTGCCAGTGCTATTCACTTCGTAGACTTAGGAACCACTGATTTTCATCAGGACTGCCTTTATTTGAGCCGTTATTTCTTCACCCCACCATATCCTTTGCTAACTGTATTGGTTTTACTCTGTTTAACCCATTGCATCCCTGCGAGGAGAATGCCACTGTTTTAGTAAAATTGGTTAACCCTTGCACTGCCTCGTGTCCGTCACTGCATCCGGCAACCTGCTTACACTGGTCCCACATGTTTTTAGGCAGTTGTGTTGAATGTTATGTCAGTTCAATGTAGACAAATGTTATTATATCTGCAAGTATCACTTCCAGCATTTTAAGGACATTTTTCAATACAAGACTTCATTTCTACTTTGTCTGTGTTGCAAGAAAAAATAATGAGAGAATGGAATGATTCAAAATTGTAACTATTGTGTTTTTCTTGCTCCTTGAAACACCATTTTTCTTGTTATCTTGTTTTCTATTTGTGATGCTGCTGTACAAATAGCTGCAAGGGCTTTTGTATATTTCTCATCCTTCAAGATTCACCTGAGAGTCTCTGCTATACTGACTCATCAAGTAAGGTAATGTGATTCTAGGATTCTAGAAATGGTTGATAAACATGAAAAGTTACCTTAAAGCAATGTTTCTCAGTCTGTGTCTCGCTAGTTTATGACTGTCAGGAAAATATGGGAATAGTACATTTAAAAAAGCTGGAGAGCTACAGATTGGGGAACACTGCTTTAGAAGATGATATTGTATAGTTTGGCATTATTTTACTGCTTATCTGTCATGTGCTACACATTGGCAGCAAAGAATACCTGTTGATTTTCCTTTTTAGTAAATACTTTCAATCCCCATAAAATAAGCCAATGATGATGAACATTTTAGAGACCGAGTACCTTAAATGCAAGTGGAAAAGGCTGGATATGTGGTTTGAAGGAGATATCAGAGTCAAGGGTTACCCCAAGGCAGCGAGCTTGCAAGACTGGGAAGAGTGAGCAGCCATTGACTTTGATGGATAGGTCTGTTGGGTTGTTTGAGTGAGATGGGGGAAAGATGATGAATTCAGTTTTGTCCATGTTAAGCTTTAGAAATATAGCTGAGAAGGATTAAATAGTGGACAGATATTGTGGGATCCAGAATATCGGATCCAGAGAGGTGGATCTGTGTGTCATCAGCATAGAGATGATTCTGAAAGTCATGGGCCTATGACCTGTCCCGGGCCTGAAGGAAACTTACATATAGGAGGTGAGATGAGGAGATGGTGTGTGAGTGGAAGATGCAGAATGCTGTTCCAGTAATTTTGAGGCACAGGGGAGAAGTGATATGAGGTGATAGCAAGACACAGAGGGTGGGTCAAGGGAGGACTTTTTGAGGATGGGTGTTTGATCAATGCATGATTGAAGCATGAGGGCAAGACACTAGTTGTTAGAGATAAGTTGAAGAGATGGGTTAGGGCTGGGATGAAGACTGTGGTGAGGTTTGGGATGAAGTGGGACGGGATTGGGTCAAGTGTGCAGGTGATGAGATGTGATCTGGACAGTAGACAGGAAAGCTGATCTTCTATATTAATGAAGAACCAGGTTTTGGAGGAGGAGGGCTGAGTATTTATGAGGAGGGGATGAGGGGACTGTAGGCCAAAGCTTTCTCTGATAGTATCAATCTTCTGCTTGAAGAATGAGGCAAAGTCTTCAGCTGAGATGAAAGCAGAGGGATGAGGTACTGGGGGATGGAGGAGAGAATTGAATTCTGGTATAATGCTCCCTGTGCTGGGACAATATCCCCAAAATTGGTACATGTTCCCAATGCTGATATAATATCCACATTCTGGTATAAGGTCACCCATCCTATTTTACTCCAGTACATTTTAGAAAGAAACAAACGATGCTACTCAACTTCCCCTGTTCCTACAAGCATGTAGCCGATGCAGGAGCCGGAAACTGATTTTAGCATGCCCGTATGGGCAGCGGATGATGCCACTGCCAGACTATATGCACTGAACAATTTATTACAGATCGGATCGTTCAGTGCACATATTAGGTGCGGGTTACATTTTGCAAACAAATTCTTAGACCACCATTGCTTGATAAATATTTACCAATCAGCAGTTGTTTAACACCGCAGGTCGGTTTGTGCAAACTCTTAGAAAACCACATTGCACTGTTCATCTGTTATTCTTCCCAAATATGCTGACAACTGGGTGTTACCATTCTCCTTGTTAAAGTGGGGTGTCTGTACATAGTCTGGCACTGCCCAATCTATATTGACTACATTGGACTGTGGAGTGATACAACCTATGGGTAATCATTTGTTGTCAATTATGTAGAAGTAATTCAACCATTTCCATGAGAAACAGCAAATGAACAGCATAATATCATAATGATCATAATTTGTCTATGAACACTGTCAACAAACAGTAAAACAGGGGAATTTCATCCTGGGACAGTGGAAGCATATAAAACACATGACTCAGTTCCCCAAACTACAGTGTTTTTTTTACCAGGCAAAGATCTAGAAGGCTATGTGCACATGTTCCGTATTTACAGTAATTTTTTCTCCTGCAAAACCAGAGTGTTGGCAGGAAAAAATGCTGCCTAAAATACACATTTTTGAACGCATTTTTAATTTGCGTTTTTGCTTGCATTTTTTCCCTGTTGATTTGAATGGGTGAAAAATGCTGCAAAAATGCTGAAAGAACTAACATACCACAGAACTGAAAACACGCTTTGAAGTTTTAAATCAGCAAGTATAAAATAAGCAGGATGTGCATGATATTTCAGGGACCTCATTCACTTTGCTGGTACTGTGAATTGCTGAGCTTTTTCTGCGGCAAAAATGCAACTTGTGAAAAATCTCTAGCGTAGTTGAAGTTCACATAGATCTGGATTCATCTGCACTTTGAAGACTCAATAAAGAAGCACATTTTACTTGCATTCCCCCACCGACTCAGCTTTATAGGATGTAGGCAATAATTCACAAGGTTTGAGATTCACAGAACACACATTCATACAACGAAAGATGAATCATATCAAGTGGGAATTCAATTAGGAGATTTCCATTAGCACTACATGTCAGCTTTATAACAGATCTGATAAACAGGATTTTAATAAAGCTGTCCTCAAGGAAATGAATGGCAACTAACAATTCTGAAGTACAAATAAGTCTCTGCTACACTACTAGAAATCATAATACATCCCAAAATCAGATTCAGAAATAGTCGTTACAAGAATAGTTGCTAAACCAACATAAGTGTGACCCATTGCAATTAAAATGTCAACATTTTGGAAATAATGGAAATAATTTGTGTCAGTAAATATCTAGGGCACAAGACACCAGAAGCAACCTTCGGCACTCAAAATATGACACTTCATGTGTAGATGAATATACTGAAAATTTTAATTCACAGCTGACATATGAACATACAGAAATTTATCTCCAACGCTTCGGCATTGAAGTCTTTTTCAAAGATTTCTGTCATAGGCTGCATTGGCGTCTGCGGCGTGCTTGCTTCCTTGAGTGATGGCGTGTGAAAAAGGTTTCAAAAAGGCTTCAATGCCGAAATGTTGGAAATAAGTTTCTGTATGTTCATATGTCGGCTGTGTATTAAAATGGTCAGTGTATTCATCTACACATGAAGTGTAATATTTTGAGTGCCGAAGGTTGCTTCTGAAATGTACTACAATTACTCCTTCTGAGTACCAACATCTTCACACAGCAGTGCGAAAACCTCTGACTGTCTTTACTAATTCTGTACCTAGACATTTACCTTAGAAGAAAGGGAATCTCAGTTTATGTGATTGATCCATAATTAGAGATGAGAGAACCCGAAATGAAAAGATTGGGGTTCATACCGGACATTTAGTGTCTGGTGGTAAACTTCTAAAGTTCATTCCAAAGTTTCGGGGGAAGTTAGAGAGAAAGAATTTTCCAGCTCAAAAGTTCGGGTCCCCATTCTTTTCAGTGGGTTCAGGTACAGTTCTGGTACCCAACCGAACTTTGGAAATAAGTTCGGGTCGGGTACTAGAACCCAAAATTCCACATGCCCGCTCATCCCTATCCATAATATTATTTGCATCGTTTTTGTGAAGTCTGGGATGTTCTTAAGGTGACATCAAACTTTGATGGGGCCAATCCTTTAAATTCCATCTGCTTGTTTTACGTCTATCTCCACCCCTCACTTCTTGATTGACAGCTTTCACTTTACAGAGACATATAAGAGCTGAGATAGATGGAAAACAAGCAGATGGGCTAATAAATGTGTCATTTTATTAGCAAAAAATCAGAAAAAATTATGTTTCATCTTCATGCCCACAGCAGCATGATTGATAAACCAGTGTGTGCAGAGAGGAAGAAAAGAAGTTCCTCTACTAACTCTGGATGTCAATAATGTTAATATGGGCGTGATACCAGCAAACTGAAGGGATTACTAGTTTGGGTGCAATGTGCACCAGGATTAAACATTTTTTCACAAACTGCAGCAACAGTTAGGTTCAATAAAGGGATCATTACAAACACTATTAGGAGGCAAATACAGCACTCCTTATACGTTATAGGGGATAATCCCTTGACAGGTTCTCTTTAATGTTAACATAGCACTAGGCCATTTTTAATTCAGAGGGAAGCAAAACAATTATTTTGACCAGTTGTTTCCATTTTTAAATTAGGATGGAAAAATCATCCTGTCCCACACAAAGGAGTAAGGTATTTTCCCTATATCAATTAACATTATCATTTTATTTACCACTATATAAAAATGTCCAGCCCTTTCAATGCTTTGGTTGTATCTACCATTGGATATTTTACAATTTGACAACTGTGAAGAACAATTTCTTATTGAATGCTGTTTCTCCACATGTAGAGAAAGTTCCCTGGTCAATTGTACAATTCCCAGGAATGAATAAATCATGTGCCAATTCTTTGTGCTACTTCCTATATTCTAGATTAATAATAATAATTGAGAGCGCACAAAATATCCTACCTGTCAAAATTACCTTATCCATATAATTAGAGCAGACTAGCAAACTAGCAAATCTGAATACCTAAAATAGATGAATGCATTACTGATGGCAAAGAATATTTATGTTCCTTGCTTTGAGCCGAAATAAAAAAGTAGAAAAGTTCCAAAAATATTTTCATTAAACGTATGAAAATTAAAGATGGATTCTATTAAAATTTCATAGAAATACCAATTTGTCAAGTGCTGTAATTAATATGTATTTTGAAGAATATTATAATGAATTCCAAGAAACCCCTCCCATGGAATACGACGGACAGGGGATGACAGGGAACATTAATTGTTGCTGGAAGACAGATGCTCATACCGGCAGCGCATAGAGAGATTGTTCTGCATGGTAGATTAGTAATAGAATTTTTATTTTCAGGACATAATCATTAACCAGGTTTAAAAGAAGTTTAGATACAGCAAATGCCACCTGCAGTTTTATTAGTGTAGAGAGTAATAATGGGATATTCAATCCAGGGAAATTTCCGGAATATGTTCGTCCTGTCAGATAAAGTTGAATAAGCTCATCCATAATAATAATAATGAAAATGAATCCGGTACATTACATGTGAATCTGTAATCATAATGACGCTGTACTATCCAAACTAGGAGGTGTTTTTTTTTAATACATATGCAACTAATACATCCTCATTAGAATGACTTGTAATATTATGCGTTACGGTTTAAGAATCCATGATTGCTCTTTACCTTGCCATGGGTTGTGATTTTTATTATTCAAAGTTGGCAGTATAGCCATTGGAGCAATAAAAGCAAACAAGTAAAAAGTAATAATGAAGCTTTAAGTTTCTAAATGGCAACCGCGGCCTCACTAACTGCAAATTAAGAGTATTCCCTAGTCACCGACAATGGACGCTTCATAACACGTCATTGGGTGACTTTTTACATGACACATATGTTACAGTAGTACCAAGGCCCATTCCCTTACATTGTGCTGGCATTTACCATCCATTCCTCATAGAAAACACACGCTCACAACAGATATATATTAACTGTCACCAATATTTCCATGTTGGTGTTCACATTATGCGCTAAATTCATAAAGGAATATATAATTGGTGCTAATTACATAAAGTTATTACCAAAAATTGTAAAATGTTGACTTCATTTACAGTTGACTGTGATAATAGGATAAGTAATTGAATTTCAGAAATTTGCCGATCTACAAGGTGGGATTTGCTACACTTGCGTTACTCAATTTTTAAGACACTGGAAATGAAATATTCCTAGAACAATGACATTTTCCCAGTGTAACTTTTTTAGTATATTGCATCGATAACATTTATCCAGGTCAAACAATCATGCTTCTCCAGCAGTAACATCCATTTCTATTACTTTACAAGATAATGATAGCTACACATAGAAATTCCTCCAGAAATGTAATCTTCTGACATGTCTACAGTACATTTACAAAAATGGAAATCCTATGGATAAAATTTGAAGACTGGTAGGACACATCACCAGCTGAACAATCCAAGACTCCACTCTATCGTCCAAGGTGCTCTACAAACATTAGGTCATTCCAGAAATACAAGGACATTACATTCTCTTCTGATATACAGATTTATATGTGTGTATAGAGTATTATACTTTTACATTTCCGGTTAAATGTATAAATTAGTAATCCAATGTCAGAGAGACAGTATGTATTTCAAATCCATTTCCAACTTTTTACTCAAATATTTTTCAATTAAATAGGATTGCAATTTTGTTTGATTTTTACATTTTGGGATGGCATCAACATTTTCATTCCAGTTACCTTGATTTCATTGTTAGCTAATGTATGGGTCCTCATCATGCTACACAGAATAACTTTATTCTCTATTCTTAAGCATGCCTATGGTAGAATGCTCACTTACAGATGAAGATATGCTAATGAGAAAACATTTATCTATTACCATGACAGAACCAGTTTCAGATATACTGCATGAGAAAAAAATGTATTGTAGTCAACAAGATGTATAGTTGCACTACACTATTGGATTAGTCTATACGGTACATTAGGTGACCATTCCACTGAAAGTCCCAACGAATTTCACCCCTGACTTCCCACCATATATATATATATATATATATATATATATATATATATATATATATACATATATATAGGGATGTATATTTATCTATCTCTATCTCTCTTTGCCTCTCTATATAATTATTTAGATTTATATATACATACACACGCGCATATGTCTTTATGTTTAACAGACTAATGTTGAACTTGACGTTTATGACCTTGAAAATCTAGAAATCTATATGAAACATTAATATATAAAAATATATATATTTCAAGGTCATTTGGCATATTGCACATGTGGAATGTAATGCTAATTTAAATTATTTTGTTAGACTCTTGAACTCCAAGGTACTAGCCTAACAGTTTGGGTGGCAAAAATTATGTTATTGATGATCAGCACATTTCTTTATAGCTTTCATAAAGGTTTGAAAAAAGAAAACAGAAAATGTGTACTTAAACCATAATTTTTGAGCTTAAGGAGCAACTAATGAATTTGCAGCATTACCTCCATGATAAAATCCGGATTGTATCTGCAGGACCCGGGGAAGAGTTTTGGGATCCAGGGACTGGACAAAAGCCTGAAGCGTAGTAGTAGTCATCATCTAAGGCAAGACATACAGTCAGCTAGAAATGTTTGCACTGATGTGACAATGGTGAAGCGCACAATAGCCAGATACAGAGTTAATCTTTGTTTTTTAGAGATGCAGACAGGAAGAGGCTTTGGTGTCACATATTGATGTACAGTTCCTGTTCTTGTGCACTTCACAAACAGAGAAATGAGTTCAACCAACAGCTCATCGCTGCTAGCATTTCTTACATGTCTGATTAAAAAAACCTTTGTGATTTAAGTAGCATTTTCACTTTCTACAATACATGCTCACAGTGAAAGCTGGGACACAACAGTGATGTAAAAACACTTATGGAGGCTTGTAAATTTAAAATTTTCTTCTTTTCATTGCTAATATCTGTCAAAAACCCAATCAGGTGAGTTGTATCATTTTATTTGCTGCTCAAGAGTAATCACTGTTGTGTTTCAAAGCACTTCAGAGCCATAATTATACATGTGCACTCAGGTAACAACATCTCTCCCAACTGTTCCAGATTCAGCAGGGGTTTTGTCCAAGCTTATAATACTTACCTGCACCTCTCGCCAACTTAGTTCCGTTGCTCTTCCTCCTCTGGGAATGGGGCAGCATCTCTCTGCTCAGAGCATAAATTAAATTATATCATTCATCTCTCTCCTGTGATCAGGTCTCCTACTCACATATTTAGGTTCACAGGCTGCAGCTCTATATATTAGTAGAAAATAGCGTGTGCACTACTGGTCAAATGGTGCTAAGGTAGGCTCCCACACCTTAATCCAAATAAAGAAAAAACCTAGCACTCAACTGATGCTTATGTGCAAATTTTATTGTAGTACCCAAAAACGTTTCGGTCCCTCAAGCGGACCTTCATCAGTTACGTACTAAACTGAAGCTCGGGCATAAGAAACAATATTGTCTCAGGGCACTTGTACCTGAGACCAGCGGTGGACACCGCGTCTGACAGCAGCACATCACGCCTGATCCTCCACAGCATTCTATCCAGTACAGCGCTCTGCCAAGACGCTGCAGGTACAAGTGCCCTGAGACAATATTGTTTCTTATGCCCGAGCTTCAGTTTAGTACGTAACTGATGAAGGTCCGCTTGAGGGACCGAAACGTTTTTGGGTACTACAATAAAATTTGCAGCTCTATATATGACCTACAGCCCTCAATAATGTACATAGCTGAATATTGCAATCTTGACCTATATTGCTAGCAGTGAATCCAGAAGCAGATTATACATGTCCATAGAGATACATTGTATAAAACAATGTATTTCTATGTTCCATGTATACTAGATGTGAAGAAAAAGTCCGATTTTTTTATTCCTATAAAACTACTAAAAATAATAAAAACATAATTACAAAAATGTCTTTTTGTTTTGTGAGTCTCCTTGGTATTTGAACCCACAATCTTCAGGCTCTGGTGAGGTAACACAGAGAATTTTGTATACCTGGTCTGTATTGCAGGCTTTGACTCCACTGGCAGATTGTACTGATACATTGAACAAAGCAGTGTATTTGTATGTATTTGTAATCTAGAGAGAGAATAAAATTACTAGCAAAATAATGAAAAACACTTGATAAAGAAAAAAATAATTTCATTTTTAATGCGTTTTTTTAATTTTTTTTTTTTTAAATAATCAACATCACAAATCAGCAAATAGACATATTTGGTGTACCTTTAATCATAACGACCTGCACAACACAGCGATCTGATTATTTATGGGGATCAGTAAATGGCATAAAAAATGGTGTGGTTAATATTTTTTCTCTATTCGTATAAAAAATGTAATAAAAATGTAATGCTGAGTTTGTGTTCATAAGTAGCGTAAATGCTGCATTCTTTCTAGTGCTTTTTTCTGCAAGTGTCCTCACCACACAATGCAATAACAATCTTCTCTGATTATTGCCAGACCAGATGTCGTATAAGGCTACTTTCACACTAGCGTCGTGAACTGCACGTCGCTATGCGTCGTTTTGTAGAAAAAAACGCATCCTGCAAAAGTGCTTGCAGGATGGGTTTTTTCTTTATTGACTTGCATTAGCGACGCAGTGCGATGCATTGCCACACGTCGCAACCGTCGTGCGACGGTTACGTCATGTTGCGACGGTTACGTCGTGTTGCGTCAGTCCGTCGCCACCAAAAAACGTTGCATGTACCGTCTTTTCCGACCGCGCATGCACGTCCGGAACTCCGCCCCCACCTCCCCGCACCTCACAATGGGGCAGCGGATGCGTTGAAAAACAGCATCCGCTGCCCCCGTTGTGCGGCGCATTCACTGCTTGCGTCGGTACGTCGCAACGACGCAATTCGTCGTGCGTCGTACGACGCTAGTGTGAAAGTAGCCTAAGTGAAGCTAAATAAAGATGAGAAAGTTCTGGCTGCTACAAATGTGAATGATCAAGAAATAAATCTACAGGTCCCAAATTGAGATGAGCAGTATGCACAGATGACGTTGCGCCAACTTTGGCTTATCAAAAGCCGCACGGGGGATGCCGGAAGGTAAAAGATTCAAAAAAACATACCAGACAAAGATACAGCCTTACCAACAGGAAGACAGAAAACAAATGCACTGGCAAGGTGCAGCAGACCCCCATGATAAAGACGGGGGAAGAATAGGTGCAAAATATATTTAAATAGCCACTCACAAACGTACCAATTCATGGAGGGGGAGGCTGACTAGTAAAAAATGCACACAAATGAGGCTTGCGTAAGACACCAGTCACACAAATACGTGTGATGCACAGTGTCTGGCTTACAGCATATTGATGATGCATTGCCCATACTATTAAAGCAGGAGAGCTGCCCAACACTATATAAATGCACCCTACAAGGACAGACGCCCCAGTTCACCCAATCAACACTACCTATGTGACTGTCCCAGCCTTTATCATGGAGGTCTGCTGCATCTCTCCTGCAACTAAACCAACACTAAAGGACCTGGATGTATCCTGCATAAAAATGCAAAAAAGTGCAACAAAAGAAGATGAATAATCTATAAGATAAATACATTACATGGAGTACTGGTAGATATTTTGGCCAAAATACTGTAGGTAAACTCGCTACCCACGTCAAGGGTCCCCACACTTGCGAGTCCTAACACTAAAATTAAAAATAGCTAACATAGAACAAAATTTCAAAAAAACATCACAGAAAAAGATATGGTCTTACCAACATTAGGTCAGATTACCAATGCACTAGCAGGATGCAGCAGACACCCATGAGAAAGGTGGGTACATCGCAGGTGAAAAATATTGATGCAGAAAGCCATTCACAAGCTTACTAATTCATTGAGGGGGTGGCTGCGTAGTATTAAACATGCACCCAGATGGAGTTTGCGTAGGACACCAGTCCCACAGATACGTGTGATGCACAGTGTCTGGCTTACAGCCTATTGATGGCGCCCATACTCTTAGATCACTTGAGCTGTTCAGCACTATATGAGTGCACCCCGCAAGGACAGATGCTCCAGTTCCCCAACCAACATTGCCTGCGTGACTGCCCCAGCCTTATCATGGGGAGGCTGCTGCATCTTGCTGGTGCATTTGTAATCTGACTTGGTGTTGGTAACGCTGTTTCTTTTTCTGGTATTTTTTTTTTATTTTTGTCCTTTTTAAGGTAAGAACAAGACTCCTTGCTGACCACTTCAGAACTCTCCATTGCTTTGTTTCCATCCATTTCTGGCTGATTCTTGAGGTAAGTTTGGGGTCACTGTCCTGCTGGAAGACCCATGACCTAGGAAGCAAACCTAGCTTTCTGACACTGGTCACTATATTGTGACCCATAATTCTTTGGTAATCTTAAGCTTTCATGATGCCTTGCACACAATCAAAGCACTCAGTACTAGAGGCAGCAAACAACCACAAAACATCTTTGAACATCCACCATTTTGACTGTAGGTACTGTGTTCTTTTTTTTGTAGACCTCATTCCATTCTTGGTAAACAGTAGAATGATGTGCTTTACCAAAATGCTCTAATAAGTCTTCTCTGGCCACAAGACACTTTCCCGATATGATTTTTTCTTACTCAAGTACATTTTAGCA